>NW_022900950.1:78317036-78374929 GCF_012274545.1 Fukomys damarensis | reverse complement strand
ATTAATAGGTCACATCTACTTCCCAGCCAGCTTTGCTATGGCCTAATCTCCTGCCCTCACTCTGAACTGAATGGTAGATCTTACAGTGTCACAGGGGGGATCCAGTACACGAATAATAAAAGCCCGTGTTCCTCAGTGCTGTGTAAAGAAAGAGTTTTAATGATTTGCTTTCCAAACTGAGTGGGAAATAGGCTGTTCTCTGTATTGTGCTTCTGGGTACTGGCCAAAGCAACGTCTGAGACATATGTTAAAAAGACAGACTTTTTTTAAGAGGAAGGGGATCAGGGATGGGGGAAGGGGGAGGAAAGTAAGGGGAAAGGGATGAACCAAAGAATTGAAGGTGAATTGCTGCTCCTCCAGTGCCAGCCGCAAGGTGAGATTCGGGGAAAGCAGCTAGGCTTGGACATCACATCTCCATCTGCCAGCCTGGGCTCAGCCCACGGGACCGGGTAGCTGTGCCCTCCCTTGTGGGCACCGCCATTGCTGCTCCAGTGCCAGGAGGGTAGCTGCATGGGTGCCACTGAGCACCCCTCCTAAAATCTCCTGATTGTGCCAGTCCTTGGACCCACTCCACAGAGACATAGCTGGTTATAAAGGGTAATTTTCTGAGCTCCCAAATTTGAACATCTTTAAAGAAGCGGCAGAGGAAACCTGTGATAGAACTGTCTGGAGTTCAAACCTGCAGGAGGTTGGGGAGCTCAAACTGGTCCTTGCGGCCTGAGGTCAGTCTGCATCATGGGGGTCTGCCATCGGCTAGCTGAGATAGGGGATTTGGTTCTGCACATGGCTGCACAAAATGTGGATTATAACAGCAGCGATATAGTCTGAAAGAGGCCCCTTAAAGTCATTTTTTGTCCTTTTCTTTCTTTTTCTCATTCCACTCTGTAAATTCTTTTTTCTGTCCTCTTTCACCAACTCAGGCTCTTGCTCCACCATACTGTCCCTCATCTCCCTTTCTGTTCCTGCTCCTGTCCTGACTCAGATTTCTTCTTTTATCATTTTTTCTTTTTCCTTAATGTTCTTTTTTTTCTATCATTGCGCCTCACTCAAGGGTCAGTAGTTTCAAGGGAAAGTGAGCCCCTATTGCTGTTAAGGGGATATATTCTTGTCCTTATACTTGCACTCTGTCCATCCCTTTTGAATATTACAGTTTCCTAAAGATTGTGTGGTCATTCTGTGCCTTCTGGCTTCACTTGAAACTTTCTCCAGTTCTTTTACTTATTTATTCTTCTCATCCTAACTAGGTCTAGGCCCCCATCCTAAATGATAACTATACTATGTTGAGAAGTTTGTTCACTGCAAACATAGTTTGGGGTGCTTCTTGATTTTAATTTAATTCTCATGGTTGGGGGTAATGGATTGATGACTACCACAAGTGGTCACTTTGCAGCAGGTGATTGATCCTGTTGTGTTGCTGATTGTATCGATTGGGATAAGGGATAATGATTGATTTGATGAGTTGTTTTCTCTGATATTGTGAAAGTGAGAATGTCTATGAGTCATTAGAGAGTCGGGGGCCGAAACCCAATGCTATCAGGAAGATTTAATAAGCCAGAGATTGAATCAAGGACAACCCAACAGCAAAAATAAAAATGAGAAAACACTTAAGCAAGACACAAAGACAGACTTCCAGTTCACCAATGGCAAACAGTAGGACAGATGAGGATGAAAAGGCCGATAGTGAACCACTAGGACACCCTGAACCCATAGCACACGAAGTAGCAAAACAGATCAATCAGGCTCTAGAAAAATTCAAAACAGAAATAATTTCCCAGATAACCATAGAGATGGTAAGCAAAGTGAAAGTCATGATTCAAGACTCTAGAACAGAAACTGACAAAAAAATAGATTAGCTCAGGACCATGATAGAAGCCATAAAGGCCCAGCATAAGAAAGAAATGAAAACAATGAATGTCCAACACAGGAAAGAAATGGAATCCATTAAACAGATTCAAACAGATATCCAGGAGATTAAAAGCTCTATTAAAAGTGCATGCAGTTCTTTATATATTCTTAATAATAGTCCTTTGTCTGAGAAACAGCTGGTAAAAATTTTTTCCCACATTGTAGATTGTCTCTTAGTTCTGCTGATGGTTTCTTTTGAAGTACAGAAGCTTTTTAGTAAGATGAGATCCCAGTTGTTGATTCTATCTGCTAATTCCACAATCAGCCCCCACAAATATAAAGACCCGATTCAAAAATGGGCATCCGAAATAAACAGACATGTCTCAGACAAGGAAGTAAAAGCAGCAAGTAAATATATGAAAAAATGTTCCACATCACTGATCATTCGAGAGATGCAGATGAAAACAACACTGAGATTCCACCTCACCCCACAAAGAATGGCTGCTATCAAGAAATCACACAATAACAAATGTTGGCGTGGTTGTGGGGAGAAAGGAACCCTTCTCCATTGTTGGTGGGAGTGCAGACTGGTGCAACCACTATGGAAGTCAATATGGAGATACCTCAAAGAGCTGGGACTAGAGGTTTCATTTGACCCAGCCATCCCTCTGCTGGGTATCTTTCCAAAAGAATTAAAAGAATCATATCACAGAGAAGTATGCACACCTATGTTTATAGCAGCACAGTTTATAATAGCTAAATCTTGGAAACAGCCCAGTTTCCCTTTAGTTGGAAACTGGATAAAGAAAATGTTGTTTTTCTATAAAATGGAACACTACTCAGCCATAAAGAATGAGAAATTAGAGTCATTCATAGGAAAATGCATACATTTTGAGGATATACTCTTAAGTGAAATAAATAAGTCACACATGTGTAAATACCGAATAGTTTCTCTGGTGTGAAAAAATATAATAGTACTCAAGATCCTAATGGGATAATTAACAATGTTTAATAGGAAGAAAAGGGCTAAAGGTGTAGGGAAAGTGGTAAGGGTAGGTGAAGGGGAAATGGGAAAAGAAAAAAAATGTGAGAAAATGAAAAAATGGAATTAAAGTGTTTGTAAATGGAGAGGGGAAGAGGGGGTGAAGGGAGGGCAGGGACAAGGAGAAAAATGAGAACAAAGTCGTGTCATGTAAAGGTACAAGATCCCAGTAATGAATGTAACTGTACTGTCTACCTAAAATGTACCAATAAACTCAATTAAAAAAAAAAGAATTGAAGGTAGGCATGGTGGTGCACTCTTGTAATCTCAGCATTCAGGACCTGAGGCAGGAGGATCGCCATGAGCTGAAAGCCAACATGTGCTACATAGTGTCTTCCAGGCCAGCCTGAACTACATTGTGCCTACCTGTCTCAAAAAAACAAAACAAACCAAACCAAAACACAAAAAACAAACAGAAAAAGGAATTAAGATGTGTCGTGTACATGTACCAATTTCTTGCAAGGAATGTAAATGTACTACAATCATGTACTAATAAATCAAAATAATAAAAGATTCAATTAAAAAATTTTCTTCTCCTACTAAGTCAAATAATATGACAAATTAGGGGGAAAAATCCCTGGATAGAGATGTATTTCTCAAAGTATTAAACTCCAACAAATCATGTGGTCCTAAAACTATATTGAGTGCATTCATCTCTGTTGAGTCAAAAAATGCATTTCAAAATCTCCCTGCCTCTTAAGAGCAGCTTCAGTGACATAGCTGACCGGAAGTGTTGGAAGGATGAATTAACATTTTATGTCTGGGTTTATTGTTTTTTGGGTGTTGTCAAATAATAATATAAAAGAATATAAATGGCTGGATTTATGTAAGTTATAATAAACAGATCGCTTTTTTAAGGGATGCTATTTTTGCAGAGTTCATTTCATGATATTCCATGTATTTACACTTGAATTGTTAACAACACACAGTGGTTATCTAATTCCAACTTATCTTGTAAAATTTATTTGCAGCAGTGATTTGAAATGTGTATTTTGTTTCACCATCTAAATAATTAGATTTTTTTGTAAAATAACTCATTGCTTTCCTGTGCATCTGCAGCAAAATTCCTTCACAGAAAATCCAGCTTCTCTATCAATACAGCGCTCTAATCAGAATGCCAGAAGCATCACCAAGACAAGGACAGCTGAGACCAAGGCGAGTGGCACCTGCCTTCTAGTTTAAAGGAAAAGTGCAGAAATCCTTGTCACAACGTGTGGGCTAGGATGCTCTCACTAGACGAAACAAGCATGTGTAGAGGAACTTGGGGGCCACCTTCTCTCATTTGGGAAGCTGGTCTTCCAGGTTCCCCCGTGGTAGCTTGGGACAGTGTGCAGTGGCGGCCATGAATCTTGACCAGCTTGTTGCTGTCTGTGTGATCACGGACAACTCAGGCTAGTCTAGCAATCCCTGATCACACTCACCGCTTTTCCTATTTTTGTGTTTTGGCCTTGGATGGGCTGTGATAGGCTTACGCATTTCTGCATTTTAGCCCTTATGTAATATTTTCCCGTGCCAACCCTTTCAGTGATTATATAGATCCTTGTGTGAAACACTATATAAATTCAACATCAGTGAAGATTTGCTCCTGTTTCTCTTTAGGAGTGCACTAACCTCTTCACATGAGAGAGAAGACCATGGCTTACGATGGTGACTTTTCTTCCAGCACAGAAGGCACAGGATGGAGCATGGCAGCAAGTAGAGCTCGTGCTGTGTGATGAAACCAGAGTTGCCGAATGTGGGGCCGTGCATTGCAAGCACCGCGCCGTTGGCTTTCCTTCCTTTTACCGATAAACTATATAAAAGCAAGCAGAGAATATTTCCCTGAAGATAAAGTACATGCTTTGAAACCCTGGAACAGTGTAATGGACACAAGTTTAGTGTATGCCCTTCATTGAAGTCTGTCACGCAGGCAAGTTTCCTTTGTTCTTGTGAATTACAAAGCATCAGTTCTGCTCCCAGTTTTGGGAGAGTCAAACAGTCAAAACTTCATCCTTATCCCATAATTAGCTTTTTTATCTCCAGTATTTTTTCTTTCATTTATTGACCAGTTAGCACAATAGCATGTATTGCCCCAGGAGTTATTTTATTTCGTGGGCTACTTTTGTACATGGATTGGTCTAGGGGTTCCCCTGTCTCTTATTAGTTTGAGATCATATATTAAAAACATCAGGGACTTTTATTTTATCAGGTACAAGATTTAAACCCTCATGTCTCATTGTGCTAAGTATCAATTCTGTGTGAAAAGAGAAGTTAGGCGACTATTTTCTTAGCTCTACAAAACTGTTCTGAGTGCAAAGTCAGTGCACTCAGTAACTGACCAAATTCACATGAAACCAATTATGTTACTGAATTACCTCAGGGCTGGGTGGGCCTCACATGGCTGTGACTTATGACAGGGAGAAGGTGGGAGTATGAAGAGGAGGTCAGGGCGAGGGCGACAGCATGGACCCAGGGGGCTGCTGTTGTAAATCCACCAGAGCAAAGCTTGGCAAACCCTCATGGAATCAGAACGTGAGCTTTACAGGAGGGAAAGTCCTAGGGATCGAAAGAGTGAAGAGGGGAGGGAGGGAGTGAAGGAAATGGGTGTTCAGAGAGAGTAGGAAAAGATTTAGGGAATCCACGATCAAAGGCTGAGCCACTAATAGGGTCAGTTAGGTTACATCTGTCTTTCTCAGGAGGAAAGCCTTCTCCTCTTAGCCTCAGTTTAGAAGGTTGTTCTTTCCCGTGTCATTTACTTCAGTACAAAATGCATATGCCTAATTTTCTAATTGCTATTGTTTATATAGATGTCCCCCCGAGGCTCACGTGTTTAAGGCTTGGCTGCCAGTTTGAGGTGCTTTGGGGAGCAGGCAGAGCCTTCCAGGGCAAGGGGGGAAGAAGTCATCAGGACCATGCCCTTGAAGAGAGGTGGGGAGTCCAGCTCCTTTCTTTGTTTTTTGTCACCATGAGCTGAACAGGTTATTCCTCCACCACATTCTTTTGCCTAAACAGTCCCAAAGCAACAGGCTAATTGTTCATGGAGTAGAAGCTGTGAAACCATGAGCCAAAGCAACCTTTTCTTCCTTTTAAGTTGACTGTCTCCAGTCAGTTTGTTATAGTAACATTACACTTACATGTTAATTATATAACTATTAGGGTACTTTGGGGAAAAAGCAACTTTATATCATTAACTAGTATTCTCTGGTTGCTAGGAAACCCTTTAAAAAGGTAAAGCAGGAAAAGCTTAGAATTATAACATTTTCAAGTTGTCTGGGCTTAAACGCTTTGTTTTCTCCTGATTTTGTAAATAAATAGACCACCAGAATGTGAACCATCACTTCTAGAAAGCCAGCCACATCCAGAGTTCCCTAGGAACTTATGTCTCTAGAGTCATAGCTTTTGTATTCTTTGAATACAACCCACAAACACCTGGGCCTTTTCCTAAATATATCTTAGGTTTTAAGTCATTTCCAGATACATTAAATTATTTAATGCAATTCATAGAGAGTCTATAATTATGAATTTGGCAAAGGCTTACACAAGAGATAAGAAAATGGAGAGGGTTTGAAAGTACTCAGTTCCCCATAGTGAGTGGCCTCACATTCTGCAATGCATCTGTCTAAAGGAGCTCCAAACTTCTGTAAACGCTTAGCAGGACTTGTCCACCCAGTAGGGCACTTCCTCTTCTCACTCCAAACTTGAATGCTGCAAACTGGGGTAGCAATAGGCTGTGATTTCTCCATGCTATCTGCTATAGCTTGTGTGTAGATGTTCCCCACAAACTCTCATGTGCTAAGAGGTGTGGATTCGCAGAGGTGGCTGGATGTAGGCTGTGTGATACAGGGATTAAGGGTGTGTGAAAACTAAATATGTTTAGCATAGTTCTTAGAGTAGATAATGGAAAACCCAGCTTGGGTGTAGCTTGGATGGAACATAAAGGAACAGAAGGAAGGCAGGCTGCTGCTTATTGCTGCTACCTCCTGCCTGCCATGACACGCACTGTTTCTCCTCTGCCATGCCCCCTACTATGCTGCTGTGCCTTGGAGCCAGCCAAGTATGAGTGAAACTTCTATACACTGTGAGCTAAAATAAATGTTTCCTCCCTTAACTGTGTCAGATATTTTGTCCTAGCAATGCAAAAGTAACCAAGACAGTACCCCTATGTTCAGCTCTATCATAATCTCCCATGTTCCTGGGCCAAGCGTTGTAATATGTACATGATAGAGGAGATGCTCGATGAGTCATTTCTAATATCCTGTCCAACAGAGTGTTTGCTCACATGCCTTTTTCTTAGTATTTTCATTTGTAGCCAAAGAAAATCAGCATCAGTACATCACCAACAAAGGCACTTACTTTAATTATTCACAAAAGATTTCTTGACTCAAGAGAACCAAAGGGTCCACTGAACTATGTTTTAGAAACTGGTCTTGCTGTAGAAGTTTTCCAATTAAATTGCCATTTGGGCATAATTCTAGTTTTCTTATTAGAAGACAACCACATATTTGTAATGCCTTGCTAATTCTAAGAAGTGATTTAAACCACAAGGCTTTCACATATAAAAATTGAGTGGAATGTCTAATTATACCTGTACAAATTTATCCACAATAATTTTTCCTACTTAAAAAAAATTCATAGTGTAAAAACATCGAAATACTAAACTCTCTGTATATATGCATAAAAGTAATGATCATTAATTTACCTTACTTTACTTGTACCTTTTGGAATGGAAATGTTTATCTAGGGCAGAATGTTATTGCTTGTATTAGATATCCCCCTAAATCCTCATATGCTCATAGCTGGGGCTTTTCAGAGATGCCTGGGGCATGTGATACTGAGATTAGTGGTTTGTCCACTGATTAATCAACCCATTGATTGGATAACAGAAGCTCCACTCCGTGTATAAGTGGCACCAACCAATAGGATTATAGCTTGGGTAGAATATAAAGGAAAGGGAGGTTCACTGCTGCCACTGCTTACTTCCTCCTGCCTTCCCTGTCATGGACTGCTTCTCTTCTGTGACACTCCTCTGCCAGGCCACCCTGCCTTGGAGCCAGCCAACTATGGACTGAAACCTTTACAAACTTCACAGAACTTTCCTTCCTTAACTTGTAGGTGTTGGGTATTTTGTACCAGCAATTAAAAAGTAACTAAAACAAATAGAGACCAACATTCATTTACATTTTTTCTTGATCTCTTATAATTTAAACCACGACTACTAGCTAATGAGTACAGTCAGAGACACTGCTACATTCTACTATGTTTTATAAGCTTTAAAACAGAGATATTTATGGGTGTGAAATGGTTTGAGATTTGTTATTCAAAGCATAGTAAATTCATTGGCTAGGGTAGTATTCACCCACAAAGATTAGGATAATAATAATACTAGCTTATAAACATACAGCCCTTATTCTCCGCCAGATGTTGTGGACACATATTTCACATATTGTCACTTATTTACTGACCACAGAGACTTTTTGAAATGACAAAGATTAGATACAAGAGGTTAAGGGGCATGCTCAAGGTCACGCAACAGGTGAATCACACATTGTGACTTGAAAGTTGACAGTTTAGCTCTAAAACCCAAGTGACTGACAAACTGCGGTGTTTGGCTCCCCGTTTGAGATCACAGTGCAGGTCAATGAGGAACTATATAAATATAATCACAGTCTGTTCTTTGTCCAATGTTTTATATATATATATATATATATACCTGTCTATGCCTGCATATGTATACACAATGCATTCACAAATAAATGGAAACACAAAAATTTGAAAGATTACATCATGCACCAAAAGTCCTGGTGATGAGAATGCAATTTTCTTTCCTTGGAATATTCCACCCTCATTGGTGAGGGTGAGCACTGACTCAAGTGCTAATCTCTTCCCAGAACCTATGTAAATACTATTTCAAACCATCCGAATTTATTTCTGTCTTACAGTATAAACACCCCCCTCATAGCGCTCAATATTTTTTTCCTTAACTCATTCAGTCTAATTGAACGGAGTGGCCGCTGGTGCAGAAGTCAGTGCCAGTCCATGGCCCACAGACTCTCTTCCGCATTCCCCACGTACTCAGCGCTCCAGCCAGCCACATGGGGCCCTCTCACCCCAGTCTCCCCGCTGCCATCTCCCCTCCCTTAGTACTGCTCCAGATGTTCTGGCTCCTTCAGCGTCTCATCCACACACCAGAACACGAGAACCGTTAAGGAAATTCTGCTCCTCAGTTCTCTCACCTTCTGTGTGTTCATCACTGGGCATTTTGATTCTTGGAGACAAGACTTCTGATAAGAGATGGCTTTGATCGTAGCTTTTGATTGTTATTTTGCTTTGTTATGTTTTGCTTTTTTGTTTTTTGTTTTTGTTTCTGTTTTGTTTTGGTTTGGGTTTTTTTTTTTTGTTTTTTTTGGTTTTTTCAGACAGGGTCTCACTACGTAGTTGAGACTGATCTGGAACTCACTGTGTAGCCCAGGCTGGTCTCGAACTCATAGTGATCCTCCTGCCTCGGCCTCCCGAGTGCTGGGATTACAGGTGTGCACCAATACGCCCGGCTTGATTGCTATTTTGATAAAGAAGGTAAGTGACTTATGTTAATTGCAATATTAAGCTTTTAATATTAATGTGTTTCAAATGTAGAAACTTACTAATAACCAAAAGAATGTACAGGGATGAACTGTATTCTTGGTTGTCTTTAGTATGTCTAAGTTTTTAGTAACTATGTGTAAAATTTGAGTACCTAATATAAAATCACAGAACAATTTTGGATGCTATATCCTAAGTCATTTAGCCTCCCCAGTAATCAGTTTCTCTTTTTATAAGATGAATGAGAATCTATATTGTTTAGAACATCTAAGAGTGTAGAATCAATGTGGTCTTGAGGAGAGTTTATCAGAACCTGGTTTTGTGTTTGGACTTGAACCGTCCACTACAAAGGAAATGTGCAAAGATCATTTGCACAGTCTGTACTCAGAATTAACACTGAAGACTGGAGGTAGGAAGAGCTGCTGTTATCAGGTGGAAAGCACAGGGGCTTTTCATTTCATCCCTGTGCCTAAGTATACACAAGAAAGGGCAGGAATGCTACAGTAGGTTTGTGCAGACCAGTATTGCTTAGAGGGGCACAAAGGAAATTAAAAGTTATCAGTGGGATGATCTGAAGGAAAGATGATCTTTAGAAGGTCTGGAAAGTTAAATAGACAAATGCCACTTATTTTGGGAGACACAAGAGTGGCTGAACTTACAGTATGAGCTGCCCAGAGAAGCTAGCGGAACAGCTCTGCGTAAGTGGGGCGGGCTTTGCTGTCTCTCGGGAGCTGGAATACAGTGACTTTGACAGCCACGCTGCTGTACCCGCTCTTGGTTTTCTTTCTCTTTAAATGTACATGTTGCTTAATTTTCAAAAGATTTTTTATGATGTTTTAGGGAAGAAAACCCCTTTATGAGGACTACAATTTAATGTCACTATTTTTTTTCAGGTAAAAACTAATTAGTGGGAGATACTTTTTGTTGACACTGAGAGGTAAATCAGGCTAGAAGAAAAATCTCACTTTTTTCCTAAGATGTCAGTCACAGATAAAGGACCACCATTATTTTTTATGGCAGAGTATGACAATGCTGTTTACTTTTCAAGCTAAGACTGATAAAGATCCAAGTCCCTCACACAGGAGGAAAGACGCTAGTTAATACTGATGATTTGGATTATCATAGGAATTATGTCCTAAATTTTGAGAGATGTTATTATGCATATTGCAGTGTTATAGCTTTCTATAGGAAAGAAATTATGAATATTGATAACCTTTAACTTGTTTATTGAAAGCTATTTAAAGACATGAACATAAACCTAATATTATATTGGTAAAAAGAAAATGCAGCTAGCTTCACTTTGACTCTGATTTACTGTGGTGTAAGCTAATACTCATAATGATAAAATCCAGGAGAGAGAAAAGTGAAAAGAGAACTTGCCCTTTTAAAATGGAATTGATCTTGTCCATGAGGATACAGCCCCATGAACTCTGGACCTCTTAAAAAGTCCAACATCATAATAGTATTAAATGGCAACTAACATTCAATCTGCCATATTTGCGGGGATAAACGTTCAGACCATCCTAACCTCCTAATCTTTTCTCCCTCCCTCCCCCTCTCTCTTTCTTTCTCTGAGTCACAAAGACTGACACCATCCCCACTGAGAAAAGAAGAGCTTCAATCTTCAGCAAAAACCTCAGCAAAAATCATCTACTGACAATAAACTTTAATCTCTTGCTCCTTTTTTTCCTAATTTTCTCCATTGTGTCAGTCAGCATTCTATTCTTGTAAGAAACACCCAAGAGTAATCAATTTAAGAAGAAATTGGCAAAATTTCAGACATTTCAGTCATTTGGTCCCATCTCTTTGAGCCTGTAGCTAGGCAGTGCCTCATAGTGAGAGCACATGGTAGAAAAACAGCAGCGAGAAAAGCAGCATGGTGCTGGCACACAGACAGACATGGCCAGTGGAACAGAGCAGAGGCTGCAGAAGCACCCCATACCGTCGGCAATTTGATGTTTGGCAAAGGGGCCCAGAGCTTATTCAAGAAGTGCTTCTGGGAAACTGGACTTCTGTTCCCAGAGGATTGAAGCTGAACCCATAACGCTAACCATGTACTTAATGAAATTATAGTGGATCAAGATTTAAACATTAAAACAGAAACATTGACCCTACTGGAAGACAAAATAGGCAAAACACTTGAAGTCATAGCTATAGGAAAGGATTTTCTAAATAGAACCTCAATTGTGCAAGAAATAACAGCAAGAATCAAATTGAATTACATCGTTAATAAGCTTAAAGCTTCTGCACAGTGAAGACATGGATTAGTAGCATAAGAAGATGACCTCTGGGATGGTGAAAAAGTTCTGCAGCTATTCCTCAGCTAGAGGATTAATATGTAGATTATGTAAAGAACTCAAAAATATTAGACCACCTGAGGTGAAAGACCCAAGGAAGACATGGATAAGGGAATTAAACAGGTGTTTCTCAGAAGAAGTACAAATTGTCAACGAACACAAATAAGTGTTCAACATCTCTGAACATTAGAGAAATGCAAATTAAAACTAAGCTAAGATTTCATCTTATACCAGAAAGAATGGCAATTATCCAGAAGTCAAAACAATAACACACACTTGCATGGTGCTGGTAATAAAAAAACCCTGCTACATTGTTGGTGGGAATGAAAACTAGTGCAACCATTATGGCAATGTGTATGGAAATTTCTTTAAAAACTCAAATTAGAAATTCCATATGACCCAGTGTTCCCTTTCGAGATATCTTCCCCAAGAAATAAAGGCATCATATTACAGTGATTCTTTCTACCAATGTTTATAACTGCAAAACTCATAACAAAATCCCCGAAGGCAGCCTGTATTCCAGACAACAATGGATAAGGAAAATGTGGTGTCTACGCATGATGGAATGTTATTCAGCTACAAAGAAGGATAAAGTTGAGACATTTGTAGGAAAATGGATGCATCTGGAAAATATAATGTGAATGAAATAAATCAGACACACAAGCTGAAAAGCTGTATGGTATCTCCATACCGTACATAACAATAAGCATAGCAAAGCATGGATAGAAGGAAACAGACCTCTTGCTAATGGGATAGGGTCTAGGACATTGAAGGTTAGGGGAGAGGGAGGTAAGGGGAAGTGAGAAGAATTGAGACACGCCATGTAACCTCCATGAATTAAACACTATATCTATAAACATGAACTAGGAATAATAAGAACAAGAATGAAAAAGAGAAAAGGGGACGCAGAAGCAGAGAAGCGTGTGAGAAGGGGATTAATAAAAGAAGGAAGCTCTGTTATACACCAGTACTTACTCTCCAGGATGCATGTAAGCTTCACATACTGCAATACGTACAAAAAACGTGCTTGGTGGAGAGAAGCACTCATCCCACGCAGTCAGGATTCAAGAGAGAGGGAGGGACCAGCATCCCACAGTCCCCGAGGGCACTGGGGCACTGACCCCAGACCTCCGCCCAGGCCCCACTTGACGTCCGACTCCCTCCCCACGCCCTGGCTGGAGACGGAGCCTTTGACAGTGGCCTGTGGGCGATCCTGTCTCTCCTTTGTTTCCTGTCTCGCATCCCTTTCCTTCCTCTTTGCCATCAGTTCCTCTGTCCCTCTCACGGATGCATCTTAGCCCTGCTCTTGTGTTCCTGCTCCTTTCGCTCCCCCTCTTCTCTATCTTTTTCACTTTCCTTTTACTTCCTTCCCTTTTACTTCCTTTCTCTTTTCATTCTGACTGTCCGGCAAAGCATATGTCATTCAAAAGTTTAAACTTTCCACTCTGGATACACAGAAATTTCAAAAAATGCGTGTTTAGAGAGGGTGATATTTTGTCTAACTTCACTTTTCCAGTGGTGCTTCCTAAAGATGCATTAGAGTTTAAAAAGAGTTCAGGGTGAAATCCTGTATCAAATTATAAATTGTTTTCAAAATCTTATGGATCAAGTGTATATAAATAAATTATACAAAATCAGCACTAAAGAAAATTTTCTTTCATATTTTCTTGTGAGTCTCAGAGATGCCAGAATTTTCAGCAACCTATATTTAGAACAAAAATAGTTTCAATTTCTCTAGTTTTCTATTTGATAACAGAACTCATGCCAGAGAATTAACTATAGAATTTGATGCTCTCGGTTCTCTCCACTCAAATAAAATTTTGTCTTTAATTTCCTCTAACTAGTTATTAATTTTTTTCTTCATTGAGTTTTTAGGTACATTTTAGGTATGCAGTACAGTTACATTCCTTTTGGGGATCTTGTACCTTTACATGACAGGTCTTGGTTCTCATTTTGTCCCCTTGTCCCTGCCCTCCCTTCACCCCCTCTTCCCCTCCCCATTTACAAGAACTTTATTTCCATTTTCTCCTGTTTTTTCTTTTCCCTTATTACCTTTCCCCTACCCTTCCCACTTTCCCTACACCTTTAGCCCTTTTCTTCCTATTTCACATTGTCAGTTATCTCATTAGGATCTTATGTACTATTATAGTTATTAATCTTACCTAAGAAACATTTTATTTATAGCATCTCCATTTAGTCAATTCTGAAATCACTTTGAGTGACACTAACCCCTAATGCAAAATATATTTTGTACCACTTCCTGAGAAGAAATTAAATCAAGTATACTAAAATAAGATTTTGTTTTTTTTAGTTAACAAACATGCACAGCCTCTTCATCCTCACTGGACTGTAGACCTAGATCTTGGTCTTAAAGCTCTAGTCACTGGAATTTCCTTACTGTCTGTCTTGCTTACTTTTCTCACTGCTGAGACAAATACCTAACACCAAAAAATAAAGGGGAAAGGTCTATTTAGGTTCACTGTTTTCAGGGGCTTCAGTTTATAGTTGTCCAGCTCCAAGGCAGGGTGACATAGCAGAGAGGCATCACGGAGGAGAAACAGTCCATGGCAGGGCAGGCAGAAAGTACTGAAGGGAAGCAGCAAGCAGCAGCAGGAAGCCCTCTTTTCTTTTTATCCCATCCAGTATACAAGTCTTTTGGGTGGTGCCACCCACACCCAGAGTGAGCCTTTCCATTGTCCACACCCAGAATTATACTAAAGGAATCAGTTGATTACCACACACCCATAGTCCCAGTTTCACAGTTGGAATCCACATTCACACAGCTCCCCCTGTGATCAGAAGAGGACATGGGGGCATCAACACAGCCCTGACACTGTCAGAGCACCAGCAACTGCAGCACTTGCTTCACAAGGAAAAAAGTGTCTAGTGCTTTCAGAAACATTCCAAACTTCCTCAAATATTGTGAATGGACTATGAGAAAAAGTAAAAAGAATGGTTTTTCAAAAGAGATTTAAATCTGGGTAGCCATTGGCATTGGGTTGGGGAGAGAAAAACAGAAAAATTATTTTGAGTTTCAAATGAGTTTATGGGATTTTGTTCAAGTCTAAAAATTATAACCAAAGGAACATTAAAAGCAGCAGCCCTATGATCATGGAAAAAGAAACAATGTCATTTTTCAATAAGATAATCAACACAGTTGACACATCTGCTGGACTGACACACCTGTAACAGTCACACTCATGACTGTAGGGCTCCATAGGAAAGGGTCGATCTCGTCCAAACTCATCCTGAATGAACGCAGCACAGCATTTCATTCATCTGAGAGGGGTGTTACGTCACTTAACAACTGAGTGTGTCAGCGAGCTGATCCTTGACTTACACCGGAGCACTTATTCCTTGTCTGGTTTCAATAACTTACACTATTACGTGCTTTCATTGTAAGTTAATTTCCCAATAATTCATAATTCTGGATCTCTTTTGATGAGAATAATACCATGTCCATAAAACCATATAAACATCTACACAGGAGTGTATATTGCAATATTAATTTCGTAGGAACTTTTAAATATCTAAACCATTTGTAAGAAAGAAAAACTTCCTGTGGTTTTAATAACAATCTATATCAGAATTCCCAAATTAGTGGAACAAAATATGAAAAAGTACTTGAAGCCATAAGTTATATTTAGGGTTCTGTCAAAGGCCAAATTCCGTGAGCGTTGCATGCTGACCCTTCGGCATCTTCCCACATGATCGACCCTTAACCCAGACTTGGAGGAAAGGGAATAACAGTATTTTTTTCCTTCTCTGTTTAACTTGGCTCCACTTTCCATAGAAACTTCTCTTTCCCACAGCCTAACTCCAAACAAATTGTGAAGTTAACAATGCCCTTACTGTGGTTAATGCAGTCATTTTGCAGATTAACTTGATGAAAGGCCAATATTTAGTTATCGTTTCCTTTTAATGTGAGAAAGTAATTAGGAATTTCAACGTAAGTTTCACTTGAATTCTTGTGAGTGAATTCCCCGCTTTCCCCTCCTAGTGCACTTGAACAGAAATCCCCAGTCGTGAAGTGGCAATTACAACGACAACAAAACCTATCGGAAGGTAATATAAAGTCATCCAGAAAAATACACTTTTTCCTTTCACAGGTCATCGATGAGTGGAAGAGTGCCAGGAAGTGCGCCACAAACTCTCACATTGTAAAATTTCAAGGTACATTTGAATGGATCAAAAACTTCAGTGCTTTTTTTGGTAGACCTCAGACAGACACATAAAGATTTAAGAAATAAGTGCATCTATCCTTAAATCAGGGAAAAAAGAAAACAAGAAACTCACCTGTGCTCACCCCAATAGGGATAGGCTTCGGAGAGCAAAGCTGCCCGCGGGGCGCGACAGGACGCTGTCAGGGCCTCTATCAGGGGCTCCTCCATCCTGTCAGCCTGGCCCAGGGTGGCTGGAACCCCGGAGATTCCCTGTGTCCTGCAAAGGGCGAGGGGTCCTGGGGGTGACAGACTGCCCGCGCACGCGGCACCGGCCACTGGGCGGGGGACCCGAAGTCCCCTAATACCTGGACGGCCCCCACAGTGGTGGAGATGCAGCTGTGAGTGACAGAGTCACGCGATTAGACATGAGTGGAAATGCTCCCAAATCCTCACAGCTGGAAAGTTCTCTGTGCTGCTGAGTAGTAGTGTTAACTTTGTTTAGTTCGCTTATTCTGCAGAGAGCTTTCCTCTCCGGCCCTCCTCACTCGCGCACGCCCCAAACCCCTAACAGCTCGTGGGTCTGGCACGACCTGAAAAAACGCACTTTGCTAAATGATAATTTTCACCATGTGCAGTTGTCCGATCCATATATGAGTTGAAGTGGGAAGGAAAAAATACCAAGGACTCCGGAAGTTCCGTGGTCATCAGTGACGCAACGTCACTGGCGAAGGTCAAGGCTACTTTCCTTAGTACCCGAGTGTGCCACGGTTTTCTCAGGTCTCCCCCACGACACGCGTGACCAACGTCTCCCATGTAAGCAGGGTCAAAGGTGATCAATACCCTGCAGTCGCTCAGTCATTCCTGTATTTACAGCCCCTTTAATCATCCCTTAATGTTCTCTGATGTGCTGCAGTGCAGCACCTCAGCTGTCACAGGCTACTGAACTGGATCTCTCTGAGGTCAACAGAAATTACACCTTGAAATGCACCCCTGTACCCTGCTTTTCCTAATCCCGGGTCTACCTGTGGAAACAGAACCTCTGCAGACACGGAAGTAAGTGAGGTACCTTGCGTCCCAGAGAAGGGGCTCAGATACAAGCAGTGAACCGACTCCAGCGCTCTAGCCAGTCCCTGGGAACCCCGGGATGCCATAAAGAGAAACTTTAACCTGGGAGCGGTGGGACAAAGCCTATGTCCCTTGCATTCTTAGAGGCTGGAGCAGGAGGATCACAAGTTTAAACCCAGCCCTGACAAATTAAAGACTTAACTATCTCAAAATGGAAAAAAATTTTTTTTTAATTACTGAGCGGCCATGCCCATAATCCCAGGACTCAGGAGGCTGAGGCAGGAGGATTACTAGGAGTTTGAGGTCAGCCTAGGCTACAGAGTGAGTTCAAGGCCAGCCTGAATTATATAGTAGACCCTGTTTCAAAAAATAAATATAAATAAGTAAATAAGGATATATTCGGTATGAATGCCTTGGTTTTGCAGCATAGGTACATTCAATATTAGGAGAGAGGAAGAAAAGAGGGGGGTGGGAGGGAAGGAGGGAGAGGGAGGGAGGGAGAGAGCGAGAGCTAGAGATCAAGGAATAGAAAGTGGGAGGAAGAAGGAAGGAAGAAGGAAAGAAAGAAACAGGGAGCAGGGAAGGGAGGCAGAAGGAGAAAAGCTTTAGCTACACACAGGAGCTCAGTATCGGTGGGGAGCTGAGGACCAAGCAGATAAATCGGGTCTCAGCAGCAAGATCCAGGGCTAGTGGCCAAATCAGGATGTCTTCACCCCATGGATGCTGTATTATTTCAGCCTCCAAGGAAGGTCTAAGTCCTAGAACGAGCGTCTGAGTAGACAGATGGATCACATTTCCACGCTTCCTTCCGCTCCCTCTTCCGGATGTTCTTATCTCTGTATTTGGATTCCAAGAAAGTATACACTATATGTATTAGTTACTTTCTGGTCCGTGGAACAAAATGCTCAACACCCACGAATCAAAGGAGGACAAGTGTCCTTAGCTCATGGGTTAGTTTTCAGAGGGTTCAGTCCGTGGTTGGCTGGCTCCAAAGCAGGAGCCGCATGGTGGAGTCATGGAGGAAGAAAGTGCTCACCCCATGGCAGCCCGAAGCACAGAGAGGGAGGTGGGAGGTGGGGACAAGAGCACCCTCCCGGGGATGCTGGGCCCCCATCTTCCAGCAAGGCCTTGTGTCCCACATAACAGCACGCTGGACTGTGAGCTTGTCCGTGGATTAGCCCAGTGATGAGGTCAGGGTCCCCGATCTGATTGCCGTCCAACAGCCCCACCTCTGAGCACATGAGAATTTGGGGTGCATTTTTAACTTTAATGTCATTGGTACAATTTAAAGCGATCACATGCATTACAGGGAATTGGTACCTGCACACGTTATATCTCGATTCCTCTTTTTGTCCCAATCCTCTCTCCTCTCCTGAACCCTCCTCCCCACTATTTACAGAAGCTTCGTTCCCATCTGTTTGTTCTTTTCTTTTCCTCTCCTTTTCTACCTTCCCCTTTCTCAGGTCCCCTGTCCTTTTGATCGTTTTCTGTCTATTTCACAGTATTTATTACACATTTTGGCCCTTCTTTACCCTTTCAGTTTCTCACAGTAGAGGAACAATGCAGTATCTGTACACACGTGTCCTACTTATTTCACAGAGAATATAGTCTCAATGTGCATTCATTTAGTTATAAATGTCTCAAATTTATCTTTCTCTATTGCTTAGTAGTACTCCATTGTATAAAAACACCCCATATCTTCTTTATCCACTCATCAGTTGATGGGCAATTGGGCTGTTTCCAAGTTTGAGCTATTACAAACTGTGCTGCTATAAACATGGGTGTGCATGTCTCACTGTGGTAGGATGCTTTTAATTCTTTCAGGAAGATACCCAGCAGGGGAATAGCAGAATCAAAAGGGACCTCTGATCCTAGTTTTTTGAGAAAGCTCCACACTGATTTCCACAGTGGTTGCGCCAGTCTACACTCCCAACAGCAGTAGAGCAGGGTTCCTTTTCCCCCGCAGCCCCACTAGCACTTGTTTTTGGTTGATTTCTTGATGGCAGCCATTGTTTCTGGAGTGAAATGGAATCTCAGTGTTGTTTTTATTTGAATCTCTCAGATGACCAATGATGTTTAATATTTTTTCATATATCTATTTGCCGTTTGTACTTCTTCATATGAGAAGTGTCTATGCATTAAAATACCCATTTTTTTATTTGGTCTTTACATTTGAGTGGTCTGATTTTTTCCAATTCTTTGTATGTTCTAGATATGAGTCCTTTATTTGAGGGACTACTGGCTAAAATTTTTTTGTATTCTGTGGGTTATCTCTTCACTCTGTTGGTGATTTCTTTTGTGGTTAGGGTTAGTGAAAATGGCCATACTCACAAAGTGTTTTACAGGTGTAATGCAATCCCACTGAAAAACCATTAGCATACCTCTCATAACTAGAGAAAACATTCCTAAAATGCATTTTGAACTAGAAGAAACCTAGAATAACAAAAACAATTCTGGGCAACAGAGGCAAGGCAGGAGGTATCCCAATCCCTGACTTGAAATTATACTACAGAGCTACTGTGATAAAAACAGCATGGTGCTGGCAAAAGAACAGACCTGAGAACCAGTGGAACAGACTGAAAGAGGCATAAACAACTTCATACACTCAGGCACCTTATCTTTGACAAAGGAGCCAAGCACCTTCCCTGGAAGAAAGACAGCCTCTTTAATAAATGGTGCTGGAGAAACTGTCTTTCCACATGCTGAAGACTAAAACTAGACCAATGTCTCTCACCACGCACTAAACTAAAATCAAAATGGATCAAAGATCTAAATATTAAAACAGAGACACTAATAATTCTGTGAGAAGAGAGAATAGGGAGAGCTCTTGAGGACACAGGGGCAGGCAAAAACTTCTGGAACAAAATCCAGACTGCATGGAAATACTACAAAGAATCAACAACTGGGATCTCATCCTATTAAAAAGTTTTTTGGGGACATTTTGGAAACAAACCATAAGCCTGTTATTTGGAGAGGAACACTTCTAACTGCTCTTTCTCTCCTTTTTGTTAGTTCCAAAAATAAGACTGGGTCATATATCAATTTTTGCTCCAAAAGACACAGTAGGACTCATTTTCAGGGGAGGCATTAATTTTTCATGTACAGCAATATATATTCATTCATGTACAAAAATCTACATTTATTCAAATACAGTCATATCATCTACTTCTGGAACATGACAACTTTTAAAATCTCTAATTCTGGCCTTTGAATCTCTTGCAACTGCATTTCCTATGGACCCACTGGCCCCAATCTCTCATGTCCAGCAATAGCTCTCTCCTTAAATGAGCACTTCCTGTGCACGTCGCCTGCTTGCAGTGCACTGGCAACACAGCTGTCAGTGATTTCATCAGATGCATTCTCCACCCGTCACGACCTCTTGCAGGCTGGCTTCACAAAGTTTCCATTAAGTCAAATGTTAACTGAAGACTTATGGGATGGGAATGGCGACAAAAGTGATGGTGGTTAGGAATGACGGTCCCCACAAGAGCGACAAAAGCCTGCAGGTGCTAAAATGTGCAAAATGTTTCTTTAGCTCACACGAGAGCAGTAAGTACATCTGCTGTAGTGGGCGACATATTGACGTGTGACGACTCCTGTTAGTCACAACCACATCCGTCCATGCTCCGGTGTGCATGTGCCTGGTGCACTGTGTCTGTTCTTCCGTGGGCCACTCAACAGTGAGTCTGGAGCTCATCTGCTACGGAGGGGTTTACATCTCACCCCAAGGCACCTACTTGAGCATTCGCAGATGCACAACTATAATTTATGTTATCATTCATTTAGCTATCAATGCCGATAGTATTTATTCTAATGAATTATACATCAATATTAGTATGTTACAATTTAGCACATGTACGTGTGCCGCAGCAGGTGTACTAAATGTGTCCACCTGGGACTTATTATGAAAAAATCATGCCTGGGTTTATTTTCCAGTGAGGTCTTATTTTTGAGGAAATAAGGTAGAAGTGCTAATCACAAGGACAGACTCCTCTCACCTCTCATTTTTTCTCACAATCATACACAATGCTTAAAGAATACCTCTGTCTTGTCTGCATCTTTCACTAGCCCTGATTTTTCTTTTCTTCTTTTAATCTCTACTGGCTGTTGGTTTTTTCCACTTAGATGAATTATTATCATCTTATACTCAGTATGTTTAATGCTGAACATATCATTATGGTTTATATCTAGATGTTTCCCCAAGGCCTCATACAATCAAGGGGCAGCCTTTGGGGATGTGGTAAATTGATTAATGGTCAACTTGGCACGCCCATCTGAACTGAGCCAGCGTGGTCCTGGACGTGGAAGACCCACCTGAGGATTGTTGCCAACGGTGTAAGAAGAGAACTGAAGGGAAAGATCTTAAGCTGTTGATTTTCCTGGAAATGCTTGCCCACTATAGGGTGGAGAAGGAGAAGCCAGACTACGGGAAGGGAGTCACTGAGAAACACGCTTTGCATGGAGCCTAACCTCAGAAAAGGTGAGAGAGGACAAAGCCGTGAAGTTCATGGAAACTGTAGGATGCTGGGAGAGGAGGGACTCACAGGGGAGAAGGCAGGGTGTGGGCGAAGCTTGGTTTATAAGGGCCGGTATAAAGTCCAGCACAGAAAACACAGCAGAGCAGGTGTGGAAACAAGATAATGAATTCCATCTGGTGGATCTGGAGTCTGACTCTTCTGGAAGATATTGCAGCGGAGGGGTCCAGGAGGCAGATGGAGAATAGGGTTGAGTAGGGTCAGGGCTGAGGAAGCAGGGAAATAGAAACAGGATATATAAAGATGAAATCCACAGAGGTGGATTAACTGGTTGCCAGGGTTTGGAAATAGTTCTACTACATCCTCTGAAGGACCATATACTTGGAGCTTGGTCCCAAGCTCTACTGTGATTGATCTCGGACAGGTGTGGCCAGGGAAGGGTGTTTCTTCACAGACACCAGTGTCCACGGGATTGATGCAGTTCTAGGGGGGACTGGGTGCGTTCCCCTGGGAGTGAGGGGTTACAGAAGAGCAAGCTGAATGACTCTCAGCTCTCTCGCTTCCTCTCTTCCTGTATGACCCCAACACACCTTCCTGAACAAGATGCCACCTGTCACAGTATGACACAGCCAGAAAATAGTCATCAGTGGCGAACCATATAGGCTGCCCAGTCTTGAGCTTTTAGCTAGCAGAACTGTGAGCTAATTTAGCCTCTTTAATATGTACAATGGCCAACGTCAGGTGTTTTGTTACAGCAACACAAAATGGACTAAGATACTGAGCCATGTATGGAGATTGTACAAAAGGAGAAAATAAAGAATAAAACTATGCAGCCTAACAGCAATCTTCTGCGGCCTTCATTAAAACTACATCTGTCTATAAATTCATTACTTTTCAGTAGAAGAAGGGCATGTGTTCTTGAGCAAGGGTCCAAGTTGTCCTTCCTCTGGACTGCCCACCACACTGGGCAGGGAGTGGTGGAAAAAGAGAGAGCCGTGACTCAGGAAGTTTGGGTTTTAGTTCCCATCCTAGCCTCACAGCAACTGAGTGCCCTTGGGAAGCCCCTAGATTAGCTCCATTGTAATTCTCTTTGTCAAAGGGGTGCAAACGCTCCATCCTACACTAAGCTGCACAATGTAGATGAAAGCTGGAAAGCGCACTTGAAATCCAAGCTCATGCTGCAATGTTCACTTTAGTGGGGGGAATTCCAACAGTTATTTTGAGATATTGTAAAACATGGAGAAAATAGAATGTCCTCTGCCAAACCTCATAAAATCAAAATTGACATATCTCTCATGACTCATTTTTCCTTTGAAAACCAACTCTCAGATAAGGAAGGGTCAACTTATTTTAATTAAAGGAAAATGAGACTTTCAAAGAAGCCTTTCCAGTGACAGTGACCTTTTCTAAAGCTGCTCAGTCTTGCAGCGTATATTAACTTTGCATGAGTTTGCCTATGTATAATTCTAATCCTAAACCCACTCCTAAACTTTGCCCCCTTCAGGCAGATACATTGCACAGTGGTAAAACAGTCAAAGTTTCTAATGATGACCCCATAGTGAGATGAGACACCAGCAGTCATACTGTTTACAATGTCAAGGTCCCATACTTTTGATTTTCAAACTGTAATCACAATTTTCTTTTCAGTAGTTTTCAGCTATTGGGAGGACTTTAAACTTTACGGCCATTGTTTATGTATTTGATTTCGTATAGACTCCCATTAAAAAAAAAATCCTGATATTCACTATCCGAGCAATCTGTAAGAAACACTGGACTTTTGCTTCTATGTCAAATATTTTTAAACTCCCTGCAAAAGATAAGACTTATGTTTTCTATTAACTATAATTTATTTTGTTTGATTTTCACAATGAGAAAATGTCCCAAATATGAAAATGGTATGTGAAGGTTCAGGTGCTGCCGAGCACTAGCTGTGGTTTAAAGAGGAAAAGAGAAATGAAGCCCTTACTACACAGTTAATTAAATTTCTTTGGATTTGGGGGATGAAATGTATATGCGAGGAAATCTCAACAATAGACGTGGCTCCATCTTTTCTGCTACTTCCTAAGCTCTATTCGGCCTGGGGCCACCAAGCTCAGGTACATGTCGTGCTTGCACTTGGAGATTTCACCCAAAGCCCCATGTGCCAAGGCTTGGCGCCAGCCCTGCTGTGAGCAGGTGAGGGTCCGAGACCCCACGGTGACTCGCTGTAGGTCAAAAGCCATGGTATCGAGTGACCACAGGCTGGAGCTCCAAACCCCGGGAGCCAAAATAAAACGACTCTTCTTTGCGGGTATTTGTGCCAACAGCAGAGAGCTGGCGCAGGCATCACACCACTCACGCTCCATCTGCCACTTTCATAGAAGATCCCGGTTCACCACCCTGAGGGCAAGAGTCCAGACAAACAGTATCAACGTCTCTCACCTTACTTTGCTGATAGCAGGTACGTCGCCTGCATACATTTATCTTTGAATGTAAAATGCCTTCCTGTAATGCAATTTTTGCTACAAGTACCTAACCATGCAGCACAGTTCACTGACTACAGGTATCCACACCATCTGTACAGGCATAACTAGTACCCCTCACTGGTCCCCATTACTCCTAGCATCCCCAAACAATGAAATGCTTGCCAGTTATACATCGCTAAATTTTTGTCTAGCGATTACCTCTGTGCTCCTTTCAAATAAACTGTTAATGTAGGAAGGTAAAAGTATGTTTAGTTTTAAGTCCCATGCAAACTTTGTTTTACCGTTTCCATGACTACAGCCTATTGTTTTTCATATTTCTGCTAATCTTTTCATTAGTGTTTGCAGAGTAATAACAAAATGGTCATTTATTGTGCCCTAATGTGGAAAATTAACATTCTTTTCCTAGAACACATCCTTTGCCTCTGATTGCAAGGCATTCTCCTCTCTTCGTATTCTGGTAGACTCTTGTAAATGAAACTGCACTAACTGCTTTATAAAGTCACGCATGCGGGCTGTGCGGGAATCCAGATGTGTGTTGACAAAGTGGTTCGCCTCCAAAAGAGTGTCTGAATGACTAGGAAGGAGAGCTGCTAAGGAAAACAAGTTGACAGTGAGCAGCTGTTTCTGCTTTAAATGTCCCATCTGCCGGGCCCCATTTTAAGTCTGTCCAGGCACTCTTCATGCAGCAGGGAAGGCCGGGCAGGGCATAGTGTCGACATTCATGGCCAGCTGGTGGGCAGACACGCAGTGCCCCTTGCAGAGGGCCATTGCCAACAATACTGGGATACACAGTTCTCTATCGGCAGCACAAAACGGGATTTTAGCTGCCATGGAGAAATTTGTTAATATTTCATTGTCGACAGCACTATACTGTGAGGTCTTAAAAAATCAGTTTCTATACTGAGATTACTGACATTGGAAATGTTTTGCATCAGCATGTATAGATCTCTTTCTAGTGAGTCCATATTTAAAACTTTGAATTAATCTGCTGCAGCACTTTTACAACTGTTTATAAAAAGCCCCTATATAAAAATATCAGTTCAAGAAAACACATTTTACATTGTATTTATGAAGCTGTTTAGCTTTGGCTTCTTGAGACGGGATCTTTTGATGTCCAGGCTTCCTCTGAACTCACTAAATTGCCCGGGCTGGCCTGGAGCTCAGAATCCTCCTGCGTGTGGGGATTCTAGGTGTGCAACTCTACAGCTGGCTTATTTAATTCTTCTGTTGATAAAATTAATCAAACAAGCACCAATTGAGCAGGAAGAACCTTCTATATTAGAAAATATCCTACCACCCTGGAAAGACTCGTGGTCCGTGGGTGGATCATGGCCCCTCGAGTTTTTTCCTGAAGAGCCACGTATCTCACAGAAGAGTTACAATAACTTAAGCTGCAGTTTTCAGGCTTGACAAGCACTGAGAGCTTGAGACCTCCAATCCACACGGTTCAAGACTACCGGTTAGGGAAACGTATGTTTCTCTCACAGGACCAGAAAGCAAAGACCTCAGGTTTCCAAGATAATTACCTAAAATGCTTTTAAGAGTTTGTTGGATAACAACTTAGACAAAAAACATTTCAGATGTAAGTGAGAAGCTTCACTACATTCACTGATGAATGCAAATGAGTTGGAATTAATAACTGCTTTCCTCTCAGGTCTCACCAGCAAAACTTAGAAAATTAACCTAATACATGAGCTTGGAACTGTGATAAGACGATGGTCGGTGACTTGATATTAGTGTGCACACAGCTCCCCAGAAGGGTCTTCAGAAACCACTGAGCACACAGGCAGAGTCCCCCACAGATACTCCCGGGCTTGTGCAGTGTGCACGCTGCTCACCACTCGGCCACTCTGCCAGCCTGTCAGTGGTGTGGTGTTAATATTTCCATCCATACTTTGGATGATAGAAATGACACAGTAAGGTCCTGCGACGATGTTTCCTTTAATACCAAGAGTATTACTACATTAATGTGTCCCTTACAGTTTGCTAAGAGATTTTCTGTCTCTCAGGTCCCCTCATGCAAGATAATTGCATTAAATGGGGCTGAAGTTCTAATTTTGGGTGATTAAGGTCAGCTATGAGGTGTGTTCGGATTGTTAGTGATTTCAGGAAAGTTCTTAAGTACTTGTATGTGCAAGATTGGCTTACAAAATAAGTCGAAATGGATTCAAGAGTATCCCAGTGACTGCCCCTCTCCTGTGCTCTCCAGGTTCTCCTGCTTTGGAGCAGATGAAGTCCCATTAGTAAGGTGAGGTCTCCTCAGTCCCTGCCCCAGTCCTCGGAAGATGCCATGTGTGCCCTGCTGCACACCCTTCTCTGTGGGCGGGACAGGTAGGAAAGAACAGCTTTGTTCTGAAGAACTGGTCTTGAACTCCCACTCACGAATCAGCCAAAGAAAACTCACAGTTCTGTAGGAGAATGGAAAGGTGGAAAAGAGCCCAGACTGACCAAACAAAAGCCCCTCTGATACCAGAGCCACAGCAGAGGGGCGGCCTGCAGAGTCCCGGCCCAGTGTCCCCATGGCCCCTGCCCCAAGTCCTACAAGGTGAGGCCCCTGCTAACAGGCCGCTGTGCTCAGACAGAGCCCACAGAGAGCGGATCCCACCAGAATCCCAGCCGCTGAGGCTGAGTGAGGGCAGGAGCTTCACTCACCTGTCACTGGCGGTCACTTGTCAACTGTTGACCACAGGGGATCCTCGAGGTAGCAATCGCAGCCAAGCCAAGCAGCGCATAGGTCTTGGAGCCACCGGCCTGAATCCTCCCAAGTGGTCTGGGGGGTCAGGCTGGGGTCCCCAGACCTGCGTGGGAGACGCTAGGCTGAGGGCGGGTGAATGTGTAGCCGGGGATGGCAGCTCCTGACCGTAGCACTCGAACACAGCCCTGCCTCGGGCACCGTCAGCCTTGGGCTCCAACACCGATGCTTCTTCCTCCCAGGCTCTCCCTGGCTGCACTCAGAGCCTGTTCTTCCGGCCAGCGCTGCTCCTGTCCCCTGTCTTCCACCTTCTCTGCCCGTACTTGGCTATGATTTGCCTTCGCACTAACTGTGGATCCGTGTCCAAACCTTTAACTGTGTTCCTACCACCTGGCAAAGAATCTAGCACACACTGGTGTTCCACATACAGCCGGTGAATGAATCGCCCCTCATTCCTGCTGCAACAGGATTAAAGAAAAAGGGAGACTTTTTAAAAATTGTGTTGTCATATGTTCTTAGACGCCCTCCAGATACTAGTTCTGTGCATCGATTGCAAACTTGCTATGGTCGCTCTTTGCTTGTGGGGTCGGGAACTGAAGTCCACATGCAAAGCAGACTCTGTACTACTGAGCTGGACCTCTGGCACATAACCCACTTTTTAAAGAAATTTTAAAATTTTAGAAAAATTTAAAATGTATTCATAGTAGAGTCCCTATATAGCCCACATCAAGTTTCCTCTATTCTTTTTGTTTTTTTTTCTCTTCTGTTTGACTTAAATTATTAACATTTTATATTCGTAAGGTAAAATTTTCACAACTAAGGAGCAAAACCTGATACAGCCCTATTATCTAAAGTCCTATTTCATTAGAATTCTCTTTTACTGTGGTCTTGGGGGTTAAACTCAGGGCCTTCACACTGAGCTGCATCCCCAGTCCTTTTTGTTTGTTTGTTTATTTTTAATTCTGAAGCAGGGTCTCTGTAAGTCACCGCTGTCCCGGTTGGGCTCACCAGTACAATCCTCCTGCCTCAGCCTCTCAGAGCTGGAACGGCAGCTGTTCTCCACACACCAGGTTCCCTCAGGGTCCGGCTCGGGCCCTCGCTCTGTCCCGGGAGCCCATCCGGAGGGTGCCTCACACATCTCTGTCCGGACTCCTGGTCCTCTCCACTCTGACCGTGGCCTTCGCAGTTTGATCAGGCTGGGGATTCGCAGGCTGCCCCCCGACGCTGGCTCAGACGTTGTTCAAGGCCGAGGCCTGGTCGTCAGTCACCCCGGCTGCCAGGGGTCGGGGGTCCTCCACGGTCCCCATCCCTCCCCGCGTGGAGCTCTCAGAAGGGAAGTGCGTGGGTCTGCGCTCACCCTCCCCCCTCAAAGGCTGTGCTGCTCGGGTCCTCGGGCGCAACATGTGTGTGTCTTCTCGCCCACGTATGTGTCTGTTCAGCGAAAGGTTGAGATCCACACAAACACATAGCTGTTGCATCATTTAGGTTAGGATACGGCTTGGGTCTTGATTTTTTAGGACAGCTCTTACGATGTAGCCCAGACTGGCCTCCAACTCACAGCGATCTGCCTGCCTCAGCCCCTTGAATGTTGGGCTTATAAGTGTGCGCCACAATGCTGCGCCAAGCTTTAAAAACTAGTTTCTTGTTAAAAACTGTCAGCTGTTGAACATTGGAAGCTCTGTCAGGCAGCTCCTTTGCCCCACGGCTGTCCAGCCACCGTGCACTGTTTTGAACACTTACTTTCTGTGTAAGATGCTTCCAACTTGTCTCCTATCTTCCCTGCCCCAGGGTCCAAACCCCACCATTCTGCATGGGCTCAACCTCCTTGTATGGGAAAGAACTAGGGAGCCAGACATGGCACTCTGTGAGGAATGCTGTTTAAAAGAACCAGTTTGAATTTCAAATAGCAAAATGTTTTGAACATTGAAGGAGACACAGCCTTGCATAGGTGTTTCCCTAAGGCCGATATGAAATGTAGATGCTTCTAAATTTCGTTAGGTTTTTATTTAATACAGGAAAATAGACAATAAATTTATTTGCAAAGCCATCCTTGCCACGGCCCAGATCGTCCTGCCCTGGTGATGCTGCCCATTTCTGAATCTTGAGTAGAATGAAAGTTCACCCAGGGTGTTGAGCGGTTTTATCCCCTGTGCTCTTAACTCTGTAATATCAAGCACCCAAGGGCAAGTGATCTTGGCCTTTTAAGACTGAGGAGGGAAAAGTCTTTAACATTTTTCTTCTTCTTTTTTTTAATCTTTGCTGTTCTTTTGATTTATCTAACTTGACAGATATAAAAATTTCTTCTGAGAAAGAAAAGACCTCTGACCCTCAGGACCTTCTAGTGTGGGGCAGAGGAAATTTCTGTTGTAAACAGGGGAAGTCAGATGTTTCCTTTTCCCCAACTTCTAAGAAAATTATTACTGCTAACATCTACTCCCACCTCGCAATGAAAGTAATTTAATATGAAGCAAAGAAAATTCCTCATAGTAGGAATTTATTTACTTTATCTCGAGAAACAGATGTTAAGCAATATTCTCATCAACTCCATGGGAACATTTTCAAGTTGTACCTAGTGGAGGCAAGTACGCTTTGGTTATTGTAGGATTTTTCAGCATACACTCCTAAGCAGAAGCATGATTGTAGTTGTACAGCACATTCAGATCCTGCAGTAAGGGGCTTGGTGGTGTAACTCAGTGGTAGAGAGCTTGCTTACCAGGTGTGAGGGCCTAGGTCTGATTCCCAGCACCGCACAAGCAAACACACACACAAACTTGTGTTGGTAACTGGCCTTCACAAGTGCACTTGCACAGGGATTTGAAACTGTAGGGGTTCGAGCCTCCTACAAACTTTATAGTCTAAGTCAAATAGTATCAAGAGTACAAGGGCATACTCAAAGTGATTAAACTTTTATAACATTTTAAATGTTTAATTTTGACTCGATAACTTGAGTGTTGAGATATATACTAGTATTCAAAATATTTTTAAATGTATCTATTAGTGAAAACATTTTCTTAAGAAATTCGCCTATATCAAGTAAAGATGTTTTAATATTTTTGCATTGATCATTTCAAGTATAAGAAAAGCAAGATTTCTAGTTTCAACTTGGACAACGTGAGCTTAAAAATTGTCACTCCCATCTTTGCAAGAAGAAAAGGCTGAGCAAATTGAAAATCAATACTTATCTCAGATCCTTCAGGAGCCTACTTAGCATGGTAAGGCACAATTTCAAAATCTGGAAGGAGGACCATAGCCAAGATCTGCTTTACAGCAGAAGCCACTGGAGCTGTAATCTTGTCAGAACACTTATATGCTGATTGTGAAGTGTCCCCACAAGTTAGTGGATTTTACCTTCTTTGGGAGAACTCTCCCAAAGGTTTTCACTGTGAAGGTCCAAGAAAAATCCCCGCTAACTGAGGTATGAGAAGGGAGAGAGAAAGCATTGGAAAAAGTGGTTGCATTGCCTACTGCATAGAAACAGGTCTCCTCTCTAGAGAAGCATTCTCCTCAGGGACCCGTGCTACTTGGGACGGAGTGAGCATTCCTTTCACTCCAATCTTTGTGCTTCACTTAAGGAAGTAACAGACATTATGACACTGGGGAGATTCCTGTAAGATTCATTCTGAGATCATAAGCTTTTCCTTGTGGCTCATGTCTTACATGAGCAGGGCTCCTGCATAATCTAGTGGATTTTGGTTGAAATTGCTGCAAGGCACAGACTTTATTGGGAGGAGTACTTAGGGAAGCCCAACACGAGAAGAGATACATTCTAGAACACTAAAGGAATTTTAAGCTTCTGATACATAAAGCTATGCAAACATCAAACACATTCCAATGTATATCCTAGCATTAACCCTTACACTGTATGACTATGACCCCCAGTTCCTAGTACACAACACATGTCCAGCTTTCACCAAAAATTTCAAGGCAGGCCAAAAAGGCAATAGAAAACACAGTCTGAAGAAGCAAAGCAAGTGATAGAAAATAGATTCAGGTGCACCATCAATGCTGAGATCATCAGCTCAGGAATTTAAAATAATTAAGATCAATATGTTAAAGGCTGTAATAAAAGTGTAGCATGCAAGAACAGATTAGCAATGTCTACAGAAAAATGGAAACACTAAAACTGCAAAAAAACAGAGTGAAAGAAACAAAATAGAAATTTAAAATTCCGTTGATTCACTTACAAGTAGAATAGGTCATGAAGGAGGGGGAAAAATGGGAAGAGGATGATAAAGATGATGAAATCTTTCCAAACTTAAACAGAAAGAGAAAAAAATAGAACAGAACATGCAAAACCTGTAGGATATCTTTAAAAAGTATTATTTATATGTAACTGGAATATTAAAGAGAACAGAATAAAAGAAATGTCTGATGTAATAATGGTCATGAACTTTTTCTAATTAAGGGCAGACACTACGCCAAAGATCCAGAAGGGTTACAGAACGCTATGCAGGATAAGAGCGACAGCTACACCTTCGCATGCAATGCTCAAACTAAAAAATACAAACAGAAAATCTCAAAATAACATGAGGAAAAAGAAGGAATATCATCTACGGAGGACTAAGGTGAAATCACAGTGGCTTTCTTGTTAGGAGCCATGTAAGAAAAGCATGGCATAAAACATTTAAATTGTGGTGATGGTTTGCGTAAGTGTCCCTGACAGAGCACGTGCACAAGGCTCCTTTTCTACTTGTCACTATTGGGAAGCGGTGGAACCTTTAATAGGTGGGGCCAACTCAGAGTGCCCCGGTGGGCGGAAATGAGGTCACTGGGGTGTGTCCCTACTGGGCGGAAGTGAGGTAGCTGGGGGCCTTCCTTTAAGGAGATATTAGGATCCCAATTCTTTCTTTCTCTGTGATTGCTGGACACCATGAGAAGAGTGAATGTCCTTCCTAACTTGCTCCCATCCTTCCATATTTTCCAAAGCAATGAGATCAATGGACTGAAATTTACACAACTAATCTACTAAAATAAACCTCTCCTCTTCATAAATTGATTATCTCACATGCTTTATTTCAGTAATGAAAAGCTAATTTGGGTAGTTTGAAAGAAAACACCCACCAACTTGAAATTCTGTAGTTATCAAAATTCACCTTCATGAGCAAAGAAGAAATAAAGGCTTTCTTAGACATGTAAGAATGGAAAGGATTTATTGCAGAGGACCTGTTTGTTAAAGAATGTAAGAAGTTCTTCAGAGAAAGAGAACAATAGAGTCAGAAACTTGGATTTACATAAATAGAGGCTACATTAGAAAAAGAATAAATGAAGTTCTTTTTCTTTTATTTTAATTGACCTAAAGTATAACTGTCAGTACTAGCAATGTAATGAGTGGTTATAGCATATGGATGAGTGGTATAAATGACTGCATTGTCACAGGGATGGGACACTGGAACTGGGAATATTCTTTTATAAAGTGCTTCCACCACTTGGGAAATGGTATAGTGTTATTTGAAAATAAATTTAGATTATTGCCCAGGGATTTAGCTGAGTGGTTCTGCTGCCTGCCTCACAAGCACAAGGACCCAAGCTCGATCCCTGGTACCAAAAATAAAAAATAAAAAAAACAACTTAGATTAGTTTAAAAGATATATTAGAAAGTCCAGAGCAACTACTTTAAATTTTTTCAGAGAAGTATTGGTGATGGACTAAGAAAGAAGATAAAGTTGAATCATGCAAAATGCTCCTGAATACAAGAGAGGCAGAAAAGAAGATGGAAGAAAATACACGCATGTGAAAACTGTGAGACAGTTACAAAGGTATTAATCCAGCCAGCAACAAATATCTCAAATGTAAATTGTATAAATAAACACTGATTAAAAGATAGAAATTGTCAGTATATGTAAAAAGAAAGGAACTCACTTCATATATAAAGTTCACAAGTAAAGCTGTAGGGCTGGGGGGTAGCTCACCACTGAAGAATACTCAGCATGTGCAAGAATTCAATTTCTAATGCCAGAAAAATTAAGAAAAAAGTAAAGTTACGTAGTAAGGTATACTATGTCAACACAATCAAAAGAAAACTGTAATAATTATGCTGATCTCAGACCAAGCAGAGCTCAAAACGAAAAATCCTGCCTGGCACATGGAATTGCTTTGGGTAGTGATAGCATGGTCAGTTGTCCACAGGGACACCTCAATCCTGGTGGTAGACATGTTAAATGAGTAAAGTATAGCAAGGAAGAAAATGATAGGCCTGAAAGGAGAACTGGACACATCATCCAGTACCCTTGGAAACCCCAACACTTCTGTCCTGGTAGTTGCTGTGGTACTGCACAGCCAGGCCTGTGAGACTGCTGAGCTCAGGAGGACACCGCTCCAGTGAGCAGGTTAAGGTTGACACCCAGGAGTGCAGCCCTGGCAGAAAGACTGCGGTGCCCTCCATCAGTCAGTGAGGCAGCCCAGAGCCCCCACCCCAGGCTGTAGCCTTTGAGCTTAAATTTCCCAGCCTCCTGAGTGCTGAGAAATCAATGTGTTTTCTCTGCAAGTTACCCAGTCTATGGCACAGTACTCCATGAACAAAGACAGTCGTTAACAGATTAGGGAAAGCTGATAGATTGGCTTAACCTGTGGAGCACTGTTTATCAATTTGATATGAGTGACCCTGAGAGAATTCTACTCTGTTTAAGCCACTGTGGACCATACATGAAAACACATTCTTACCATAAAACACATTAACAAATTCAAAGGGGCAGGAATCATATAGCACATTCTCAGACACCAGTAAAATTCGAAATTGATAGCAGAATGACAGTGGAAAATATGCCCAAACATTTAGAATTAACAAATAATTCCAGATGTGACCAACTAAGAAAGTTTTAGATGAAATTTTCAAATATTTTGAAACAAATCTAAAAAACACCTTATCAAAAGTTATTAAATATGGTGAATGTGTGCTCAGAGGGAAGCCCATAACATTAAACTCACAAGAAGAATGAGAGGAAATATATAATCCCTAATTCCCCATGAAGAAAGTGAAAAAACAGGATGGTAATTTTAAGCTCAAATCAAAGGAAAAAATGAAAGAATAAAAAGTAGAGAAGAGATTCATGAACTTGAAAATAAGAACCAAGCATGAAATCAAATAATGTTCTTTGGAAAAGATAAAAAATATTGATAAATTCCTCTAGTTAGAGTGACGATATCAAGCATAGAGATGACACAAAAACGTCAGAAGTGAAAGATTATCATTACCAACCCTATGAAATTAATGAAAATTAATAAAGGAGTATTATAAATTACTCTGTCTATAGAACACAGGCACAACCTTGATGATATGGACCATATACAGGAATGCATAGCTAATCTCATTAGGTCCATAATTTAAAGAAACAGAATAAGTAATTATTAACCTTAGAATAAAATCAAACCTAGACACTTCCATTGGTGAATCTCACCAAACTTGTGAAATAAATTATAACAACTCCTCAAAGCTTTCAGAAAATAGTTGAAAAGACATCCATGTTCCATATTACTGTATTGCCAAAGCCAAGGACATTAAAAGAAAGGAAAACTACAGACTAACGTGTGCGGGATGAAATGAGATGCCCTAGATAGGATTCTGGGTTTATTACTATAGCAATACCTTGGTTTGTGACATTGCTTCTGTTTGCAAAAAATTTTGTTCTCAAAGTATTTCACAAAATGTTTCTTCTGTTCACAAACTTGCATCAGGTGACACAGTCTCCCCCACACAAACACAGATGTGGCCATCTTCCCCCAAATCATAAGACAAATTAAGTTTGTGAACTGAGGTATCACAGTATTTATTTTTAAACATTACAGAAAACAAAATATACGGAAAAAGAAAAGTTCAGTCCCTGGGTGTGGAAGCACACACCTGTGATTCCAGCACACTGGAAGGCTGAGGCAGGAAGATGGCAAGTTTGAGTCCAGTTTGGGCATCTCAGTGACTTACCAAGACCTTGTCTCAAAATTAAAAAAAAATCATATATACATAAAGGGCTGTGGATGATTGTCCATAAGAAGGCCCTAGGTTTAATTCCAAGTAGTGTGAAAACCCAAAATTTTAGGCCCAACTTGACATTACCATAAATTTTAATATTGACACTTTAAATATGATTACCCTGTTTTACCTTTTTTTAAAAAAATTTAATTTATTGGTACATTCTAGGTAGACAGTACAGTTACATTCATTACTGGGATCTTGTACCTTTACATGCCAGGTCTTTGTTCTCATTTTTTCCCCTTGTCCCTACCCTCCCTTTACCCTCCCTTCCCCTCCCCCCTTCAAACACTTTAATTTCCATTTTTACATTTTCTCATATTTTTCTCCTTTTCCCTTGTTCCCCCTTCCGTATCCTTCTCACTGTCCCTACACCTTTGGTCCTTTTCTTCCTATTTGTTAAGTGTCCCATTAGGATCTTGAGTACTATTTTAGTTTTTCACACCAGAGATACTATTTGGTATTTGCATATGTGTGCCTTATTTATTTCACTAAGTAGTATATCCTCAAAATATACCCACTTAACTATGAATGAATCTATTTTCTCATTCTTTATGGCTGAGTAGTATTCCATTTTGTAGAAAAACCACATCTGCTTTATCCAGTTTCCAATTGATAGGCAGATGGGCTGTTTTCAAGTTTTAGCTATTACAAACTGTGCTGCTATAAACATGGGTGTGCATATATCACTGTGGTATGATTCTTTCACTTCTTTTGGAAAGATACCCAACAGAGGGATGGCTGGGTCAAATGGAACCTCTAATCCTAGTTCTTTGAGGTATCTCCATATTAATTTCCATAGTGGTTGCACCAGTCTGCACTCCCACCAACAATGGAGAAGGGTTCTTTCTCCCCACAACGCTGCCAACATTTGTTATTGTGTGATTTCTTGATAACAGTCATTCTTTGTGGGGTGAGGTGAAATCTCAGTGTTGTTTTCATCTGCATCTCTCAAATGACTAATGATGTGGAACATTTTTTCATATATTTACTTGCTGCTTTTATTTCTTTGTCTGAGAAAGGTCTGTTCATTTCAGATGCCCACTTTAGAATTGGGTCTTTATATTTTGGGGGGCTGGTTGTTTTGAGTTCTTTATATATTCTAGATAATATTCCTTTGTCTGAGGAGCAGCTGGTAAAAAGTTTTTCCCATATTGTAGGTTGTCTCTTAGTTCTGTTGATGGCTTCTTTTGCAGTGCAGAAGCTTTTTAATAAGATGAGATCCCAGTTGTTGATTCTTTCTGCTAGTTCCTGTGCTACTGAGGATTTGTTCATAAAATCTTTTCCTATGCCAGTGTCTTCCAGAGTTCTGCCTAACTTATCTTCCAGCAAGTTTATTGCTTTTGTTTTTATGTTTACATCTTTAATCCACTTGGATTTTAATTTAGTGCATGGTGACAGATAAGGGTCTAATTTTAATCTTTTGCAGGTTTAGATCCAGTTTTTCCAGCACCATTTATTAAAGAGGCTATCTTTCCTCCAGTGGGGACTGGCAGCTCCTTTGCCAAAGATGAGGTAGCTGAGTGCATCTGGAGTTGTTTTTGTGTCTTCCAATCTGTTCCACCGATTCTCAGGTCTGCTTCTTTGCCAGTACCATGCTATTTTTATCACAGTGGCTTTGTAGTATAGTTTCAAATTGGGAATTGTTATACCCGCTGCCACATGACTGTTGCCTAGGATGGCTTTTGCTATTCTAGGTCTCTTATGGTTCCAATAGAATTTCTGGATTTTTCTCTCTAGTTCTGTGAAGTATAGTTTTGGGATTTCAGTTGGCATTGCATTGAATCTGTATAGCAGTTTTGGTAGTATGGCCATTTTCACTATGTCGATTCTTCCTACCCAGGAGCAGAGGATGTCTTTCCATTTTCTTATATCCTCTTCGATCTCTTTTTTCAGAGTGCTGTAGTTTTCAGTGTAGAGGTCTTTTGCTTCTTTTGTTAGGTTGATTCCAAGAAACTTCATTTTTTTGGGTGCTATTGTGAAAGGAATTGTTTCCCTAATTTCTTTCTCAGTGAGTTTGTTATTTGTGTAGAAGAAGGCTATTGATTTTTGGGTGTTGATCTTGTATCCATCTACTCTGCCAAAAGTGTCAATTAAGTCGAGAAGTCTTTTGGTGGAGTTTTTTGGGTCTTCAATGTAGAGTTTCATTTCATCAACAAATAATGACAGTTTAACTTCTTCCTTTCCTATCTTTATTGCTTTAATTTCTTTCTCTTGTCTAATTGCTTTGGCTAATGTTTCCAGAATTATATCAAAGAGGAGTGGTGATAGTGGGCATCCTGATTTTAATGTGAAGGTTTTCAGTTTTTGGCCATTTAATATGATGTTGGCTGTTGGTTTTTCATAGATAGCCTTTATTAAGTTGAGACATAGACCATCTACTCCAATTTTTTGCAGAGTTTTTATCATGAATGGGTGTTGAATTTTATCAAATGCTTTTTCTGCATCTATCGAGAGGATCATGTGGTTCTTGTCCTTGACTTTGTTAATACAGTGTATTACATTAATTGATTTACGTATGTTAAACATCCTTGCATCCCTGGTATAAATCCAACTTGGCCGGGATGAATGATCTTCTTGATGATCCTCTGTATTCTGTTTGCTAGTATCTTATTAAGGATTTTTGCATCTATATTCATTAAGGAGATTGGCCTGTAGTTCTCTTTTTTTGTTACATCTTTCCCAGGTTTGGGAATCAAAATGATATTTGCTTCCAGGAATGAATTTGGAAGTATTGCTTCTCTTTCAATTTCATTGAAAAGTCTGAAGAGTAATGCCAATAGATCTACTCTAAATGTCTTGTAAAATTCAGCAGTGAATACATCAGGTCTTGGGCTTTTCTTTGTTGGTAAGTTTTTAATTACATTTTCAATTTCACTGATTGTGATTGGGGTGTTTAAAATATTTTTATCTTCTTCCTTCAACTTTGGTAATTCATAGTTATCTAGAAATCTGTCCATTTCTTCTGTGTTTTCCATTTTATTAGAGTACAGGTTCTCATAGTATGTATTGATGATCCTCTGGATTTCTGTTGGATCTGTCGTAACTTCGCCTTTTTCATTCCTGATTGCATGGATCTGAGCCTGGCGTGAAGGGGGGCATTATATGAGATTATAAACTGGTTCACATGGTTTGGGTATTGAGAATACTACAACCTGTGGAATCATTTGCTTCAAGTCTGAAAACTTGAGAACCGAGGGAGGTGGGAGCGACAGCTATGTGAGTCCCACAGTTCTGAGATCCTGAGAGCAGGGCTCCCAGTGTTCGGGGCAGCAGAACATTGATGCCCTTTGCATGCAGAGAGAGCTAATTTACCTGCTTCTGCTTTTCTGTTGTGTGCAGGCCCCATGGGATGGTGCTATGCCCACGCACTTTGGCGAGACTAGGTCTGTGCATGGCAATCTCTTCAGGAAACACTGAAAGTCATGCCCAGAAATAATATTTTCACCAGCTATATGGGGCCCCCAGTCAGGTCAACACATAAAATTTTGAACTATGATGTCCTTGTTTATTTGGAGTTAATTTCTTTAAAATTATGTATAGTAAGCACTTGGATTGCGAGTAACTCGTACGGCAAGTGCTCCTCAAGACGAGCAAACATTTCTAATACATTTTAACTTGATAAACTAGGAAAGTCTTGAACATGAGTAGTAATGATGCCAAGTGTTGCGTGACCACAACTAAGCCAACGGCTGTTTTTGTTGACAACTCTGGTGTGGTGCATTGAGCTGGGGGTCTCCAAAATATATATCCAGCGGGAACCTTTGGATCTGACCCTAATTTGTAATTAAGGTATCCATCTGGAAAGGAATCATGTTGGCTGAAGGGAGGCCCCAAATCCAGGACAGACAGTCTGGGTGGAGAACACAGAGGAGAAGGTAAAGAGACAGACGGGAAGGTCACATGACGTGGAGGCAGAGGCGGGGCACACAACTAAACTAAGAGCCAAGAAACACCCAGCACCTGGGCAGAGCAGGAGCTGGGAGGATGGGAGGACTCTAGGATTCCATCCTGAGGTCGCCTGGATGTCAGAATCCTGGCTCCCAAACTGGGAAAGAAGACATTCCAGTTGTGTTAAGCCACCAAGTTTGCGGATATTTGTTCTGGTAACTCTAAAAATTAATTCACATGGAAATTCTCATTGGATACATGAATAAATGGATAGTATATAGAATATAAGATTCTGTAGTAACTGTCTTTGTGTGGCATGGAATAGAAGTGAAGTCTAATACTCATTTTCTAAGAGAAGGCCTACAGATGTTTATCTTGTTTTCTTTTTAAATAATCTAAAGCTGGAGGCTGTTCCAGAGGAGATTTGCAATTATCTTGAGGCAAATGTTTATTTGACTCAATTTACTTGACTAAGATAAATGTTGGTTATCTGGATGACTCAGTTTTGCTATCTGAGCCGCCTAAGCATTTGCATAATTCCCCCATTTTGTATTATGATGAATACACTTTGCTTCTCTTTATGGTGAGACTCCTGTCCTATGAGGAAAGAAAAAATAGTACAGCATTCTGATCAGCACTGACGCGCTCAGTGCAAACATCTATGCAAACTTTCCATGAAAATTGTAGATAATCAAATAGGCACTCATGTTTATGCTGCAAGTTTCTGATGGAGAAGCATATGGCAAGCCTGAAATTAGGCGGAAATACTCAAACAGATGAGTCAGAGCATTTCCTGAAATTAACAGAAACATCATTCCATTCCTTACAGCCGTGAAGATATTGAAAGAAGATGAACTTCAAAGGGTTCACATGACTATTCAACTTAATAGGAAATTTAAATAATCACTAATACAACCCAGCTATAAGGTGTATGAAGATTTGGGAGGGTTCGTTTTGCTTTGTTATGAAATAAAACCAAAGTTAAATTATGCAACATTTAAAAATAAAGTCTATACTGAGAGAATGAACATGAAATTTAGCCTGTTATAAATTCCATTTTAATTTCTGTTTCACTAATTCAAGTTAATAGTTGTCCACGTTCTTTTACTGAAAAATCTTATTTTAAGGAAATGCAAATATGAATGTAAAATACATTTCTCTTAAACCAATGTTTATAGTAATCATTATTCATTGAATTATTCTTGTCCATACAAAAGAGATGTATTAAAGAAGATGGACAAAGTCTTATCCTGTACTATTGGAAGAGTATCTTTTGGAATAATCATCAGCATATGAAAAGATCAAAGTATAAGGTAAAATTCACCCCATCAATCTTTAATTTCTTCAGCAGCTTTCAAACTCTTATGGGACTTTGAGATTCTATAGTCTATTACAATATTCATTAAGTAGAGTCACTTATAAAGTCTATTTTCAGGAAGGATAATTCCTGTTAAATATGCTCTCTACACAGTCCTTTAAAGCAGATGGAGTTTGTTAGAATGAGACTGATGAGCTAATAATCATGCTAATTATCACAGCATTGGTAAGTACAATCTCCTTCTAATCACAACACAATCATGAACTGTAAATGAGTGAACAAAGCTCTCTACAAAAGACTTATATTCTGAAGCTTACAAAAAAATATTTTTGAAAATATTGAAACAAATACCTACCATAATAGAAAGTGTCTTTTAGAAAACACTGCTAAATTCAGCAGAGATAATTGATGAAATTTGTTATATTAACACAGGCCTGCAACTATTTTCTGGCTGAATGCAGGGCACGGTTGAGGGAGTATTTTAGTGGTTCACCAAACACTGCTTCCAGTAAGTAGTTCAGATGTTCATCGGTTAGAAGTGTCCCTGTTCAGAAGTTTTTGTCTTGTCTTCTTAATCTAATATTGTTCAAGGATTAAAATCTCAGTAGGAAACTTACTTTAAATGACATTTCCTACACAGAAATTAAGTGAAATATCCAACATCACACCTGAGACATGGTTTTGCACCGACTGTAATGAACTTACTCCTGTCCCTTATTTTATGAATCTTGGCTTATTTTGACGTAGAAAAGATGTTTTATCTACTAACTATAAGTGCCTTGTTTTATTCCTTTGCCATACAAAAACACAACAGTTTATTACCAAATATGGAAATTATTTTGAATTACAAATTATTTTTATACTGTATTTCAGCCAATGATTTTTTAAAATAATTTTTAAAAGTTCCAGTTCAATCTCACTTTGCATGGAGAGGGAAAATCAAATAGGCAGCACTATCTAAATGTCCTCTCTGCTGCACTGTATTTAAGGTAGGTAATACTCCTAGAGATGATCGTGAAAAGTGCCTGGGTATTTGCTTTTTCATTCTCATGCCCTGTAGACTAAAATTATTATACTGTGAAAGGAATAAGTATAATTTAGGGACTTTTGTTGGTTCCTATGTACTTTATCCCTAACTTAGATTATAAACACCTAAAGAATATAGATACAGAATTTTTCGGGATTTTAAATAATGTTTGTTGAATTAGTAAATATAACAAACACAATTAAGCTTTTGAATACAGTGTTGTCTAATGATCTTTCCTCTTTTGCTCCTGGAGCCTTTTATTTTTTTATTTATTTTTGGTTACACTATAATCCTGAGACTTCAAAAAGAAACTGAACCCAAAATAAAACAACCCATTTTTTGGAATTTGAAGGTGTAAACCCTGAAAAGCTTCAGTAAACACAATCAGGTCTTCCTCTTTCTCTAGACATTAAATTATCCCTCATTCTTTTATCTGCCAGACAAATCCTGATGCTTCTTCGAGCCCCTCTCCTGTGTCAGGTCCTGGGCTGAGCACTGCATAACTTCACAGTGGCTCATCCCCTCTGAGCTTCAATTTTCTGATCTGTATCTTTGGAATAGTAATTTATGCCTTCATTTGGAAAATCACTGGATTGCCTTGAATGAAGACTTTAATCCACATGCCTGCTCATGACCTTTATGGGTCCCCAGTGAACCCCAGCTTTGTTTCTGTTATCCCATTCGTATCACTGTGATGCAGTTATTTCCCAATTTCTCTTCTCTTCTCCTAACTGTGATCTGCTGGAGAACTAGATCAGATTTTTAAAATTGAATCAAATGAAAAAATGAATGAAGAATGAATAAATGAATTCCTTTCTATCATTAACAGGATGAGCTCATTACACTAAAAGGTAGCAAATGAGTTTAAAAGTGTAAAATAAGTAAAGAAATATGAACGATAATTGATTGCATTCATGTTCCTTCCGTCTTGGTTCTTTGACCTTTCTTAATCAACCTCGCAGCTGGGTAAGGTGATTGCAGTACAGCTCTCATCCCCTCAGCCTCAGCTGCCCTCCTCCATTTTCTGCGTTATTTAGCCTGTTCTTGTCCTAATGCCGTCTCCTTATTCTTCAAATTTCTATTGCTTAACTCACGTCTGGTAAATTTAGTAGTAACTTAGATGGGCAAAGTCATTATCCTACAATCAGCGTGCCGTGTGCCTTCCTCGGGTAAAAAACTGCCTCGCCCTTTGCTGTAACTATAAGTTACAGACTGATACAACAAGGCCTGGAGAAAACAGAGTCTGCTCTCTTCTCCGCAGCGTCCCTGAACTTCCTGTACCGTCTTTCTCAGTGCAAACAGAGGCGGAGGAACTCGGACTCCTGGGTCTATGGTCTGCATTCACCGGAGGCTTAGACCGCAGAGGGAGGCAGCAGACAGGAGCAAGCGCACAGGGGCCTGGAGACCTCGTCTCCCGTGTGCAGGCTGCAGACAGCTCGTGTCCGCGGCGGGATTTCCCCCTCATCCTTATATTCCTACCCCCCGGCTTTCACTTGCTCTGTGAGCACCTGTTTCGGTTACAGTGCACAGAGTTATTTCTGTTTTGCCAAAGAAAAGGAAACCTGATGCAGTGGTTATTGCAAAGCATAGTTTACACCTTGGGTACGTAAGGAAACAACAAGGCCCTGGCTGCACAGCCGGACTCTCCCTGCCTCCCCGCCTCTCCGACTCATCAGGCCTTTCCTCCTGTCCGTCCCTGCTTTGTTCCTCCACACACATTTCCGCCCAACACCGCACACCTCGCCCATCCACCCCGTGTGTGCTCTCAGTTGGTCCGGCACATCACACCGGAAGTGCCCCGGACAGGCTTCCTGCCTCACTCTTCCCGCGTCTCCAGAACCGTATCTGGGATATGGTTGTTATTGGATGAGAGTGTTCAGAGAGAACACACAGTTTCTTATCACCTGAATCAAGGCAAGTTTAATTGTGAGATTCATAATTTTGATACATCAGATGAAGGGTCTTTATAAGGATTTCCTTCAAATAAGTGGCAGAAACACTCATTTCAATTTAGGGCAAAGGGCAGGACCTGAGACTTCAGAACAGATGAGTTTGTAGTAAAAATAATGACCGAATAAGCACCAATACAGGAAATACAACTTGAGATTCACTTTTCATAAAAGCTATGTGATAAAATAATGGCGACCAGTCAAGTTCATCTTTCATATAAAACTGATAAATCATAAATTGATTAAATTTTAAACCTGGCAAAAGGTATAAGTGATCATTTAGTAACTTATTCTCTGAAACTAAAATTCCTGGAAAAATATCAAAGGAAATTATAAAGCATTTGAACGAAGGAACACACCTATTTAGAAAGTTCATCTTTTTTGAAATGTGTGTTGCACGTCACAGCCAGTACAGTTCATTTACAAAGTCAAAGTTTATCAATCTGTTTCTTTGTTTATATTTAACCTGAACTTGTTACTATGCTTTTTTGCTTGATATTATTTCTTGCCTTTCAAATCTTCAGATTGAAAATGATGTTTTCTTGCTTGGCTTCATAGTCATTCGTTTGGGAAGAATATTACATAGCTATTGGTGTTAAATTCTATCATTATGCTTGTAAAAATATAATAAAATAAGTATGGGACATAATAAAATAGAAACAGAAAAATCTGATCATAAAAATGTGAATTTTTAAAGTGCTTTTGGATTTCAAATAAAAGTATATTTTTTTCTGTGGTAGTTTTGTTAGAAAATGTAAGAGTTACAATCAACACGTATATGATATTTATCAATTAATTCAACCAAAGAGTTTATAGATCATAAAATTTTGTGTTTTTCTTTTCTTTTTTTTTGGCTCCAGGGATTGAACTCGGGTCCTTGTCCTTGCAAGGCAGGCCACCCAACCACTGAGCTAAATCCCCAGCCCATATAAAATTTTGAGGACAGTTTCTGAACTGCAATATGTAACTTTGTTTTATTTATAATTACATTATTTCAAAAATATTATAAGAAAATTAGAAAGAACATAACGTTTGAAGATTGTATCAAACTAATGTATTTTAATTAGTCTGTTACATAAATTCTTGTTTATTTCATATCCTTTTTTGCTGTCATATATATGTATATTTGAAATTTATTTAGTATATAATTACATTATTTCAAAAATATTATAAGAAAATTAGAAAGAACATAACGTTTGAAGATTGTATCAAACTAATGTATTTTAATTAGTCTGTTACATAAATTCTTGTTTATTTCATATCCTTTTTTGCTGTCATATATATGTATATTTGAAATTTTTATTTAGTATCTTCATTTCTTGTTATCAGGTATCTTTGCAATCTTTAATAAAAAAAAAGAAAATGGTGTTTTCTGTAGTATATGCTTAGAAAATCTTTTTTATGGCTTTAAAATAGCTAAGATCACCTTTGCCCATCTCTATCCTACTAATTCTTGAAAATCATTTTTACTGAATAGAAAATTCTATATATTTACAGGTTCTTTTAATCTCATTGTTGTCTAGCATTTTAAAATAGTAGTGTACTTCCTTCTGCATTTGTTGCCTCTGAAGAAGTTAGCAAAGTTGACAGTCAGTCTAAAATGATGTTCTATTGTAACTTATTGGACAGATTCTGGTTGCTTTAAAGATTGCTATATCTTTGTTTTAATCATTTTACCTAAAGAATGTATAAGTGGAATTTTAAAAGTTAGTTATTCTTGGGAATTGTTGGGATAGTTGATGGAACTCAGTTATGGACAGTTTTACACAGTTACTTTGAATATTGGCTTTCTCCTAAAGTTCTATTCTCTCCTTGTAGTATTCTTCATGTATGTTAATCTATGCTTTATATTTCCTCCATTTTATCTAAATTCTGTGTTATTTCTTTATATTTATTACTCAATTGTTAACTTTCTATTCGGTTTTATCTAACTTGCCATTTAACTAATTCATGAGATTTTTATTTTCAATTATTATATTTTGTGTAATTCTGGAAATTCTCTTTGATTCTAGTTTCAAAGTAGTCAAGTGTCATGCAATGAATCCACTCTTACATGATGAATCCTCTCTTATTCTTACACGGTGAATACATTTTTGTTTTTAAATATGCACAGAACGTGCTGGTTTGGAAAATGTTGTGGTTTGGCTTTTAAGTTCCCCTTATTGGGCAGCTTTCCTGGAACAGGGACAAAATACCTGACACTCAAAGGAGGAGAGGTTTGTCTCTGCTCATGATTTCAGAGGTTTCAGGTCAGATGGCTCCAAGAGAGAAGTGTGGCAGAAACACATGGCGGAGGAAAGTGGCTCAACCTGGCTTTCAGGAAGTGGAGAGCAGCGGAAGAGCCAGGAACAAGGGCAGGATGGATTTGTCCCCAAGGTCCTACTTCCATTTGGCCAACAAGGCTCTGCCTTCAAATCGTCCGTCAGCTATGAGATGATCTGTGGGTTGAAGTATCGATGAGGTTAGCTCCTCAAAATCCAGTCTCCTCCCAGTTCCTCGATGCGGTTACCTTGACAATCAGATTAACTGGCACGTCCGCTAAACACGTATGTGTGAAGGGGTGGTCCCAGGCTTTGCCACTTCTTGGAAGAGGCGGAGCATTCCGGAGGCAGGAACAGTGGGTGTGAGCCAGGTCGTTAGGGCATGAACTCAGGAGGGTGTGGAGACCCAGCAAGCCTCTCTCTCCCCGCCTCCCGCTACCCACCAGGAAGCAAGCAGTTCACTCCACTACACACTTGCTTCCATAGTGCCCTATTTTAGGAGCCTGACAATAAAAACAATGGAGTGAGGGCCCTTTAGTGACCACGGACTGAAACCTCTGAAGCAAGTGAAGCAAAGTATGTTTTCCTTTCTTTCTTTTAAATTTATTATCTCAGGCAGTTTTTCACCGTGGCAGAAAATTAACATGATTAACTTCTACTTATTTAGTCCTTGTGGGACTGACTTTTAATTTCTACCATCATGGTGACTTTTTCCCTTGTATGTTTGGTGACTTTATTGTTCAAGGCTCATTATCCTTGGAACTTGATTTGCAGAGCTTATTTGCCATTTGCCTTTAAAGGGTTTCCCCCAGTGAGGATTTGTATGTGTGTTTGCTTCTGCTGGGTTCCTGGGGCTGGGTTCTTAGCACATGACCACTTCAAAATAAAGGTTCTGTTTGTGGGTGTTCAAGCTGTGGGATTGGCGTGAATTCGAACCCTGAACCACGGAAGTACCAGTTTGTGATCAGAACCTCTCAGGACAGATTTGTTTTCTCTCATGTACCATTCTGAGCTGGTACTTAAGGAGACGAATTACCTCCTGTCCTTCATGTGGAAACACTCCTCTTCCATCCTGCCAAGTTTCTACTGTGTGCTGGGATTTCCTGAATAAAGACCTCATTGTCTTCTGCATTCTGTGCTCCGTCTGGCCCACCAGGTGTAAAGACTTCAGGGGAAGCACCAGCTGCAACATTTGCTTACCAATGCCGACCTCCCTCCTCACTGCTCCTCCTCTTGCTTGCTGCCTTGGAGCTCTCCACCTGGTTGAGGTTTAAAGCCATGTTCTAATTCATGTCTAGCTTCTGCAGGCATTTGGTCTGGAAAAGTTTTCTCTACACATTTTCCACAGAGTTGGAAAGGGAAGTGAGCCCCTGTCATTAATTTTAAAAATGGATCAAAATAGAATACTCTAAAAAGAAACATGAAAGAGATTTGGTGAAAAGTGACTTCCCTCAGGTAGTAATATCATCAACTGTTTAGAGGAAGTATTTTCATAAATAAGAGAGTGGCATAAAATGAGATTTTGACAAGTCTGCCTCTGCACAGCCTGCCTTTCCTTTTTGTCAAAACAGTTCTCTTTGCTGTGAAACTTGGATCACTTTCTTTTTAAAATGATGACTGGGGAGCACATGCCTCTTGGCCTTCCTGGTGAAACTCATCTCAGACTCCCCTGGCTGCCTTCTCCAGTTCTGAGCTGTGTGTGATTCACTTCCCCACAAGAAGCTTGCTAGAAACGCTACAAATGGCGCCCCGAGACAACATCTTGATCTCTCAAGTGAGAATTAAAAGCGAAATCAACTCCTTTCATCAGATACTTCTGAAACCTTCACATCTCATTAATACAAACATCTGCAACTGGTGAGCAATGTGTGTAAGAATAATGAAAAGTATCAGGCCTTACTTGCTCTAGAATGCTTAACTTGGACTATAACATATTCTTATAGTATATTTTGCAGTTTTAAAGAGCAAAAGTATGATACCAGAGACAGAGAAAGACTCTTCTGTTGCAATATTAGAAAAATCTTTTACTGACTGAAATATACTTTTAATTTTTCAGTCATTCTTTCAAAAATTTCGGACTTACTTGTATCAGTCAGCTTTCTGGTGCTGAGACAAAATGTCAGAAATACACAGCATAAAGGTTTCCTTTGGCTTACGGTTTCAGAAGTTTCAGTCCATAATCATCGGGTTCCAAGGCAGAACTATCACAGAAGGAGATCATGGTGAAGGACACGTGCTGAGCTCATAGCATCTGAGGAGCAGAGAGCAGGGGACAGGGCCAAGGAAGATACAAAGGCCCATATTTAGTCTCCAAGGCAACACCCCTCATGATGCACCAGACACTCATTTGAAGAAATGAGAAAAAGTTTCCTGAATACATTGTCCTGAATATTTCCTTGTATAAGTACTATCTTGTTTATATCTACAATGTTTTCCTACCTACTTCAGTAGGTTCATTTCCTTCCTCCCTTCCCTCCGTCCTTTCTCCTTTCTTCCTTTTCTTCTTGTGAATGCATCGTTAAAGGAAGCACACTACCTTTCTTGCTGCTTCATTACTGTAACAAATTTTAGAGATAATCAAAGTATAAAGGAGAGAGAGAGAGAGAGAGAGAGAGAGAGGAAAAGAGAGAGACTGGGTTTCCCACTCCCCCCTCCTGGATATGTCCTCAATGGCCCCTTCTCTTCCCACTCGTACTGGAGATCCCTGCAGTGGATCCCGATCTCCTGCTTGGTGCTATAGCACATGGCAAGAGGAAAGAAGAGATAGAATTAAAGAGACAGAGATGGGGAACTGACACAAGCAAAGGATAGAGCAAGCAAAGGCCCTGAACAGCCAGAACTGTTGATATATATAATCTATGTATATATTTGGGACCAGGGATTGAACTCGGGACCTTGGGATTGCAAGGCAGGTGGCAGAACCACTGAGCTACATCCCGAGCCCTAGAACTGCTAATATTTATTGGTGACACAATCATTGTTAAATCGGAGTAAGGGGACTATGTGTGGTTACTAGGGATATGTTGCTGATGTAGGCAAGGCTGGTAAGAGAAGAGACAAAGCATTCTTGTGGTAGGCTGGGAACGGAATTTGGGTGTGAGTCACATTGACCTTTGCTGTGTGTTATTTCATATGCATTGGTCAGACTCACTTCTTAAAGTAACCCAGTTGCTGGGTTAACTCTTTATAGCTTGCACTGCTTACAGCCTGCTTTGGGCATAATTCACGGGGAGGTCTGCACATGTTAGAGCCCCCCACCCCCATAATGCTATACTGAGATTAAAGTCTTCACTACCTTGACGCTTGCTTTGAGATGATCCAAATTATAGTGTTGCCCTTATTTGGTCAACTATTCCATTAGGAAAACAGGTTATTGAAATTCATGTTCTCCACAAATCACTTGATAGCTTAAACTCATGTCAAGTAAGACATCAAGAGAATCAAGAGTTTGTAGTGCGGGTGTTGCAAATTCAAACTTATTGCAAAATGGCATTACTAACACAAACATGGCCATTTCCTCAGTAAAACAGGCTTAATACTTTGAAAGATCTGGTGATACTTTGTGTGGTCCTCAACCATCAGAGACCTCTATAGACTCTTAGTAATATGTGTCCCTGGGGCTATCAGTACCAAAAAAAAAAAAAATAGATTTAGTAAGTCTGGAGTGTGAATCTTTGTTCTGATATTCTAAAGCCTTTTTCAAAATGATAAAATGTATTAATCCCTCTGGGCTGTGAGCCAGGCTGCCTGAGTTTGAGTCCTGATTTTAGCACTTGCTAGCTGTGAAATTTTGGGAAAGAGACCTCAATTTCTCAAGACTAAAATAATAATAACACTTAGTCCCGAAGGTCTCTAGGGAGAACAGATAATGTATGCATATAAAGTGCTTGGAGCAGTACCTACCACATAATTAACATCCTGGCACGTTAGCTGTTCGGGTTCTGTTTTGTAGAAACCACAGCAAGTACTTGTTGGTCTTCATCTTGATAGGGTCTTTTGGCGGCTGGCATTGGTTTCTTATTTAGCAAATAAAGTAAAAAATTATAAAACAATAAATTTTTAAATGACCAATTATTTGAGCAAACCTAGAAATCTTGTAAAATGTGAGGCCAGAAGAAAGTAATTAAGCTATAAAAGAAAAATCATATTAAAAATAAAGAACATTTTTAACCATCTTAACATAAAATCTTGAAAGTGCTCTTTCTTTTTACCTTTCGTAACTGACACCATATCTTCCTTTGACTGAACCATTTCTTTAGTACCGGCTTAATTTTACTTTTGTGAGTTATGCTGAAATAGGTTGAGTTATACTCATAAAAACCTGGGAACACATCTCACAAATGTTTATAGCAGCCACACATTGTCTTACTTCCCTATATGTACTGTCTTCACTCTATTTTCTTTGCAATCTTACGAAGTCAGTGAATTGTAAATTTTCTTAATAGGAGAATATTTTTAGAGCAGCATTAAATGTATCAAAGCCTACAGCATAGCACTTCTACGTTTTCCAATGAGTCAGGCATTTTATGGAATACTAGTGCCTATGAAATGATGCCACTGTGAAGATCGACAACTGAATGAGGCCACATAGCTATCATTTCAACATAAATTGAAAATGTAGCTACCTCTTGGATCTACAGAGCAGGCTTTCCAAATACCAGAATGGGCACAACTGCTCAGTCTCACCGAGGTGTGAAGACATGATGTTTACCAGGACAAAGCAATCTTTAGCAATCTGGGTGGACTGAGGATTCCTCAACCAATTTCTGGCTTTGGTGTAACAACCTTCATTCCACTTAGTCTTTCTCTCATATCTTGCTGTAGATAATAAGAAGAAACCAGGCTGCATCTTCAACATCCTGCCCAGAAATGCCCTCAGCTAAGGGCTCGAGGTCATCCTTTGCACACACCTGTGGGATGCAGTTGGCTAAGCTTTCCACCACCATTTACCACGATGTCACTTCTCAGATGTACTCATTTCTCTCTTCATCCCCACCAGTAGCACTTTTTTGTCTCCCCTTAAAAAAATTTCATGATATCACAGGTTAAAAAAATATACTTAACAAAAAGAAAGGTTTTCTGCATCACACACATAAAGAGATTATGACTATTAAGTGAACACTCCCCTAGACGATGTCTTGATATCTCTAAACATTAATACGTTTTTGAAAATAAAATTTGGCAGTGCCCGATGCACTGTTTTATAACCCGCTGTTTCACTTAATGGAGGGAAGTGGGCACATTCTCACTGTGATACATTTGAATCAACATCACGATTTCTTAATGATATAATCTGTAGCTTTTTTAACCCCTATTTTTTCTGCCTCCAACATCCTTTTGTTCCCTCCCTCTCGTTTAATAATAATCTTCTTTCGACTTTCATGTCATCATTTTTAGACTCTATGTATAAGGAAATCATGTGATATGCACGTCGCTGAGTCTGGGTCGGCTTACTTCGTTTAACATGATCTCCAGTTCCATCCGTTTTTCTACAAATGACGTAATTAAATTCTTCTTTACAACGGAATAATACTATTTTGTGTATGTATGTTTGCCACATTCATTTACCCTTTTATCCACTGATGAGCACCTAGGCTGGTTCCATAGCTTGGCTATTTTGAATTGTGAATTGTTTTGCAATAAACCTGGAATACAAGTATTTTCATATATGCTTACTCTCTTTCCTCGGGGTATATATCAAGCAGTGCCATAGCACTGTAATGTGGTAGCTCTATTTTTACTTTTTTGAAGAATCTCCATACTGATTTCCAAAGTCACTGTATTAACTCACATTCCCAATAGCAGTTTAGAAGTGGTTGTTTCCCCCATATCCTTGCCAGAATTTATTGCTTTTTTTTCTTGATGATAACCTTTCTATCTGTGTTGAAGTAAAATTAAAATGTAGTTTTGATATGCATTTCCCTAATGGCTAAAAATTTGTATTTTTTCATATACTCCCTGACCATTTGTACTTCTTTTGAGAAATGCCTGTTCAATTTATATGCTCATATATTGACTAGGCTGCTTTACTTGTGTTAAATTTCTGAGTGTTTTTATATAGTCTAGATATTAATCTACTGCCAGAAAAATATCTGACAAAGATTGTCTCCCATTATGTAGACTGTCTCTTCACTCTGTTGATTGTTTCTCTAGCTGTGAAGAAACTTTTAATTTGATGTAATTTGCTAATTCTTGCATAATTTCATGTGATATTAGAGTCCTGTACCTATGGCTTCAAGTCTTTTCCCTATGTTTTCTTTCTAACCGTTTCAAAATTTCTGGTCTTATACCTAGGTTTTTGATCCCTTTTTTCATTGATTCGTGTACAGGGTAAGAGAGCTGATTTCAGTCTTGTGCATATGGACCCCCAGTTTTTTCAGTACCATTTGTTAAACAGGCTGTCTTCTCCTGAACATATATATCTTTGGCCCCTTTATCAAGAGTCAGGTGGCTGTAGTTGTGTGAGTTTGTTTCTGTGCCCCCTAATTTTTCCTCTAATTAATCTCTCTGTTTCATTGCAGTATCATGTTGTTTTTATTAGTATGACTTTATAGTATAATTTGAACTCAGCTATTGTGATGTCTCCACCCTTGCTCTTCTTGCTTAAGATTTCTTGGACTATTCTGGGCCTTCAGTGTTTTTATAGATTCTAGCATAGTTTTCTCTAGCTGTGTGAAGCATGTCACTGGAATTTTGATGGAATGGTGCTGACTCCGTAGGTCATCTTTGACAGTATGGATATTTTAACAATATTATTTCTGCCAATCCATTGACAGGGAGCCTCTCTCTGTCCTCTAGTGTCATCTTTCATTTCTCCCTTCAATACTCCGTGATTTTTCACTGTGGAGATATCGCCTCCTTGTTTAGGTTGATTCTCAGATACTTTAATTTTTCTTGAAGGTGTGGTGAATTGTTTTCTTGATTTCTTTTTTTCACATGGCTCATTATTGGTGTATCAAAAATTTATTGACCTTTTAATGTTGATTTTGTGCCAATGCCTGTATTTCTGTAGCTCTCTGTTCATGAGGATTTATGTACTCTCTAAAATGATGTAAGGATTCTGTTCTGTGAGTCTCACTTTCTTTCTTGGACTCACAAGCAGAGTTCACATCTATATTTGCATTAGAAGTATCTGCAAGGAAAGCCAGAGTTTTATAAAGTTTTTTTTTTTCAGAATTCTTCTAGTCTCCGCCATTGCCTACTTCCAAAGAGATGTTCATATTTTTAAGTATTTGTAGCTGCAGCATCCACACCCCAGTTTCCTACTGCTGCAATAGTAAATTACTATGAACAGTGCTTAAAAATAGCAAACTTATGTTATTACAATTGTGGAAGTCAGAAATCTAAAATGAGTCTCATGAGACTAACACCAGGGTGATTGCAGGCCTGCTTTCTTTTACCGATTCTAAGACAGGATAATTTTCTAGCCTTGTCCAGCTTCTAAAGGCTGCATGCATCCCTCGGATAATCCCCTGCCACCTTCAAACTCTGTAATTGCAGGACAAGTCCTTCTCCCTTTATCACTCTGCTCTCCCTGACTCTGACAACACACCCTTGCCTCTGCCTTTCTTTTGTAAGGATTTTGAGCCTACCCAAATAACCCACCATAGTCTTGCATTTCAAGATTAACTGATTATCAACTCTCATTCCATCTGTGTCCTTAATTCTCCCTTATAGCACCCAGCACATTCACAGGAGGTGGGAGTTCCCATGCAAGCATCTTCAGGCATGGAGGATTTAGCTCAGTGTTTCTGCTGCCTGCCTCGAAAGTGCAAGGGCCTGAGTTCGATCCCCAGTACCAAAAAAAAATTTTTTTTTGAGGGGCTTCAACTCCTCCTGTTACTCTGCCATAACAGACATACCTTTGGCAAAATATAGTGGACAACATGTCTGTCGCCTTGACAATTTTATCAAATTCAGACTGCTTCATGTGTGTCTGAAACAGGACTACAAACTTAAGAACTCTAACCCTCCATAATGTGCTATTCCCAAGTGAAATTTAATATCCAAAAGAGACATTTTGGAGGGCCAGCATGAGCCTAATTATTGCTCCTCACAGTTCAAAACTGATCTAATCATGTGTTTTAAAAAATTGAAAGTAAGTAGTACTAGGAAGGGAAGTGAAAGGTAATGAAGTGTCTCAGTCACTTTCTCATCACTGGGAGACAGTATCTGACATGCACAAGTCTAAGGAGGAAAGGTTTATTTTGGCTGACAGTTTGCAGAAGTCTCTTCTGTAGTATTGGCTGACTCCAAGGCAGGGGTCCTGGCAGAGGAGAATGACCTCACGATCTGGCAGCAGGACGCAGAGAAAGATCAAGGGAGGAGAGAGAGACACAGAGCCCCTTCCCGGCCACACCCCCAGTGCCCACCTTTTGCACCCACCTGCACTTCCCAACATCGACTGTAGCTACAAACTCATCAGTGGCCTAATCCACACATGCGTACCCCTCCTGGCCCAGTCACCTCCTGAAAGCCCCACCTATGAGCACATGGGGCTTTGGGGGACATCTAGATATAAACCATAACATGCCCTGACCTCAAAAGGCGATTGATCATCTTTTTTATGCAAAGGACACTTAGTCCACCTCTGGGGGTTGCCAAAGTCCTAATAGTTCCCGCACTGTTGAAAAGTCCAAGTCCAACATCTCCCCTGAGGGACACACCTACGTAGTTGAGCCCCTGTAAAAACCAAAGATTAAACTCAGGAGGTTCTGTAGCAAGACATGAGCTCTGCAGGGCTTGGGTGGCTCTGCCGCTGGTCACGGCCCTCACAGCTTCTCTCTCAGGCTTGGCTTTGCAGCTCCTCATGACTTTCCTCAGATGACCCATGTTTCTGGCTCTTCCATCAGCCTGCGGTCTCCACTGCACTCTCAGCCTCACACACACGGCTTCACACACGGCCCTCTCAGGGGCTCGCTGTCTGGCCTCTCAGGGATTCTTCCAAAATCTGGGTGAAAACCTCCCTACCCACACAACTCTTGCATTCTGCATGCACCTAAGACCCCATGGATGATGCCAAGGTCTGCCGCCAGCTGGAGCAGTGGCCCTTTGCATCTTGCTGGGCTTACAGGAGCCTCTAAGAGCCAAGGATGACCTTGGTGAACCAAATCCTGGAAATCAGTTCCTTAAGTAGCCCTTTTCTATCACAGAGCCCTGAGGATTTCTTCTCAAAGCAAAGCTTTTCACTTTTGCAATTTTGAGCTTTTAATCCATTTTTCTATTGCACTGTTGTAAAGGACTCAACTTCCCTTTAATGCTAAGATTTGCAGCAGCCAAACTCCTCTGCTCCATCTCTGCAGGCCCCAACTTTGCCAGAGCTTTCTTTCTGGCCAAACTCAAAATGTTTAAAATCATTCAGCTGTAGCTTTTGCTCTTGATTCTCAAGGTAGATTTGGCTAAAAGCCCTCAACAGTATCCATGCCACTGCCTGAATGTTGGACTGCCGTGACATTTCTTCAGCCAAGTTAATTAGTCCTTGGCCCTTAATTAATCTCGGTCACCTGGGAACTCTCTGGACATGAACAAAATGCAGACAAATTATCTGCTAGAGCATAACACACATCACCGGGAGCCCAACCACCACGGAAGTCCTTCTTCTCAGATGAAACCTCTTGATTCTGGTCTTTGCTGGCTGCATTACTGTCAACATTCTGGTCTTCCAAGCTCTGACTCAGGTCTCCCAACAAGCTTGACTCAGCATTCTCAGGTCAGCATCTCCGAAACTTTTCAAACTCCTCCCACGGTCAGTTTCAAAGGCTTCTGAACCTCACAGTCAGGGAGCTCAGAGCAACAACCCACTGCCCTGATACCAAAATCTGTCTTAGTTACTTTCTCATCCCTGGGACACAGTAACTGGCACTCACAGCTCTAAGGAAGAAAGGCTTACATTGTGTGTGTGTGTGTGTGTGTGTGTGTGTGTGTGTGTGTGTGTTTAGCTTTATGGGAGAATTTTTTTTCTTTCATTGAGTTTACTGGTACATTTTAGGTATACAGTATGGTTACATTCACCATTGGGATCTTCGACTTTTCCATGGTGTATCTTGGTTATTGTTTTTCCCCTTTCCCCTGCCCTCCCTTCACCCCCTCTACCCTCCCCTATTTACAAGACTTTGTTTCCATTTTCTCATATCTTTCCTTTCCCCTACCCTTCCCACTTTCCTTACTCCTTTAGCCCTTTTATTTCTATTTCACATGATCAATTATACAATTTGAACTATTATTTATTTACACTTTTAGGTTTTCACACCAGAGAAACTAGTTGGTATTTACACATGTGTGTAGGAAGGGCTTACTTTGGCTCACAGTTTGTAGAGGTTTCAGTCCATAGCTGGCTGGCTCTGAGGCAGGTGGCACAGCAGAGGGGAAAGGGCTCATGGTTTGGCCATGGGAAGCAGAGAGAGACCCAGGAAGGAGGAAGAGGGGCACAGTCCCCGGGGACCCACCTTCTGTGACCTGCGTCTCCCAGCATCACAGGTAGCTATGAACTCATCAGCGGACTGACCCACTCACGAGCTCCACACCCCGAAGGTCCCGTCACCTTCGGAAAGCCCCACCTAGGATGACATGAGAGTTTGTGTGGGGGAGCATAAACCATGGCAAAAAGCTAGAATTTATCTTATCTCTTGCTTTTGAAGGTTGTTTTGATTTGGTAGATGGTAAAATCAGTGATTTGTATTTTTACTAAAAATAAAGTGATTCATTCATAGCCTTCCTGTCCCTGCTTTTCCCTCTATTCTTCTTGCTGTGAGCTTCTTGTGGTCCTTAATGTAAGTGGAAGGAACTCACTGGTCTCATTACTTTATTTGAACTGATGTATCAATAGTTATTAAAACCTGGGTTTAAAAATTAATTTAGAAAAATTAAAAAGTGGCTTTAAAAAGATAAAGACATTCTATTCTGAGCCTTGAGATGCTTAATGATTTGCTTTTAACACTTTTTTTTTTTTGTACTGGGGATTGAACTCGGTTCCTTGCGCTTGTGGGGCATGCGGTGGAACCACTGAGCTAAATCCCTGGCCCATTTTGCTTTGAAATCAGAGCATCTTCAATTTTAACATGCACAGGAATCGCCTCTAGGTTTTGCTACATGACTGATTCGGGTTGTGTGAGGTGGGGCCTGGGTCCCATATACCCACTAAGATTCCTGTCCTGTTGGTGTTGCTAATACACAAATTACTCTGAGGGACAGAGTTTGGGTCCCATCTTTGGTTGCTGGTGTCACATCATGTGCAAGTGTGAACATATTGTACATCTGAATATCTTTGTCCCACGGTCCATTATAGGTGTGAGGAGAACAAATTACCTTGAGAAGAAACACAAATATCTTGGGGGAGCGTTGCTTTATTTTGAGCAATTGTCCTTGCTAACATTTGCAATTGTCACAACTATACTGTTCTTAAGAGAAAGCAAGTAGGCTTTAACCTTTGTCTCAACAACGGGCAGAAAATGGCTCTAGAAGATGATAAAATATTCAGGTATTCATTTATCTGCTTGATGATCATTTTCTCAATCCCTGGTACAAGCCTATTATAGAGCCATATTTAGGCTGCAAAGGATCTCTCCTTAGTATCGAGGAACAAGGTTCCTAGAGTACTTACAATTTAAATGCAATTCTTAGCAGGAACTGTGGTGTACTATAAATTTGAGGGTGATGGAGGCAGAAATGAAGAGGTTAAGCAGGTCCAGAAGGAAAGGAATCTTAACAAGTGCAGTGCTAACGGAAGGGAGCACCAAGAAGTCCTGTGCAGACCTAGGACGCAGGACGACTGCAGGAGAGGGAACTGGAGCGCTCAGGGTAGCTTCCTGTTTCATGTACTTCTCATTTCTACCACATGGCATCACTTGTTATTTCCTGATTATCAGGGCCACGCCGTCCCACCTTCTACCCTTTGCTCCTGAGGGTCCTTCTAACACACACACACACACACACACACACACACACACACACACGTGTGCACGCACAAGTTTTCCCTGTCCATCTTTTCCCAAATATGCACAAATCCTTCAAGATCTATTTTAAATGCAGATTAGGAACTATTTCCCGTATCAAATCTTGCTCTTCTTCCCCTGAGCATTCATACCCTGTAATCTACTTGAAGTAGTGAGATATTTTATTATATTTTCTTTCCCTTTCAGCTCTTAAGGTTAAAGTGTGCGGGGTACAAATGCTCCGCTGGTCCAGGAGCACGGTGGAGGAGAAGCGAATGGGTAGAAGGGTCTGAGATTACAGGACAGAAGTCAAGACCGCAGTCGCAGGGCTCAGGCACCCTGCGGCTGCCCAGGCAGAAGCTTCTTGGCCCCTGACTCCGGGATTCCCGAGGTGAGTGGTTAGCGGGCAAGGCTGGGAGAGGCTGCCAGAGTGGGGAGGCCGTGGGCGTGGGGAGCACAGGGGCTCAGCGCGCGCAGTTAGGGTTCCTGGGTTGGAAGAGGGCCATGAACAGAGCGGGCTCACTGTGACTTGACTGGAAAGAGCGTTTTCTAATGTCGGAAAGGCAACTCCACAAATGATGAGACCCCCCCATGCGCGCGCGCGCGCACACACACACACACAACCACACACACACACACAACACAACCCTCAACATCCCTAAAGTGAGACACTATAACAAATTTTAAAAGAAGAGCATGAAAATCTAAAGATTTCTTAAAATATATACCTTCAATTTCAGACATTATATTGAGCAGCCTCAAGGGTGGAGTTTTGCCTAGGGATAAGACTCAGTTTCAGAATTAGTGATGTGAAAATATATTTGCTGAAAAGGTTATGAGTGAAATGTGATGTCCTTTGAGATCAAGAATTAACAATGATGGAAGGAAACAAAAATATAATACATACAGAGAGTTTTTCTGATAGATTCTTTCCTTTCTTTTTTTTTTTTTT
>NW_022900950.1:78309114-78316586 GCF_012274545.1 Fukomys damarensis | reverse complement strand
TCTTCCCTCGCTGCATGCGCCGGCCTCTGCGTTGGAGGAGCTAGGGCATCGCCCAGGTCGGCCCGAGGGCGGCGTCCAGCTCACCGGGCGGCGCCAGGGTGGGAGTGTATTGAACTCCGCGGGGTTTCCGAGGAGGGTAGATTTGTTGTTGCTGTTGATCTTTGAAGTTCATTGAGGACAGAGCGGGAGTGATTTGAGGCTCTCTCGTCGTGGTTTCTTTGCCTGTCTGTGCACGTACTCGCCCTGGTGTCGATGTGGACATCTTCAGCCCTCCCGGTACAAATAAGAGTTTGCAGCCCTTCGTGCTAAATATGGAGCTTTGTATCTCAGATCGCAGTATAGGAGTAGAATAATCTGTTGCTTTTCCTAAAATGATTGTAATTGTTTCTCCAGCCCTGATCTTTTCAGATACTCCTTTAGAAAGAGGGGTGGGAGTCGATAATGGCAAAAGTGTAGCAATTAGGTGGTCTAGCATTCTAACGCGGAGCTGAATTTGTCCAAGTCCGGGAATCTGTGCTCCTTCCTCAGGGGAGGTGGTCTGTGTAGTCTATGCTTCGTTCAGTTCATAAACAGTTGGTTTGTGGATCTGTTTCAGAGGTCATGATGACCCAGAAATTACCTTCAGAAGTGGAGTTGCTGCATGTTTAGGGAGGTAGAGCAGTCTTCAGATACCCGAAGATCTGTGAACTAACAGAAAAATAAGAGCTCGGAGTTGCACCATGCGAGCCATACTCAAAACTGAGTTGCGGCATGAAGTCCGCAGATCACCAGGAAGAGCTCTTGAATAGTGTTGCCATAATGGTTGTATTTAGAATAGACTCATTGGTATGTTTTTAATATGTCAGCAAACAGTCTTGTGACGTGTATGTAGTCGAGAAGTGTAACGAACAGATGGATACCTTCTGCGTCCCGTTTCTGCTTTCTAGTGTGTGACAGAAAGTAACATACTTTTCTCCCCTTGAAATCCAACTCATATAAAGTAGTTATACGTGGTTTGATGTTCCATAGTGCATGAAATATAAATAGCCTTTTAAAGATCCTATTGCTAGATGGTCAGCTATAAAATAGTTTTGGTGGTTCAAGAATGAGAGAGAAATGTAATTATTTTATTTATATCTGGCGACGTGAAAGAAAAAAATGTGGATGACTTCATTACTTAGTTCTTGCACCCTTTATGATTGTGGCCTATTATTACATGGACTCATTTTAAAACACTCGAGTTGTTTTAATGTATTTCACTCTAAACTTAAGTGATGGTGTTAAAATTCAATGATGAGTAATATGTCAGAAGAATATTTTGTGATTACATTCCAAGGATTTTGGCGTAATTTTCAAACAAAATTGACAAAATTTGAATCTTTAACTGAATATCACATTTTTTAACTAATATATTATATCACCTTGAATTTTGACAGAGATTGTACAAACAAATTACTTTCCAAATTTACATTTCCTAACAATGTGTTTGTGAGAGTAATGCTTTTTTTTCAGGTTAGGTTAAGATAGCATGATATGTACCTCCGAGTCTCCTAATTGATGGTTTTTCAGAAATAAATATCTAATTAGCCTTAAGAATGAATCCTCACAAGTAAGAGGAAATGGAAAAATAAAGCAATATTCAGATAAGCCGACCCAAGGAATATGTTTTTGATGTTATTTTGGAGGAAGTGGTGATTTGGATTAGCTTTTGCTACATCAAATTCACTTCAAAATTGTTTGACTTCTGTTTGCTAGAATATTTAAATTTATGACACTATTTTCTACCACTTATTTAGAAATATTTACCCAAGCCACTCTTCTTTAAAATTACTATTTCTTTTCTGCACATTTGTACAAATAAATATTTTTTCTTTCTCAAGGATCAGTAATTACAATGTGTTTTCCTCTAGACCACCTAGATTCATTGTGCATTTGTTAAATGTTTGTGTAATATTTTTGTTTTGTGTGTCTCCATCTTTACTGATACAAAAAGAACTTCTGGCAATTTTCAGTTCTTTTGCTGAATGAGTTTATTTGCCCATAACCCAGTTGATTTGTTTAGGTCTGGGGTATTTCTTGGCCACCCTAAATCATATCTGCTTCTTTATTTTCTTTCTAAACAGTTTTGAAATGTCTTAACTATTCCATATTTTCTCTCCCCTGGGATCACTTCAGTAACCTTCATCTTCCTGTATCCTGAGAACTGATATCATATGAACAGAGTTAGCTGCGAGGCATAAAAGATTTTAGTTCAGGCCAGCTTCCTCCTCAGCCCACAGTGGGAGAATAAATCTTAAAACTTGAGAGGTTCTTAAGATCGTGGTCTCTTTTGCCACAAAACAGTGTGACTCTCACTACCTCTGGTTACTGAAATCTCTTACCTGGCCTGCTTTCTGGCCATTAATAACATTTTTGAAAACATTCCCTCCCTTGTATCAAATCAAAACCAAATCAAATTAATTAACTCACAGATCAATTCATTTATCTCCCCATAATAGCAATTACTAGGAAGCCAACAGAAGACAATGGTTTTAGCAATGAACCTCTGAGAAAAGGAAGGAAGACTCAATTTGGATTTTTTATGTATTTTGTTTCCAGTGCTGAGGCTGGAACCCAGGGCCCCTCACGTGTTAGGCAAATGCTCTCCTGCTGAACCACATCCCCACTTAATCTTAAGTTTTTTCTATATATATCCAATCTATTTCATATGTTCCTTTGCTATTCCATATGACATCAAAGGTGTCTTTTTAAATGTCTGCATCTCCTGCCAAAATTGAATTTCCGTTGGGGCACCCATCCTTGGAGTCACAGTGCTTGACTAGGTATGCAGTAGGTCAGTGTCTGATGAACTAAATATTACTGTCTTCCCTATTCCATTAAGGATTTTTTTGCCTGCTGTTACAGATTATTTAGCTCACAAAAGCAATGCAAAGCTCAATATTTGCTTGGTGAGGAGGCCCTGTCTTGTCATACCGAGAGCCTTCTGTACTCCTCTCGTCTATACTTTGCAGCCTATCCAGAGATGCTTGTTTGGCTGGTATTACTGTTACCGTCCTCCCTTGCCTTCTTTTTCTGAGTTTATGTTTTTCACTATTGTTGCCAGTCCTCATGACCAGTGTACATGAACCTGCCACCGTTCCTCCTTCTTGAGAATCTAATATAACAAAGCTTTTCCTTTCTGCTCTTTAATGTGCCGTCACTGTTAAGGACTTCACTCAACATCTGTACCTTTGACTTTCACATATTTGGCTTTGACCTTAACCAACTGTACTTCCTTTTGTGAATCCTCTCGTATTCGCCCACCCCCGGATTTCTCATCACTTAAGTGAAGTCTGAGAGTCTCATGTTCTTTTTCTGACCACAGCTACTATCCTTCCAAAAATTGTGCTCACTTATCACCACTTAGCACCTTCCTCTCCCATTTTTGTTTCCTGAATTCTACCATTTTTCTTAGGCAGGTGGCAGCACCACTGAGCTATAGCCCCAGCCCTTATTATACCATTTTTCTAATCTTTTCCTCTATTATCATACCCATCTTTAAGAGCAATTTGAATTCTGCTCCAACCCTCAAATTCCTTGCCCCTAAATCCATTAAAGCCCTACTTCCCACTCTTAGGTAGAACTGAATGTCAGCTTCATCGCCCTTGCTGGAGATTTAGCTGCACGTAGTAATGCAACCAAACCTGTGGTCGGCTGTGAATGGTTCTGCTCCTCCTACAATGTACGGACTGATTAGCAGTGCTGTGAAGTCATTTTATCCTTCATTGGTTAATTTTATATCACCCTCCATTTCTCTTGGTTCAGTAGTCTGTCCACGTCATCCTCAGTCTTCATTCTTAGCAAGTGAGCATATTTCCCAATCAAATTAGGCATATTAGGACAATATTAAGACCATGTTTGGCAAATTCTTGTCAAGACTAATCGCGAATATAGTAGACTTTTCTTTATTTGGCCAATTCTGAGATAAACACCCTTTTTAAAAAACAACATGCTGTATTATTTATCTCTGTGCTCTCAATATCCTTATTTTGCTTTATTGAGGACTTACATAAGTGTCTTGATATATAAAAACTCTTGAAGCCTCCACGATAATACTCCATTTTTTCCATCCAAACTTATTTGAGAATCTCTCTGGCAGGTGTTGTTGCCTTTGGATGCACATTTTTTAAGAAGTGTGGCCCTCTGCCCTCAAGTAGAGGACTGTTAGTGTCACTGAATAAACTGGATTATACCCTCTGGAGTTAGTCAACCTAAGATCCAATCGGCCTTTTTTCTTTTGCATTCATACCACAGTATTTAGTCGTTCAGTTATGCAACTCTTCTTCATATTCTTCTGCAAATATATTTGTCCCCGATTTCATGTTTGGCCACTTGATTGGGAGCTTTTGGAAATGCTGTAATTCAATTTAACCTTTATCTTTAGTTAACTCTTCTAAAAGGTTAAGATCATTTTGCATTCTGATTCCATAATACAGATTAGCCATTCCCCCTGTTTGGAGGCACTAAACACCAACCAGAGGGGTGTTTGTTGTGGCCCTGGACACCTTTTTCCTGCTTTATGTTAGCCCCCGAGTCTCTCTTCTTTAGAAGGTAGTTTAAGGAGTCATTTAGTCAAAGAACTCTCTTTGAGTTAATTTACATTCCTTTGTGTAGCCCCAGAGTGTACTGAGACAGATCTGGTCTAAATCTTTGCTGGAATTCATTTGTATTTTCTGCAGAATAGATATTAAGTAACCATATTTAAAACAAAAGGAAATAACGCTGTTAGTTTATAATACATTTCTATGACCTCTCACTGCTTTACATTTTGAATGCTCCAATAGCGTATCTTTAAGAATCTCCTTGGAATAGTGCCCAGAGTTAATGGCAAACTCTTCGGCCTAGTGGAAGGAAACCACCATCTCTGTTTGGAAAATTGAGGTACTGGCTGTATAGTTTGTTCTTTGTCAGCCCTTCTCTTCATCATAACATTTGTACAGATGATTGTAACAGCTCCCTTATTTTTCCATAAATGCTTTTGGAATTTGTAGTATAATTTCTCCAAATTAATGGATTTAAACTCTGTTGGAACATTTAATATAATCCTACATCCTCAGCCTTAAATTTGCCATTTTAATTTTTGTCCTATTTTATGAGCATGAATATTATTTTCTGGAGGAAGAGAGGTGAAACAAAACAAAAGTGGAGTAGTCGGGCCTGTTGATGATGATGGTCTCTCATCTGAATTCCTTCATCTGTAAGCAGCCAGGATACTCTTCCAACATCTGATGAAGCTGTCACCATCACCACTTGACCTGACAATCACTAAAGGAATTTAAAAGACTTTTTGTTTTTGTTAACTCTCAACAGTTTCAGTTTATTTCTTATGCTTCATGACACTTCCTGGAGGATCAGCTGCTCTCTCGTAGTTCTCTCCATAATGTTAACTCTGGATTACGCTTGTCAGGGGAGGACGGGAGAAGCAGAGTTTATAACACAGTCCTGGAGTCAAAGGCATTTAAAGTCTGCACATGGCAGATAACATAAGCAAGAAATGAGTTCCAAATGCTGCATGTTCGCACTTAACAAGCTCGTTATGTTGGGGCAGTTTTAATAGGTCTGAAGAATGTGGGAGACAAGACACCAAGACAGGCCTGTGGCACGGAAACAGCATTCCAGGGAAGACAGGGTTTATGATGGAGGCCTTCGTTGGGATTAGCATTGTTATTGTTATTATTACTAACATTATTATTATTATAGAAATTGGGGATTGAACCCAAGCCATTCACACTGAACTATATCCTCTGCCTTCTTTGAAAAATTTTGAAACAGGGCCTCAGGAAGTTGCCCAGACTGGACTTGAAATTACGATCCTTCTGCCTCAGCCTCCCAGTGCTGGGATTACTGGTATGTGCCATAACACCCTTTAGTTGAGATTTTAAAATGGGCCCAGGACGTTGGACTATACAGGGCCCTATGGGAAGCAGGTGTGTGTGTGTGTGTGTGTGTGTGTTTGCGTGCGCGCACGAGCATAACATGGAGTCTCTGTGAGCCACAGCTTTAACATATTTCTCTAGAGACAAGGTCTCGCTCTTGTACCTTGCTCAGGCTGGCCTTGAACCCCGACGCTCAGGCTGTTTGCTCGGCCTCCCAAACAGCTGGGAATGCAAGCGTGCACAGTGTGATATTCCCTTTCTGCCCCTCCAGGTTGGCTCTCCCTTCCCTTGCTCAGTCTCAGTCTCTGCTGAGCAGACTCCTGCTCTACATCACAACAGCTCCACTTCTCAGAAACTCTCCCTGAGCTTCCCAATCCAAATTCATGCCTCGGTGGGTGAACTTTCTTGCAACTGCCTATCTTCAAGCATCGTGCAGGGGGCGTGGCCATCTGCTTTCTCTGAAAGACTAGTGCCCAGGAGGAGGAGACACCCTTGAGTTTCTTTCTTTATTCATTACCCAGATGCCTCGTAGAAGTGTCGCTTGTTTCATAAGCACTCAGGAAGAGTGTGTGCTATGCTTTGGGCCTGCTGGGAGCAATGAGATTGTGTACAAAGTGTGTAAGATAGAAAGTGATTTCAGTACAGCGGGACCAAGGGGATTCTGACTCTATTTCTGAGGCAACATGGAACCATTTTATGCTTTTTAGACTTTGGGGGAAAGGGATGCCCGGCTGATGCATTCATTTTAATTAGGCTTTCATAAGTCAAGGCTAAGTATTTAGAGTTTGATATGTTTTTCTAAATTTATCTAGGACATTTTGGGGGTGTCTTTTCCTCATGTCTTAGTTCGTTCAAGCTGCTATGACAAATGACCAGTGGGATCATAAGCAACAGAGATCGTGTCAGGGAAGGTCCAGGACCAAGGGCCAGCAGACTCGCTGTCTGCTGGGGACCCGCATCTTCCCGTGCCCTCGGGTGCATTCCGGGCATTGCCTTGGTGCTGGAGGCTGTACACCCTTGACCTAGTTACGTTCCCACACGATCAACACATAAATTTGTCAGGGAACACAGCATTTTACTGTATACCCTGGGATTGACTGTTTTCATCCTTGAGTTTGAGGATCCTATGAGTTGAATTCTTGTGTTGTTACTAGAGAAGTCTGTCTGTCTGTCCACCTGTCATCAATTTACATGTGTTTCCTGGCTCTCTAGCTGTTGAATCTCAATGGTCTGCTTCATTTTGTGGCTTCAGATATGCCTAGGTAGTTAAAAGACATGTGTTTTATAATTATCATTCTTATTCATTATTTTGGTTTTTGTGGTTTTAGTTAACTGCAGTCAATTGTGGTCTGAAAGTCTCAAATGGAGAATTTCGGGACTAAACAATTCCCAAGCTTTCAAAATCCTTTATGGCAAAATATTGCTGAAACTTTTATGACTATTATTAGTTATTGCTGTTAATCTGATCATACTGTGCTTAATTTATGAATTAATCTTCACCATAGGTGTATATATGTGTGTGTGTATATGTATGTATATATATATATATATATATATATATGGAAAATTATTTACTGT
>NW_022900950.1:78287624-78309007 GCF_012274545.1 Fukomys damarensis | reverse complement strand
AAGTTTTCCAAAATTCAATTTATATATGTGTGTGTGTGTGTGTGTGTGTGTGTGTATATGTATGTATATATATATATATATATATATATATGGAAAATGACATAGTATTTACTGGGTTTGGTAGCATCTGCAGGCGCAGAACCTCCGTAGGGTGCTTTGGGAAGTAGACTTATGGATAATGGATCACTACCATGTTAAGTCAATAAAACATAGAGCAGGAAATTTCAGTATACCATCAGTATAATATGAACTTCTAAGTTGTATGTTTGGGAGCATAACCTTAAGGTAGCACTATGTGTGAAGTATCTAGGTTACAGATAGAGCATGGAAAGAGATTTGGGTAAGCACAATAAAACTGAATTCAGGAGAAGACAAGATTGGAAACCAGGCATTCTCACGCCAGATTGCACAGAAAACTTGCAAGTTTGACTTTCAGGAGGCAGTCTTCTTGGTGAAAATTCTTAAGGCAAAATTCCATTTTTTCATGTTTAAAATATTTGCAGACAGTAATTATAAGTAACATTCCTTCTTGTCCACTCCTACCTCAAATAATAATTTAACGTGTCACAGTATCTATTTCTGGTTCTCTTTTGTGGTCGCTGGCTCAGGGCCGTTCTTAAGCCCTTGCTGCGTTATGCTAAAAGCATTTAGCAGTAACACAGGGGAGAGCTGTGATATTTCTTGATAAGAGTTTGTATTTTGCTTAGAGAACAAGTCATCCAAATTAAATTGCTATTTTTCTCTTCTCCTCTTTTTCCTCCTCCCTTTAAAACTATGAGTTCTTCTTAACCTAAGCTGGGGGCCAGCTGCAGTTCACCTGATAGCTGGGCCAGAGCAAGCAGGTCCTATGGGAAAGGTGTTACCTGGCCAGCCTCCGCCAAACTTCTGTCCCCCAATTCTGCTCCAAGTTCTGTTCTTTGTTTGGATGAGATCTTTTGGACTATGTTATTAGGACTCTATAAAAGAACTGTTTTATTTAGAAAAATAGGTCAGCTTTGTTTACCCAGGGGCAAAAGTGACTTTAATTGTGTTGACTTTTGCCTTCAATCAAGAGCAAGGTACTTATTCTTTTTCCTCCCCATAGTGCTGGGGACAGAACCAGGGCCTCATGTGTGCTAGATAGGCATTCTGCCACTGAGGTTATGTCCTCACTCCTATCCCATTTTTATTTTGAGAAAAAGTCTCACAAAGTCCCCCAGGCTGGTCTCTTTCAGTCCTCCTGCCTCAGCTTCCCAAGTAGCAGAAATTACAGACCTGTGCTACCTGCTCAGCTGGATATAGACTTTGCAAGTGAAGAGAAAAAGGAAACTGAAAGTCCTAGCCTGTGGGGGATAGATAAGACACTCAAATAGGCAGAGTGTACGAAAATATGGTACCCAAACAGGGAGAGGAAAGCCAAAAGAAAGCTGAAGAGATCCCGAAAAGGATGCTTTTTCATATTTCGCCTGTTAGTTTTCTTCACTTGTAGCCTTGATTATCTATCTAAATCAGACCAGGTTGAAGTGAATGAGTTCCATTTATTGGAACATCAGGCCCGTTTCAGTGCACAGTGGGAATTAAGTACTAGCTGTCTCTTGTCACAGCCTATTTGTCTGGGATTCTTTAATTTAGCTGTGGTTGGGTGATAATTGGTCAGTGATTGCAAATCTCAAGACTTGCACACCATGTGTTAAAAGCCATTTGAAATGGTAAAGAAGCCGTGCCTGCTCATAACTCCCATCCAACGGTCATGCGGTGTCTAAATATAGTCCTGCCACCCTGCATCTCGATCCTTCTTTGGCTTGAATACTGTGTTACACACACTTGTCTTGGCTGTGTGTTGTACCAAGTCCTTGGTTTCCATGTCTTTGTCTTTGGCACATGTTTTTTCTGCTCCTGGAATGACTTTTCTTGTTTTGTCTACACTTTCTTCCTCAGCAGTTTACCTTCTTGCTTGGCCAAAAGCAAGGAGGTAGGTACTATAGGAAGGTTCCACCGGGACATCCTCCAGGAGTGTTTCCATCCACTTGACTGCTGTATGCTAAGTTCCTTTGGGTTAATTGTCACCTTTTTTGAGAAAGTGATTATCGGTAAGCTATGGATATTTTTGGGGTCTCTAGAACAACTTTTTGTGATGTCTCCCTGCACTGAATTTGTGTGGTTTTAGTCTCTGCCCCCCTCAACCCCTGTATCAGGTACTCTTAAAGCTCTAGGGTCACCTTGCTTTAGTTGGCTTCTTTTTGTTTTTAGTTCTTGAAGCCCTATCTTCTGGAATGTCCCAGTAGGTGCTTCATAAGTAGGTGGGGTATACAATGCATGCGTGAAGGAGTTGTTGGAAGGATCAAGGAAAGACTCAAAAGGGAAGGGCGGGCAGGGTCATTATCAGAGAAAGGCCCAGAATAGAGCAGAACATGCTGGGGGCCAGAGCAAGGTGTAAACAGAAGGGAAGAGAAAGCCCCACCCAGTACTGGCAGGGAGGCCATCAGTAGATGTGGAGTTGGTGTGATGTCCGTGGAAAAACCACATCCAGGGTCACCAGGTGGTTAGTGAGATAAAGACCTAGAGCACATATTTCCTAAGCAGTAACTATGCACATAGCCATTATATGGTTATTTGAATAAAAAGTAACTTTTTAGCCTTGAGCAAACTCAGGTTGTTTTATTGAAAGAATATGAAGGAAAACTCCGGCCTTTGGTACCTATGTGAGAGATGAAGAATGGTATTGTGATACATATTATTGTAAAAATTGCAGATATTCTTTGGTAGGACACCAAAATTGAAAAGTGGCAATCTCTTCAAGGCTAACTTGCAAATTGGGACGTGCAGCCAGTAGTTTCCACTTTTCTGATGAGCTCCTTGAATGGACAGTTTATTCACGCGTTATGCTGGACACCATCATGAACAAGCACCACAGCGGCCACTTGGAAAATATTTGTCCAGTGAAATGTGTAGATTTTCCAAATGGTGGCAAACTTTATGATGCAGTAGGAAAATGTGATGTGAATTCGAATCGCCACTCATCCAGTCAGAAGATGTGAGCCTTCTGAAGCCATCAGGCTCACCACAGCAGGTGTGGATGCTGTGGCTCTGGGCCAAGAAACCTTTCAGATTAATCTTTCTAAGCTACAAATCTATCTCTAAATATAAGAAAAATACACTTGGATTCTCTCTTAAATCAGAGTAAGTATTAGACATTAAAATAATAACAGGTGAAGTCAAAAGTTTAAAATTTAGAAAAACTAAAACAATTTCAAACTATTGCAAAACAAAACAGCTAAGTGAAGTTAACTCTTGTGATTACATGTGAGTGCAAGAAATAATCCAGGATTTCAGAGGACTCATACATTAGACAATAATCAGCTTACCTGAATTAGAGCAAGTGTGATAGGAAAAAGCAAAGCAAGCTCTGAGGATGAACTGCACTGACTTCCCAAAATGTACATTTACATCTAAACTTACTAAGTGAAGCCAGGCATGGTGGTGCATGCCTGTAATCCCAGCACTCAGGAGGCTGAGGCAGGAGGATCACTGTGAGTTCAAGACCAGCCTGGGCTACATAGTGAGTCCCAGGTCAGTCTCAACTACATAGTGAGACCTTGTCCCAAGAAAACCAAAACAAATAAACTTACTAAGTGAAAACATTTGCACAACTGCAAATTCCATGAGAACATTTGAGTGTTTGCTTGCCACAGCCCCTGGAAAACTTCCCTGTGCTCGAACAGAGCTAGTGCAAACAGTACAAGAGAGTTTTCTAGTGAAAATAATCTCGACCTGGCAGAGTATTGGAGGCCTTGGAGCATCTCTGCATTTTCTGATTACATCTGCTTTAGGTCTGCAGGGTGTTCAATGAAGTACCTTAGTCAGAAAGGTGCTGCAAGAATCTCACATCAGGCCCAGGTGGTCGTCCTGGCTCAGCACATGCAGATTCCTAGCCCTAATCCATCCACATCACCCCTCAGAGTCAAGTCGTTAGAGCAGAAGTGAGCCTTCATGTCCCTGTTTTATGGATGAGGAAACGGCAGTGTGTAGTAGACACGTGATATGCCCATGTGCCTCATTCCGGCTGTCACACCCCGCCAGCAGAGTCCACACCTCTAGTCACTATGCCCTGCAGGTTTCCTGCTCACATATGAATTTTTCTGATGGTCTGTAAGAGACCAAGTTGTGCATATAAACTATATTTGATGATTGCTTAGACTCTATAATATATGGCTTGTACTGTAATTAAGTTTCAAGGACCTGTGAGTTTCCAAATATAATGCATAAAACAAGAACAAAATTAATATGTTTGAAATAATTTTGATAAAATTTTAATCAGATTAAAATGAACAGTTGATCTTCCACCACCACCCCCATTTAGTGCTATTTATAAATGAAATATTTAGGAACCTTTTTGCTATTCCTCATTCACTCTTCTGTTGAATGTACTTGTAGACTATAAGCTAGAAGGATTTGATTTTTGTTTTGTTTTCCTTTAAACTTTAAATTATCTTGATGAGAACATAGTAAAAAATATTATTTTTCTTTCTTCATTACTTTTCATCTCATAACCCCTAGATTCTGTTGAAGTTTTTTGTTTTGTTGCTGTCAATTTGATCCTTAAATTTCAGAAGTTTGATTATGACTTTTCTTGGTATTTATCATGTATTTATCCTGTATTTATCATGTGTTGGGTTTGATCAGCCTTTTCAGTTCATGAATTAATGCCATCATCAAATATGTGCATAAAATTCCTAGCATTATTTGTTCGAATGGTTTTTCTGGTCCTATTTCTTCCATTTTTTATATGATGACATATAGACCACTTCTTTGTCTGCTTCTATTAACTGTTTCTTCTTTTGATTGTATTTGTTTTTCTTTTTCATTGTGAGCCATAAATCACACTCTATGTGTTATATACACAGAATACCACACACGCACACGCAAACATACACAAGGGTGCAGTGGTGAAGGAATGAGTCTAAGATGTAGAGACTGCTTTTCCTGATTGCAATTTTATTCAGATTCAGTTGACCCCTGGCTTCATATTCTTTCAGGGTGGAAGCAGAATTCACCCCAGCCCATCATGTGCCACATCTGATTCTTCTCTTCACTCTGCAGCCCACATCTGGCTTTTCGGGTCTCTGAGTTCTTTGTCCTCAGTGCTCTGTGCACAGAGTTTGCCTGCCCTGCTGTCCATCGGCAGCCCCTTATGCTTGCTGAGGCTTTGGGCCTCTCAGAAATTTTCCACCCAGCTCATTGCCCTGCCACAGCTTTCGGCAGGCTGTTGCCTGGTGCTCAGGGAAAGCTTAGCAGATCAGAGAGAGGACCTCTCACAGCACTCTTGCCTCACTTCCCATATGTAGCCCTCTCCAGCCCTTGAAGGCCAGCAGGAAGAGTTGGCATGCTGTTGGGCCAGCACAGGAAACAGCTACATGTTTGATAAAAGTTTAGCTAGTTCATCCGGCTATTGTCCTTGGGAGATTCTGTCATCTTCGATCACTCTGTCAGGATAAAAGTAGCAATTGGTCTCATCTCCCTTAGAGCTTGTCATGTTTTAGAGCATAGCTCACATTTCTTTGAGTTCTCAACTTTCTGAGTTTTTCTTTTGTGTTTTTTGTTTTGTTTTGGTTTTTGGTTTTTTGAGACAGGGTCTCTCCATGTAGTTGAGACTGACCTGGAACTCACTATGTAGCCCAGGCTGGTCTCGAACTCACAGTGATCCTCCTGCCTCAGCCTCCCGAGTGCTGGGATTACAGGTGTGTGCCACCATGCCCAGCTGAGTTTTTCTTTTTTAATAACATAACTAGGTAAAACTTGTACACAAGAAACCATCATATATGGTGGGATTTAGCCAGATGCATACATCTGTGAAGCCACCATCAGGTTGACAGATGTTTCCATCACTTCTGGGAGTTTTCTTGTGTCCCTCTGCAGCCATCCCCCTCTTCCGCTTTCTCCAGGAGTCACTTACGGGCCTTACCGATTTGCTCACAGTTCCTCCATTGCATATAAAAGTAATTTCCTAATATTTTCTCCCTGTGTGGGTCTCACTCACCCAGCATAATGACTTTGGGATGTATTCACCTTGTTGCCTGTATCTACTGAGTAATATTCTGATGGCCATGCGGTAGTTATTCATTCACATTATGATAGACATTTAAATTATTTTCCATTTTTAGCTACTACAAATAAAACTGCTATGAGCATTTACAGACAAATCTATATTTCAGTGTATGTTGTGTTTCTCTCCAGAAAACATGTAAAAAAGGCATAGCTGAGTGGAAATAGTACTTTAAGACATTGCCACATTGTTTTCAAAACTGTAATTACTCCTTTCCTGCCAGCAGTATATGATTATTATATAAGTATATTTTACATTATATACATATAATTATTTCACATTACCAAAAACTCTTGACAGTCTCAAACTTCTGAATTTTAGAATTCAAATAGGTTTCTTCCCAATGACTAATAATACTGTATTTATGAAAAGATATTTACTGGCTGTTCATAGCTCTTCTTTTAGTGAATATCTGTTCAGATCTCCTGTTCACCTTTAAATTGAATTATGTGTTTCCTTATTGAGCTGTAAAACCCTGTATAATGTGGATCAATTCTTCCTAGTGTATGTGTCACCAGCGTTATCTCTGAGTGTATGACTTGTCATTTTGCTAAGGATGTCTTTCAAATAACAAAAGTTCATTTATGTGTCATACTTTGTTGGTTGTTTTTGTTTATTTTTGTTTAAGCATCTTTGATATACTCATGTTCATAAGGTATTTCCATGTTTTCTTTCAGAGGTTTTATAGTTTTACCATTTGCATTTAAGTTTATGACCCCTTAAAATTAAGTTTTGTGTATGATATGCAGTATGTAAAAGTTGTTTTTTTTTTCTCATCTGGATATCCAGTTATTCCAACGTTATTCATTGTGAAACTTTTATCCATTACATTGCCTAGAAACTTACGTTGAAAAATTAATGGAAACATTTTTGTAACTGCTTTGGGACTCTCATTCCGTTGATCTCTTTGTCATTCCTTTCTACCCCACCCACCTCCTGGAGACTGTCTTACTGTGTCATCCAGGTTAGTTTTAGATCCCTAGAATCAATCTACTTGCCTCAGTCTCCCAACTTGCTGGGACTACATATGTGTGCCACTGTACCCAGATCCAAACTTTCTTGGTTACTCCACCTTTTCTGTAAGTTTGAAATATCTAAGTTCCTCTCTGTTGTTTATTCTGTTGATGTGGCTATTTTATGTCCATTTAATTTTATCATGATTTTCTCAACTTCAGAGCTGAGTAGGATTACTTTGAATGTATTACTGGCTTAGGGAAAATTGATGCCTTAGTGATTTTTAGCATGACATATCTCTCCATTTATTGAGGCTTGTCTAATTTATCTCACCAGTATTTGTAACATTCCGTGTAATAGTCTTGCAGACCTTCCTTGAGAGGTATTCCTGGGTGCCTTACACATGTTGGCATTATCATAGGTGAGCTTTTGAAATCATCATTTCCCAATGGTTGCTGTTAGTATAGTACATCAGTTACAATGAACTTTCTGTATATCCTGAAATCTCATGCTGAATTTTCTTATCCTTTGTAGTGGTTGTGGATCCTTGGAATTCCTGTATTCCTAATAATACATTTGTATCACAAACAAGCAATCCGTTTGCCTGGCATTCCTTTCTCTTAGCTTGTTGCAGTCCTCCCTTCAGTCCAGTGCTGGGGGAAGTGGAGAGAGTGGACATTTGTACTTGGTTCTTCCTTGGCTCCTGACAGCAGTGGGGAAATGCTCAGCATTTCACTGTGAAGTGTGACATTAGCTGTAGTGTTTCATAAGGATTTCAATTGATATTTTAAAACTGTGGCTGTGCAGTGTGTCTGGTTTGTTCTCGCTTTTGAGGTTGATGTGCCAGTGTCTTAGGGTTTTGCTATAACTGAAGTGTCAGGTCCATTGTTGGAGCTAATTTTGGACACTGTTGTTTTCCTATTTACAGGAAACTCTTAGTGGAAATGAAAAGCATTTCCTATACTCAGAATGTTTTCTCAAACTTGTTCCATAATCCAATGGCTTTCATGTAGTCTATATTTGATTATCATATCATTATACTCAACATAACTCATTTCTTTTTATGGCCAGTGCACTATTGTTAGTAAAATTTCTCTCTTACTAGTCATTAACTTCTTTCTAATCTAAACATCAAATGGTATCCTCTAAGCCTTCTGTACGCTCTTGCAACATTCCCCTCCTTGCGGACACGTCTCCTCTTCTCGAGCATTCCTGCAGTACTTTTCTTATTGCTACTTCTGGGTCATGAGAATAACATCCCCTTTCAGCCTTTAAACACGAGTGATCCCAGAGTACCACCTAGAACGGGCTTCTTCCTCCACATGTAGCACTTGCATCTCAACGAGTCCGAATCACAGCCCTGGTTACTGGCATCCTCTGGTGAAGGCCAACACGGTAGTCACATCTCTCTCTTTCATGTGCTGCTGAGTGAGAGACTCCAGGACACAAATGTCTGTCTGCAAGATGCTATGCTGACAGCTAAGAGCCAGTCCACAGGCACCAGGACGGCTTCAGTACGCTGTGGATTACTGTGCTGCTTTCTTTTCTGCGCTGTTAAGGCCGCCATTGTTGTTCCAGGCAGAACCACAGGGTCACTTGTTTCTCGTTTCTCTGCACCAGTGAGCTGACACTTCATGCCGCCTCTAATTTTGTGATATCTCTAGCAGCAAACTTTCCTGCCCCTTTCCCACAACTTCCATCATTCTCTGCAGGGCTTAGCTGAGCTCCCTCTGTGGTGAGCTCTGTGGCCAAAGTCTTTATATCCCAACCACAGCCATTTTCAAAACCGAGCTCACATTCTGCACATTCCAAGAAAGTCTTCCCACTCATCCTTGTGTAGCCACTGCCTAATGAAGATATTTCTTATTAACACTAATAGCTCTCTCTTCCTACCTATTCTCCTCTTTATTGCAGCCATTTAAGGAAATTCAGTGAGCCATTGTGTTTTGTATTAGATGTTGAATGTAATTAAAGAAAAAGAAAAAAAATGTTCTTTTCAGAAGCTGAGTGAGTTTTGATTGGATAACAAATAAACTCATTAACAACACACTATAAAACTTGTTTCCAGCAAACACTATTTTATAGACTGACAGCTTCCTTTGACATGTGGTTTACAGTGTTTCTTGCCTGCATTCCTCCTATATGTTATTCAGTTAATTACATAACAGCAGTATATCTTGTTGACATTAGTTGCATTTGTTGAATGCTCAGTGATGCATTTGTGCCAAGTGCATAATAAAGCAATCAAATGGCGAAGCACACACGACTTTTCATGTTGGTGATTTCTCAGCAAAGTTGTAAAAGAATGGTAAGGAATTTCACAAGCTTTGTTGTCTTTTCAGCAAGCTAAACTTTTAGGTGGAGTAAGATCACGTTCCAAAGTAAACACTCCCACACACACACACACACACACACACACACACACAGGGTTAATGCTAAGAACACAGTTAAGAATACGGAGAAACACTTTTAAATTTTTCCTTCTCATGTTTTGTACCATGGACATTTGCGTGTTTGTGTCTTCACATAAAAAGGCCAAAGGGAAAAGGAATTTGGTCCCAATGTAGGCTGTCTGACTGTTTTCACATTCCTTCCAGATGAGCTGGAGTCTATTGTTCTGACTTTTAATTTCAGCAGAATCGAACTTACTGGTGCTCAGTCCCAGGTTGGATCAACTGTGATCTGCATTGTTTGCTTAGATTAAGTCTGGAAATACACCCAACTTTTGAGGGAGAGACAAAGACAGCATGAAGAGAACGGCTATTTAGAAAATGTGTTTTGAGAACTGGAGCTAGATAAGTTTTCAGAACGTGCAAAATGATGGGAATCACATGGAAAAGAATCTGGAGCAATACTTAAGAAATTAGTCAGCGGAAGCAGTTTTATGGGGGAATGCTAATACTAGTGGGATGTATAGATGAAATGCAAGCCTCCATTTGGACCGAGGTGAAATATTTATGATAACTTTCAGAACCTGTTTCATGTAGAATTTAAGAGAACTACGTGGCAGATGGCGGTGTAGCTCATTGCATGACACTTGCCTAGCATGTGTGCAGCCCTGGTTCAACCTCAGCAATGCAGAGAAAAGGAATACAATAAAATGACTAAGTGTTAATGAAAGCAGTCCCTGGAGTGTTTAGAGGTCCACAAAAGCTAAGAAGGGGACCAGGGAATACTGGGGCAACTCTGACCAAGCCATCTGCGTTCCTTTCTCAGCTCCATACCTCCTCAGCCACATTTTAGTTTGCAAGCCACTAAAATCTGGACTTCTGCCATCCGCAAGTGGAAAGTGCAATAAATAATCTCTCATATCTATCCCAGTTACTGTTACATAACTGCCTATGTTTTTACATTGTTTTTAATGTAAGACATACTGAAATAAGAGAGAAAACTGGGATGTGCTCTGAGCAGTCATTTTAATTTTCTGCATTTTGAATCAAGTGGCGGGCAGAAGGCATTGAAAATCAAGGCTGTGAAGTTGGATGGGGTGGTGTGTGGCTGTCATCCTAGCACTTTGGAAGGCTGAGGCAGGGGGATTGCAAGTTTGAGTTCTGCCTGGGCAATCTGGTGGAGGCACCAGCAGCCTCCAGACAAGCATCTGCCCTGAATCACTGGGCACTGACCCAACTCCTGCACGACCTGCTCTTCACTGCTCAGCTGGTTCTGCTGTCCTTGGCTTTCTCACTCGAGTGTCCCGCTGTGGACAGGCCTGCACTTCGTGATTGAGTTTTCTTAGTTAAGTTTAGTAAAGTTCCATCTAATAGTGCATAGAAGTTGGGTTTTCATGGCTCTCCTAGTTTGTACTCTTTTTCTCTCAAGGAGTTTGGGAACAATTCTAAGAGTCAGATTGGAAAAACCAGGAGCATCACTATTGCCTTTTATTCTAGAATCTTTTTGTGAAGTAGGACAAGTGACTGATGGCTCAAAATGTTTAAATGAAAGGCTCCCCAGGAGTGGCGCTTGACCTTGGAGTCCACCTCACCTGTGTCAGGAACCCTGCATCTCCTATTGTGATTGGATTCTGAGTGATTTTACAAATACAAATGCAAATGGCACTTCGCATCTCCTTTCTCCATGTTAACTAGACCTCTCCACAGTATAAGTAAGTGTGGAGAAAGTGAGTAGGTAAACGTGTTAGCCCTGAGTCAGTACTGAGAACAGTTAACTTATAAAAGCAATGATTACAGACAAGGTACTTTGCATAACAAACACTAGTCATTTTTCAAATCCAACTTTCTAGGAAAAGAAAATCAAACAAAACAGAAATTCTATTTAAGCTTGGTCATCAGGATGTTTTTATTTCTCCATTGGAAGTAATGCAGATTTGTAGAAAATAGTGTTTACACCCATGGCATAAGACTTTTTAAAAATTTATATGGCAGTTTGGCTGCTATGGATGAGTAGAACAGGGTCTATGAGCCCTATCCTAATGTCTTATTAAATGAACTCGACATGCAGGTTATTAATTAAGAGCATTATGTAGGATAAAATGAAACTGAAATCTTCTTGGTCTGGGCTGTAAACTCTATTATGTTGTCGTTCAATAACAGGAACCCTAACTATTGACAATATGACTTTTTTATAGTCATTAATATTCTTCAAATTGAAATTCTTCTTTATTGGCAAAGTACTAAGCACTTGATATATGTAAGCATTCCCTTACATAGACTTTAATAAGTAATAGAAATGTTCCGTAGGTATAGACCTTTGTGAGTAGATGAGGTAAATTTAGTTATCTCTTACTCTATTTCCTAGCTTCTGTCAGCAAGACTGTCCTGTAGAGTGTGGTGATCACTGGCACCTGGCTGTATGTTTCCAGAGTCTTTATTGTGTGGGCTGCTCTAAAGCTACCAACCGGATGCAGACAATTTTATCCTTGTCGTAAGAAGCTGCCCAGTAAAGCAGAAGAGGCATCATATCTTTTGTGAAGTGTTGTCATCCGCTGCTTGGTCTGCAGAGTTCGGTTCAGGAGCTCAGACTGGGAGGGTAAGGCGCGGAATCACCAGGCAGACTCTAGGGAAGTTTCTGGAACACTTCCACTTTATTTAGGAAATGCACAGGCTTATATAGCTTGCGTGTGGACAACCATGGGGGAGGAGCATGGGAGGAGCATTTACTTACATGGCACTTTCTTATAGGTTGTGCAGATCCATACATTAGTGGAGAGCATTGGGCGATATCTTATTGGCTAGACATATGGTGGGGTGATTTTTCTTGGGTGAGGCGAAGGAGTCACGGTCTAGGGGTGGAGGTACAGCCTGTTAGACCCAGTCTCTATGCACTTAGGTGAGTTAGCGCAACCTCAGAGAGGTCTTTGAGTTTGCTCAGAAGATAGGAGTGCGGCGCACCTGGCCCAGCCAGGCTTGAACTTCTCCCACAGTGAAGCAACACATGACTTAAAACTTGAATGTGACTGGTTTTTAATTTTCTTTTAGAAGTATGGGCTTATGGGTGCCAGTCAAAGCCAAGCACTTTATATATATTTTTTACTAATCCTTAATTAAACCTCGTTTCATCACTACTTTACCATCTTATAGGTGAGAAAACAGGCTCAGTGAATTTATGAAGCCTGTTCAGTGCCACATTTGCAACTAAGTAGTACTTGTGAGAGACAGAATTTATTCATTGCATGCTGGGGCCTGTGCTTTTCTAAGATATATATGCATATATGACTTTGTTTAATTTTGCAAATCTTGAGCTTATTGCTATTGGTATTCTTATTTTTCAACTGGGGAAAGTTGAGACAGTTGGTTAAGACCTTGAGTAAGGTCGCAGAGCTAGTACATGCAGAGTGCCATCTGTTCCTACAGCCTAAGCTCCTCGCAGGACCTAACCTTCCTGTGAACTGATACTTCCAAACCGGGGAGTCTCTAATCACACACACACACACACACACACACACACACACACACACACACACACACTTCTAAGACAATTACAAAATCACCTTTGCAGAAGGGGAAAAATAAGTGTACATGTGCAAGTGTGTGTGTATTGTATGTTCTGATTTATGGACATGATATTAGGGATAAACACAGTATACTCTGAAGCCTTCCTACCTATACAAAATTTAAAAGGAGAGGAAATGAAGAAACTGTGATGCTGTGTAATCACCCATCTTATGTCACTTAAATGAAATGTATTCATCACACTGGAAAACCAGGAATTCATTTTCACATTAAATGTTTTATCAGAATGTCTTACCTAACTCACAGTCAAATCTGTGGACTCTTAGAAGATGCAACCACAGTAGTTAGGTAAGTCAGCTTTTGCCATACTTGCATATTGGCATCAGATATGGTAGAGAGGCATTTCTGATGGTATAAGTAGTACCTTAGCTCACAGACTTAACTCTTCCCATGATTCTGGTCACAAACCGAGCTGAACAAGGACTGAATCAAATTTCCTCATAAGGTCAACATTGAACCTAATCACCAAATTTGATTCAGTTCTCAGTTTGTGACTGAAGATAGATTAAAATCCAGGTTATATTCTAATGAACACTGGACTACAATTTTTGTAGACCTGGACTTAAAGGAAAAGAGGTGAAGTTAGCTTTATGGGAAGATATTTTTAAGAAAGTGTTGATCATTCTGAATATGAAGACCTGGGTAAAATAAAGGAAAACTGCAATAAATAATAGTAGATAGGACATGTGGTCAAATTGAGTTTAGGGGAGACCCAGGGATGAAGGCTGTCCTGTAGTCTCCTGTTTATACTGACATCAATCTCCTACTGACAGGTTCATTTGAGCCAATTCCCATTATAGAAATTCATCTATTTTTATTTGAAAGTAAGTGAAAACAAATTGGATTTTATGGGGTAAAAGGAGTCATATTTCTTCTTTAACTCCCAATGAGTACTTTCAAGAAATATCTTTTTAAAATGGCTATCAGGAAGGAATTTTTTTAGAAATATAACTGTGAAAAAAATCATATAAGTTGTTTTGTATTTCAAGAATGGACTATTGAGAGCATTCTATTTCCTCCTGGCCTGCGGGACCTACCATATTTGGCAGTGATGTTTAATTTGAAGAGGTACTAATTGTATTTATTCACATTTCAGTGATTAATGCACTAGAGTATTTCTTTAATGTAAATGGAATTTGTATGCCCAGAGGTTTTGCTTTATACTTAGTTATAGAAGATTATGTGAACATTTTAATATTAAAATGGAGAAACCCAAAATGCTAAGTCATAGATTTACCTCCTTACCATAGATTGTACTAAATTTAAAGAGGTCACAGAACATCTCCTATATCCAGTGAAAATGTCCGTATCATTTAAATGAAGAATTAATGTTTATTAAACATAACTTGTGTCCAGAACTGTAGCTTTAGCAAGGCAGGTGCCATGAGGTGAGGAGGAAACCTGGTACATTAGATTACTGCATGTGACGTCGCTGTTGCCTTTAGACTTACAGGTTTGGGCTCTTCAGTTATAGAATGTAAGGTGAGGACCTCCTCCTCTTCTTCACATACGCACAGACAGCTCCTGTGTGCACAGAGTGAGTCTGCTGGTAAGGTCAATGCTCTGTCCAGTAATGCAAATTGGACTCAGCTTTCCCCTTGTCTTTGCTTTTGAAGGAGAAGCACAAGTTACTTTTAAAAATAATACTTTAAGAGGAGAGTTAAGTGTCCCAGCTCCTGCAAGGCCTTATGAAATATCAGGAACCCCAAATCCTGGCATGGTTGTGACCAAATAACCAAAATCATAAGAAATTCACTATTCACCATCTTGATTGCCTCACAGTCCTCAAAAGTTTTCTGGGATTGCTGTTGTCTTACTCACTTCCCTCGTCACAAACAAAACACCTGCCACCCGACTTAAAGTTGGAGAGGCTTACTTTGATTCCGTTTTAGAAGTTTCAGCCCATGTTGGGCAAACATGGACACAGGCACAGCCTGGCGGAAGGAAGTGTCCGGATGGAGCCAGCGGCTCACCGCATGGTGATCCGGAAGTGGAAAGCCGAGGAAGGAGCAGGAGGGCAAGTGCCCCTCTCGCAGGGACCCTCACTTCGGGCCAGGCCCCGCCTTCCCACAGCACCCTCGGCTGAGCTCACCGAGGGGCCGTTCATCTGTGAGTGCAGATCCCAGGGTCCGATCCCTTGCCACAGGCCCCACCGGAGCTCGTGAGGCCTCCAGGGGACATTCTCAACCTAACACATATGTGTGAATTGAGAGGAGCCACAGGAATGGGTCCTCCGTCTCCTTAACCCCCGTATCCTGTTGGTAGCCAAGGGCTGTAGATTCTTTGTTCAGAACCCTTCTGCCGTTGGTCTCCTGTTTCACCCTCTCACCCACCATTTCAGCCCAAGCCAGACTCTGCCATTTGTCCAACTCTTGTTTTCATTGTACATTTCAAATAATCTTAAAAAGGTAAGCTGAGTAATTCATAATTTGGCTTTCAGTCATCCAGTTGATTGTTCCTACAATAGAGTTTTGACTTGCTCATCACAGTTTCAGAGCCTTGGGAAATCTTTTTCTCGGCATATTTTATCTCCCCACCTCATGCCTTGTTCTCTCAAACACCATACTCTAGCTTCCTTGGAATTCTTTCTGTTTCTCAATCAGAAAATGACTAGATCCATTTTGATTGCCAAGCATGTTCTCCTTTCTGGAACTTTCTTCATGGCTCTGCTCAGGTGTCTCTTGTGGGACTTGATTTGAAACCCTGATTTTCGCTACTCGGGCTCTCTGTGACTGTGAGGCTGTGTGGCTTATGTCTCGAGCTCCCTGATGGGATGTAAGCCCCAGGGGAGGAGGGTATGTCCGTTCACTCTGCCTTTGAATCTGGAGGGATGCTTAGGATGTGGCAGAACATCCCTTTACATATTTGATGAGTAGAACCGATGAAGTAGAAAGTACTCCAGTGTGATGTCAAAGTATGTATGGCAGTCAAGATTCTGAAAAAGCAAATGCAAATCCTGGGTGGATTCTCCTACTTTAAAAGTCAGAAGATTCTCAAACTTTGACTTTTAAGCTTTGAATTTAATAAGCAATTTGCAACAAGATTGGAAGCTAAAGCTGAACAGTTGTACATATAAGAATAAATATGATTTAAACAATGAAAAACAGCCCGAAATATTAAGAAATGAAAAAATATGACAATACAAAGATAATTGGTAGCACTAAGAAAGATAGACGCTACAAAGGGGTCTGAGGTTTGTCTGCCTTTTTTTAAAACTTAGAACTGTGTAGAAACTTGGACAGGCTCCTAAGTTTGTCTACTTTGTCCTTTCTTGATGTGTCACAGAGTAAGTTCTATAAATAATTCTTATTGCAAAGTGAAAAGAAATACCTTTTAAAGGCTGATTGAGAGGGCTTTAGTTAAAACATTTTTCAGTTTTTGAGGGAAGAAAACTCTGTTTTCAGCCTACATGAAAACTTACCTGTTTCCCTTATGTTTTTTGTAGTTGGTGTTGGAATATGCAAATATTGTCCTCACCAAGACAATTTGATGTTTGGTTCTCTCTTCCTCTGAGCTACTCTTACAAATCTAAACTTTGTGATTCGATCTTAAACCACTTAGATCCCTTCAGCCATGGATACTGCTGTGTCTGGGATCTAGGGCTGCTCCTAGACATTGGATATAGCTATTTGCTCTTACGGTGGAGACTTATTTGTTAGATTGGCCCTCTCCAACTGCATTCTAATTTTGAAATCTCATCTTTAATACCTGATGTTGCAAAAGAGGCCTTCTGTGCCAGCCAGTGCCTGGGAAGCGTTCGCCTCAGGTCTCTATGACTTTGTTACACATTGTAAACAAAGTACTCATGCTTAATTAAATCCTGAACTTTAAATGATGGAGAGTTCCCTTACCTGAACAATAACCACATCCTAGTTATTAATCTAGAACAATAGCTGCGTCATTCTTCTTACCACAGCAAAGTTAATTACTGACCAGAAGAAAGAGCACATTCCGTGTACCAGGAGGCTGTTAACTTCTCGGGTAGCAAAGTACCTCTCCACCTTTATGAGAACGTATTGTCCACATTGCCTGCCAAGGCTTTGTCACCAAAGTTATTACTTTGTTTATTTTCCCCTTATGTTACTACCATTTCTACAGTCAGCTGTGTGCTGTGCTCACCGGCTGTCCAAACCGTCCCTGGAGAAAGTGCTGACGTTACCTTTAAACATCATCACTAGTTTCATTAAAGAATGTACTCTGTGTCCCTGGAAGGCAGCCCCAGGACACACCCAGGTTCCCAAAGTGGTGGGCCTGGGTGCATCTGTTTCCCAGTGCAGCCTCATCTGTTGAACAGGCCAAGAATGCTCATTTGTGTGTTTATACATGTGTAACTTAATATGACTAAAGATCTGGTATTGAAGTAACTAGAACTTGCTTCCTTCTTCTGGCTTTTTTTATTTTTTTTTTTTTTTTGGTACCCTGGATCGAACTCTGGTCCTTGCACTTGCAAAGTAGGCGGTAGAACCACTAAGCTAAATCCCTGGATCCATTGCTGTTTTAAAGTTAATAAAAAACAGTGTTAGCTTATTTTCCAGAAGTTATAGTACTGTGAAATACAGGAAAAGAGAGCATTTTAGTGTCAGCTGTATCTGTTAAAGACAGATTGAATAAGAGGATAAAAATTAAAGAGTTTGGGTGCCAGGAGAGAAATGGAAGGAGAGATTAAATTTAATGAAAGAATTTATCATAAACTATTTTATACTAGACCTGTAAATCTAGTACCAAAATTCTAATCTGTACAGGAATAATTTATTTTAGGACTCAGTTCTACAGCTAACTCTATGGAGTTGACCTATAGTGGTCTATTTTAATTGCTTTCCTTTTCTTTTTTCTGTTGAGTACCCACTTCTTCTGGTGAATTGCAGGCTTTGGTATTCGCAGTACTAAAGATTGAACCTAGGGGCACTCTACGACTGAACTGTACCCACACCTCCCCCCTTGTGTTATTAGTTCTTGGCTTTGGACAGTCTTGCTAAGTCACTAAGTTGTGCAGGTGGTGCTTGAACTTGCATCATTCTACCTTAGCCTCCCAGAGTGCTGGGAATACAGGGGAAATCTACCGCGCCTTGCTTGTGGTTATATTTGAGATAGCTGAAATTGTGGCAGGTAGTTAATACAGGTCTTCCTCCTCAACATTAATCTAAAATAATTATATTGTTATTCCTATAGCTAAATACTAAAATATCTGTTCTGCTATCTTTTATTACTTTCAAGTTGTACTAAAACTGGGTCATGGCTGGGTTGCAGTTCAGTGGCAGAGAGCTTGCTCAGCCGCAAGTGACAACAACAACAACACAACAACAGCTGGGTCCACACAGCTGCTCTGTTTGGAGAGAGGAAGATAAGGCGAGAAGATGAGAAAGCAATTCTGGCCTTTTCATTCAAATTACATTTAGAGTGAAACGCTTTGGCTGACTAACTCGTTGAGTTTTTCACAACAAAGCTTTATCGGGACGCTTCTGTGCCCTTTTGTTTGCGTGGCCTGCAGCTGTCTTTGTGCTGCTGTCGTGGAACAGTAGCTGAGATCACAACCACGAAGCCTGCACACCTGAGCGCATCTCTGCCCCGTGGAGAACAGTTTTACTGATCGTAGATAGGAACCAGAAATCAGAACAGAAATCAGTGTGCAATAATAGAAAGCACTGGTCAGTGTCATGTGGGGATATAGAACATCCTGAGACGCGACTTCAGTGTGACTGAACCTGAGAAGAAACGTGAGTAAAACTCTGGTTGCAGGCCTTTCAGCCTCCATGGGATCGGAACCCTATCACTGTGGTACTCTTTGGGGCCACCTCGGCCAAGTATGGACACAGAGAGCTCCCCTTCTCTCCTGGCAGAATAGAATACTGCCTGTGAGTATGTAGGCTCTTCCTTGAAGATTCATAAATTAAATGTGATCATAGCTTTGAGGTATAACTGTAGTTAATAAACCACACTGGCGTTCTCTGGCAAATTTCAAAATTTCTCCTTTGCTAAAGTTTCATGATACCCAGGGTGCGTCCTGTCCAGGGGTGAGTCTTGCTTCCTTGTTTGCCTCCATTCAGAAATGACTTGTTCATTTTCCTGAACCGATTTCTTACCCATGATGATTTATAGGCTTTTGATTATATGTCCTGAGAAAATAGTAAAAATATTGAGGAACAAAAAAATATTGAATACCAGCTCCAAAGGTTGAAATATAAAGCTATATCTTGAATGATTCATCAACCACCAGCCAAGGGCAGGAGAATTTGTTCTTGATTGATTTCTGGTCTGAACTTGCAGACCATATTTTGAGATAAACTAACCTTAGCCAGATTGATCTAACTTGAAATGAATCTGGGGTAATAAACTCATTTTGGTTCAGGAGTCAGGTGAACAGCCTACATTTCATTTCTGGTACTGTCATTTTCTATCATTTGCAACAAGGTAAAATGATCTGAATATTTGAGCCTCTCGACCCTTGGCTATAATAATACCTGTATCACATGGCTTCTATGAGATTAGCTGTACTAGGCTTTCCAGGACTCAATTAGGCATAGAGTAGGGATTTACTGCTTGTGGATCTTTATACTCTTTGCTTTTTTTATTTTCTAAGAGTAGGAAATAGTTGGCAGAACCACCGAATTAGGTTTTTTAGGATTGTTCATGAGCTAAATTCAAACTAGTCAGTGCCAGTGACAGACAACTAGCAATAAATATGTTGCAGTTGTGGGAGTGACTTATAATCTCAACACCAGCAAACACTAAAGAGAAAATATACCAGAATGACAGTGCAGATGATTTCACTCCATGCTCTGACCAGCAGGACTTTCTTGGTTTATCATTCACGTTTGGATCCAGGGATCTCTTCAAACTCCACAAGATGTTCTTGACCATCAGGAGTTTTGGAAAAAAATATTAATTTTTATGATACTATTTTAAAATTATTTTACTATTTATAGTGATAAATACTTTATTTTGCAGTAATCATTTTCATTGAATGTTTTTATGTAAGTCGGTTTCAGATCTGAAAAGATATATTGTGTGTGTGTGTGTGTTTTTCTTTTCGTAGTTTTGAGGGACATGGTTTGTGGTACTCTGATGCCTTTGGGAAGAACAGCATCATGGACCTGTAGTCGCAAAGGTTTAATAGGACACACTTTTACACCTGGCTTCTGTCTTGATGGACTCAAACTGGACCAGATGGGTTACAAAAATAGAAACTAGTAGTTCATGCTAAGGATATTTTATATTTATTTATTTTTGGTACCGGGGATCGAACTCAGGTCCTTGCACTTTCGAGGCAGATGGTGGAACCACTGAGCCAAATCCCCAGCCCTGCTAAGGATATTTTAGAGAAAATGTTTTATTTGAAACATGTGAAAATACTGAAATCCAGTAATTTACTACTGCTCTACGCTGAAATCTGCATGTATTAAAGATCTTCCCCAGATGTTCTGCTCATTTTATAATTTGCAATTCATCAGAATTTGTTCTCACGCAAAAATGAGAAATGCTGGTGTGGCCTTTGCTTTCCTGTGCCTGACTTTTGTTTTCTCTGTGGAGAGAGTCACTTCTCGTCTTCCCCTCTCTGCCCTGTTGCTGTCCTAGCCAGCCTGCTCGCCGGAGTCTGAATCAGCTGTGGCTGCCACCCGCGGGTCCCACACCAGGCCCGGTCTCCCCCTGAATTCTGAGCAGCGAGCGAGGTAGCCTGCGCCATGTTCTGCACGAAGCTCAAGGACCTCAAGATCACGGGGGAGTGTCCTTTCTCCCTCCTGGCCCCAGGGCAGGTGCCACAGGAGCCTGCAGAGGAGGCGGCAGGGAGCGACAAAGCCGCTGTGCCTGTCTGCCAGTATGTTCCTGAGAAGAAGGTGCAGGAAAGCCTTCCTCACAGGAAGACCAGCCGCAGCCGGGTCTATCTTCACACTTTGGCAGAGAGTATTTGCAAGCTGATTTTCCCGGAGGTCAGTGCTTCCCTTTAGAGATCTTAGTGGTATTTTCGAATTGTTTAAGCTTAGATAAACTGGCTTTCTCACTTTTCATAGTATAATAAACATAGAATATTTTCTTGAAATATATGAAAACACTCTCTTAAAATAGTGTTTTAAACTGTGTTTAATCTTTGAATGCGTAATACCTTGAAGTCTTGTCCTAAGGATCCTTCAGTCTGATGTAAGTGTGACCAGCTGCTTAATCCCCTTTGGCCCCTGCTTCCTCGTCTGTACAGATCGTGGGAACCACACTCCCCATCCCCTAGCCTGTTACCGTCAACTAAAGTCACGGACGGCTCTTGCAGGCTCGTCAGTCCTCAAGAGTAGGTACCTACTAATTTCAAATTAAATTCATTGAAGATAATGTATTTTCTTTCTTTTTTTTTCTTTTTCTTTTTCTGTTTTTTTTTTTTTTTTTTTTTTTTT
>NW_022900950.1:78280517-78287612 GCF_012274545.1 Fukomys damarensis | reverse complement strand
AGAGTAGAGAGTAGGTACCTACTAATTTCAAATTAAAATTATTTTAAAAAAATTATTTTTTTTTTTTTTTTTTTTTTTTTTTTTTTTTTTTTTTTTTTTTTTTTTTTTTTTTTTTTTTTTTTTTTTTTTTTTTTTTTGTTGTACCGGGGATTGGCCTCTCATCCTTGTGCTTACAAGGCAGGCAGGCAGAACCACTGAGCTAAATTCTCAGCAAGATAATGTATTTTCTACCATGTTTTCCTCTTCTAATTCCAAAGAGCACTGTATATCCCTGGCCAATTTGCAGAACTGAGCATAAAAACCTCCATTTTCCTGTTGGCTCTTTGTCTGAAGACTTCTCAAACCAGGCTTGACCTGGGTCATAGTTATGAGCCCCGTGATTGCCAATATCTCTGCCTCCTTGGTGCTGACATCTCCTGAGCTCAGTAGCCAACACCGTTCTGAAATGGGGGGGCACCTCAGTCTCTCACTGAGGGAAGTCTGCAAACAGGATGCGATCCCTTAAGAGAACGATTGTTTTAGGATCAGGAGGTCCACGCAAAGCTTGTTCTTGCCTGCGGAGTGAGGGGGAAGTTGAAAATTCATACGATGTGTTTCTCTCTCAGTCAGTATTCAGTTTTATGTAAACTCATGCTATATATAAGGGTGGCCATTGATAGAATCAGAATTCAGTTACCACAGTATGGTGATACTTTTTAATTGATATAGAACCAACATCCTACTCCGTGCAGAGCACTGACGATCCCACTGTCACTCACTTTTAGGACTGAAAGGAATTTCAGAGAAACCGTGTTTCACCCTCAGAAAGTTCTAGAAAAGTGAGGTGACCTGACCAGAATCGGTCAGGCTGCAGTACAGGCTGCAGGGATGGGGAAAGAGGAAACTTGAGCTGGAGCTCAAGGGATGCAGCCACTAGACTAGCTGAAAGCTGAGGACATTTATTTCAAATACCATATCATCACAATAGCAGTTTGGCTGGTGACCTTTGACACCTTTGAAATAGTTGTGCTCAGCCATGGGCAGCTGGGTTAGCTGGTGAGTGGCCCGGTCTGGGAAGTGGTTAGCACTGCCCTGTCCAAGGCCAGCAGGAGACACACAGAGGCAGACATGGCCGCTGTGGGGAGCTGGATGACCATGTGCTGTAGCTCCTCAGGTGCAGGGTCTGGAAGAGCTCAGGAGCCTGAGGCGCTAGGAGGCCGTCAGGGTCTGTCTGATCTATAGTACTGAGTTCCAAGGAGAAAAAAGAATAGTATCAGAATGTATCTTTATGAATTAGAATGTTCTTGTTTTAGAAAACATAAACTCTGTATAAATATGAAAGCCCGAGGAAACTGTAACAATGAAATGCTACCCGTCCAAGTTCAGCAGTCTTGCTTCAGGTAGCAGTTATTCTGGAAATATTCACATATGGTGCATTAAGGACAAAGGAACTGGTCTTTACAAGAACTACCTGCGTATCGTTTATCAAGCCAAGGCACAATGTTTTGGTAAAGAGAAGCAAACTTTAAGTAATACCTTATTTACTTTAAACGCCAAGTGCCCCACTGGAGGATGGTCTCAGAATGGAGACTGTCCCACGTAGAAAGAACGTGAGTTGGGGTTGGCTTCCAGAGGACACAATATTTTTTAGTCATGAGGAATTCCTTTTGAAGATAAGGAGTGTTTTTTGTCCTTCCGGTGTGTAGCATCCCTGGGACACAGAGCAGCGCAGCGGTGGGTAAGCCCTGTCGTGAGGCCCTGTGGCTTTCTGTGTGACAGTGGACACTCAGAGGAGGCTCACGCGTGGCTGTGTTGGGGCAGATGTCATTTCATCTCAGGGTCTGGGCTCCGGACAGGAAATGCAGCAGTGCACTCATGTGTGAGCCACAGGCTCACTCTTCCCAAACTGGAGTCGTCTCCGGCCGGGATGCGGACTCAGCCATTCTCTGTCATGGCTCTCAGGCAGGCCGCGGTCAGGCACAAGACCTAGGGTGGCCACACAGCCCCACTCATCAGGCTGAGCTCATTGTTTCTTCCCAATTTCAAAAGACACAGACAGTCCCAGTCCCCAGAGCATAAATTCAGTGACTTACTCCTTCAAGCAATAGCGTTTCTGCCTCTTCCTTTGAAATCCTTAGAATGGATTTTTTAAACTGTATCTTCTGACGAAGTGTTATGTAAGGAAATTCTAGAAACATTTCTTTTCAATTTCCAGTTTGAACGGCTGAACCTTGCACTTCAGAGAACACTAGCAAATCATAAAATAAAAGAAAGCAGGTAAGTGGAACGATTGTAGCTGTGTGAATTTCCAATCATGATTGTCACCTTGCTGAAAAGACCCAGTACCTACTGAATGCATGGGCTTTTTTTGCTCACTAAGGTGTGCTGGAAAAACTGGAATAAATGTTTCAGCTGTTACTAATTTGAAAGTAAGTATATTTAATTTTTACATTTTATAGATGACTAAACTTAAGTTTATTCACCATATGTAGGGATTCACAGTTGTTTGGAAAAGGCACAGCCAAGGTTCAAGCCTGAGCTTTGCAGAGTCCCTGCCTTATCCAGGTGCTGCTCCAACATGCTCCTCTCAGCCTTTCTTTCATCCCCAGGGATGATGTCCGTGGTATTTGACAGGGAAGGCACAGAGCCCCCCAAATCAAAACAGATTCCTTCTCTGAAGGGTGTACCCAAAGCTACAAGTGGAAAACTGGGGGCACCCAAACCCCAACACACGTCAGAAGAAGGGCAGGTGTCCAGGGGTACTGGAGGAAGAGGACTCCAGACCAGGGACCATCTATGAATCCTTGTGGAGGGTTCAGTATTCTCCCACCACCTTGCTCTCCCTGGTGAATATCCGTTCTGCTTATCTTTTCTTTGCATTCTGTTGCAAAATTTTCTTTAAAAGGTTTCCGAAGATGCTTCCTACACGGTGACATTTTACTGAAACATAATTCCTATATGTGTAACTTGGCACATTTACTGCTGTGGGTAAATGGATGGACCTGTCTTTCGATGGTCTGAGATTCCAAAGATGAATCTGTAAAAACATGGGATAAATGCTCGAGTTCAATTTGCAGAATAGAACAGACCAGTCCTACAAAGAGGGAGATTTGACAAATGCATTCCTCTACCTGGACCATGGGAGGACCAGCAGCCCTGGGGATTGTCTATATTTTCCCTGCTACCCAGCTGGCCCCAGACCGCAGGGAGCAGGACTGAGCCAAGAAGGGGTCACGGATGGGCCAGAAGGAGCCAGTGTGGCTCTGGGTCTGACAGGAGCATTGTTTACACAAGTGATACGCGAAGCATTCCAGAAGCCTCAGACCTTAATCCTACTTGGGCTGATAGGACACCGCAGCCCTTCTTGCTCTGCTACTGTGGCGTCCGCTGAAATCCTTGGCAGCCAGTTGGCTCAGAATTTATTCTCAGGGCTCTGTGTTCCGACAGCCACATGGAGATGAGCAGGGAGGCTGTTTCCAGTGGTGTCTCTTAAAGGAAATCTCACCACTTAAGCAAGCATCATTTCATTTGGAAATCTTGAGAAATCTTTTCCCACTTTCCTGATTTATTAAAGAAGAAGAGTTGGTAGTACTTCTAAATGACAGCCGTTCGGCTGCTGACGTACAATTTGTTCTCCGCGACTGCCTGCCGCGTGCTGCGTGGCTCCTCTCTGCCCCGCCTGCTTTGCCCTCAGTCGTCGTCCCCGGCTCTGGTTCTCTCCCTCGCGTTCCTGTGGGCAAATCTGCTACCATCTCTGCTGTTCTGCTTGCCAGACACTGAACACACGTAACCACATTTTATGCTATTTAGTCTATTCTGGCCTTGAGAAAGCGTATTAAACAGTAACTGGATCTTGGATGAAGAGCAGGAGGCCCCACGGCCACCACTGTTTTTAAGGGAATGGGTTTCAGTACAGTCATCGTGAGCACTTCAGTTCTTCTGCTGTGTATCTTTCTGGGATCTTTTTGACCCCAGCATTCTGTAATGACCACATGGCTGTGTGTGTGTGCATATGTGTGTGCGTGTGTGTGACACACGTGCATTTGTTGGTGCATGTGCGAGTGCTGATGCCTGCTTGCATTTGTGAGGATGAGGACAGAGGGTTTAACTGGCACTGCTGTGTGCTGCCCGGACTGGCCATGGCCTGATCACACCCCACGGGGCTGGGAGTGGAAATGTCAGAGTGAAGAGGTTGCTCTCGTTCTTTAGAAAAAGAAAGGTGTTGCTTAGATGAGGGAAAAGGAGCAAATCTGAAGATTACAAGATTGTTAAATATAGGGAAGGGTCCAAAAAGCAATTTGGGACCTCTGGATCCAAGCTGGACATAACATGCCGTGATCCTCAACCCACTCAAATGTAGCATTTCTTCCTAGTATTTAGTTGTAAGCAGTGATGAAGGCAGCCTGTATGTAAGCATGGCCTGTCTAGTGGGACGCTGAATCTCAGATAGAGCCTGTGGTGTGTAAATGGTACGGGCAATCACTATCATCAGAAATTGTCAAGCAGCAGTTAGCCAAACATGAACCCCCAAGTTGTCCAGTTGACATTGCTGAAACTTCTTGTTGATCGTAATGTGTACACTGTGCTACCAACTTCTCTACTGTAGAAAGCAGTGCAGTAATATTAAAGAACGGGTTTTTTGTTACTAGTTCTTTTATACAAGCATAAGGATGAAAGTTTAATATAGTACTGCCTGCGAGATAAATGTAGAGACTCTTAAAAGCAAAAAATACTTTGACTTTGCTTTAGAAAAAAGACAAAACATGACGCTGAAAAGTGAAATCGACCAGTATGTTGATTTGCCTTCCTCACTGGATGATCAGAATACCCCTGAGGATATCTCCCCCTTCCTCGTTCTGAGGAGGAACCCAGGGCTCACAGCACATGAGGGGCAAGTGCACTCCACTGAGCATTTCTCTCAGCCACACTGTCCACCTTCTGTGCCAGTCCACACTCCCGCTTTCGTGACACTGTATGTTCTCATAGTCTTGGCCAATTTAAAGAGAACTTCATGCCAGGGCCTGGGGCACAGGCCTATGATTGTAGCAGTGTAGGAGGCTTGGGAGGATCCCACATACTGAGGCCCTGTCTCAAATCAAAATTATAAGGGCTGGGGATGTAGCTCAACCTGAAAGCCCTGAGTTCAACCCCCAGGTACCAGGACGGATGATAGATAGATAGATGGTAGAGGATAGACGGAATATATTGGATTTAAAAGGCAAATGTGCCTCACTAGAAGGAGGCAGCACTGGATGTTGGGTGTATTGGGGGCTTTTTCAAAGTTGTTTTGGGCTCTGCCTGTCACCACTTTCTCACAAAACCCTGAGCCAAGGCTTCTCCTGCGAAACCATCTGTCATCATTTTTTGTGTTCCATGTAACCTGGAGTTTTAATGTTCAGTTATCAGCTTATAATTAAGACAACTGAATTATTTCCAGGAACTCCTTGGATAAAGAAGACTTTGAGAAAATGATTGCAGACCAGGCAATTGCAGCAGGTAACGGAATTGTTTAAGTCGGTGTAATTAGGGTGTAGTACCCCGGACTCGCAGGCCTGACACTTTCTCTAAAAGTGTCCTGCTCAGTTTGCTGGTGAGTCCCAGTTTGAAGCGTCCGCTGTTATTAACTGTGCTAATGTAAAGCGTGACCCTTCTGCATGCTGTCTGTTTCTGTTTGACCTTAGACAGTTCCTCTTTTATCGTATTTATTTGCTGAGAAATAGATAAGGCCAAAATGGGGAGCTGATTCTCACAGGCTTTGACTTTGAAGTGAAGCGTTCCTCAGTCATACATGAAAAATTCTGCTCAACAAGGTGAAAGAAAGATTTTTTTTTTTTTTTTTTTTTTTTTTTTTTTTTTTAAAAAAAAGTTTTTTTTTTTTTTTTTTTTTTTTTTAGAAAGCAGCCCTGGGGAAAAGGGGGGGCAGTGTTCTCACATTAATAATTAGTTTTGGGGAAAATAGATGAGTCAAAGTTTGCGTACATGGACCAAGCGGTCACATCTTTCTAAAAGTATATTATTATTATTATTTACTATTACAATGGCTTATGGGTATTGAGCCCTTCCTAGAAGCCAGGCATGACTTTAAACGCATCCCTGTGGATCACTGTGGTGCCTTGAAGAGGACAGTATTGTTTTTTCTACATTGAAAATGAGAAAAATACGATACCTAGAGTGTAAAGAATAAAAGAAGTTTTGAAAGGAGAAGCTGTAGAAAATAAATATTTTAAGCAAATATTCATTCGGGTAACGTTAAATAGTAAGAGTCTTATTTGGGGCTGGGGATTTAGCTCAGTGGTGCTACCTCTTAAGCACAAGGTCCTGAGTTCAATCCCTGGTGCCACCAAAAAAAAAAAAAAAAAAAAAAAAGTCCTGTTTTACTCAGGAAGAAAAAAATGCATAGTTATGTTCAGAAAAAAAATGAATTTCAGTGACTCTGAATTAATTCCAGATCCCGACATTTATACTTCAGGAAGCCCTTTGAGGGGAGGGTCCTTCATGAAAATGTATCATTGTATTATTTGTTTCTGGTTAATAGAAAAATGGGAAGGCTTGTTTGGAAATGGATTTCATTCTAGACTTGTAGCTTTTGTAGTTTTGATTTGGGCTGCATATTGAAGCCAAGGCCTCCTCCTGCTAAGCAAGCGCTCTGCCACCGAGCCAGGCCTCCAGCCCTTCCTCCTGGGATTCTAATTAACCTTTTACAGTTAAGAGTAAGAGGAGTGAAATGAGTACTTTGTGTCCCATCGGTCCTTTCTCTAGAAGTCAACTCTCCGGGCTCCTTACTCGGAGGCGTTAGACTTGAGAAGCTTCGCTGGCTGGAGCTGACCCAGTGCGGGTGTCCGGCCGGGGTGGGACGGCGTGGGCCGGTCCCACGGGGCGGACCTCGGGCGTGGCGGGCCAGAGATGTGCTGTGTGCTTTCAGGCGTCCCTGTGGAGAGCATCAAGGAGTCTCTGGGCGAAGAACTGTTTCGAATCTGCTACGAGGAGGACGAGCACCTCCTGGGCGCGGTGGGAGGCACGCTGAAGGACTTTCTGAACAGCTGCGGCACCCTCCTGAAGCACCGCGGCCAGGGCGGCGCGGCGGGGAGGAGGGCCGGGCCGGAGGACGCCTCCATC
>NW_022900950.1:78263229-78280259 GCF_012274545.1 Fukomys damarensis | reverse complement strand
CCGCCTCGCTCTTCTGCAAGACGTTCCCCTTCCACTTCATGCTGGACCGGGACCTGGCCGTCCTGCAGCTGGGCAGCGGCCTGGGGCGGCTGGTGAGCAGGAGGGACCTGCAGGGGAAGCCTCGCTTCGGGGAGTACTTCGAGATCCTGAGCCCCAGGGTCAGCCAGACCTTCAGCGGGATCATGACCATGCTGAACGTGCAGTTTGTGGTGCGCGTGAGCAGATGGGACAGCTCGGCCAAGAGGGCTTCGCGGGTAAGGGCGGCCCGCGTGGTACGAACCGGGGCAGGGAGCCACGTGGCACAGCGGGCGCGTCTCTGCCTCAGGGGTGTGCGGCTTTGTGTCTGAAACCGCCCTGTAATAGTGTCAACCCCGCGAGGAGCTGCCAATCCTTACTGCGTTCATTTGCGTGGTTATTTGGTGCGTTACTTTGCAACTGTGGATAGCATGAATTCTGCCTTTTAAAATCTTTGTGAGGTATTTTATAACTCAAATAGTAAACGTTTAGGTTATATAAAAACCACCTGCTTTCAATTAAAAGCAATGTTTCACAGTAAACAAAAACCACGTGTTGCCAAAGGCAACGAGATTGATTTTTAATCAACGCTTAATAAACACGGAGATATAGGAAATTTGTTTGATTAATTGTTACAAAATGTGGGGCGGGCATGTTTTATAATGCAGTAGCCAAGCAGATAATTTTACAAATTATCTAACCTCAGGAAGGAATCTTAGAAAAAATTATTTAATCTAGGTCATTATTCTGTGCTAAAGCAGAATTAATTGTAGGCAGAGGTAAGAGACTCAGACTCAGACAATCCCAGCAAGTGCTACTTGTTTTGAAAATGAAAAGCACTTGATATTTTTTATCCTGACATAATCTCAATGTTTTATTTTATCTTGTTTTTGAGACAGGGTCTCCCTATGTAGTTGAGACTGATCTGGAACTCGCTATGTAGCTCAGGCCGGTCTCGAACTCACAGCGGTCCTCCTGCCTCAGCCTCCCGAGTGCTGGGATGACAGGCGTGCACCACCACACCCGGCCTAATCTCAATGTTTTAAAAAGAGATGATGTGCAAAGATACCCGCTGTAGCATTGGGTTGTGTACGTTCTGTTTACAGCAAGATTACAGCTGTTTCAGAACTGCTGCTGCCACTGCCCGGTGCACTTGGCTCAGCCTACAGTGCTGAGAGATGCAGGCCCTCCCTCTTCTCTGGGGATTCTGTGGTATTCCACGGCACGGCCCTGCGTGTTTCTTCCTTTAATCGCTTCCTGGAACCGTTGACCTCCGCCGCAGGGGACACACACACACACACGTTCGCATGTGTCCGCGGGATGCCCATGTATCTTTGGGGCCGTCCAGAGCTCAGGGTTATCTAGGTCCTTAAGATGAAGCTGAAATAGAATTTAGCCTCTTCTCCAAGATCCAGCCTCTCACTCTGAAGTTTCTGGAAAACTAACTTCCATAAGATAGCTCTGTGGTGCTACTGAGGGCAAAAAGAAAAATGTTAGGGTGAGAAATCTTACATTTGGATGTTTTGAACTTCTGTACCTGCCAAGTGGAACAAACAGGTCATGGGAGAACGGAGGAGAGAGATTGCTGGGCATGGCGGCCCATGACTACAGGCCCAGGCCCCTGGGAGCCTGAAATAGTTCCACAAGTTCCAGCCCAGCGTGGACAGCTGAACTGGACAAGACATTGTCTCATTATAATAATAATGAGGAGGAGGAGGACGATGACGAAGATGATGATGATGATAAAAAGGCTAGGCCTGTAGCTTAGTAGGAAGATCTGTGTTCAAGCTCCACTACCACCAAAAGAAAAGAGGAGGAGGAACAGCAGGCGGAGGAGAAAAGCAAGCTAAAACAGGAGAAAATAAATGGAAGAAGGAGGGAGGGGTCACAGAGGAAGGAACAGAGACTATGTTCTTTTCTCCTTTTTCATCAGTACACGTTTGTGATACCTGATGAACACATCCATCATGGGAGTTGTTGACGCACATGTCGTATCTTAGTGCTTTTTATTTCCCCTTCTCCTTCTCCCTCCATCCCTAGATCTCTTTTCCATCTGCAAAAGCTCAACCTCCCTGCTTTCATGAATATCGCAAATTATACAAAGAAATGTAACGCTAGGGCCAGGAGTTAAGCTCAGTGGCACCATGCCTGCCTCGCAAGAGCAAGGTCGTGAGTTCGATCCCTGGTACCAAAAAAAATGAAGTCGTTCTAGATTAATTGAATGATAATACCAAAAGACGGTAGGAGGGAGAGCACCAGCATGCTGCTTGCAAGAGAGACTTTGAAGCAAGAGTGCTCTGCACAGTTCATTGCAAATCAAGATTTCTGTTTAGTGCACATTCTGATATATTCTCCCAACGTCTGTGTGAGTTTCAGAGCCATAGCAAGTTGGAACGGTAAGAAAGAATGTAGGAAAGAAATCAGAGTTTAAATACAGTCTTTCCTCTCTTCATCTCAGAAAGGTGTTGGGCACTTGAACAAATCACAGTTGGTCTCCTTGGCTTTACAGGTCATGGATCTCAAAGGCCAAATGATCTACATCCTCGAATCCAGCACAATCTTGTTCTTGGGCTCCCCCTGTGTGGACAGATTGGAAGATTTCACGGGACGAGGGCTCTACCTGTCCGACATCCCCATCCACAATGCGCTGAGGGATGTGGTGTTGATAGGGGAGCAGGCTCGTGCGCAGGACGGCCTGAAGAAGAGGCTGGGGAAGCTGAAGGCCACCCTGGAGCAGGCCCACCAGGCCCTGGAGGAGGAGAAGAAGAAGACGGTGGACCTGCTGTGCTCCATATTCCCCAGCGAGGTTGCCCAGCAGCTGTGGCAAGGCGAGGTGGTGCAGGCCAAGAAGTTCAGCGACGTCACCATGCTTTTCTCAGACATCGTGGGCTTCACGGCCATCTGCTCCCAGTGCTCCCCTCTGCAGGTCATCACCATGCTCAACGCGCTGTACACTCTCTTCGACCAGCAGTGCGGGGAGCTGGATGTCTACAAGGTGAGGCTGCACTTGATGTTTAAATGAGAGGCTTTCTGTGCAGGTCCTGCGGGCCACATCCTGGGGACAGATGCTGTGCATTAATTATGTGGGTGTTCTCCAGCCAGAAATAGCTTCACATCAGCCAGAGACGGAGCGAATTATGTTGGAAAGAGCTGCTGCATTCTCTTGTCAAAGGATTAGCCCAGAATGGAGGGAGGACAGGCTGAGGGGAAGGCCTGGAGAGCTAGTGTTTTAGATCAATGGGACAGGTGCTTCACTTGGGATCAGCGGAGTTGTTAAGTGCACTATACCCCCAGATCTGAGTCATGTAGGGAAACTTTGTAAAAGGAAGGAGACGAGAGAACTATGAAACTGTCTGTAGACAGAGTTAATACAGAGTTTACATGACCCTTTTCATAGCCAGTTGCCACAAATCTGAAGCGCCTTCGTGGGCGTCTTTACAGCCCGGCCAAGAGCAGAGGAGGGGAACAAGACAGGCTTTCAGCTCTGTCCCCTGCCTCACCTGCTTTGCAAACTGAGCAAGTGAAATAACCTTTCTTGTTGCTAAGAAAAAGAAATAGCCACCACGACATCTTTATGCAGGAATGATACATTGCATCCCATAATATAAGTAGACAGGATTGCTGCAAAGATTGAAATAGGTTATGTACATGGGGTGATGGAAATATACGCTGGATGTTTCAGTTTTTGAAACTGCCGTTCATCCCCCTCAGAAAGCTCCCTCTTTCTCTGGACACACATAGCCCATCCTTCTTGTCTCTTTCTGAAGTATCTTTGTGAGACATGACTAGAAACTCAGTGAGTGCTGCCGCTGAGGGCCATCCGGCGGAAACGCGGGCTCCGGGAAACATTTCCGTGTGTCCTCGTCCATCTGATTCACTGCTTCTGACACCATGCCACCCACTTCCGGCTCTTCCCCCAAACCAAAATGACCGTGAAAGGTAAGCTTTGGGAATCTAACCCGGAGAGGCAGCCAGGACAGCACGACCGGCGATGTAAGGAAAGCGGACGCCCAGAACTGCTGAGAAAGGATTTGAAGTGAGGGTGAATATTCTAAGGGGTCAGTGGCATTGTGTCTGTTACCGTAATTTTGTTTGTTTTTTACATTTTACTGTATTTTTAAATCACATCTCAAGGTTATGGATCAGGCATTCGTGATTTATTGAGTAGCTATAATTAGCCAGGCATTGTCTCAAGCACTTATCAGAAGCGACTGTCCCTGACACGCAGTGAAGTTTTTCGATATAATTATAGTTAGGAAGAGAGTAAATGAAGAAATTTCAAGTACCGTTAGCTCCTTTAGAATTAAAAGCTTTTACTGATTTAAATTATTTTGCCTTGTTTTACATATAGGTCTTAAGAATAAAATATTTATCATATTTGTCAGGTTACAGTTGTCTGTTTAATTTGCTACATAACAGTCTGGAATCCCAGGGCTTAACCACATGAAACAGATAATCGAGAGGAAACAAATGTATTTATGGGAATGCCTTGTTTCACTCGAGAAACCAGGAGCAAAACCTTCCTTTGTGAAATTTCTTCCGGGAAATTCCAGACGGAGCTGTGAGGGGTGTGTATGGGGGGTTGAAGACCATGCATAATTACATGTAGAGTAATTGGCTTCAGTTAGGTGAAGTTTCAGGGCCTCTTGTGGAATTGGCCATATTTATTTGTAGTCTCGGTGCTCATCACCGAGAGTGAAGTCTTCCCCCACTGCGGACGCTGGGATAGGATTGGTGTCAGGAGGCGTGGCCTCTTCTGCTCAGGGTGCCTGATCATGACCATAGGGTGTGGTTTCCAGATACCTGACCAAGAGTTTCCAGAATGCACTAGAGTCCTGTAATGCATCACCTTCTCCTGGATCCTAATCCCTTCCATTTTCTTCTCATTCCACGTGAAAATCCCTGGGCAGAGCTGATGGTAACACGAAAAGGGTCTGAGCACCGGTGGGTGGCCACAGCCTGATTTAAGAGTACACTGACTCCCGGGGAATAGCCCACCTTATTTTCTCTGGGACCTGCTTGTGCCAGGGCTTGCTTTATGTATGTATGTGTGTATTTCTTGATTTGTATGTCCTTGCATTTTATCAGTGCGTGTTCGCGGTACGCCGTGAGCATTCCACGCGGGGAATCGGTCCTTAATCATGTCCGTACTTAACGCTTTTCGCTTCCCCCTCCTCCCCCTTCCTTCCTCTTCATCCGTGGATTCTCTTCCCATCTCCTACAGGTCTGCCTCCCTGTTGCCTATCATCTATCTTTTATTTTGCTCCTTAAATTATTTATACTTAGTGTCTCATAAGAGAAATCATGCCATATTTAACCTTCTGTGTCTGTTTTGTTTCACTCAAGTGTATGATTTCCAGGTACATCTATAAGTGGATATTTGTACAGAAAAAATTTTCGTTTTCTTTCTGTCTCTTGGTCTTTTGATCATGGCGCTGTTGAGATCTGTGCTCTTTTATCTATTGCTGTGTCAGACTCTTACTGTTTTTCCAGCATTTGTCAACATGAATGGGCCGTGGGTAGGGGAAAGCAGATGGGATCCCCAAAAGCTCACATACTGGGGGAGAAGGACAGAAGAGCAGCGCTAACTAGGGCCAGATTCCTGTGTGACAGGACCAGCGATCCTGCCCACACAGGCACCACACGCCCCAAGAGCAAAGGGGAGGCGTCCAAGAGCCCAACCACAGCTGGCGGCAGGACTGCTGGTAGTTTGTGTGACCGGCACCAGCGAGAGCTCGGCCCTCAGAGGGGCCTTCTGTGCGCTCATACCTGCGGAGCAGCGAAACAGCTGCCGCCACCTGGTCATTCCAGGACAACTTCAGGGCTATCACAAGGGCTCGTTTATTATGTGTGCGTAGGAAATTGTAGAGTTTATTATTGAGGTTTTGTCTCCTTCTTTGTTTCTCCTTCTCACTTTAATCCCTCCTCAAGAGAGGCTATGCTTAAGAGGAATAATTTGACCTAGTAAATTATGATAAATATTTAAAAGAGAAGAAAAGTACAACTAATAGAATGAGAGGAGTTATTTGTGAATTAAAATTAACATCCAGCTTAATGTGGCTGGTGTGATCGGGAGATTGAAAAGTTCCTGTAAGATGATGATGAAGATGTTACTGGGAATTTATAGAACAGCCTGATTGTCCATAGCCTGTAAGGCTCTCTTGTTTTTGTTTCTGGGTTTGACATCTTGACTTCTATCCTTTGTGATTCAGGTCTGTTAGATCCTTAGGGATTGTTATGAAACACCAAAAGTCCTTTAAAAAACCCTCACTCTTATTCTTATGACTGTTCACATCTTAACTTTACATTACACATTTTTACTACAGTTAATACAATAGTTATTGAGAGGTGACTTCATGCAAAACACTATTTAATGAGGGAGCTATAAAATGATACAAAATAGACCTGATATCTTAAGAAATTAATTTTGAGTGCAAAATATATCATTTGTTTCTACAAAAGCTATTTTCATGATATGAATTTGAAAAGAGATCAAGAGACATTGTGGGATAGTGGTGGATCCAGAGTAGAAGGCCCCTGATTTTTTTGTTCACATGACCGTGTGGCTGTGCAGTGCGGAACTGATGTAAGAACCTAAATGTTGTGAATTACCTGAAAGGGAAAGTCACTTCTGAGGGTTTCTGATTTACTCTGACTAATCAGAGTAATTTATCCAGGATAAAAGATTGCCAGAGCACTGAGGATTTGCTGTATGGTTTTTGATTTCTGCTATGATATATGCGGTGATTCTTCCTGAGCTTTTCTTTGTAATATGCCAAATTCATCACGACCAGGTGGAGACCATCGGAGATGCATACTGTGTGGCTGGGGGCTTACACAGGCAAAGTGACACCCATGCTGTCCAGATAGCGCTCATGGCCTTGAAGATGATGGAACTTTCTGACGAGGTCATGTCTCCACATGGAGAACCCATCAAGGTAAGGCGGACGGAATCATCCAGGAGAGGTCACGGGAATACATCCTCATTAGCTGATTATCCAAAGGAGATTGGTTAAATTGGGGTTTAGTTGCAGGGAGAAAAATCTTCTCTATTCTGTTATTTAAAAGAGGAGGACATTTATTAGCAGATATTACTAAGTGCCTACAGAATCACCGAGAGGACTGGACAGGTCATTTGTAAATTCACAGACACACTTCCAAGCCACTGCTTTCTCTGTGGCCTGGAGCCTGACTCCAGAGCTGCACCACCATGGGCTCAGCAAGAAAACTACCGTGTTCAGAAAATTGTTGCCTCTCCTTCTGACTACAGAACAAAATTGCACCTGTTCTAATTTGAAGGAGGAAGATGGATACTCTACACTGTGATATCAGAGGATTTTGGCCTGGAAAATGGTCCCTGTGCTAAACACACAGTAGAAAACCCAAACATGTCCACAGCTGTGCTCCCTTTCGGAGCAGAAGTGCAGTCACAGTGGAAATGGTGCCTTCCGCACCTCATACAGATGCATCTGAACGACTGACTTAAATGCATCTAGAAGCTGTAAGCCGTCTAGCTTTTATTTTTATGGCACTTACATTGAGGGTATTATGTGAGAATAGTTGTTGAGTACAAGTCCATCAGTATTTTCCAAGGCTTGTAACATGTTGAAAATTGTAAATGATCCATACTCCAGAATAATACCTTATTGTCGACAAAACTATCAGGCTAGCTCTTGGTATCCTGGATGGAGGCTGAAGGACCTGCTGCTCCATGTCCTACTAAGAGCAAATCTTCCACTGACTTTTTGTAGAACTGTCTTCAAAGGATGACCCTCAGACATGGGTCCTTGAAGCAAAATAGAATCCCATCCGGTGTGTTATAAAGTATAGAAAGAAGAAATAAAAAATTTTAAAACAACTGCTGTAATAAGTAGAGGATTTGTCTTTGCTTTCCTTTGCCTTAGCAGAAGCCATTGCAACTGATTTTTCAATCTGCTGCCATATATTGGCTCTGCTGCTCAATGTCTCGCTCCTTGATTGGAAGCACACTAGTGGCTGAGGGAGCCTGAATAGCTGAGGCTGCCATTCCAAGATGGCTGCGGGGTGAGGGTGGTGGACAGCTTGGACCCAGTCGGGACTGTTGGCCCATTGCCTTGTGTGGTGGTCCAGCATCACAGTCCTGGAGTGAACATGCTTCGTACATGGTGGCCCAGGTCCCAGCAAACGTGACTGATGGAGGCCATGTGACTTTTATGATCTAGCTACGGAAGCTGTGTGGGGACACTTCTGCTTTATTGTACTAGAGCAGCGATGTCTGCCCAGTAGGCAGCAGACTTGAACCCTGTGTCTGCACAGGAGGAGTGTAAAATAATTTGCAGCTGTTTTTTTTGAGAGCATCACATATTTTTCCATGGCATTTTCAAAAGACAAATATGTATGTATTCCTTTCTAATTTTTGTGCAGTAATTCAACACATCGAAGCAAATGTTAAAAATAACAGGGCCAGTGATTTCCACATAAATGAATTTCTTAAGATGGTAGAGGTGGAGGAAGGCAAGATTAATGGCATGATTTTCCTCATTTGTCTACATGGATTTTTGTATTTGGGAAAATTATATATAGCTAGCTTTACAGGTTGTACCTGGGTAATTGCAGGTTAGTTTTACTGAGAGGTGAAACATCATATAAACGTATCTTTTCATGTGTAGCCACTGATGGTCCCAGGAAATAGCAGATGATTTTAGGAGATAGGTGTGAAACATCCCAGAGGCAGAGGGGAGGGAAATGAGACTGGGTAACGGACGGGAGCAAGTTGCCATTGATATGTCTCACTCAGTCTGCACAGCAACATGATGAGGGGGACCCACGCTTGCTCGTGGACGAGCATAGTCAAGCCTTTATGAGTCAGGATTTGGAATCTGTCTATTTGGCTTCAAAGCCCAGACTTTGACTTTTTTTACTCTGGTCTGTCATGGAATAGAAAGAATGGAAAGAATAGAAACCGTCTCCTTCTCTCCTTTCCAAAATCTGTGCTCTTCTCCACTGTGCGCCGTGCACCGAATTCCTGCCCCTCCCCTTGCCGGTGCCCTTGGAAGCCTCTCGGTTGGAGAAGCACAGGGGAGCTGCGGGCACGCTACACCAAGGGTCGGAAAGTAGCAGGGAACATGCAAGACAGCTTGTGGTCTCCTCCTCTGCCGCGCCTGGCAGCTGGCATGGCAGATGAGCTGAGGCAAAACTCCCCAGGTGTCCGCATTCTGAGTCTTCCATGATTCCACGCCAAGGCTTTGTCCTGGGAAGAGAGGTACATCCAGGGCATCACGGGCATCACGTATCTTGGATCATTTTCTTGCTCATGAATATAAAAATCTCTGCATGAAAACCGTGGGGTGGATCTGAGGTTGATAACAGAAGAGGAGTCATGGAAAGTGACACTGAGAAGAATCAGAAAGACTGGCTTAGTGAGGGGAGTACATTTACATAATATTTATGAAATAATAAAATTGCTATGGTGTATTTATCATACAAAGTTACAATAAGTATACAGAGAAAAACTGATTAAAGGAGGCCCAAGAGAGCAAAAAGTTCTAATCCGATATGTGCGAAGTCATGGCTTATATTTCGGGGTAGAAGACAGTTTTCTACTATCATTTTTTATTGTATAGTTTTTAGATCTGTAAAATCTCCAACTTCATAAGGTAATGTTTCTGTTGGAAAATATCTTAGAATTCATGATACAGCATCTTAAGAAGCAAATGATTCTGGAAAGTTGGTAGCAGATACCCGAAATAAGATGGAAAAGTGGGCAGAAATGGAGTCCACTGATTTGGATTTGGATAAAATTTGGAAATAGCAAACATGGCATCCGTCGTACGAAACGTGTTAACTTGCTTTGTTGTGGTAGTAGCGTCAGACCTGATGACAAGGTAGGCCTGTGCCTCCGCCTTGTAGTAGCAGGGACTGCAGGTACCACTTACGGTGCCTGGCTTTTCAGAAACCCGTTTTAGATCCTTAGAATCAACTTCTCCTGTCCTTCTCTGTCCCTGTTTGGGAAACAACGCCGGGCGTTCAGAAGCTACGTCTTGCTTGCGTGGTGCCAGAACTGCTTTTCACCACCAGCCCTGTTTGCTCTGGGACAGCGATGGGGTGTGACTCCGGACCACGGAAGTTCACCTTGAACACCGAAGGTGGTTTGTTTAATAAACTTCAGTGCACCCGTGGAGGAGACTGCTCATGTTGCAGTGGTGATTTGTACTTGCTCGGTGCAGAGCAGAGGGGAGTTGCCTGGAGGCTTTGAGGAAGGGACTTGTACGATGGGAATTCCTGGTAAAATGATTTTTAAAATTTTTAGTTTATCAGTCTGTGTGCAGCACAAAGCACTCGCACCCCTTGTGGGAAGCTGGTATGAGCGCATAACTCATCTCACTTCCGTGTTTCATCCCCTTTCCCTTTCCTCTCTCCCGTCTCCACCCACCCCTTGATTCCCCCTTTTGGGGCACATTCTTGAGTACACAACAGTTGCATTTTCGCGTGGAGCTGGTGCCTGTGCGTGACACACCCCGATTCCTCCTGTTCATCCTTTACCCCCACCAGCCAGTCCCTTGTCCTTGATCCCCTTTCCCTCGGAAACAATCTACCTCCCCACTTCGTATTGTTTTCTTTGACTCTCAGTTTCTCATAGAAGGGAAACAATGTGATATTTAAGCTTCTGTGTTTGATTTATCTCACTAACATTATAGGCTCAAGAAGTATCCATTTTCCTACATGACTCAAGTTCGTCTCTCTTTAGTGCAGATGGGCCCCGTGGGGTGTAAATGCCTCATTTTTGTTTATCCATTCATCTGTTGACAGACATGTAGGCCACTTCCCAAATTTAGCTATTATCAGCTGTGCTGACCCAGCTCTTCCCTTTCTTAAGGCTGTCGTACTCCAGAGACACGTGTGTACCCACGTTTGTAGTGATATAATCGAGACAAGGCATTCAGACAACACTGTCCGGTGGGAAGTGGTTTACCAGTGACCATGGCATTGTTGATTTTGCTTTCAGATGCGAATTGGACTGCACTCTGGATCAGTGTTTGCTGGAGTCGTTGGAGTTAAAATGCCCCGTTACTGTCTTTTTGGAAACAATGTCACTCTGGCTAACAAATTTGAGTCCTGCAGTGTGCCACGGAAAATCAATGTCAGTCCAACGACCTACAGGTACGCATAGCATTAAGCACTTGTAAGTCTCTGTTTTTAGTTTTGTACAATTTTCACTTTTTCAATCGATTTCATTCATTCTCCACGGGCCTTTCTTAGCTGATCTTGAAGGAAAAGGAAAGCAATAATGTTTGTCACCCTCACTTCACCTTGGTCCTCAGATGCTCAGGCGCCTCGTGTCATTTGGTAGCCTGATGGCAGTTCTTCAAGGATGTCCCAGCTCCCTCTGTTCTTCTTTGGAAAGCCTTTGTTCATGATCTCAGCGCATCAGGACAGAGCCCGAGAGCAGCTGCTGCACTGCAGGCCGAGCCTAGCATGAGCCCCGCTGGGCCAGCATCGTCATAACACAGACTGAAGGGTACAGCACCCGAGACATCTGCCCGTACCCAGGTGGCAGACACACATTGGGCCCTGGGGCTACAGCACTCTGGGCTAGATGGCGTGGAGTCAGATGCCCCCAAGACCTCGTGGGGTGAACAGCTACGCCGCTACAACCCAGAGTCGTCACACTTCTGTCACACTCACTGAAAAGGCACATAGGGTCAGCCAAGTAACAGTCAGACGAGCTTAGGCCTGGGAGGGTCACAGACACAGAGCTCCCTGTCTCCTGCCTTATGAGGTCACAGAATGTTGCCCTTCACATCAGTGGGTTCACCAGCGAGAAAGAGCCACTGAACAGGGAGCTTCACTGTCTGTACGCATTGCTCTGATTACGTAGATGCGGTTGATGGATTCATTGGCCTTGAAACTGAACTTAGTGCCAGCACCTCTGGTTTCCCCTGGGCCAGGCCAGACACTTTTCAATGATATGATTGATTTTTCCGGGGTCCTGCCCTGTTCTGTACCAACCTGTTACCGTAAACTTCACCGGTGATCCAGAGAACTTGCAGAAACAGGATACTCCTGTAACTCCTGGGTCCCTTCCTATAATCAAGAACAGGACCAATCAAATTCTCTATTATGCTTCAGTGCTGAAGAAATAGAACACCAGCAGGTCACTAAATATGTTTCCAGGTCTTCAGTCTTACGGACTAGTGGCAGATCTTCACCTAGTAAGATGGGAGCTGTGTCTCCTCGTGCATCCAGAGGACACCTTTCGTCCTGATATTTTGCAGAGGGCAACCCGAGTCACTAAAATCTTCAATCGTGGTGTCTCTTAGCTACCTTGAGCCAGAAAATAAACCAACCATGCAGGCAGAAACATACCTGTGGTTTACATTGTGTCACATTAGAAAATGTTAATAGAAGCCCTTAAATAAAAGCGTTTTCCAGGCTTCTGTGGTAGGTAGATGATCTTTCCTATTCTTGGAGATGCCCCTTTGGGAGTAGCATCTGCTTTATGAAAGCTCCTTTCCAGCCCACCCAGCTGTCAACTGCTTTGTACATCACAGCAAAAGCAGGAACTGCACCCCTGCACATTGTGGCTGCCCCAGTGCCTGTGTCTTGTTTCTGTGGCACTGGTCCAGCTCTAGCGCTGCTTGAGTACAGTTTTGCTCTGAACATCGTTCCCTGTTACCTCCTCAAGAACTGTCCTGCTTAAAAATAACTGCCTCTGTCCATGGTCCATTTCTCTCGGGTGAAATGATCCTTGCCCGTAGAATACAAATATATCTTACTATAAAAGCTCTTGAGAACATGCAGCTTCTGTTTTTCTTCCAAGTCCATCTCCTGCTACCACCTTATATTTCCACTTCTTTATTCAGCAAATTGCAAAGGAGCTGGCCAGATTCACTATCTCCATTTTTCCTATGTCTTCCTTGCTCATTCACAGGCCCATCAGTGCTTGTTCCTCTGCCTCACTGAGACGGTTCTTATCCAGGTCATCTGTGCCCCTGGCTGAGGTCATGGCCACTTCCTTCCTCCTCGTTTCCCACACCTTCTCAGTAGTAGTCGAATAGCCTAAGCAAGGCATCTTTCCTGAACACAGTTTCTTAGGGTTTTTGGTGGTATGCCAACTTGGTTTTTGCTCTGTCCCATGGCTGCACCATCTGAGGGTCCACAATTCTGCTCCTTTCCCATCACACCTGTCTGTGGACACCGTAGTTCCGGTGCTCTGTTCCTATCTGTGAGCTGGGGATGCAGGCGGACACCTGTGGCTCTAGTCACTCAGGAAGCCAAGGCTGGAGGATGGGTCAGCCCAGGAGCTCCAGGGCAGCCTGGACAACACAGCTAGATTGTGTCTCAAGAAAAGTGAATTAATTAAATTTAAACATGAACTTTGATGACTCCACATTAAAAAAAATCTCTAATCCATTACATAAATCTCCAAAGAGACTCAGACTAATTAAATGACTAATTGACATGATAGAACAACATCCCACATACTATCTCCTCATAGAATCCACCTTCTCACTCAGCCAGTTCACTGATCGCCGTCCAGCAGCTCCACCATCTGCTTAGTTACTCAGACCTTGAACCGCACCGTGAATAGGACTTTTGTCCCTCCTGGCTCTCCGCTATGCCTGCAGGTTGCATCCAGAGGGAGCAGAGTTCACCCCTCAGCCTGCGGTGCGCCTCAGGACCGACACCATCTGCCTCTCCTTCCTGCTGACTGCTGGAACACAGGCCTGGGGCAGCTTTTATTCCTTTGAACATTACTCTGCTTTCCATTTACTCTTACACAGGAAGTACTTTTTGGTTGTTTTGTTTTGTTTTGTTTTGAGTATCGGAAATTGAACTCAGGACCTTGCACTTGTGAGGCAGGCATGGTGCTGCTGAGCTAAATGCACGGCCCTGGTTATGTTTTAGCTAAAGGGCAAGCAGCAGTTAACATGTCTTATTTAGACAAGAAATAAACACTATTTCAAATTCCTTTCTTTTGGAGGTCTTTTATTTTTTTCCATGTGATAAGCAAACTTGAAACATCATTTACATTTCAATCAAATGCCCATGCTTTGTGAAATTTGGTTAATATTGGTACATGGTTTTCATTTACTCAAGGCAAGTACATACTATTGGATCATGTACAAATATAAAAGAACAGAATTTTGGGTTGGCCTTTCTCATATAATAAAATAATCTTCTAAATATCAACTGTGGGTAGCTTCCCTGATATATTTATGAAGTTTATGTACTCAGAATACAGAATACATCCATATACCAAAAATCCTTACCTTCCAATTTCACTTTCTAAATTTTAGTCAGTGATTCACTGTAGGAATGTAATTATACATTCTGTCAGAATGACTATCATACAGTCCTTTCTTTAAATGGCATAAGGAGTTTTACTTTTATTCTGGATGACAATACTGTGTATTTCTGTTTGTGTTGATATAAGGAAAACTAGTAGAGACTGCGTCAGACATGGTTGAAGTTGCATGTCTGTGAATTAACAGTGGTTTCCTTGGAGACCTAGGCATCACCAAAGGTAGCGGGCAGGTGGGGGGTAAAAGTGTGTGTGTGACCCCATGACAGGTGGACGATTTTATTTGTAGGGAAAGTCCAAGAACATAGTAGTAGAGAAACAAGACTTGACTTCTGTCAAAGGGAAGAATAAAGTGAATAAAGGAATATAGGAAAGATATCAAACACAGGAGAGTTCATGCAATAACATATTATCCGATCAAGGCAGAGAAGGGAAAAGCTCATGGCACCTGACAACCTCTGGATGGTAGCTTCTCTTACGAGCATCACTGCCATCAAACTTTCAATGATGTTATTTTTACAAACTGTTTTTCTTATAAATTCTGGTCTTTTTAAAAAGATGATTTAGTGAACATTTCTAACTCTGTGATACAATTGTGTTTACGTCTTTAAAAAAAAGTAGGATATGTATTCAGAAGATGTACCTTAGATTTATGATCTTTGATGAGTTTAACATATATTTTAAGCCTCTTATAAACATCGAAAACTTTTACATACATTTTAACATAAATTATGATTGTAACTGTCATGTTCAGTAAGAGATCTCAGTTTGATGTAGGTAGAAAAGTACATGTATCAATCATCTTTAGTTTTGTATATATTTTTTAGGCACTGATAGCTTTATGCAATTTGATATTTAATTTTTAAGCACATGGAAGACATTTTTAAATCTGACTGAAGGCAACAATATGGCACCCACTGTAGCAAACAGCAGTATTTCTCATGCCTACATTTATCACATCCGTTGAAGAACCACATTATAGAATAAATGAAATATAAAATAAATATATAAATATGTAGTAATGTAAATAAAAATAAAGCTAAAATAAGAAATAGAAACATACAAGAATTAGGACATTGTGTGCCCGCCATCCTGCTTTCTGACACAGCGGATCTTGCAGCCTTCAGGGTGAGTAGGAGGGGGCGGAACCGGTGCTACCTGCAGAGCAGAATTACAGACAAAGGAGCAGAAAGACTCAGGAATGCGCTTGCAGTGGCTTCTCCCAGGTCACCAGGGATGTCAGGTCAACGATAATGTCAGCTGTTTCAATTACCAGGAAGGAGGAAGGGCAGAAAGAAGCCAGAAGAGTGACACCCACTCAGGGCCCTGACAGAAGAGTGAAGCCAGAGAAAAACTGGCTCCTGCCACCCAATACATCCACAGCTTTCTATGACTTATTTTGAATCTTTTCAATATTATGTTTTGTGATTTCTTTACGTGGATGAAACAAGGCTCTAATTCACATAAATTTAGTTCATTCATTTTGACTATTCCTCTATGCAGTGGTTTACCAGAAAATCGGCTTTGTGGAACGAGAAATCAAAGAAAGAACCCTAATTTTTCTGTGGTATCAACATATGCTCACTCTGGCAGGAAGAATTCAGGCTACAGATTTTGTAATCATCTCGTGCAGTGCCTGGTAAACTGTTTTAACACTATGTTTCACAAGCCAGTAGGAGTCAGTTCCAGCACGTCACGATGTATGCATGATGTATGAGTTGCATAGTACTAGAGTATGAAAAAGCCAGAGTCTGTCCTCTACTCATCGCTAATTTGAGTGCCTTTTAAACCAAAATTGTGTGCCTTTTTAAAAGTAGCCACTCAAAAATATCGATGTTGGTAAGGAAACAATATTGATGTTTGTAGTGAAACCACAACTATCATCAGTTTTGTTTTGCAGATTGCATTTTGATTGATATGTTGGTAAAACTTAAGAGAATACTCACATGTAACTTTCTGCTCAGAGATAGTTTCTTGACGCATGTATTTTTATTCAGTTCATTTCTTCAGTACATAGGAAATCGTCAGGGTGCCAAAATACAACCAAATACCGTGGGTCCCTTTCCCTTCCGTATGACACCGTGGAATGGCAAACAGGGCCACAGGCTGCTGAGCAGGAATGAGATATAATTTTCTGTAGAGGCTGCTTTAGAGCTCAGAGTTACTCAGTGTTTCTCATTCTGGCCTGAGCAGCAGGTTAGAGAGAACCCATATTAAGTTCAAATTTGATAGAAAGCTGGGGAAACAAATGGAAAGTGGAGTCAGTAACTAAATCAGGAAGATTTGAATTTAAAATGAGTTTATCTTGAAGGACAAGCAACACGTAACAAATAATGAAATTTGGTAACCAAGGAATTTTACAAGAGAAATGCTGCCAATACTTACCAAAAAAGTAAGTAGAGTGCAAATACGTGCAACTAAATCTCATAAAATTTCTACTGAAATATCAAAAAGCATTCTCACTTCACTTTTCTTTCACAAATTTTACCCATAATCTATCTCTTCTTAGTAGTTTTTACACAGTTAGCGAATTGATAAATGGACCAGTGTCTCACACTTTCAATTTAGAAAGCTTTATTGAGTAGCATTATATGTGGGATTTGTTATTATTAGACTATTTTATTTTATTTTGGGCAGTTATTTTAATTTTAGTATTTTTAAAAGATTGTGAATTGGGCCAGGGGTTTGGATCAGTGGTGCCTCCGCCTGCCTCACACGCACGTCCTGAGTT
>NW_022900950.1:78244212-78262383 GCF_012274545.1 Fukomys damarensis | reverse complement strand
GAAAAAAAAAAAAAAAAAAAAAAAAAAATTGTGAATTGTACGGTTATATAGATTATATATTTACAAAAATATTTTGTAAGTATCTATGCTAGTTGGTAGAATTTCATTGTTACTGCGGATTCGATTCTTCATTGCGTTACTCTCGGGAAGGCCTGTATTAACATCACGAAGTCTCTGGATCACAGCCGAAATGATGGGGTGAGCGATACTCATTCAGTCCTGTCGCCGTCTTTTCTTGAGTGATCATTCTGTTAGTGTGGAACTTTTAATCCTTTTATTTTGATGTTTGCAGGCTACTCAAAGACTGCCCTGGCTTTGTGTTTACCCCTCGATCCCGGGAGGAGCTTCCACGCAACTTTCCCAGTGAAATTCCCGGAATCTGCCATTTTCTGGATGCTTATCATCAAGGGACAAATTCAAAACCATGGTTCCAGAGGAAAGATGCGGACAGTAGCAGTGCTCACTTTTTAGGCAAAGCATCAGGCGTAGATTAGTAGGCCATGCGCTTGTTGGTTGCTCTATGGGGCCTGACTTCTTTGAGAAGGTGCAGAACCACGGAAAGCACTTTAGGAGGCAGGAGGGTCATGAGCAGCCTCGGTGTGGGGAGTGAACTCAGCCTGTTCTGTCTTTCATTTAACGTGACAAAAATGCATTCACTTCAGTTCTTCAACTTTTCTGTCTAAGAGAAACCTCGGAAAGTGACTTTTGGGGCCGTAGTTCTGTTTTATACCAATCGCTTCCTGCCCGCGCTCTAAATTCAGAGCCGAGTGTGTTTGGGGTCATTGTAGTCAGCTGGGCAGGGTGGCGTGGCCGCCCTGTGCCCGGGTGCAGTGGTGCAGTTGTTACTGTCTTTGTGGTCGCGTTGCCTCAGAGAAGCTCTGCCCGGGAGACCGCAGTCCTTCTACTGTGAGTTCTTTCGGCCTCTTAACTCTGCAGTTCATCTTATTTCCTCACTTAGCTCTTAGCGCAAGTAATGAAACAGGCTGAGCCATGTTTTCTTCATTGCATCTTTTTGTTGTTTTTGCTTCTTTTGTTTCTAGAAAATGAGCAACTAGAGGTTATATGCAATAGGATATGAAATAGTACTTCTGTAAATGTCAAAGAATATTTTCAGTTTTTAAAGTAAAAAAATATTCCCCATAATACATTATTATGAAATAAATATATTCTTTGGGTCGACATTTATTATTTTTTATTCTCCACCTGGTAAAGGCCATTTCACTTGAAGTTAGCAGTTTAATTCTTATTATTCATTCAAGTATCATAACTGTAAAAATATTGAAGACAATAGCCTTGGGGCCGGGGATTTAGCTCAGTGGTTTGGTGGCCTGCCTTGCAAGCGCAAGGACCTGAGTTCAATCCCGGGTACCAAAACAAACAAACAAAAGACAATAGCCTATGTTTAAGTGCAATACTATTCTAATTTAATTTAGCCAGGAGTGAAATCGGATTAAAGTCTGACCACAAATGCACAATCCTTTGTGTGTGTATGCACACACACACATAGGCACACACAGAGAATAATTTGGATGTCTTTTAGCAGATGTTCTCTATCGCCATTCTGAGCCATGGTAAGGTTCCAAGAAGAAAATCTAATTCCAGAAGTGAAAAATGAGACTTTTCTTCATCATTTTTTGGCAGCTCATTTTTCTTGAATACTCGTGCTGACCATTTGGTTGTGTGTATACGTACTAGCAATCAAGATTTTGTGTGACAAGTAGACATCTGTGAATTTTTTGGTTGAAATATCTTGATAATTTCCTCTCAGGAGACCCCTAGTGGAGGGAGAGGTGGCAAACATCTCTTTTGGCTTGCTGGGGTCAGAAGCTGGGGCTTTGCACCAACCTGGTGAGTGTTCTGCTACCAAGCTGCAGCTTCAGCCCTGAAGCTTGAATCTTTATGTTTAATGAATATTTTTAAATGTTCTGAGTTTGGTTTACAAAATGGCTTAATTTTTAAAAGAGAACAAATTTAAAAGCAAGAGAAATGTGCACATTAGCGTTTTTAAATCAGCATTAGCAGGACAATACATGTGCTGACTTATTTGGAGTTCTGTGGCATAGTTCAGCTTAAAGTTTCTTAGCCCAGTGTGGTGGCCCATGCCTGTAATCCCGGCACTCGGGAGGCTGAGGCAGGAGGATCGCTTTGAGTTGAAGACCAGCCTGGGCTACATAGTTCCAGGTCAGTCTCAACTACATAGTGAGACCCTGTCTCAAAAAACCAAAATAAATAAATAAATAAATAAATTAATTAATTAAATTTCTTGAACTGTCTCCATTAGGCCCAAGCTAGCCCATGGGGTCATCAGGAATAATAATCAGTAGTAACCGACCTCAAAGCATCCAAGGGTACTACTGCAGATAGTACAATAATTGCTTTTTACTAAGTGACACTTACATGTACTAAAAGATGATACGTTTTGTTAGCATGCACCTTGTAATTCAGTGGTACCATCACCTTGGGAAAACATATTTACATTCTCACAGTGATAAGAAGTTACATAAATATTTAGGGGGAAAATAAAAATGTAAGTACCTTTTTACTGAAATGGAGTCTTTATTTCAAAGAAAATAATAGGAAATATGGGATATCAGAATGCATACAATGAATGTTGTCTTTATCAAATATGTTTTTAGTTAGATCTCAATTCAGTAATAGATTATGATCTGAAAGTAAATTAATGAGAACTTGGAAGAACTTTTCAGGGCCAGGAGGGCAGCTCACTGGTCTGGTTGAGCAATCGCCCAGTACCTGTATGGGGTTTTGATGCCCAGAACTTGCCAAAACAAACAAACAAACAGCATCTTTCATGTGTGCATGACCCATAACCACACACAAATGCTCACAGACAGGAGAAATGGGGAAATCATATAATCTGGGGAAGGAAGTTGTAGGCGAGTTCCTTGTACTATTCCGGTGTCTTCTCTACAATTTTGGCACTTTACCTAAATAAACATGACCAGACGATTGTGCTCTCCTGGAGAAGTTGTGTCATCCGTGGCAGGTTCCCTAGAGTGCCCTACAGAGGCCCTTGAAAATGGAAATAAAAGGAGCAGTAAAACAGACTCATCGGTCTCCACTCTTTCTGAATGTTTACAGCTACTCACAGAGGGAGAGGTGAAGCCTCAGAGGAGGAGAATGGCAGGGTTGGACACATTTCTGAAAAAATGCGCGAGCAAGCATGGCTGTGTGTGTGCACAGATGACAGTGTGGACGTGTCTGTGTCTCGAGGGAAAACGACTCAGGCCACATCCTGCATTGCTCTCCAACCCCATCCCTGTCTCCCTTCCTCTCTTCCCTTCTTTCCTTCCATACTGGACGTCAAACCCAGAGTGTCCTACTGAGCTACATCCCAGCACCTTTTATGTTTTGCTTTGATCTGGAGTCTCCCAAAGTGGCTTTGGGGGAATCTGGCAGTGGAATTTCACATCAGTATTGAGGCCAGTAGTTCTTCATTTCTCATAGGAGGGCGAGGTGGGGTCACTTGTACATTACCCAACCTGTCTTCCAAATGCCTTTTCTTAAGATTGCCAGTCACGTCAAGCAGACCTGCTGGGCTGTCCTAGGCTCAGGTGAGAAGGCATGGGATGGAACAGCTGCTCTTTAGGGGGCCTGTAAACGAGCTGTCTACTGAGAACAGATCGGGGCTCTGGGAGATCACCCAGAAATTACCCAATATCAAAGCCACAATGAAGTCTAAGGCTGCGGTATTGTCTTTTAATTTTTATTTCATTTCCAGTTGACATATATTGAAGTCACTGTTACAGTTCCAAAGAGAAGGAAATGACTGCAATAATTTGTTTTGCTTTGTTTTCGAGATGGGCTCTCCCTATGTAGTCTAGGCTGGGCTGGAACTTGTGGTGAGCCTCCTGCCTCAGCCTCCCAAGTGCTGGGATTACAGGTGTGCACCACTATGTCCAGCTTGGTTGTCTAAAGTGTATGTGTTTGACCTGTATGAATCAGTATTAGTAAGTGACAAATCCTTTTGTTACATATTTCGCTATGTCAACTTGCTAGATCATGTAACAGCTATCTAAGACAATTTACAAAGAGAAAAGAGTTTAGTTCGGCTGCTATTTCTGGAGGCTTTGGTCTTTGAGGAGGTGGACCTAGTGATTGTAGGCCCCTGCTGTGCATGGGGGGCAGCAGCACATCTGGTGGGAGCGTGGGGAGGAAACAATTCACCGAACTCAGGAGGCGAGAGAAAAAGGAAGAGGACAAGTGGAGTCCCACCTCTTTCCCAGGGCCTGCCCTAGACTGCCTACAGATCTTTCACAAGGCCCCAGGTCCTGAAGTTTCTGGGCCCACCCCCAGTGCCTCTTAGCGGAGATTAAGCCTCTCCCCATATGGGGCATTGGTTCCAGATCCAAATGATCTCCTTTCGCTGAGCAGTAAGAACCGAATCTATTTCAGCCAGTTGTGCTGTTTGGCAGTGGTGCGTGGACAGTTACATGGAGAATGCCTTCCCAGGTGCGGGAACGGAAACAGGGCTGGTGGGAGAGTTCCCAAGGGAGGTGTGGCAGAGGTACACTGCAGCTCCTGTAAAGAGAGCTTCCAGTCTCCCTGGAAGGGAAACTCAGCACTGCAGACACAACACAGTGTTCCACACAGGTTAAAGTCAGAGACAGCCTGCCTTGTCAGAAAGACAATGCTAGAATGTCATTTCCAAAGATCTATGTACAGTACTTGGCAGGCTGTCTTCAAGTCATGGGAAGTCTTGGCCACCTCTTCTGAGAAGGGAAGGATCACTCCAGTTTCAGGCACTCCCAGTGTGGAGATCAATTAGTATTTTGCAGCCCTTGGTAAGCTCAACTTCCTTCTGCTCTTGGTGTCCAGTTTCTAGACTTTGCTTTCCTTCCAAGAACTAAGGATTTAACCCAGGGCCTCATGCATGCTAAGCATACACTCTTCCACTGAGATACACCCCAAGCTTTTAGATTTTTGATGAAGTGCTGCTCCTTTTAAATTTTTCTTCTATTGTATCAGTGACAGACAATCAATAGTATTAACTTTAAGCCAGTTTCAACATTGTACATTTTATTGCCATCGATATTTCCCTTAAAGCAGCTTTGCTTTCAACCATACCTACATCATACTGGTCCACATAATACCATTTTTAACTGAAATTATCCCTTTTGCTTCTTATTTATGCCCATCTCTTCCAGAATTCAGTGACTAACAAAAGCAATGTCTTCATAAATGTATAGATTTTTAATTTTTGAAACAGCAAACAAAAGGAAAAAATGTATTAGTCTAAAAGCTACCTTTTTTAAAAAAATAAAATCAGTGCAGATTCATTTCCATCAAAATAAATTTAGTTTCATAAAATAGTGTTAGATGTAAGCACTGGGATAGAAATCAGGACAAAATTTAAATGGCACATCCAAAACTGACTTAAGCTCCAATATTCTAGAGGAAGTTCTAGCCAAAGTTGTGGCTTATTTGGGGGCTTTTTTATCTTTTAAGGTATATAATGTCATAAAATTAAATTGTAAATAAATCTAAATTGTGAAGAAAATTGCTTGGCAGAAAAATGACTTTACATAATGCCCAAATTCCAAAGGATTTGCTAAGATATGTTCTTATTCTGAAATGTTGTCTATCCCATTTTTATGGAGAAAGAAGGACAAGTTACCCTCAGAATAAACTGAAACAGAACAAAACAGAAGAGAACACAGTTACAGAAACGGGATTTTACAGGACAGTGTGTTAAGTAGTACACGCCTGGAATAAAAACAGCAAACTGATGCTTGCCTCGCAAGCACAAGGTCCTGAGTTCAATCCCCGGCATGAACAACAACGACTACAAGACCAGCCAAAGGAGGCCCTTAGGAAGGTTCTGTACCCTTGGAAACACCGGGCAATTCCATGCATCTGGGCCCTGTGGAATCCTGAGGCCACTTCTGCCCTGAATGAATTGTGTCTTGTAAAATAGAAAGGAGTAAAAATATATCAGTACTTGAAGATTTATATTCTTTCACCTCTTCCTGTGTAGAAATTAAAGATTCCCTGTGAACCTCTGACATAGAGCAGTGTTCTCCAACCTTTCGAATTCTCTGCACACTGTGAGTTTTACAGCTCTCCTCTCTCATGCTCTCCTTGCCTCTTCCTTCTCCGCACACACACATGTACATAGATGTGCTTACTTACGATGTAGGACATACCGGTATGGCTTAGTTTCTCTTTCAAAAGAGCTGGATGTAAAGAGAAATTACAGTGTTTTCTTACCTGTCTGAGTGAATCATCATTGTGTTGCTTTGGGAAATTTATGTAATCAGCCATTGGTTTCCTTTTTTAGTGAGTTACATATTACTTGGTGATTTACACAAAATGATGTAGGTCATCACCCCTCCAGAAACGTGCCTGAGACCTTAGATTCCACACATCCACCCCCAGAGCTTTGGGACCTCTTAACTCTACTCCTAGACCGTGTCAGTGGATACTGTGGACCTGACTGGATATCCTGAGGGGACAGGATAGTAAATTGTAGCTAAGAACACAGTGGCAGGCAGAAATACTGAGTATGCTGGGACTGAGAAGACAATGAGTAACTGACCGGTTACTCATGTGTCCACTTTTTAGTTTTGAGCTATCAAGGGCATTCGTGCTTTGGTCCCACTCTCTGGAATGATTCATGGGCTTGACATATAAGTTTTCAGCAAATTTTTATCTAACTTTTTGTAAATGTGCATTTCTCTATGTATATTTATTCTTTTCTAAATTCAGTAATTCTCTGAATTTGTCCTCTTTGTACAAGAAACTGACTTATAAAACTTGCACTGAAAATCTTTTTGGTAATAATTATGCTCCTTTTATTATTACTTTTACCATTTAAATAACACTTTTTATGTGGAATTCTACTTCTGGCAGAGTTGCAAAGTCTATCAAAATGTTACTCTGTGCTGCAGAAGTTTGTTCAATATTGCAGCTACATAAATACTGTAATAAAAGTGTTTAAATAAAAATGCTCTTAAAATTTAAAATGAGTTCTGTTTAAAAAGAAAAATTGACCATTGAATCAAATAAAAAGATTGTTTCAAGTTATGCAGATACATTCACTCTGATGTAGATCCTGACATCACAGATGGGAAGAAACATCTGAAGCGCAGTGTAGATAAACAGGACCCGCTCTGTTGGGCACATGCTATGCGCAGGTCACTGCCTCCAAACCCCTTCTCAGAATGTCGCTGGTCAGCAAGCATGAAGAGAGCCTAGAAACATGTCTTTCCAATCCTGAGGCTTTTAGTTCCAACAAAATCCATAAAGTTTTCCAAATCACACAAAAATCAAAGTTTAACAAAACTAAATTTAAAAATAAAGCTGTCTTAATCGTATACTAGTATCGTTGTTAGTTACACAAGTTTAGAGGTCAATTTGTCTCCTTTACGCTCTGTTGGAAGACAATTTTCCATTCGTCTATAATTTTGTGCAAAAAATACTAGGTGCAAACGTTGCTCTATATTATCTTTTCAAAAATGTTCTTGTAGCAAGCACCTTTAGAAGACAAAAGGCACACTTGCTTACTGCCCAGCACAAAGGCTGTGTGTTCCTAACTTGGGGGTCATGTCCTAATGTGTAGTTCACTGCGTGCTGGACTGTGGCTGTCACTTGTTCTCTTCACATTTCCCTGAGGAAATTGGGGAGTTGGGATCAGAGCAAGGCCACACTGATACCCTTTGTGTGGTGCTTGCTCCTGTGATTTAATGCTTCGTTACTGACCCAGGAGTCTTGTGTCTTCTGTGAGCAGCTACGAACTTGCTGCTGTTTATTTTGCTAACATGCCAAATGTCAGACCCTTCACATTTGTTGGCAGGTCCTGCAGTGAGCATGAATGTTGACAGAAACCTGGCTCTCTGGGGAAGAGAGATCCAGGGGGTGAGGAGCAGGTTAATGTGGTTTGAGGAGAAGTCCGTGGGAAATGGGTGTAAATGTGGCCACTGAGTGTATATTCCACAGAGTGACAAGTGGTTCCCAGTTTCATTGTCCACCAGTGAATAAGAGTGAAGAGAAACTTGCATGTCAAATATCAGAAAGGGTGCTTGTGGATGGCTTTGTGAGCCAGGGTGTGGTTACGGTGACCTTTCTGAGTGAGTAGATTTTCTCTCCAGTTAGGCTGGTACCTTAAAGTCTGTACTTTCATCACTAGTACTAGTAGAGAAATCCTGGGTTAGAGGAAGGCGCTCACCCTCCTTAGGCAATAGGTACAAAGATTTACATTTAAAAATAACTACTTAATTGATAAAATTGTACATATATACCATAGTTTTGCTAATTAACATATCCACTACCTTATATACAATATTCCTTTGTAGTGAATACATTAACAATATACTGTTGAAGCAAATTTCAAATATATAATAAATATATTCTTATTGTTTTTCCTGTCGTACAGTAGATCTCCTGAATTTAAGTAAATTTTTTAATCTTTGACCAACACAGAGATAGACAGTTACATTGAATGTAAAGAAGGAAATCAATGGTAACTATGAGCAGAAACCAGTTATATTATTAAAACTTTACTAGATCACTTGAAACATGAGGGCTCTACATGCTCTAATTTCCAGTAGAATCCTCATTTTCATCTTGGGCCTCATCAACCTGGCCTTTACTGTCCACATTTCTATCAGCACTCTGGTCACAACCACTTAGTTCATCAACATCTAAAATACTGCAGCTCTCTACTAATCCTCTCGTCTTTGGGGCTTTTGCTAGCATCACCTGTAATGCTCTGATTGTATAATATTCTAACTTTTTTTAGCCTGTTCCTTCAATTCCTCTAATCTTTTTCCTATACCTATTCCCAAAGCTGCCTCCATTTTCAGGAATAGTTATAGTAACAACTCCACTACTTGGTATCAGTTTGCTAAGACTATTTTTCATTAGCATAATCAAATATTTGAGGTAGACTAACAGTAAAAAGAAGAGGTTTATAGTTAGTTCGTATTTTGGAAACAGAGTTTAAGCAACACAGTGAGGGCCCCATGGTTGATGGTGAGAACTTGTGTGGAATTAAGAAATCACAAAAAATAGGAAGTCAGAGATCTTGGTGAGGGCAATCTTGTTCTTTTTTTAACAACCCTTTCTCAAAACTAAGTCAGGATCCCATGAGAACGCCTTAATCTTTTCCCAAGGAAGGGCCTCTAATATCTCAAAGATCTCCCAGTCAATTCTGCCTCTTAAAGGACCCACACCCTCTAACATCACCACTTTGATGATGATAACCCAGCCTCTAGCACAGGCACCCTTTGGGGAACAAACCAAACCAAATCATCAGCTTCTCTGTTGATCTTTCCACTTGGCCAGAAGCATCATCCCAGGTACAGCAAAAGATATTAGCAACTACACAGACTCTACCTTAGCTTGTGATAAGAAAATCTAAGATGATTATTATTCATAAGGATACCAGCCAGTGGGCTGAATCTGAGCTGAATGCCTTCAAGGTCAAGGTGACATCCTTGATCACTTCTGAATTCTGATTTTTTTTTTTAACATCTGGAGGCAACACACATCCCTTCTATTTACATTCTGCTAACCTGAACTAAGTGAATGGTTGACCTCACAGTAAGTGGTATTGGAAGAAACAGGAGTGACTTGGGTGGGCCTGGAAAGCCCTGCCATGAATATTTATTGTGGTGTCACTCATCTATAGGCAGGGTTCTGTACTTTGTGCTACCCATTACTCCAGAGTTTTGCACAGTCACTAGATCACAGGTTCTGTACAGACCCAACCCATCTTCAACTCAGGTTACAATGTAGCTCTGAGAATAAGTGGCAGTGAAGGAAGAATCTTAATGTGACAACACATCTAAGTGCTCATGAGAGGAATCGGAAGCTCCTTCTTTCCTTTCCCATATCAGGAAAGCCATTGATGTGGTACTTCCTGTATTATGCCCATCATTTTCCCCACCCACTGGACCACAGCTTGGAACCCTTCAGCTCAGAGAAATACAAATCATGCCTCAGTTGGAAGCAGAAAATGCTCTCCCTCTTCCATGCCTGTGTTGTTTGCAGGTAAGGAGGTAAGACACTCCTGAAAGGATGCACACAAATAAAGAAGACTGTATCATTTGGAAAAGTAGAGAACCGTTCCTTCCAGGAGTAGAAAAGTGGTTCCACTGCTCATTGGCTGGAAGATGGACTGAGAAGTTACTGCGCGGTTCCCTTCCTCCTCTCTCCCATCTGTTTGAGAAAGAGTTTAACCTGCTTCTGGACAAGCATTTCCTGCAGTCTTGTTGTTTCTCTTTCCTCAGAGTGCACATCGAGGGTAACTTCTTCCCAGGAGGAGGTTTGCATGAAAAGTGGGAGAACAGCCAAGTAGTTGCTGAGAGAAGCTCATCACTGCCAGAGCTGGAAATAGTCAGTACAGAGTCCTCTTGTCACTGATGCAACTCACTTAGGAATTTCTTGTATCTTTTCACAGGAAGTTCCCTGCACAGTGGGTAACATTCACTTTTCAAACTCGAGATAGAGGGAGAAGAGGCCGGAAGTACCTGGAAACCAGATAGTGAGCCTCTACATGTGATCTGTCTGCTTGAAAGTCACTGGAAAAGGATGGATAACTGTCAAAGTTGCAGATTTCTGAAAGCAGCCTTGTCTAGCAATTAGAACAGCATGGTTATGTCACAGGAGTTTGCATTTCAAACAAATTCTCTGAGTCGTTCACTGATTTCAATCCTAGGAACCTACCTCAGTCCCTCTCCAAGGGTGAAAGTAAATGTATCAGTGCTACTGGATGGCAAGCTTTGTGGAGTGCTGACATTTCTACAGAAAAGCATGCCAATCCACGGCCCTCTGCTTCCTAGACAACTGGAATGTTTAGGGAGGTAGGGGCTCATCAAGCATCCTAGGATTTCTTTTGATCTTGTTTATCTGAATCTCTACTAGGCTTACTAGGTTAAAGCATGATAAGTATGGTTTGGTATACTGAAGGTAGAGTAGAAGATATAGATAAACCCTAAAATGTCAGACTGTAGGGTTCTTTGTGGAAACAAAGCTAAAGAGTCCTCACCAAGAGTCCATGGGAGAGTAGCTGAGCCATAGACTGGAAGTGGAATGATGGAGATATGATCTAAAAAAGCCAATCATTGAATTATTGTGATTTTACTGCTTTATATTCTGTTGTATAATTGATAATCTTCAGTGCAATGCATGAAAAAGAACAGTTTGATTTTCATTCACAGACTTGTCACTGAATGTGTCTCACCTCTGAATCTTTCCCATCCCCAGAAATGAGTAGTTACATACGTATGATGCTCCCCTTTTTCTTCCCAGCCTTCTAGCTAGCTCTTTTATTGCTAGCTTTTTCTCAAACCTAATAATTCTTAACTCCCAGGCAAGCTACTTCCCTCTCCTCATTCTTAATGTTTAAATACAGTGAAAAATAATTAATTTTGGGAAACAGACTGTGGAATTTAATGATGGTTGAAGATGGTTTTCTAGGTGAGGAGACAGGTAGGAAAAAACTTTTTTTGACTCTATAATAAACCTACCAGTACAAAGAACAAAGATGCTTTGTTAAGTTTCCAATTAAACCACTGTAAATACTGCTGTCTTCTTGGATAGCCCTCCAATATTTATTACATTTTTCATGGGAGAAACGAGTAGAGTTCACACCTAGTGTATGCTTCTCTCACTATCTTTTCAGTCTTCCTCATGGTTTTGTGAATTACCTGATGTTTATAAGTTTTTAGTTCTTATTTTGGTTAGTCAGTCACAGCTGGTTTCTGTTACTTGCAACTCAGAACTGTGATGAAGAGACCAACAAATCCCCTGAAAATCCTGGTAAGACACACTTACTATCAGAAAAGGCCATGACCCAATGATGAATGTAACTGCACTGTATACTTAAAAAGTACCAATAAACTCAATGAGAAAAAAATAAGCCATGACCTACTGTGAGAGGGGAGTCATTTCTTTTATATGAGCACCACTATGGTAATTTTCAAGTCAATATGGCCAATGGGAGAACAAAGAGACTGATATGTACAGCAAGAAGATGTGTGTGGAAGTACACAGGAGACTTTCTACTATTATTGATTGTGTCTGAAAAATTAACATAGAGATGTAAGTCACAGATCTGTCTTAGCTTGGATTGTTGTCCTACCACAAAATACCAAACACTGGTATAAAATGGACGTTCAGTTCTCACAATTGTGAGGATCATGTGCTCACAGATTCGGATCTCAATGACAATTCTCTTCCTGACTTGCAGATCGCTACTGTCTTCATGTACCCTTACATGGTAGATAGCAAGCCCTCATCTCTCTTTTCTATAAGGACATTGATCCTACCTTGGGTCCCTACCTTCGTGTCTCCAGTGAAATTAAACTACCACCCAGTAACCCCAAATGCATCACATTGGACGTTAGGGCTTCAATGCAGGCCCTTCAGAAGAATATAAATATTCAGTCTATTGGGAGACCTCAGAATTTGGTTTAGAAAAGATAATAGGCATACTGTTGGAATCCTAGTGCTGTAACAACCTACCATAAACTTAGAAGCCTACAACAGTTAGAAGTCATTTTGACCTTACAGTTCTGGAGGTTAGAAAATCCTAAAATCAAGGTGTCAACAGTTCTACTTTGCTCGCAGAAGGTTTAAGAGATAATCCACTTCCTTACCTTGTGGAAATTTTAAAAGATAATCCACGTCCTTCTGCTTTCCAGCACACTGAGGCTATCTGTATTTCTTGGCTCGTAGTCTCTTCTCCCATTGTTCTAACCTCTGCTTCCCTGACTTCCATACTCCTGATTCCCTCTTGTAAGGTCCCTTGTGATAAAATTAAGTCCATTGCAATAATCGAGGATAATCTCCCCACATAAATATCCTTGACTTATTCCTATTTGTACAGTCCCTTTAGCATCTAAGGCGACATGTTCACGGGCTTTGGGGATTGGGTGTGGGCATTTTGACAGGGAATTATTCTGTGTGCCACCACAAAACTAATGTCGTGTAGATAGGAAGAATAGAAAGATGCAAAGCAAAGTCAGGATTCCTCAACTCAGTCTACTATGTCATTTTTCTCATTTGTGAAAAGCCTTACCTTGACTAAAAACAGCTTTGTCTAGAATCATACAGGAGAAACCACCACTATCCATAGTAGATCAAAAGTAAATATGAGCTTCAGAATTGGAAATTATGGTTAATTATTAGTGAAATTTTTGTTAATCTGTTGCCCAGGTTAAAAATGAAAATAACAGAGCACAAAGAAGAAAGAAATAAGAATAGTTTATTGAACTGAATCAAAAACACATCCTAGGATGGCCAGGTTTCATTCACTTGGAATAATAGAACAGAACACATCTGGGCTGTTTTAGTCTATTGGCTTTGGCTTCTGTGTGTGGGATAATAAAAGGAGAGATTAAGAGTCATGGCTTATATTCTTTATAATATTATTATGGGATTTAAGCAAGTTATTTTAACTCAAACACATGTGAAAAGGCACTACTTAAAATTTTATGATCACATTTCTTACACAGATTATAAGGTTCACATTTGATGAGTATTTGTCATGTGAAGCTTTGTAACTATGTCCTTTACAAATGTCACCACGTTTAATCTCCAGAACTACTTTACTTTCACAAAAAGAAGGTTGAGAGAGGTCCAGAATGTGTCCGCAGCAGGGCCGAAAAACAGCAGCAGAGTATCATTCTGTTTTGTGGTGTTCTCTCACCTGAGGAACGCTTAACATGTATACCATTCAGTCAGGCAGTAAACATAGCAAGTCGGATGTGCACTAAATCGCACTGTCTACAAAATGGCTTCAAATATACTAAGTCATTTGACACTTCCTGAAAACACCACACAAGGAATAACAGTTACTATTTATATCTTTGTTTGCAGAGAAGGAAAGGAAAGCTTAAGGCATTGCTGTGGATTCCTGCAATTTACATAGCTATCAATTTACTGATTTCTTTCCAGCCCATTAGGCACTGTAATAAGCAAACATCCAGTTCCAGGGTCAAAAGAAAAGTGCAAGGAAAGAGCTTTGGAATTTGAGTCCATCGTCTGCAGTGGGTCACTCTGCCAATCACTGACCCTTACTGTGCCAACCTGTCCCTCCACCAGGTGTTAGGCACTTACCTGGAGAGCACACAAATGGGATCTACCTAATAGAAAACCAGAGGAAATGATGTATATGAAAAGATTCAAGTATGAAACAATATTAGTTCCAGGGTAATGATTCTAATGCTATAGGATCTGTTAAAATATACTCAACCCCAGAAAACCTAGCTCCAAATGGCCTTGCAGGTCACAAAGTACAAGGTGTCTTGGCCCTTTTCTAGTCCCTGAAACACAATACCCAAGACACACAATTTAAAGGAGGATGGAGTTATTTTGGCTCATGCTTTCAGTGTCGAGTGCACTGGCTCTGAGGCAGAGTGGCATGGCAGAGGGGCCCTGTGGAGGGCAGGCTCCACACGTCCCGGCAGGCTGGAAGCAGGGCAGGGAGGAGCTGGAGAGAGATTCACCCTGGCAGCTCACACTGCAGGGGCAGCCTTTCCCCACCGGGCCCCACCTCCTGACAGTAAGGCCGCTATCGGCCTCCGTAATTCACCTTCCAGAAGCCCCGACACTGAGTGCAGCAGGCTCTACCCAGACATTTAGGTACGAACCCGGACACAAGGAAATTCAGAGATGCGTTCAGCAGAAAACTCAGGCTCTTTGTCACCTTGGCCAAATGCGAGAGCCCTCGGTGTATTCTGTTACTAATTTTCTAGGATCTGCGGCAGAAGTGTGTCATCCTTCTGTGAAGCTTTCCAGAAACTGTGCCGTGTGACCCTCACAGTGCCATGGAGGCATCACTGCCACTAAAACAGGAAGTCTCAGGTCCAGTGGAGCTGACTGCCAGCCAAGCAACTAAGGAGATGGAACCAAGCCCTTACTCTCCTTATTTCAGCTCTTTTCATTATGTATTTGCTGCCAGTGAACATAAAGTGCACGAAAGGGATTCACTCACATTATTTGTTGATTCCTAAAATATCATTAGGGTAAGAAACACAAAAATAGTATTAGACCACAAATTCTGAGCATTCAATGTGTGCCCACTCACTGCTTTAAGCATCATATTTGTATTAAAACATTGGTTGCCCACAATCAATATGAGAGCAGGTAGTATTCGAAATTTTCTGCCACTGAGCTAAATTTTCAGTCCAGGAATCCAGATTGATGGACCTATACTGATGAGGAATAGTGAAAAATTAAAATGGTAGACAAGTAAAATGATAGCTCCATTTGAGAAATTCTGGAGAATTTTAAGATTCTCATCAAATGAGAGAGAAATACACATTTGTATACTCTTACCCATGTAGTCAGTAGAATACTGGAGTATGCCTACCTCTTATTTTCATAAGTAATATTTATCTCACTTTATTTTTCAACTGAGAAAATAGTAGCTCAAAGAAATTAAGTAACTTTGCCAACATCACACTGCTATAAAATGGCAAAAACCCAGCAGCCTAAAGAATTTGTACAATCAGCCACTGAATTCATTTCCATAGCTAACTTTGTTCTTTTACCCCCCAAAAAAGGTAAAAGAAAAAAACGGCCATATCAGCAACTCCCATTTTTTTCCAATTTTCTTGCATACCTATAACTGCTCAGGATGTGAATGAACACAGACTACAAAACAGCAACATTATAACCAGACTCGGTGCTCTTAAGAGTCATGGGCTGTTCTGAACTAGAACCATTAGTTAGCATCTGACTGTCAGGAGGGAGAGTATAAAACATATTTGGCTTAATTTGATGAAAATTTTGAAATCCTCCAGGCTTTTTGAGGATAACAATTAATTATAATTTTAGTTTTTCATGATTTCTCAAAAGGTTTGGTAAATTTAGGAGATTTTCTAGGCTGGGGCTGCAGCTCAGTGGTAGATCAGGTAGTCCTGATGCCCACCCAAGCCAGTCTAAAGAATGAAAAACACATAAATGTAAGGCAATATGCAGGTTTCAGAAAAGTCAGCTAAAGAAGACTCACATTTTCAATGAATAATATATCAGTTGGGTAAATTAAGTATCAAGAGTTTGTTTTTCTGTTTTTTGTTTTGGTACCGGGGATTGGTCCTTGCATTTGCAGGGCAGGCCACCAAACCGCTGAGCGAAATCTCCAGCCCCATTATCAAGAGTTTAACAACCATTGTTTCTAAGGATTTTCCAGTCAATGTGATACTAACAAATCCTAGATTAGGTGGCACCACACAGAAATACATACACGCGCATGCACACACACCCCCCCCCCCCCACACACACAAAGATTTTTGATATAGGGTGCTCAGCTGAGTGCCCAGAGTATTTCTTCTGGCCATGTAAAAATATGAACTAAGCACATTTTGTTTTTATATTAATCTACTTGAGTCTATAAGAATAACATTACAGCTCCATCTAGTCTTCCTAAGTTTTTCTTAGAAATTAAACACAGTTGTATTTGGGTTGAGGATATGGCTCAGTGGGGCCTCACCTGCCTGGCCAAGCACAAGGTACCAAGTTTGATCCCTAGTACCAAACCAAATCAAACCAAACCCCCCAAAACCTCATAGTTTTATTTAATTCCATATACTCTGAATATAGATATAATGAGTTGCTTTAATTTAATGCTTTAAATTATTATAACATCAATAGTAAGCATCATCCTTATTCACTTTTAATTTCTTTTCATTTACATATAGATGAGTGAACTCTAAGTAAATTATATATATAATGTACATAGATATGACTAATTTTTGTTATAACTCTGGTGGCAAGGTAAGCATCTGAAGAATTTGGTGTAGAAGAACAAAATTTATGACAGGAAGCATAATTGTTGTGCATCGATGCAATACCAGAACCAGAAGCTTCAAGCAGAAATAAGATTGGGCCCTGAACGATACAGATTAAAGAGAACAGGAATTGAAATCATATCATTATATTAAGAATTGTTGAAAGAACAAGGTGCACCACACAATGATCCATAAATGAAGTCCCGATTCCATTACAAGAAAAAGGGAAGCACAACTAACCAAAGCTTTGAAAAACGCATGTACAGGCGTGAGAATACCTTACAATGTATTCTTTTATAATGTAGGATGTTAGTATCACATTGACTGGAAAATCCTTAGAAACAATGGTTGTAAAACTTTTGATACTTAATTTTCCCAACCGATTTATTATATGTTGAAAATGTGAGTCTTCTTCAGCTGACCTCTCCGAAATCTGCCGTTTGCCTTACATTTTTGCATGTTCTTCATTCATTAGACTGGCCTTGGGATAGTTAGTGTTGGTTTCAGGACTGCCTGATCCATACCCCAGCCTCCTCATTTTTATCTAATTGATTCTTCTCACTTTAGGACACACGAAACAGAAGGCTTATTCACAGGAATGAAGCTCAATCTACCTTATAAGTTCTTATGATCCTACTTCTGTGCTCCTTGGTCAGCAGTGGTGGCAAGGGGCAGGGCACTTGTAGAAGCACGGCTGGCTGGCAAGAACCCTGCTGTCTTTCGTGATATTGTGTAGCCCAAATGAAAGAAAGGCAGCAAGGATTTAGGGAGCAGAACTTAAGTTCAGTTAATACAAGACAGAAAACAAAACAGTGTAAACTAGTTAGCAATGTAAATATGTGTCTGGAAAAGGACAGTAACTCCTAAGAGCCAAAGGGGAAGAGGCACCACGAGAGTAGGGGTCTGAGCTGGACAGGAAGAGGGGAGCTCAAGAGTGAGAAAAGCCGGAGAGGTACTAGCAGGAGCTTTCTCTCTTTGTCCCAGTGAACTTCGCTGTTGTTCATCCCGAGTCTCCAGGTGAAGCATCAGGTGGAGGACACCAGCGAGACAGCACAGATGCACGGCTGTGCGAGGGAGTGTGCCAGCAGACGGCGTAAGAACAAGTGTTTCCAACGCGTTACAAATCATTACATCTTTGCAGAATTCAAAGATAAGGAGGGCTGCGACACACAGTAGCAATGTGGGTCCCTCCAGCCGCTGAATGAGCTGGGTCAACCTTCCCGTTTCCTGCTGGCGGGGTATGCTGGCACCAACGTGCGCCAGCAGGGTGTGCGCTCTGCTCCTGCAGTCCAGCTAGGGACTCACCCGGCGTGGCCACCTGGAAATTAGGGTGTCTCTGCTCACGCCACTTTTCTCTGCTGGGGCCGCAGCCCGAGGCGCCCCCCAGCCCTGCGGTCGCCGCCGGGAAGCAGCA
>NW_022900950.1:78230309-78243358 GCF_012274545.1 Fukomys damarensis | reverse complement strand
GTCTCCCGGCTGCTGCAGCCCGCGCCGCCCGAGGGTTTGTTCTCCGCGCGCGTTCGCTCCCGCGGTCCTTGCCGCTGAGATCTGGGCAGCACAGGTTCCCCGAGTTGGGTTTCCCAGAGCACTCGCAGCCTCCCAGCTTTAGTTCGCTTGCTGTCCACACACCGACAACACGGAGTTAAAATCATTTAGGTTTAAGTCATTTGTGTTTAAGCCGCTTCCTTTGTGAATTTATGGGAGCAACGTACGTAGCTCGCGCAGGATGTTTTCCCTCCTTTAAAATAGAAATTCCCCATTTTCCTGGTGGAGATATAACGACAGCTACAGTGTTTCGAATTTAAGAGCACAGTAAAAGTGGCTACTAAAAGCTCATTGTGTAGTTTAGCCAGGTTTAGAATGCATGCCCTGCCCGTTATCAGTTTAGATAATCAGTAAATCCGAAGATGAAAAACGTGCTTCGCAAATAAGTCAGAAAAAATTAAAAAATGAATTCATCAAGAAATTAGTGTATATTGGCCATTTGTTTCGAGAGATCAAAAGCTAAACATATATAAATTTCTTTCATACCTGCCAAATCATCCTAAGAATATTTTCACGTTCTACATTAAACAATTATTAACTTTTAATTAAAGCACCAGTACCTTTCAACTCTGATTTATCGTTAACTTGAACACGTCTTAAACTGTAAGCTGTTCGAGTGATAACTCCAATCACCAAAAAAGAATTTTTTGTAAAAATAAGTCAGACGAGTATTTTTAAAATAAATTTACAGCAAGGATTATGCTGTTGCGAGGAAAATCTGTTGGTTGAACTAGTGTCAGCTCTAATGCAGGTGTGGTTTTTATTCTTTTGTGAATGCAGCAGTGCTTTGCGGGATCCAGCTGTCCTAGGTGCAGGGTAGCACCTGAGGTGGAGAACGGGGACCCTGGAGGCACCGGTAAACTTTCCCTGCTGACCGGTCTCTCCCATGGTGCAGGCGCACTGCGGGGTACCGCGCAGGAGAGGTGCAGGGTCTAACGGAAAAGGCTGCTCAGAGGTCCTGGTTCCTCCTGCCCTTCTGCCTTCCACTCCAAGGAAGCTTCCTATAGCATTGCCTCAAGATACTTTCGATTTTAACTTCTTGGGGGAAACTGAATAGACGAGAAAATACTTTTCTTGTCTCAGTAAGTACGAGGCCCCTCCATCATCATCATCTTCTTTTTCTTCTTCTTCATCTTCTTCTTCCTCTTCCTCTTCCTCTTCTTCTTCCTCTTCCTTTTCTGTAAAAAAATCATCGAAATGAATGTTTGTAAAATTTTTTATGATACTTTTCTGGTTTAGTAGGAAATGGCCATCATTCCTGCTCAAAAAAGGATGCCAAACATTTAGTGACAAATAAAACCTGAAGTAACAGATTCCAGACAGAAAATTCTTAATGGATCAGAGCCAAAAATGCTCCCTTGTAAACTCTGTATCCAGTTACACTGTTACCAACATGTGACCATTCACAACTGCTTTAACGTCCTCTTTTTAAGAAAAGCAAAAACTGTCTGCACATAGAACCAGCGAACTTGCTCTTAACAGGCAGACAGCAAGTGTTGTTTTAGGTGCTGTGGACCAAGTCAGAATCGGGGCCCTTGTACCGCATCTGTGCAGCACTGAAATACAGCTGTTTAAAAGTAAGAACCAAGATATATCATGTAGAGGTACAAGATCCCAGTGATGGATGTAACTGTACTGTATACTTAAAAAGTACCAATAAACTTATGGAAAAAAAATAAGGAGCTGTCTAATGTGACCAGAAGGAACAAAAATAAGGACCTGGCTAGTTTGCTTATCTGTAATCTGTACAATAAGAGATGTGAAGAAGTCATATCTTTAAATCTGTTTCACATCTTGTTTGGCAGATTTCCTTTTAATTTTTAGATGGTCCTTTTAAAAAGTCATGATTTCTGAATGGTAAGAAAAATTAATTGCCAAATTTTAAAAGGTAAAGTTAGGACTTACATAAATTTTTTAAAAATCATCTAAGTGCTTGGTTAATCGTGTCTGTTATCTTTGCACCAGCACTGAGTAAACTAATCATTGGATCAAATTACTGATTTTAATTTTAGATCTTTTTTAACTTCCCTGGAACATATTTTTAAGTCTAAAACTGGACTCAAAAACTTGAAAAATCTAACAGGATCAGTAAGTTGTAAAAGCAAGAACTAAGATTTAGTTTTAGCATGTGGAAGGCCCTGGGTTTAATCCTCACCAATGCAAAACAAAGAAATAAAACACACACACAAACACACACACACACACACACAAAACTAAATTGAATTAGGAAAACTGAAAACTGTAATTATTTGCCTACAATTGAATAGACTGCTCAACATCTTTTCATTGTTAAAGTGCTACAGAGTATCTGTTAGCCCTGTTCCCTTTTACTAGATCTGACGTAAAGTTGGATCAAAAATTTGGCATGTGAGACATAAATTTGATAACAATGTGATTATTGGGTTGACAGATGCTGCAGTTAGTACCTCCAGAAGGCTGACAATCATTTTCCCTTTTATAAAACACATATTTGCTTACTGCAGGTCTACCTGGCTTACGTATAGCAGGCCGTACTTTTTCATTGATTCTTTCCTTTACTGTTGGGCTCGTCTTTAATGGGCCTAGGGTGTGTGAATGATGTAACCCTTCCCTTTAGAATGTCTAGAGATATCAGAATAGTTTTAGTCTTATTAATTTTTTTAACTTTCCTGTCTAACTCAAATATGGAAACCATCTAACTGTTGGAAAACATTTACTGATCTTTCAGTTTTGAAATTAATATGTCAAGGGGCTGGGAATCTATCTCAGTGGTTCTGCCGCCTGTTTTGCAAGCACACAGACCAAAGTTTGATCCCTGGTACCAAAAACAAACAAAAAGAATGAAATTAATGTATCAAGTTGAATTTGATAATCATGAAGTAAACATTATAGTTGAAATACACAAACACTACTATACCCTCGTTATGTGTCTTTTAGTTTGCCTAACTTGCCAAATCTCATCTGCTTAAGGAAAAAACAACAGTTAGTACCTACTTTATGGATTTGTTGCAATACATTGAATAATGTTGACAAAATGTTTAACGTCATTCTTAAAGAGCTGCTCAATATAGCTGCGGTTTTCCATTTGCCATTGGAATCAGAGGTTTTCAGCTTTTCTCCTTCCCATATCTCAGAAAGATGCATAGCTCCCCTTGGATAATAGCCTGAGGTTGGGGTTGCAGCTCAGAGACCCAGGGTTCCATTCTCCATAGTAAAAGAGACAGTAGTCCACTGTGATCTGCGTAGTGTATCGGTCTGAGTATCTTCCAGCCAGTCTGTCCCTCGGATTAGTGACAATTTCGTTGTTTGCCATTATGCATTCTGTGCAAACAGTGCCCGTACTCCTTTTTTTAAACAGCAGCTTTATTGAACTAAAATCTGCCTGCTACACAATTTGCAAACTTCAAGTGTAAGATTCAGTAGCTGTTAGCACATTGCCGAAGTCGTATCACCATGACCACGATCAAATTGGGCTCATTTTGTTGTCCTCACACGGACCCCTGCCCACTCCGTGTCACTGCCTGTTGAAGCACCTCTTGGAGCCTCCACTCCTTCCCTCTGGGCCCTGTCGCTGTCCCTGTGCTGCTCTCACCGGCCCGTCCAGCCATTGTGTGTCTGACTTGTGCCCTTAGCTCCGTCCTGCACACGGGGAGGAACTTTATTTCCATCGTGTTGTTGTCCTGTGGAGGCTCTGCTTTGACAGCAGTCTCACATTAATTATGCTGTCCTAGTACTTCCTGCCCTCAGTGGTTATTGTTAGAAAATTCTCTTAATATGTGTTTTATTAAAACAAATTAAGAGTTGGATAGTGTGTGTTTTCCTTGTTTCGTAAGCTTTACCTATTTGTGAAGGTAGAGGTTCGCACGGGCTCCCATACTGTTCTCAGGAATAAGCCTGCGCCCTGTGTTAGCACCGCTTTATATCACAAAGCTGCGTAAGAGTTTGCCGGTCCTTTCCTCTTTGTAATTTCAGTTGAATGCTGTGATATGCATTTGAAATACAAAAGGACGTGCTAGTTCAATTTTTTAATCTATAAGATGTTACCTGCAGGATTCCACGCCAAAAGCTGAGAAGTCTGAGCCAGCCCTGGCCTCTGGGTGCCCTGCTTGGCCCTTGTGAAACCCACGTGGGAGGGCTGTGGGTGTAACTCAGGGGCAGGATTCTTGCTTCACATATGTGAGGCCCTGCATTCCGCTCGCAGTTTATCACAAGATAAATATGAAATAAAATCTGGTGCAGCGCATGTTAAAAATGGAAACTATTTTGATTTTCATGCCCAGACACCACCCCGAATGAATAAACAAATTAATACGTTAATTGTCAGGATCAGGACTTTTCCGCAGAGTGATCCACTCATTAGCTTGAAGGGCTGACGAAGGCACATTGTGTTCGCTGATAAACTCACTAGGTTTGGAATAACCTGGGGGACCTCAGCTGCCTGCTCATGAGCCTGCTGCTCCCCCAGGTGAGAAGCAGGTCCCGTCCGGGCCTCTTATCCGCTGCTTCTGTTTTGTGTATTGGTTTGTCTTGTGTGATCTAAGGCACACCCTCCAAATCAAGGTAGGTATTGAGGTTCTCTGTTTTCTTGGATTCTACAATGTTTGAGAATTGAAAGAAAGAGAAGCATATTGTTGAACTTGGTGTCAGAGAAGTCTTCCCATGAAGTGGTGCGCGCCCAGAGAGAAGCCCAGAGGAAATCCCAGCCGCATGGGTGTGAGACCAGGCACGGACTAGATGGCTGCTGTCTGCCAGGAGGGGAGCACCCGGCTGCCTGGCCCTTTCTCCTTCCTGTGTGGGGAAGGTGCCCTAGGGAGCTGAGCTGGGCAGAGACCAGCAGGGACACTGATGGAAAGGAACAGGAGGAAATCAGCCCGGTGGACTCGGTCACAGCTGGGCAAACAGGCGCGAGCATTTTAGCATCTGTGTTCGCTGTTTTGCTTCCTTATCCCTTAGAGGAAGCAGTGTGGAAAAATAATGTCATTACTGTTAATGTCCAGCAAAATGGAGCGCCTTTTTCTCCCCAAACGCCCTCAGGGGGCATTGAGGTCAGAGGTTTGCAGTCAAAGTAAAAGGCAGTGTTTGGAAGAAGATTTTATCGTTCCTCCTTGGTGCTAAGTTACGGGTTCTGTTGCAGATCCCCCGCTACTGCCATGCCCTGTAGAAGTGTGGAGAAGTGCTTTGTTGTCGAGTTGGAATTCTCTCTGGCCAGTCATCAGATCACTGGGAAGTCATGGAGAGTTTTGGTCCAGGCCCGGCTTTCCTCTTAGCATCCAGCCTCGCAGCTGGGTTTCAGTTCCTCAGCTGTCCTGAGCTGCCAGGGTCCCGGCTCCTCTGTCCTCAGCCAGCTCCTGCTCCTGTGGACGTGCACAGCTCTCGCCTCAAGCCTTCTGTCACCCCCAGAAAGATGCTTTCCTCTGCGGTACAGGCAAGAGTTTACAACGTGCCATTACTGTCTTCCTTCCTCACGAGGCTGGTTTTCCTCTCTCTTTCTAGGAAAAGGCTGTACTCTGTTTCTCTGCCTGTCTGTGTCTCTGTCTTTCCTTTCTCCCTCCCTCCTCTCTCTCTCTCTCTCTCTCTCTCTCTCTCTCTCTCTCTCCTTTCATTGGACTCCACACCTTACCAGGGTCTGTCTGCATAAACATTATATATATGAATACATGTGTATTGTCTTTCACCGAGTGAATTTTCTTTTATTTCTAGACAATAGTGCCTGTATATATTCACCACATATATTATTTCTGCAACCAGAATTTATGGTTTCGGAATGACTCTTCAACCCTATTTAGCAGCTTAAGCTCTTTTCCCCTGTCTTCACTGAAGTATAATTGGCAAATAAAGATCGTCTATGTGGAGCACGTCCAAAGTGCTGCTGCGATGTGTGCACACATGCAGTGAGTATCGAAGCCGATGACCAGGTCTGTCGCGTCTGCGTGCCCTCCCGTGCTGTGGGTGAGAACAGTTAAGGCAGCGCCGGAGTACACCCCACGTGTGAGTACCTGTAGGGACGTTACCGTACAGAGTGTGCCCGTCCAGGCAGAAGGTGTGTTAAAGGCTTTCTTTCATGCTGCTTCCTGGCAGTATGTGGGAAGGACTGACATGTCGCATTCCTAGGTGAAGAGAGTTACTGGACTGGACTCAGGCCATGTCAGAGCGCTTCAGCTTGTGTCGAAAGGCAGATGGATATCTGCAGAGCTGTTCAAAATCGGAATCATATAGTTAAATGTCGTAACACTAAATTAAACTTGCAGCGGATGGGAGCACTGCATGTCTGATTTGGGCGCAGTGGCTGTTATGTCGCACCGTCTCCATGTGCTTCTGCAGGCTCGGTCTTCAGGGGTTCACATTTGTTACCTCCCTCACTCCTCGGCCGCCGCAGAGAACGGGTCACTGGTTATTTTCACTTTACAAGTGGGACTGAGGCTCCGAGATCTAGACACCCACAGGGCTGTGCTCAGAGCAGAGACGCGGACTCTTCTCTCGCGGCTTTGCTGCAGCCAGGAGCTGTAATCTGAAGGTAGCCAGGGCAGCGGGATGGCAGCCGTGTTCCACAGTCAGTGCTGCCCCTCTGTTCTGCCTTCCTGGGTGTCCCAGCGCCCCACAAGGTCGGCCCCGGCTGAGCTGCTTTGTGATGCCTGTTGCCCCTTTCTTCCTGAGATCAGACTGTATTTATCTGACACTCCTTTCAGATGTCTGTATTCAGGCTTTCCTGAATCCTAATACACTTTTCAGACCTCCAGAGGAAACAGTACCTAAACCCAGGCAGTCCTGGGAGCGTGTGTGAGGCCGGAGCTCAGCATGAGACAAATCGCAGACCTTGGTGTGGTAACCCAGGCATCCCCTGGGGTGCGCTGCTGAGAAACGCCTCGCGGCTATTTCAACAAGTCATGAACCTGGTTTTTTTAAAGCAAGAAATAATGTAAAGCATTCTAAATTTGACTTTAAAAACTATAGATTTTTTTCTCAGTCATGTTTGATTCATTTTTCAGAAGGATGTTTCCAAATGTTTTGGGGAATATACTTAAATGAATTGATTCCTTCATTTTATTTAAAACATGCACCCATTTATCAAGCATATGCTCATTACCGGGCACTGGGGTTAGTTTTAAAAGCCACTCCACCAAAAAGGTAATCAGTAGAATAAAAGATCAATTTAAGTTTCAGCAAATAACAGTCTCTAGGAGGGTATAGGAAAGGAACTGCTGTGGGGAAAATATTTCGGTTGAAATAGTCAGTTTTTATGCTGTTATCATGACTACAAATATGACATAGAATATAATTATTTCTCATTTTTGTTCCAAGGTGTGAATTTAAGCATTACTTTAGAGACGATAGAGCTTATTTTGCTTTTGGCTATTTGAATTCAGGAATTCTGCCTGCTAATCAGCAAGTTCATATTTACTTTATTTAATTCCTGAAATGCTGAATAAAAATCCCTGTGGTTTTGTTGTCCTCCTTTCTTGCCCCGCTTGCTGTGCCCTCTTCCCTGATGCTCTCCTCCATCTTCGCAGCTCCTACGCCTTTCTTTCCAGTCGGGATTCTGGCGCTCAGCCTGGGGAAGCTCGGCGACCCGGGGCCGTGGCCCTGCTTTGCCAGAGGCCCAGCAGCAGCAGTGGGGGGTGGTCATTGGGCTGTTTGCTTCGCATGTGGTGTGAGGCAAGACTGACTTACAGGGGAGTTTCTGTATGAACCTCCTGTTAGCAACAGAAAAGACAAGGGGGAAAGGCAGCCCTTTTCACCTTATCCAACCATATTTCAGCCTTTTCAGTTTTAGTTCTAATCAGTCGATGTTGGTGGTACATACTGATTTCTTTCCCTGTAGGGACTCCGTGTGGGCACGTGTCTCTGCTCTTCCCCACTTCCCTCCACCGCCCCTTTCATTGTGCCAGCATCTGACTCACTCATTTATCTTTTAAGTCCTTATAAAGTTGATTGTCACATGTGCAGATTAGCAACCAAACAGGCCAAAAACACATGAGACAAATGAGACACCATACTAAGTCAAGGTGCCTTTAGGTACATTGTCCATGTGGGGTTGTGATAGGCTTTTTTTTCTCTCTTTTCCTATGCTCTGTCTTCATTTCAGACATTATTTATAAATGGAGTTTTTCATCGGAGAAACTATGCGATATCTAAGCTTACATGTCTGAGTTACTTTCTTAAACATTTGGATCTCAAGGTGATCCATTTTCCTACAGAAGACTCAGATTTATCCTTTATGGCACAGCACTACTCCATTGTGTATGAATACCACATTTTCTTCATCCATTCCTCTGTTGTTGGGCACACAAGCTGTTTCCAAGCTTTAGCTGTTATGCATTGTGCTGCTCTCAACATGAGTCTACTTACTTCGCTGCACAGGATTCGATGCTTTGTGGTGTAATGCCTTTCATTTTTGTAAGAAGAGACGAAAAGGAGGAATAGCTGGGTCAAATCGAACCTCTAGTTCTAGCTTTCTGAGGAGTCTCCACACTGACTTCCACAGTGGTTGCACCAGTCTGCACTCCCAGCAGCAGTGGAGAAGGGTTCCTCTCTCCCCACAGTCCCTCCCGCATATGTTATTGGTTGATTTCTGGACAGCAGCCATTCTTTCTGGGGTGAGGTGGAATCTCACCCTTGTTTTCATCCACATCTTGAATGGCCAGTGGTGCTGAACATTTCTTTCTCATGTGTACATTGGCTGTTTGCACTTCTTCCTCTGAGAAGCGTCTGTGCACTTCAGATGTCCATTTTCTTAATTGGGTCTTTAAATTTTAGGGATCTAATGTTTTGAGTTCTTTGAATATTCTAGATGTGAATCCTTTGTCTGAGGAATAGCTGACAATCTTTTCCCCAGTCTGAATGTTGTCTCTTCACTCTGCTGGTGGCTTCCTTTGTTGTGCAGAAGTTTTAAAATTTGATATGATAACATTCTTTCATATTATTTCTTGTGCATCTGGGGTTTTCCTCAGAAGCTACTTTAAAAATGAAAGTCATCTCTATCTCTTTACCTCTTTCATACATAGAGCCCTAAGTAGAATATTTAATGCCAGCAGAGTCACTTAGTATATAGATAAAGTAACAGGAAGGACTGCAAGTCACAGTCTTTGGAAATAGAAGAGTTTGTTCATGTGCGGTTATTCAGGGAATTTAAAAATAATAGCAACAAAAGCAAGAGAATGCAGTAACACCAGTCAGGAACTGTATGACGGCAGTTGTACTGGTGGCTGTTTGAACACATTTTAATCTAGGTCCCCTATGGCATAGTATGGTGCTTTTTGTCATCTAAGAAGCCCTGAAAAGATAAAAGTGTGTCCAAACTCTTTCATTTCTACGAAAGTTTCAAATTGTAGTTCTCAGAGAAACGTTTGGTTTTCCTCACATGTAAACTAAGTGTAATTTAGGCAATGGGGGTGTTACATAATGTCTTTGATTAATGCAATGATTTAAACAAGGTAGATGTTCAAAATGCAGTTTTTGGCATTTTTGTTTGTTTTGTTTGAGGCAGGGTCTCACTTATTTTTCAAGCTGGCCTTGAAGTTACTGGGTAGCCCACACTGGCCTCAAACTCATGATGGTCCTCCTGCCTCAGCCTCCCAAGGGCTGGGACTGCAGGTGTGTGCCACCATGCCTGGCCCACTCAAAATATAATTTAGAAAGAATGAGCCTAGAAAATTTGGTTAGTGTACATGGTTGAATTCGGGTAACCCAAGCTTAGAGGAGAAACTACATATCCAGAAAATAAATCTTCAATCATTTTATTATATATAATATATATATATCATATATGCTATATTCTTTGCTTTTAAGGAAAAAGTATGAAAGTGAAGGTATAACAAAATGAGCAGTGGGGAATTATGACCTTTTGTGATCTGTTACTTACTTATGTAAGTTATTTATGTGATCTAATGTTAATTTCTTACATTTCTTGCGTTTGCTGGTGAGTGCACACTTGCTCTGTGATTGCAGATAGCAGGTGAGAAAACAACTCCAACACGAAGGGGAGAGAGCAGAGTGTAGCATGGAGAGGGAAGCTCTTAACGTTCCCAGCAAGTGCGTCGGGAAGTGTGGGCAGATGGTGTTTTCTCCACGTCTCCGTGCTCTGTGGTGGCTGAGACGGTCCATGGCGTGAAGTCTGGGCGAATACAAATTTGCAGAGCAGCTAGAAGAAAAGTAGTGTTCAGATTTGAGAGACAAAGGAGAAAGCTTCGTGGTCTCCAATATTCCTCCTAGCTTCTGTGGCCGTATTGCTGGGCGCTACAGCTTTTGGTTCTTACTCATTTTGCATTGCCTATTTTCCTGTTCAGTTCAGTGTGCATTGACTCATCTGACACCGAAGGGTTTCTTCTGTCTCCAGTTAGCTCTTGCGTTCAGAAGAGAAGCAGATGAAGAATGGGCTGCAGGGAGAAGGGAGTCGGTCCTAGAAAGCTTTGGTGAACGGTGCCAGACGCCTCTTTGGCCTCCTCATGTCTCTGCCCAGACGTTTGCTCCCCACGAAGCGCGCTGCAGTCACCTCATTGAAGTGGGCCCAGCCCTCCTCCTCGTCTGGGCCCCCACTCTGTTCTCTGCCTTGTGGCCTGCTTCACTTCACAGCATACTATGAATTTGGTTCTATGTTTGTTTCTTTTTATCTGTTTCATTCACTGATATGTTAAAAGTGCTTACAAAGGAGCTGGAATGTAATAGGCATTCAAATATTTGTGGTAAATTTTCTCCTGTAGAAATAAAAAGGAAAGAAAGAAAGAAAAGATTTTTTTTTTTAAAAGAGAGTAACTCGGTATCTCTAAAGATTTCTGAAATAGTCGTAAACATTTAACTTTGTTTGCTGTACACAGTGATTGTACTCATTGTGGGGAGTTGGTACACTTGCATAACACATTTTTTTTTCAGCTTTGAGTTTATTGGTACGTTTTAGGGATACAGTACAGTTCCATTCATTGTTGGGATCTTGTACCTCTACATGACAGGTCTTGGTTCTCATTTTTTCCCCTTGTCCCTGCCCTCCCTTCACCTCTCCTCTCCTCCCCATCTACAAACACTTTATTTTCATCTTTTCATTCTCTCACATTTTTTTCTTTTCCCTTATTACATAACACATTTTTAATACTTCAGTGTGAGAGTTCTAAGAAGAGTTCTGTGATGCTCTGCAATTTGTCTTTCAGTCTCCTCCGGAAGCAAGTTGAAGAGGCTCCTTTCAGGAAGAAGAGAGAGCTTAAACAGGATGAGGGAGACGGAGAAGGGAAGGTGGAGGGTCTCGCCTCACTGTTCGGGGCTCCCTGGGGAAGGGCTTTTCCTCCAGTTTGTGCCGCCTGTTATTCTGCATGCATCTCACTCATTTAGGGTTGTGAGGGATTTTTTTTCATAAAAACTAAATCTGCTACGGAAGTTTATGTAATTGTGTTTATTCAGGATGGAAGAAAGAAAAAAGCATGGTGAACACATAATTTACATTTTATTAACATTTATATTTTACTAATATATCTTAAATCACAGGCAACAAAATCACAATTTGTTGAGTACTGTTCTCTCATAGTAAAATTTAAAAGGCAAGTCTTGATTCTCATGACTTGTCATGTAGAGGTACAAGATGCCAACAATGAATGTAACTGTACTGTATCCCTAAAATGTACCAATAAACTCAATTAAAGCTGAAAAAAAATTTAAATGGAAAAATAGCAAAAACTAGGATATCTGTCTTTAAACCAGCAAGTCCATTCTTAGAAGTTTATTCTGTTTTTTACCTCATAATACAGTCAGCTTCAAATAGGCTCATCAGAACACCTTTAATACTATGGGAAAAATGAAACCTAATTCTTGCTACCCAGACTCCAGATGTCCCTAGGGCGCAGTTGTACGCAGTCACGCTGCAGAAATGCATTGATTGCCATGGGAACATGGCTGTCAGATGCCGACGCAGTGTGTCACATAAGCCAGTACTTTCAAGCGTGTATGCCTAGAACGCATTGCCAGTGGTTATTTTACGGCAGGGGAGTATTTTTCTTGTTGCTTTTCCTTTTAACTACGTCATGTATTTTTACAAGTAGAAATTAGAATGCATAACATAAAACATAGCATTGCTTATCACAGGCTTAATTAGGGTTTGTGCATTTTATGTTCATACATCTTGGATAGCTCACATTTTCTATTAAAAAAAAACCCTTAAGCTCTGTAAAAAGCTGTGGTGTTTTTGCTTAATAGCTATGCATCTTTGAGAAAAAGGAAGAAAACATGTACGTGAGCTTGCAGATACGGTGTAGCATTAGTAATGTGCATACAATGCTAATGCTAATCGGTGTACAATTAGGAATGCGTATTACACAATACTGCAACCATTTAGAACAATTCTTCATAATTGTGGAAAATGAGTTATATTGTTGCTTTCTATTACTGCTTTTTAATTTTAGAAATAAGAAGTTTTAGTGTACATGTGACATGGATGGTTCTAGGTTCTGAAACTCACATCCCCACGTTTACCAAAACCATTTTTTCTTCGTTTCGGAGGATTGAATTCAGGACCTTGCACTTGCGAGGCAGGCGCAACACCACTGAGCCACATCCCCGCCCCTGTGTTTTTGGGCATTTTCCTGGGGGCGCAGCCCCACTCCTGGCCAGAGGACCTTTGTGAATGTAATACCAGGAACTGTTTGGAAACCCGTCAGCTCCTGTCTCCACCGGGCGGGTTCTGAACAACGGCTTCCTCTCCCTTTGGACACTTGTTTAAGAAAAGGCATCCAAATGCTACCAAAATAAATGTATTTCTAGAGCCTCGGTGACTGTCCGGATGGCAGCCGTGCCTCCCTCGCTGCTGCTGTGTACATTTTGAGCTACTGTGTTTATGAAGGGAAGAGTGGGCGAGGGTTTCAGCAGTCCACGGGCAGCTCACACTCGCGTGTAAAACACAGTTGTCCGTCCCAGCCCCACTCCCGCCTGCTCACACTGAGCCCTGCTCCGGGCGGCCTCGCCGTCCCCGCTGCAGAAGCGGGCGGATCTGGCCACCTGGGTCGGTCCGGCCCCAT
>NW_022900950.1:78226623-78230189 GCF_012274545.1 Fukomys damarensis | reverse complement strand
CCTGTCGCCTCTGTGCCCGCACCGGTCACCTCGCGGCCACTGCCGGCCGGCCTTCCTCCCGCCGCGCTCCACGGGCTGTCCGGTTTTCTAGTCTGGTTAGTTTTAGACCTCGTGGGCCCCACCCCTTTGAGGGGCCATGACGTGCAGGTGTGCTAAGAGATGGGCGCTTGGTCTGTTTTACAAGGATTGTATCCCTAGAGCAATGCTCAGCCCATAAAGGGACGCAACAATATTTTTTTAAGCCAAAACGACTTCTTTTTTAGTAGTAGGACCTCACTATGCGGTCCAGGCTGTCTTTGAATTCCTGGGCTTGAGCGATCTTCCTGCATCAGCCTCCCAAGTAACTGGGACTGCAGGCGTGACCTCACGCCTGGCTGGTGTTGTATTGGGCATTGGAGTACTGTGTAAATGTCAGATGTATTCAATGTATTTAAGTGTGACACTTTGGGGAGAAAGGTATAACATCACTTTGGCTTAATCAGTAGCTTTTAGGTGTATGACTTGATTTAAACAGATTCACCAGAAAATCCCACTTCAGAAGTAAAAGCATTGTCTACCCATTAAACCTGTAGTAGCTGCTCTTTTATTTTGACTTTTCTCTCTCTTTCCTGTTTTCCAGAAAAGAGGCCCAGTTAGATGAAGAAGGACAGTTTCTCGTCAGAATAATATACGATGATTCCAAAACTTATGATTTGGTCGCTGCTGCCAGCAAAGTTCTCAGTAAGTTAGGCACAGTGTCCCTTCTGTGCCTCAGTTACCCATCTGAGCCCAGGGCAGTGTCTGCTTCAGGACTGCAAAGTATGGTTACACAAGTTGTATACTGCACAAACCTGGCAGGAGAGGTATTCACATGATGTTAGGCTCGGGCCCAGGCAAGCCCCAGTCTTCCTGTACGAAGTCTTTGCAGAAAGAAAAGAAAGCTGTCTCTGCTCACAGAAAGCCATCTTTTGGGGAAGAAAAAAAACATCGATACACAATGTGGTAACTTCAGGTACAGCATCAGCAATATAGAAATCACACAAGTGGGTTATGGGGAGAACGTTATCCTGAAATCTCTTGCAGTCTACAAGTCATGTTAGCCATTGGCAAAAGTGAGCGAACTGAGGTCCCCCACAGACAGTTGTTAGAAAAGGTATTATGGGAGAAATCGCCCTCAAATACCATCTCTGTTAGTCCCAAATAATTTAATTTAGCCAGGGATTTAGCTCAGTGGTTCGGGCACCTGCTTCACAAGCGCAAGGACCTGAGTTCGATCCCTTGTACCAAAACAAGACAAACAAACAAAAAAAGAATTTAATTTACACTGAGGGTGTAGTTTGCATGGACAGAAGGAAGCTTGGCAGAATGTAAGAGTTAGAGAAAAAATTGATAATAAAAGTAGTAAGCTTCATTAGTAATCAAGATGGAAGCAAATATGAAATAAATATCTAGTGGCATTGCGAGTAAAGATGTATGTATTTTCAGTCTGATGATGAAGTAAGATAACTTCTCCCTGAGAAGAGTTTGGCAACATCAGAATCTTTTTAAAATGTATTCAAACTCTCAAGGATTTTTTCCAAAAAAAAAGCTAGATGCCTTTGCACTAAGATTATTGTATAAATTTTTGTGTTAGAGCCAATTATCAGTAAATGCAGAAACCTATGTTTTCAGTAAGACAAGGATGAGTAAATCACTGCATCATACTTGAATAAGATAACAACTGAAGCTTTTAAAGAAAAATTACGGGGAAGAGTAAACTTTAGGAAGTATGAATCTGGATAGTAAGAAAAGAATAGGACACTCAGGTACATGTTTTGTTCAGTCAGGTTCATAAATATATCTATATGAAGAAAAATTATTTTGTATCAAAATATTCTTGTGCATTCTTGATGGTTTAAAATCTCTGTTTTTCAGAGTAAATGTTAATTGTTTGCTATAAAATGTCAAAATTAAGTAGTTCATTATATAAGCTGAGAGAACAGTTGCTTTGCTAGTAAGTACACATTTACATGGTTAACTTGTTAATACGTTGTTTTCCCAGATTTCTTTGCACTGTTCTGGCCAGAATTCTTTTGTTTTAGATCTGTGTCTGTTCCACCCAAAGGCTGTGGGCATTTTAAATCATTTTCATGTGCATGTATATTCATTCTTCTTATTAACACTATTCTACCTGTAATTGTGGCTTTTATTTCCTCTCAAACCTATGAAACAGACCTCAATGCTGGAGAAATCCTTCAAATGTTTGGGAAGATGTTCTTTGTGTTTTGCCAAGAATCCGGCTATGATACCATCTTACGCGTCCTGGGGTCTAATGTCAGAGAATTCCTGCAGGTGGGTAATTTCAGGACCTGGAATGCTTTAGCCCAGCCAGCAGGATTAGAGTATTTTGCTGCTAACGTGGAATCATAATGACCTTTTTCTGATTTACTGAGAATCATAGTTGTTAGATGATCTTGAGTATAATTTTGCACTTTTGCTTTGTATTTTTCTTCATTTCTAGCTGCTGACAGTGATTATGCTAATTGCAAATTAACATTCTCTTAGTGACTCCACCAAATCTGTTTTGATCTGTTCAGCTTTTTTTCTTTTGAAGGATCGTGAGTGCTAGTGGTGGTGGTTTTGTGTTTTCCTCGTATAATATGGTCTTGTACTTTAAAACATTGTGACTATATAGCATATACTTAAGCAGTACATCACTACTGAGGAATTCTTACCTGCAGTTTGCCAACTAGCACAGAGTACCAGCATTTCACACAGGTGTTCACGCACACGATACATTGCTATAGTTACATATCAGTGAATCTATTTGGGAAAGAAAAATAGGAAGCCTTCCAGTCAGTTTCAGGTGAAAGAGATAAAGTCACCAGAGGCCTTTGTCAATGTCTACTAAAAGTTGCCTGGACACGTTTTGCTAGTGAATTACCCGTTAGGTGAGAGCCCTCTCCTGGCTGGACTGTACCATCTCAGGCTCCGGCGTTTGGGAGACCCTCGTGCTGAAATGCTCTCACTTTGAAAATTATGTAGCTGTCTTACAGAATATTTCTCAACTGGCTGCTGAGCGCAGCCAGACCTTGCTGGAAAATGATGTCAGTGCAGGACCGGCTGGACGGGCGCCCAGTTCTAGGGAATGTAAACGACGTGCGGGCCAGATGCATTATTGATTTAACAGCCAAAATAAGAGCTTTAGTGTTTAATCAAAATGTCTGTTGTTTACATAGAGACATTTTTCTTATAAACTTAAAACAGCACTAAATCAAGATGGAAACTGCTTTGCAATGTCCTGCCTTACGGGTACTGAGCTGCTGGTGTCAGGAAGAGGCATTGCACTTCCCACAAAGTAGCAGCTGGGAAATCTTTGAAATTCAGCAGGTGGAATTTAAATGGATTGTTTCAAGTGGGTCGGAGCTGGGTACTTGAAGCTCTTGGGGGATTTTAGTTTTTTAATTCATATTTTAGTTTCTAATATTGTGTTGAGTAGCAGCACTTCATTGTAAGAATTAGTCAGCTTTCCCTTGCTTGGCCTGAACTTACATTCGCTGTCAGAGGCCAGAGCTGCTCAGCGAGATAGACTCAGAGAATCCAACTCC
>NW_022900950.1:78219837-78226521 GCF_012274545.1 Fukomys damarensis | reverse complement strand
CACACCCCCCTACCACTCCACCGCGTGGCCTCTGCCCTGTGGCCACCACGGGCAGACCCTGTCCTGTCACTGTGGGCCAGGCGCTGTGCTTGCCCTCCTAGAGCTGCATTTGAGGTGAGCCACAGAAACACGCCAGGCTTCACAGGCAGTGTAAAAGAGATGATACAGGAGCTCACCGCTAATCTCACACTGGATTTTGGTACACCCCCCTACCACTCCACCGCGTGGCCTCTGCCCTGTGGCCACCACGGGCAGACCCTGTCCTGTCACTGTGGGCCAGGCGCTGTGCTTGCCCTCCTAGAGCTGCATTTGAGGTGAGCCACAGAAACACGCCAGGCTTCACAGGCAGTGTAAAAGAGATGATACAGGAGCTCACCGCTAATCTCACACTGGATTTTGGTAAACATATCGTCACGGGCCATACTAGGTATAAGAATGTGAGCAATGAGGACCCTAGATATTTAGATTACTATCAGGTGTTCACCAACCTCATCTGGTCTTGATTTGCACCTTTTTTATTTTTTTATGATTTTGAAATTGCCCCTTTTAATGGTAAATTGAATATGTTGACATGCTACTTTTCTTAAGAGTAGTTGTTTTTTATTATGGCTAGACTAATTACCTAGACATTAGTGAACTGTATTCTGTGTAATGGACTATAAGATTAAAGAGCTGGTTTCTGCAGATTGTTTTGAGACCCCGGGTCATGTACGTTGACAGAACATTCTTCACGGTGAGCTTCAGCCTTCACTAAAGACTCACTTGAATCGGGCCTCACTTAAAAACCGTGTAAAGGCTTACGTTTCCTCTTCACCCTCTCTTTCTAAGTGGTCACCAGCACTTTAAACTGTCCTCAATTTTGGAATTCCTGCACTTGTTTTCCATTTCCCAACCCTTCCCCAGGGCAGTCTGCTGTCACCTAGAGATTGGCTTTTCCCGCCTCTTTTCTTGGCCTCCCCAGTCTCTGCTCTACTCGATAACCCAGGTGGTTTTTCTGAAATACAAACTCAGCTCCTCATATCGTTTTCTTCTGTGGGCCATCAGTCGCACTTCTTGGGTCCCTGGAAACAGGTATTTGACACAGTTGGACCATCCGGTCCATCGTCCTGTTCCTAACCTGCGGAGTAGCCAAACCTAACCCCGTTAGAACTTTATCTTGTTTCCTCTGCATTCTGAGCTTTGCAGTGCTTTCTCTCTCTGCCTGGCATATGGCTGCGACATCTGTTTGGTTATTAGATCCCACTCACCCTGCAGGATAAACTGCTTCTTCCAGAACAGCACGACTCTGTCCTCCGACCTTGGCCTGCCTGAGTCAGGGTGGTTGGCCTATCTCACGCTTTCACAGGCTCTGTCTCTCCAGCCACAGCAGTTTCTCCCAGTGCATTATCATTTCCTGTTTGTTGGACTGGAATGTAAACTTCAGGAGATCAGAGGCCAGGCACAATCTGCTCATGCTGTATCTCCACAGATTCCATCTGGATGTCAGGGAATGAATGGGTATCTTTTTTTAAAAAAGAATATTCACTCCTTGTATGAATAGAGGAGGAAAGAAAACACTAACGAGATGCAAATTCACCAATAGCTCAAGATGAATTATGTCATAAATGTAACGTATTTGAAGTGGGACTATAGAACTTTATTTAGGGATAAAGCACTACTGAAATATAAATGAAACACACAGTAGGCCGGTTTCCTTTCCAGAAGTACATGATAAACTACTGCTCAATACTTAATTTTCAAGTTGCATTGCTTGTATGTTTTGATGCTTTTTCAATACTGATATTTTAACTTGAAACTCTCAGAGGAGAGACTATGGGTGTGACCAAAAAAGACAGTGAATGTTTAAATTTAAAAGAAATCGTTATAATAGTAAAAGACAGATTTCCATTAATCCCCTTCAAAACACACCTGCTCACTTCAAATGCACTTCTCTCGTTATCCTTACCTCTCTCGGAGGCCGTTCTGAAGGTCCTCTTTCGTGAGTGTTTCGTTTTGCTGTTGTGGCTGCCTCCGTGTCCTGAGCTGATTCCGAACATTTGCTTTTCATGGTCGTTTGGACTGTGAGGAAGAGCCAGACATCACCCTGGACTCGACATGGCGAATGCGGGGACTGAGGAGAGCTGCGTGCCGCAGCAGGGTGCTGGTGAGCGCCCTCCTTAGAGAGTCCTGAAGGAGCTTCTGGAATCACCTCAGGGAGGGCAAGGATGATGGTGCGAGCAAGGGGGATACTCTGAGAGGGTTAATGGCCATGCGTCTTTTATAACAAGTTTTTAAAAACTTAAATATTCGGCATGTATTTCTGTCACTCATGTTTGACTTTTCAGCTGAGCAGTTCTGAGTCACAGGACTTGTTCAGGAGTTGTCTCTCAGTTGTGTTATTAAGAACTAGTTTTTCATATACAAATATACAATATACACATACATAAATATGTGTATACTCGCACACACATATAATCTTATTTTTTACTTTTCTAGAACTTTTTTTTTGTGTGTGTGTGCTAGGGATCGAATTCAGGACCTTGTGCTTCTGAGGCAGGCAGCGGAACCACTGAGCTCAATCCCTGGTCCACTTTTAAGTTTTCTGAGTACCAGAGAAAGCATGCAGTAGGCAATTATGTAAGAGTCTTTGAATAATAGAAGTAATTAAGTTAACTGCGAAGCGTATACAATTTTTTAAAAGTTTGGTTACTTCATTAGAAAACACTTCTTTTCTCTTATAGAAATTTTATATTCAACAACACAGGGTATAAGTTGTATCTGTAGCTCCAAAAATGTGTTTTTTTCTTCACTTGGATTTTCTCATTTCTTTTATTGGTTGTTTTAAACCATGGGTACTAGCATGTCTTTTCCCTTTGAAAGTCTTTGTTTCCAATATCAAATTCTTGACTGTGCTTAGGTAATCTCTCATGTGTCTAAATTCAATTTTAAAAATCTTACTTTATGCTCAATGTTTTGCTATTTTGAAATTTTTAACAAAAGTAGCTAAAAGCCCTAAGTAGATACAGTATTAAAATATAGCACATATTTTTAGAAGAAACTCTCTAGAACTCTTACTTTTCTCCATATATTACATGGTTTGGAATTGATTTTCTTTAAATCTTTTGTAAGACTATCAGTTTGTGGTCTATTGATAAAAGCAATAATTTTAGAATTATTTCTTTAGTTGACTTAATATTGAAAACATGATTTATTAAAAAGTGAAAAAGAAATGACATTTTTATTTTGATTTCTTTTAATCTGGATGTATTATTTTAAAGACAAGACTATATTTCAGCAAATTTTTTTCTCTTATTTTTGACTTCTTTTTTTCTTAAGTAAGGAATTAACTATGAGATTACATGCTGCTGATCTCTGCTGTACAGTACCCCGTTCCATTGTGACAGATTGTTTCCCAACAGCTGCCCCAAAGTTTCTCCTACCTACATTCACTGTTTCAGGATGGTTTGCCTGTCCCTGCCAAGAGGTGTAACTTCTTTTCCTTGGAATCCAGGTTGGCTGTAGTATTTATTTGATGAATGGAATATGGTAAAAGTGACATTTTGAAACTTTCCAGGCTGCAGTAGAAGCTTTTATGTTGCCTCCTCGTATCCTGGAAGAGTTGCTCATGCAATCTCTGCCGGCTAAGAGCCGCATAGCAAGTCCAGGTGTAGATCCTCAGAGCACACTGTGAGCTCTAAGCAGAGCCGGCTCTCAGCGGGCAGCTGAGGGGTCAGAGCAGCCCGCTGCAGCGTTCCAATGGCTGCAGCCCAGCCCCAGAGCTCCCATCTGCTTTCCGCCAGACGGCCCACAGAAGGGCAAAGATAAACACAGATACCATTGCACTGGTGAGTTTTGGTGGGGTTTGGTATAAGCAGTGGACAGCTACAACAGTGCTGCGTGTGCTGTTTTTCTCTGTAAATTTTCTGTCTGTGCATCGCACAGCAAGTCAAAAATTTTAAACCAGTTTGGACAAGATGACATTTGACCTCCGACATGAGACTCAAGACAGGCTGCTTGCTCATTTTCAGTGCCACTGTGCTATTAAAGTACACTGTTTTCTCATTAAGTTTATTGGCACTTTTTAGGCACACAGTACAGTTCCATCCATCATTGGGATCTTGCACCTTTACATGCTGTATCTTGGTCCTTATTTTCCCCATTCCCAGCCCTCCCTTCACCCCCTCCTCCCCTCCCTATTTACAAAGACTTTGTTTCCATTTTTCCCTTTTCTCATATTCTCTTTTCCTCTTTCCTTCCCCTCACTGTCACTTTCCCCTTTCACCCTTCCCACTTCTCCTACCCAGTCATAAAGGAGAAACTAGAGTCATTTATAGCTGAATGGATGCACATGGAGGCCACACTCTTAAGTGAAATAAATAGGACACAGGTGTGTAGATACCGAAGCGTTTCTGTGGTGTGAAAAGCTAGTTAGTGTAAATAAGATTCCGATTGTAAAACTGATCATGTGAAATAGGAAGTAAAGTATACATTTTTTACCTCTGCTAGCATTTTACAGAGTTACAGTGAAATTAAAGTGAGCACCAAAGGCTGCTGTTTTGACCATTAGAAAAAAATAACAGAAGCACATTTCGGGGCCCAATTAGAATGTAAATGATAGTCCTATTTAAACAGGTGTGAGGCTGGCTTCGGTGGGTACTAAAAGGTCTTTTACTGTTTAAGGAAGACGCTGCCCGCTTGATCTGACCTGGGTGTGGTGGAGGTTTATCAGTGTTTCTCTCTCAAGTGGCCTGAATTTGAGTTCCCAGCACTGCCTCTCTTCAGTCTGCAGTGCGAATTTTTTCAGTCCCACTTGGCTTTAGGTTTTGGCTTTTAAAATATAACACTGTGATTTGGCCAACCCACTAGCAAAAACCTGGGATTAATGACTGATCTAATTCCTAAATGTTTGTGCAAGGGGTTATTTTGGGAAATATAAGGATTTTCCTGTACAGCTGTAAAATTATAATACTTCCCTAAGCTGTTTACATTTCTTAGAAAAGAATGCACTTTTCATCTTATTTTAAACTTGAATTTCAAAAGAAAATTTTCTCTGCATCCAAAATGCCCGTTTCTGTAAGCTACAATTTAAAAGTTGACAGATGAGGATTTGGTTTTATTTTTAAAACTCGTGAAGGAAGATAAGGAATCAGAACTGAAAGACAGACAATTCTCGTCCAAAGTATAAGAGTAGATGTACAATAAACCCTGTAATTCACCGATAAGAGTACAAGTGGAAGCAGAGCATTTGCGGGACTACATGCTGTTTGTTACCCTAACTTGTTCGAGCACTGCCACGCTGCGTTACACTTCCGTCCTCTCCTTGCCATTTGATACGTAGTGTATCTGCGTGTCTGTCACTGTGACTACTGTAATGACCTTTTCACCTTGGAATGCACTCCAGAGGCTGCGCCTGCTCAGGGTGTGCTCACTCGGGCCTGGGGCTCCTCTGAACTTTTACCCTGTCTGTTAGATTATGCTATGCCGTTAATGTGCTTTTAAATCTAAACTTAAACAAAGAACGGAAAAACATTTTTTAATTGAGTTTATTGGTACATTCTAGGTATACAGTACAGTTACATTCATTATTAGGATCTTGTACCTTTACATGACAGGTCTGGGTTCTCATTTTTTCCCCTTATCCCTGCCCTCCCTTCACCATCTCCTCCTGAGAGACATTTTTTGAGTAACTGTTGTGTATGTTCACAAATTTACAAAATATTGTCAAATGTGGTTTTATATACATGATATCTTTCATAGTGTGAGTTCTGCAGGCAAAAGAATAAGTGGATTACTTTACAAGGCATATTTTGATATTTTCCTTTAGTTAAAGCATTTATCTTTAGATAGTAAATATATATATATATATATATATATTATACATAGCTTTAAAGCTATTCTCATTGCATGGGTGAGCTTGCCTGTTGCTAGTACAAAATGCCTCACATACACAATTTAAAGGCGCACATAGTGCTTTTGGCTTATGTTTCAAAGGGTTCAGTCCGTGGTTGAACTCCAAGGCAGGAGCATCCAGTCAGCTGGCTGCAGGGCGGGACCATCATGATGGAATGGCATGGTTGAGCTGTTCACTTCCTGCTGGCCCGGAAGCATGGCTCAGGGGAGAGCACTAGGGAGAGGCCCACCTGCTCCTCCAGCTGGCCTAGACTCCCAGTAGCACTTTGTCTGTGGGTGACCCAGTCACCTGTCCAGGAGACCCCCTCGCCTCCAGCCAGATTAACAAGATTGCACCTATTTACATGATCTTAATGGCTCTGGTACACATCCGTTACAGATTTCTCTTGTTTTTCCTAGACAGAATTGTGCAATTGGAGGGCTTTTTTATTTCTCCAGAAGCCGTTCTCAGAAGAAAAGGCAGAAAGGTGTAGTCACAGCATTAACCTCTTACTCATGCTGTGTCTTCCCCTTGCTTAGAGTTGAGTTGGCAGTTTTTTGGGTTTTGTCTGTTTAAATTTTTCATCTTCAAATTCTCAGTTGACTTATTTGTTCTAAGACTTGACAAAATGTTTTCCAGTGACATAAGCTTCATTTCAAAATATTGGTGTTAGCTGGGCGTGGTGGCGCACACCTGTAATCCCAGCACTCGGGAGGCTGAGGCAGGAGGATTGCTGTGAGTTCGAGACCAGCCTGGGCTACCTAGTGAGTTCCAGGTCAGTCTCAACTACATAGTGAGACCCTGTCTCAAAAAAC
>NW_022900950.1:78193072-78219803 GCF_012274545.1 Fukomys damarensis | reverse complement strand
CATAAATAAATAAATAAATAAATACAAATGAAAATACTGGTGTTAGTCCTCCCATTTTCTGGGATGGAAGGAATAAAGAGAAAGGAAATAGGACACCTTCCAGACAGAGAGGGAGAGGGGTGGGAGGAAGCAGAAGCGAGCGGGGAAGGGTGGGAGGGGAGAGAAGAGGAAGGGGTGGGGGTGAGGGGTTCGTAGGAACTGCTGTGTGAGACGCTTCTCAGACCCAAGCGTCAGCGATATTTTCAGCACAGAACAATCGTGGTTTCCACATTCACTAAAACTAAACGCAAAAGTCTCTTTCTTCACAACTTCCAAGGCAGGGTCCTACTATATTCCTTTTTTTGGAAAATTTAGGAATTTGTGGTTAGATGTTCTGAAGCAGGAAAGTGAAATGGTGGATTCCTTACAAGTTGCGTCTGTAATTACGAGCTTATCTTTGCATTTTGCAAAAGAGACAGTTTACCTTTATTTTGAAACATTCCAAGATCTTTAAAAGATATGGAACTTCATAGCCTTTCTCAAAAGAATAGTAAATTATCCTTCATTTCCTAAGTCTGTGTTTACTAGATCTGGAAATTCAGTACGATTTGCCAGAGTACCTGGACTAATGTTTCTTCTGTACATGATGCACGCTGGCTGGCGAGGTGGAGTGGACGTACTGGGGGAAAAAGTACATTAATTTTTAGCAAGTCCCTAACTCAAATTTTGAAAACTAAAATGGGGATGACATAGAGCTCAGGGTAAATAACCTGGTTTAAGCAACAGAAAACCAAACAACAACAACAAGAACAGGAACAACATTTAGGAATGGAATTAAAAACCTCAGCATTACCTTTCGGTATCTTCACATAAAATGGGTGAATGTACCTGCTCTCTATACCTCTGTTTTTTTTGTTTTGTTTTTTTAATTTTTAAAAGCTTTTATGAGGTCAGAAAGAATGCATACAAACTGAGGGTTTGCTGTGCGGCTTCCTGGAAATCTGCTTTCTACAGTGTGTGTTCACTTTTCCCTTGTCTCTGTAGCTTTCATTTCATGCATATGCATACACTTTGTAATCGGACACACAGCTCTCCGGTTTGGTTTTGTTTTTTCCTATACTTGCTTCTCTGGGTGTATTTAGAAGTAAAAGAGAGTATCAGTTTTGAGGTGAAGCTTCTCCAGAATCCATTGTTACACTAATGTGGATGAAGAGTCAACTTTGTTTAGAGAAACTTATCAAACCTGGTGAAGGTTTCTCTGGGTTGCTGTAAGACCCCTGCGTATGTGTGTTTATGTAGCTCTTTGAGGCTTTTACCACTTGTGTCCAAATTGTGAAGGCGTGTTTATCAGCAGCGTGGTGCACTCCGTGAAAATAGTTTAATTCTAATTGGTAACCCCATTTCTTAGGATGGGCAGGCTGTGGTAATCACTTTAACTTTGACAGAGTAAAACCACGTAGGGAGAGCTGTAACTACAGAAACCCCAAGAGCATCTTCTACGTTAGATACTATCTAAAGAAAATCAATATTACATTAAGTAGTGTTAAATCATGTATGCTGTGGGAAAGCACTTTGCTTGTCCATTTAATTAATAGTAAATTCAATAAAACAGCAAATCTCTCGAGAGTTGGTTACTGCAAAGTAATACAAAAGATGAACATGCTCACCGGGTGATTTTCGTATTTTGCTTAATCTGAAGGATGCATTTAAGCAGTATTTTGTTATGAACAGTAATGCCTCGAGGTACCCATACCTGTATGTAAATTACAGTGCCCCCACCCACTGTGCCTGTCTTCCTCACTGGGAGAGCTGGGCTGGGCCTTCCCACCTGGGGTCCGGGTGCTGCTGACGGCATGGCCCCGCTGGTTCTGTCTCAGGCCACTGGGTGGGCTGCACAGAAGTGCGGTGCCTGTCGGTGGGTGTGGCGCTGATCGTTGCACACTGGCTGGTGCGGTGGGTGAGTGGGAAGAAGTGTCCAGAGACCCCTTTGGGTCTTTTTTTCCCCCACAGCACTGGGGATTGAACCTAGAGCCTTTCACCCTGATCTACGTACCCACCCACCCCCCTTTTTTTAACATTTTCATTTTGAGATAGGGCTTCACTAAATTGTCCAGGCTGGATTTGGGCATGCACCAGAAGCTTGAATTTCTTTCCTTTTATTAAATCTCCACACCACAGCACTGGGCCTGGTTATATTAGAAAAATATTATTAAGGCAGCCAAAAGCTCAATATTGACTCCTTCATAAGTAGAGATGAAATTTCAACTCTTACGATGATTTCTTTTTTCTAACCAGTATGTTTTCTGTTAAGGTTTTTCATAGAAGTACAAAATATGAAGGATCTTGAAGATTGTGCAGAGCAGCCCTTAGACTTGGGAGAATTGTAAAACCTATGGTACTGTTCAACCAAGTAAAAAATTTTAAGATTCAAGACCTTGTAAGCTTGTAGAAACTGTCCATTCCTGGTGTCTGCCATATTGAATTCCTTCTACAGGGCACTGGCAGCCTCTAGAGGTAATCAGGATGGATGGCTGTTTTTATCAAGGACTAACCTGACTTGGTTCCAACAGTGGGAGAAGACAGAAAGCACTGTGGGTGAAGGTGGTTTGAGCACAGCAGACTTGTACAGTGAAGGCAGTCAGAGCACCGTGAGTCTAGATCTCAGGGTCAGCCCTCAGGACCACAGTGCTCTGTGTGTGTCCTACACACCTCACGCACATGTTATGAACCAAATGCTGTTTAAAAAGCTGTGCTGCAGCCGGGCTGAGTGGCATGTATTGGTAATCACGGCACTTGGGAGCCTGAGGCAAGAGGATGGCAATTTTGAGTCAAGCCCAGGTAATTTAGCAAAATCCTGTTTCAAAAAACAAAAGGGCTGGGGCTGTAGCTCAGTGCAAAGGAAGGGCCTAGGTTGAATTCCCAGGGCACACACACCTACACACACACACACGAATAATGCTGGACGGACCAAGTAAAAGTGTAGCTTGTGCCTTTTATTGTGGGAACTTTTATATAAAACATTTTTGTGCTTTAGTGAGTAACGTAGGACACCGGGGGATTTTGGCACGTCCAGGCTCATTAGCCAGGCTGTAAGAACAAAGAATATTTACAGGCTAATGTATTAGATTTTATTTTTAATTTATTAGACACAGAGACATCATTTCTAAAATATGTCTTTAATTTCTAAAACATTGCTCCACACAGTGATGCCCTTATATTTTCATACACTTAGCAACTTAGCATCCTGGTGCCGACCTTGACACTGTTTGGCGAGGGCGGCATGAACAGAAGGTGCTGTGCCTTCCCTGTTGCTCACCCAGCGTTCGTCCACAGCTGCCCTCCTCTGGGAGGTGTTTCTGCTCCTCAGCCCTGTGTTCCCCTTTTTGGCTTCAGGCATCCTCTCCACATGCCATTTGTTTGTTTGTCCTTTCTTAAGATGAAGTGGTGTGGTGGCGCACGCCTGTAGTCCCAGCACTCGGGAGGCTGAGGCAGGAGGATCGCTGAGTTTGAGACCAGCCTGGGCTACATAGTGAGTTCCAGGTCAGTCTCACTACATAGTGAGACCCTGTCTAAAAAAACAAAACAAAACAAACAAACAAACAAAAAGACGTACTGATGAGCAGTAGCCCCCGGAGGTTTGCTTCTTATACCCTTACAGTCTTGATGTGTGTGGTGGGGGAGTGAGGGACGCTCCACCCGAAGGTTTCCTCTGCCGTCTGTCCAGGGAGCTTGGACTTGAGCCCTGACCCGCACCTCGGGTTACTGCAGGCCGCCCACGTGGCCGTGCCCTCACCCCTCTCCCCTCTCTGCAGAACCTGGATGCCCTGCATGACCACCTCGCCACCATCTACCCAGGCATGCGCGCACCTTCCTTTAGGTGCACGGACGCGGAAAAGGGCAAAGGGCTCATTCTGCACTACTACTCGGAGAGAGAGGGGCTGCAGGACATCGTCATTGGGATCATCAAGACAGTGGCTCAGCAGATACACGGCACGGAAATAGACATGAAGGTGAGGATCGGGGAGGGGGACAACGCGGGACGGTCGGGATAGGAACAGACACTGAATTCACCTGCAGCGATGGCTGCTAGTGCCCATCTCTAGAAAAGTGTGTGTGTGCGTGCGTGCAGATACATGCCTGTGTATCTGTGTGCGGAACAGTGGGGACAGCAGCAGAATTCTATATTTGTCCTTGGAATGCATCATACAGGAATTTTTTCCTTGTGGAAGCAGATTTTTCTTTCTAATTATGCATTGCCTAAGGGCAGGAAGAAATTTGGTTTGCATTCCCTGTGAGCACACACCAGCTGGGGGGCAGAGACCCAGCTGTGGTGTTCAGTGTGCAAGATATCTGGTCACACACGAAGAAAATGCAAAAATAGGTGTTAGTTTGCAGTTTTCCCTCTGGAGTTGTTTGTGTCTGTTCTGACACAGAGGTCTGGTCATCCGGAAGTTGGGTGCGGTGCGCTCACTCTCTCCCTCTTCCTCTTCCTGTCTCCCTCCCTCCCACCCTCCAACCCTCCCTCCCCTCCCTCTCTTTTTTTTAAATCCAGTTACTTTGGTGAGAGAAGCCAGGTCTGATACTGTACTTTAAAAACTGTGCTACTATTGATAGTACAGTTCTTTATTGATTGATACTATAGCTAATTTTCTTAGGTACTAACAGAAAAACACAAGAATTGCTGTTGTTTTCTCCTGCCGACTCATGCTGCCTCTCCCTGTAGGTTGCTTTTCTGTATGCTCACATATTTTGCCCCACCGGCCATTTGCAATAGCTGTGAGCTTGAACCAAACTGGAATCAGGAAGAAGTACCCTAATTTGGTTGTCTTTCTTTATGGGAAATCTCATAGGCAGTACTTTCTCAGCTCTCATAGTTGTATTCTAACTCAGGTGGGAGCCCAGAACGCAAAACTTGCAACATTTAGAGTAATTAGGAAAATACCTCATATTTAATCTCATCGTGCCAGTTAGATTTTATTGTTTCCTTTTTTTGAGAGTCGGTGTGGCACTTCTTGCGTGGGACTTGGAGGTTTGCATGTGTGCAACTCAAGCACAAAACAGCCACGGGGGGACTGTGTTTAACTTGCAGTAGCCAAACTCTCAGATGTGTAAAGGTTAAAATCATGGGTAAAGTTTGAAATCTGTGCGTGGATAGGAATCACACTGGAATTCACTCAAAAATAACATTGCCCTTTCTTTCCCATCTCTTGATCTCAACCCCAAACTAACGCAGCTTCTATCCCGAGGGAACCTACTCAGGGCTGTGAACAGCATCTGTCTGCTGCTGGGTTTGGTCTTCCTTTAGCTGAGATGAGCAGGATGCCAGCACACAGAAGCCTCAGAAAGAAACGCAGATGAGGACGCTGGAGACCGCATTTGCCTTGGTTACTGCAGAGAGTGATGGGGTTCACACACTCTGCAAAGTTCAAGTTTTTACTTAATTACATGGTTCTGTTTATGCAGTATTTACTATCTTTAGAGTCTTTCAGAGATTCAGTGCAGACTTGGAAGTATTTGTATTTTATAAATAACTTTTATATATTCAAGTTTTTAAACAAATAGTTTAACATCTTTAGATATTAGATCAAATTCATGAATTTAATGGGTCCAGAAATACCAGACAACTGGAATGACATAAGAAATATTAAATCACGACCAAAAATACTTTATCACTGAGAGGTTAGAATAGATCACAAATGCAGTTTTTTTCCTAATTGGATAAAGAAATCAAATAACCAATAACTTTAAGGTACATACATTTTAGTTCTAGTTCAGTATAGCAGAACATTGAAATTAGGCCTGAAGTGTAAGACTGACCATTTTCTTCTGCCCACGAGTTAGGCAAATCAACATCAAGGGAGCGAAATTTTCAAATGATGCACAGGAATATCAGTATCTACCCAGTATAGTAAAATTGGTCCGATAGTGCAGCAGTTACAGTAGTGATGCCTTAATTTTTTTTTTTCTGGTACTGAGGATTGAACTTGGGACCTTGCGCTTGTGAGGCAGGTGACGGCAGCACCAAGAGCTAAATCCCTGGCTCTGTGATGTCTTAATTTTGACATGAAAGGATATATCTGAAAAAATATGTGCAATGATATCCAGGTTTGTGATTGTGCAAGTGTCCGAAGATGCTACAGCGAACTCGAATGAACACAAATGACAACATTTTGTCATTTACCTGTGGCTTTCATTTGCCCCAGCCAGGTTCCACTCGGATCTGCCTGGGCTGAGGCAGACACTTTTCCCTTTGTAAGGGTCTCGTTGCTTACAGTTCCTTAAGAGAGAATATTTTCTAGACTGTAATAATACATCAGACTGTGAGTAATACTTTAGGAATGTAATCATTTCTTTAAGTTACAGAGCTATGCTTGCAATCGTGATTACCTCTTTAGAATAAACTCCTGGAGTGAATGGAAACATACGGTATATAATTTTAAGGGCTTTTTATGAAAATCATCAGTGTATCCTTCAGGGAGATGAGAGAGCCCCCTGTCTATGCTATCTCGGATGCCTCTTTTTTCAGGATCCCCTCCAGTCTGGAATTGCAATTGTTACACTCGCACATTCGTCCTTTTCCACTGCTGGGACCAAACACCTGATACGTACGGTTTAAAGGAGGAAGGATTTATTTCCCCCAGGATTGAAGTTTCAGCCCGTGGACTCTGGCCCCAAGGCAGAAGCATCATCACAGCTGAAAGTAGAGAGACAGAAAGGGAACGCGTGAGACAGAGAAGAGGCAGGGACAGAAATGCTGCCTCCCTCCCCCTCCCAGCAGCCCCTGCTCGGCCCCTGGGAACGGTGCGTGGCCAGGGAGCCCTCAGTGGGTTGATCTGCCCATCAGTGTCCCTTTCCCCACCTTCCAAAGCCCCGCCTCTGGCCACTGGACACCAGGGCGATCAGGGGGGTCATTTCAGACATAGGCAGTGGCCACCTGCCCACTGATGAGGAACAGTTATCATTGCATGTTTGAAAATACATGTCTCTACCTTGTAAACTCCCACTGTCCTTGAATACCATGTTATCACGTTAGGTAGTGTTACCTTCTGTGGCTGGTAAACAGCTGTGCCTAGGGAGGGGCGCTAGCCCAGCAGAACTAGGGGCAGTTATCTCCTGATTCTACCAAGGAAGACACGAGGCAGCCGGGGAATGTACATCAGGTGGGCATTTTACTGGGGATGATTATCCAGTGTCCAGTTTCTCGGGTCGCTGTCTTGAAATATCTTTCTATTTCAGATGGGTATGGATTTACATATGTATCAAATTTTTGCTTTAGTATTTGCATTTTGTTTGAATATTTAAAACTGTGGCCTAGATGCAGTTCTCATCATCAGTCTCTTACACTGAGCTATTGAGTCTGAACTGAAATGCAGTCTTTTCCGCCTTTGCCATCCAGGTTATTCAGCAAAGAAATGAAGAATGTGATCATACTCAATTTTTAATTGAAGAGAAAGAGTCAAAAGAAGAGGATTTTTATGAAGACCTTGATAGATTTGAAGAAAATGGTACCCAGGAATCCCGCATCAGCCCCTATACCTTCTGCAAAGCTTTTCCTTTCCACATAATATTCGACCGCGACCTGGTGGTCACTCAGTGCGGCAATGCCATCTACAGAGTGCTGCCCCAGGTGAGGACGTGCGGCGCTCACGTTAGCCTCTGCTCGTGTATCAGGTAGCACACGGGCCGTGCCCTGCGTGGCTGAGCGCAGCGTATTGAGCGTGCTGCAGCTTCCCTCGGGTGTGTCTGCCCCTGCCGTGGTCACTCACAGCGAAGCAGGACACCGTGCAGAAGTGCTGTGCTTATTTTAATGAGAAAGGGGGGACTTGCTAGCAGGCAGCGGTCACTTTCTCGCTGTTGAGTAAATATCTGTTGTAGCTTTACCTTCTGAAAACAGCTTGCAAAATTGACTACTGCCATTTTTAGGGAAAAGGAAAGAATTTGAAAACACTGACGCAAAAGCAACTGTCATATTGTTTAGTAGAGAAAGTATCAGAGGACAGCAGTTGGGGTGATGGTGTGAACGTGTCCCTGACATGTGTCCAGAGGTGCAGGACTTCCTGTTTGTAACAAGGAAACCTTGTCACCGCCCCATGGGGGAAGGCAGAAGACTAATCTGGAAGCAGAAGAGCGGTGTGTGCCACCTCCTCCAGTCCCTCGTCCTGTGACCCCGAGTGTCCCTCGGCCTGTGTCCCCTCTGCTCCCACCTCTGGAGGGATCCCGTGAGGGGCTCACTCTCATGCCACATCTCTCATAAGCAGTCAGTGAATGCTACTTATTTTGTTAGTATCAGCCCTGTTTGGATAACTTTAAGAAAGCGTTGTAGGTATTTTTTTGTTTGTTTGGTTTTGGTTTTTTTGAGACAGGGTCTCACTATGTAGTTGAGACTGACCTGGAACTCACTATATAGTCGAGTCTGGTCTCAAACTCACAGCGATGCACCTGCCTCAGCCTCCTGAGTGCTGGGATTACAGGCATGTGCCCAGCTTGTTGTAGGTATTTTTAACATTTAATCTGATTTTAAGCCATAGGCATTTAACACATCATGGCACATTTCAGAAGACATATTTTCATCCCTTGTCCTTAACATTCTCACTTGCATCTACTAGTATCCAAGTACCAGTTGTCTGAATCTTAGCAGATTTCCCGTTTGATGTCCACTTAGTCACTGAGCTGTGTTTGAGTCCACAGTCCAGGTAAGTTTCTTACCTTTGTTTTAACTCAGGAAGTGTCCTTTGCTCTTTATCTGCACTGCAGCTCCAGCCCGGGAATTGCAGCCTCCTGTCTGTCTTCTCTCTGGTCCGTCCTCATATTGATATTAGTTTCCATGGGATCCTTTCACACATCAATACGGTGTTCGTCTTGAGAAGCAAGGTAATCAAACTCTTACTTCATTCCATGGTGTTACCATTCTGAAGTGGTCAGGAGGAAAATCATCTACCGTTACCTGTGTGAGATGGCGAAATTAAAAGGAATTGAAAGCCAAGCCCCTGTGGCCTGGAGAGCAGGCTGCTGACTTAGGATTTTGCTGGAAAACATGCAACTGCATGAGCTGATCGCAGTGAACAAACCTAACTTTTAGGTGTCCTGCTGGGAAAGCACCATGTCCCATAATAAAACCACCCTCTTTCCCCGGTATGGTGCACTGTCTTATTTTAGGAATTAGAAAAACAAAGGTTTTTTTTAACCTCACCCAAAGCCAGTGATTAATTCTTTCTTAAATTGTTTATTATTCTTCATGCCATTTTTGTAGGAAAACAAGTGATAAAATATTCACACTAATTTGATAGTATCCAGATCTGTTTGTGTCCTCAGTGGGTTAATTCGAGTATCATTTCATCTTTCCACACCTCTACCTGTGCATGTTTTTCTACTTGAGACTGACTGTTCTCAGCTGCTGTGTGAATACAGCATTGGCTTGTTTTATCCTTTGGTACTCTGTTTCCCCAAAACAGTTCTCCTGCTCAGTGGTCACTCTGGAAGGCAGGAGAGGCCAGGATAGGCTGATGGGGCTGGAAGTTCTGACCTCTAGTTTCCAAGACTGATTATTTTCTAGCTAGGTCTAACTACCAGGGAAAGCATGTCCATCCGTGAATATCGGGGTAAACCGGATTCACAAAAACCGGTTAAATAAGTGTGTGAACAGTGTCTGCTGCCCTTCTGCATTCCAAGGCGAGGTCCTGGCCAGCTTCTGTGCTGACGGCCTCCCTGCCAGACCCACGCACTTCCTCTGCCCCGTGGTCGGGGTGAGATGAGCTGTGAGCGTCCCCCTGCTGATGAGTGGCCGGCCGGGCAGGGCCAGGCAGAGTTCATGGTTTTGTCCTTGTGTCTTATCTCCTCAAGGAAGGATTGTTGGACGTAGAGACGCTAGAATGTGAGGACGAACTGACAGGGACGGAGATCAGCTGCTTACGTCTCAAGGGTCAGATGATCTACTTACCCGAGGCAGACAGCATACTGTTCCTGTGTTCCCCGAGGTAATAACCTGGGCTAATGATGGCTGTTGTGAGGACCCATCTGTACTTCATAGGCTGTCCGTCGTTCTCATTTTTAATTTTTGATAAAAATGTATTAATTGGCATATTAATGTGTTCAGCGTGATATTGCAGTGCGTGTGTACAGCATGAACTGGTAAAGTGCAGCCTCCCTTTTCCAGGGAAACTTTATTCCTTCGTATATAGGAGCGGTTGGAGTCTCCTACCCCTGTTATCTAATTCTCTGTAGCAAGCATGACCTTACTGAATACTTGCTAATAAAATCAGAAGCGGCCTACTTTATATGCCACATCAAAATCTACTTCTGAAATGTTTATGCCATCAGATCACGGATAGTTAATCCGCAGTTAACTAGTGCTCTACGTTTGTGTCTTCAGAAGTATCACGTAAATACACCTCTGAAATGGTAGTACAAATGCATGGGTATGTTGGGCTCCAAGAAAGTAGTTTTTCTATGCTGTGGCAGTAAGAACTATGAAAGTGCTCCATTTCTAGCTCTGAGATTCTTTATATCAAAAATATTTAATTACTTTAACAAGATAACACTCCTTGAAATATATTACTAAATTGAAATATATTAAAATTTGTTGTTTGTAATAAAGATAATAGGGGAGCAAGACTATGAGTTTGTGTTTTTCCACACTGAGAAATAGTTTTACCTGAAGGATGCACAAAAATTCAGCAGATAAAAAACTTTATCTAAATTTTCTTTAGAACAAAAAGAAACCAAAGGACTTGTAATTTGGTGACACTTTGTGCGTTTTAACTGTGCAGCCAAAGTCTGTGCTCGTTGTCCAGGGTCCACTTGAGAAATCCTGTTTCGGTGAGCTGTCGGTTAAATATTCATTTCATCTCTGCCTTGTTTTCTTTCCATGGAAAGGTGCTGTGTTCACAGCTGAAAGAAAAAGTCGAATGGTGTGAAGGAATACGTAACAACTGTAAACTAGATAAGACTGTATTAACCAGCAATCATTAACTACATTACATATGAATTAAATATGGTTTAATGTTAACGTGACTATATGTACTACATAAAAGTGAAAAAGGGGCAAAATTAGCAAATATAAAACTTCTAAATATTAACAACCCACACTGATCTTTCAGTATTTTGTCTCCGATCAATGAGCATTTTCTTCTCCTGCCTCTCTCCAGGTTGAGAGTCTATAAAATTAGTTTGCAGGTAGGGACAGTTCCCACTCAAGGAGAAAAAAGGCTTTCCTGGAGACAACAGCAGACCATTTGGAATGTGTTTAACTGCAGGAATTGGTCCTGGGTAAGGACTCACAGATTGTCCTATGAGACTGGCTCATGTGTGTAGAAAGATTTCAGATTAAAGCAATTTTACTCATAAAACAATTTTTGGATGATTAATTTAAGAAAAAATTGTTACTAGTTCATTAAAATTGTACTTTAGAACAATTAAAAGTTACGATTTGTTTTATAATTCAGTATGAATATTTATAGCTGTTCACTTCCATTTTGAGTTTATAATCTGCCCAGTGGCAGATCTTAGGCATTGCTTGGCAAGCAATCTGGTATCTTTCCAGATGGGTTTATTTCTGCAAGAGGGCTTAAATTCTCATTTTAACAAAATCAAAAGAAACCGTCTGAGGTTTCAATAAATCCCTAGTGAAATCATAACCCGATTTTTCTATTTAGAGAAATTATTATCTGAGTAACTGGAAATAGTTACTTTGTATGTAAATAACTCAAACTAGTATCTTTAAGACATTTTAACCCATGAGTAAAATATTTTAAAAGCAATGAACTTTTTACTTACCAGATCTTCACTGAATGAATAAACACTTTCGGTGCTCCAAAAATGACTTAAACTTGAAAGAGGCATAGAATTCATCAAGGTCAAATAATGATTCAGAAAAATGGGAAAAACTAATCAAAGAAAATGAGAGTAGCAGAAGCAAGAGCTAGGAGTAAGAATAACACAGAAGTAGGTGCCAGAAAGGCTTTTAAGCACATCAACTGCATGTTGAAGATGTACTAAATCTTGCAGACTTGTAAACATTGTGGCCATGGGAAAAGCAGCCAGTGACAAGATTGATAGAAACCATGGGCAAAAGTGAACTAGTTTCTCAAAAGAAGTGATTACTGCTTAGAAGAAAGTATAGATACTTCTTCCTCTTTCTGTAAAGAGAAATGTGATTATGTGATCAACAGTAGCCTCATATTAAGGATCTGGGAAGATTTCACAGAGCAGCTTTCGACCTCAGCTTTCTGAAAAGATAGACAGATCCAAAACATACAGCGTGGCAAAAATGTATCTCAGGTTTGCTGCTGTGAGGGAGTATTAGGTACGTGAGAAACAAAGCCGCCTTAGGAATTCAGGGGCCTGTAGTTTTCTCCCCTCTGGCCGGTCATGGGGCCGCAGCCTGACCTGCCCGTCCTCTGTGTCACAGCGTCATGAACCTGGACGACCTGACCAGGAGAGGCCTGTACCTGAGCGACATCCCGCTGCACGATGCCACCCGCGACCTGGTTCTTCTGGGCGAGCAGTTCAGGGAGGAATACAAACTCACACAGGAACTGGAGATCCTCACGGACAGGCTGCAGCTCACGCTGAGAGCCTTGGAAGATGAAAAGAAGAAGACAGACACGTAAGAGTGCGGCTGAGGAGGGCTGAGGAGGGCGGGAGTTTTACCGGTGATGCGTTCTACCCTGCTGGAGTTCAGAGGGATCGTCAGACTGGGCAGGCACGGGCCTTGCTGTGTCTCTGTAGGGGTGGACAGAGCCTTCCCCTTTTTATCCATTCATCCGTTCAGGGTTTGCTAATTGACCCCAGGACCTCCTGCACGCTAGGGACGTGTCCTGTCACTGACCCACGTCTTCAGCCGTACTGTGGTATTGGAAAGAAACCGTGCATAAGGAAATAAAACCAGTCTTCGTCGTAGGGGAAATACGTATTCTGGGCTTAGAAGCCAGGTAAAAGATGAGATGTCGGAGTATCCGTGAAAAGCACGAGAGTGATTCCGACATAGGAAGCCCAGGTCTTCACTCACGCATGCAGTGGATACTCAGCATCCCTGCTGACCAGCTGAGGAGGGTCACACTGAGCACTGTACTTAGGTTTTAAGACATTATTTTATGATTCTGATTGTATTGTCATCTGCAGTGACAGTAATACGTTTGTGGTGACAAAACTAGTAAAAATATAAAAACCTAAAACTGTTCTTTTGATATGAATGATAACCTAAATTATGAAAAATGGACAAATAATGTTAAAGAAAATACATCCCTTTGAAGTTATAGTTTTAAATTAATATCCACCATGCGTATTACTTTGCTTTGCTTATGCATATTAATTAAGAGATTAGGCCCCTCATGTTTACTAGAGCCTTTACCCAGGTTCTGTGTTGTTAACATTTATAAATAGGGGCTGAATTGTCAGAGAATTGAGCCCGTCTGCCTCGGTTCATATCGTAACACTCACTCCCCCTCCAGACTGGTGACCGCCTCGCTTCTGTTCCTCTCTGGCACTGAAACGCGCGGAGCTGCCCGCGCACGGAGGCTCTGCACACAAGGGACACAGCAGTTAAACTTAGTCTCATGGTTGGGGTCGAGGGTGCCAGTGTACATACAGGTCTTTGTCCACAGCTTCTTATCGGTTCGCCTTGGCCTTTGTGCCATGAAGCTGAACACTGTGTTTGGTTCCTTTGAGGCCACTTTATTTCCCTCCCGGTCCTCAGCTGCACCCAGTTCAGTCTATCCATGTATTTTGCAAATTGCAGCAAGTGTATAGGGCAGACAACATAAAATCTCCCTCTTCTTGAAAAACAACTCAAAGTATATATTTTACTGGCATGTGGTACAGTTCCATCCATGTACAGGTACGTTTTTTATGGAGCTTGCAAGCCCACACTTAGAACTACGGTTCAAAGTCATAACGGGTTGGAAGTTTGAGTTTCTCAGTATCCTGTCTGCCCGTTATATTAGATAACTCCCCGAGTTTCATTTTTTGTTTTGTGACTCAGCATTTTCTAGTATCTGCATTTTTAGTTGTGTTATTCAGCCTTCTATTACTGTAACACTTACGTAAGAAAATCAGCTTAAAAGGAAGAAGGTGAACTTCGGCTTGCAGCTCCGGAGAGCTCAGTTCATGGTCCCTTGGTTCTGTTGCCTTTGTGCTTGCAGCAGCAGCGTGTATCAGGGTGGGACCCCACTGCAGAGGAGGCTTCTGAGAAGCCAGCAAGAGGGCAAGAGATCAGCTTCCAAATCCCCCACAAGTGCGTGCACCCCTCACCTACGTAACCTGTTTCTATGAGGTCCCATTGTTTCCCATCAGCACCACAGGGCAGGAGCATTCAGGGGATGTTTAAGGTCCAAACTGTAGCAGCAGAAAGCAGTTAACTAACTAACTGGTACTCTAAAGAGTGCTCATTTGAAGTGTAACAAATATCCATATATTCATATTCTATTGAAAAAAGTACTCATTTCCCCTTTCATCAGCATAAGCAGGGTATTGACTTCTCTCCCTACACCAGGAGTCCCAAGCTGAGCACTGTTGGGACTGGGTGTGTGGTTCGTCTTTAGTATGAGCTGCTGATAAGTTCTCAGCTCAGCACCCTTCCTTCCTGTTTTCCCAACGTGGGTTTGACTTTCTGAATCTGTACTATTTAGAATTATTGTGCTCCAAGAATCCTCAGTTTTTGAGAATTAGACTTATTTTTTACAAATATTTGATTTCAGGATGATTTCATTGTGTCATGTACTATTGATTTTATTTAAAGCTAATTGGTTCTGTTCACCTTTAATCGTCAAATGTAGCCTTAATATTTTACAGTGTGTTCTCTGCTTAGAAATTAAAAATAAGTGATAGGAAATGCCATTGGGACTGGGGAAAAAATTGAGCTCTGTACTCCATTCTGTATATGTAAGCTTCGTTCTTTGAATTTAGGGAAGAGCTCATTTATTGCTGATTCTTTTGTGTTAAGATAGTTGCCTGTAGTTTCAGCTTCTTTCCTCAGTCCATCCGCTCTCCTCCTCCGCCTGTGTGCTGACCGACTGCTTGTGCACTTAGCACACCAGCGCCATAATCTCAGTATTTCGTACAGGGAGAAAATCCCTTCTTGTCGGGAGCAATCCCTGCTCCTTGTGGCCAGTCCCTCCCACGGAGGAGGAGGTCTGACGTCACCACCGCGAAGTCACGGAACAGCTCCTGGGGACTGAGCTGCCGCTGCTCTGCTCACTCAGCACTGTGGTGCTGACAGTGAACTCTGAATGTCCTGACCAAAGAGTCAGCATAGAGGGCTGCAAACAACAAATGGGAGTGTCTCATCGTTAGTCTTTGTTGTGTCTGTCATCGTTAGTCCTTTGTTTGCTGCTTGTTTGATTGGCGTATTTTGCTTTGGATTGAATTGGCTTGGGTTTGTGATTTTATGATTATAACGAAAATGATTTCAGTGCCCCCCCATGAGTGCTAATTTTATAAGGTCCCCTACCAGAACCCAGAGTGAATGGTCTTGACTCTCTGTGAGAGGCCCACAGAAGCACTTTGGCAGTATCTCGAGCATTTCTGTTTTTCTTTTTTTCCTCATTGAGTTTATTGGTACACTCTAGGTATACAGCACAGTCACGTTCATCATTGGGATCTTGTACCTTTCCATGACAGGTCTTGGTTCTCATTTTTCCCCCTGTCCCTGCCCTCCCTTCAGCCCCTCCTCCTCTCCCCATGTACAAACACTTCATTTCCATTTTTCATTTTCTCACATTTTCTCCTTTCCCTTATTACCCTTCCCCTACCCGTCCCACCTTCCCTACACCTTTACCCTTTTCCTCCCATCCTCTAGCATTTCTGACAGCGCCTTTCTCCAATCCCGACAGATTGCTGTACTCCGTCCTCCCTCCCTCTGTTGCCAACGAGCTGAGACACAAGCGTCCCGTGCCTGCCAAAAGGTACGACAACGTGACCATCCTCTTCAGTGGCATCGTGGGCTTCAACGCTTTCTGCAGCAAGCATGCGTCTGGAGAGGGGGCCATGAGAATCGTAAAGCTTCTCAACGACCTGTACACCAGGTTTGACACTCTGACGGACTCCCGGAAGAACCCGTTCGTCTATAAGGCAAGTCCTCCCCAGAGTGCAGGCTTCGGCACCGCCCCTCCGGAAGCCCCATCAGCCGCTGGGGCTGTGGCCGCCAGCCTGGTACAGTGGGTGCCAAGGTGTCACTTTGGTCACTTTCTGAACCGTTAGCTCCCGTCACCGCCTTCCTTTCCTTGTAACCAAAATGAATGTTTCGTGGAGCCGCTGACTCCCGAGTTAGGTGAACACTCGGCAGCCCGTTTGTACCCCGGTGAGCTCCACTGCGGCTGCTGCTGTGCAGTGGAAACACAGCACTCAGCCCAGTGCCTGACAAGAGACGCACTCTCCGAGATTCACGCATGCTTTGTGCTGTGGCGAAGTCACAGAGCTTGAGAGGGGTCCTGGGACTCAGTTTTGCTTTTAGATAACATTAGCGTGGAGATAAACATTCATAAGGCATTTCTTTCCTTGGTTTCAAATGGAAACAAATATGATAATGCAAAAATTGAAGCAGGGGATATTGCTTTATAAAGGCAAGAATGTTAACTAAACCACCTCCAGCCCCTGGGCGATGCACCTTCAGGAGGACTATTTATTTTATAGCCATTTTCCAAGACACAGTGGGGCACTTGGTGAGCATGTGAGAGTCGTCATTAATGTCCGTGAGAAAGCACTGGGCTGCAGGCTTAGCTCTTGTGCCTTCAGACCATCCCTGTCTTATCATGAAATCGCGTAAATATTTATTCCACTGGTGGGAAACTGCTTACTAGAGGAAAAGTAATTCTGTGTCTGAAGGGACCATCATCAGAGACCCTTAGCGCAAAGTGTGTAAATTCCAAATAATTACCGATGTTCATCTTGTTAGAGTTTCACGTCAGGGTTGTAAGAAAACTGAGAGGGAGGGGGCTTTAAAGTTGCTGAGAATTTTCTGTTAGAGTAGCCAGAGGCCGTCACGCTCGTGTGAGCTGCAAGCATCTTCTTGTACCACCAGGTGGAGACCGTGGGCGACAAGTACATGACGGTCAGTGGCCTGCCGGAGCCCTGTGTCCACCACGCGCGCTCCATCTGCCACCTGGCCCTGGACATGATGGAGATCGCCGGGCAGGTGCAGGTGGATGGCGAGTCGGTGCAGGTGAGTGGACGGCTGGCTCGCACTCCTGATTGGACAGCCTTCCGTGCCCACCAGGAAGGGCAGCCTGTTGTGTTACTGCTTCCAGACACGAGATGTGTTCCTTCTCCCTTTCCTGTGTGCAGTCTGTTCCACATACCGAAAGTCACGAGGATGAGGTGTTTTTTAATCCCTTCTGCTTTTTGTTTATAATTCTTTTTCCTTTGCCCCCACAAGTCGCCTGATTCACGTCCTTAGAAACCCTCATGTTTCTTTTGAGACACAGTGTTTCTCTCAGGAGACATCTGGAGTTGTCTCTAATGTCTTCTGAGCTCTTACAGAGAAGCCTTATGTTTTTATGTCATAATTCCACCTTATTCTGTAATGTAGAGTACACCAAATTTTGTGTGTGTGTGTGTGTGTGTGTGAAAGAGGAGAGAGAGAGAGAGAGAGGGAGAGAGAGAGAGAATAAGGTCATTAAAGCCATGCTGTGGTTCCTGCAGATAACAATCGGGATCCACACAGGGGAGGTGGTGACAGGCGTCATTGGTCAGCGAATGCCACGCTACTGTCTCTTTGGAAACACCGTCAACCTGACCAGCAGAACAGAAACCACAGGAGAGAAGGGCAAGATCAATGTGTCTGAATACACGTACAGGTGAGGGAGCGTCCTGCTGCTTCCTGCCTGGCCGGCCGTGTGTCCCCCCGTGGCTCTGCTCTGTGATCTCCTTACGCAGGCTGAACCGTTACCTGCTTAGCTCCCAACTCCCAGTTATGTTTGCTTTTCATTTGAGAAGATTGTATCATGGTTTCCACTCTGGGCCAGCGGGAATTTCCGAGGTTGCCATGTTGCTGACTCTGAGTGAAACTTGGAGACAGCTTGAGTTGAGTACTCTCGCTCTCGCTTGAGTTCTCTAGCTTGAGTGATTGTTCCTCCAGATACCCTCTGTGTCCTCTCCTTAGATGTCTGATGTCTCCGGAGAACGCAGATCCCCAGTTCCATCTGGAGCACAGAGGCCCGGTGTCCATGAAGGGCAAGAAAGAGCCAATGCAAGTGTGGTTCCTCTCCAGGAAAAACACAGGGGCAGAGGTAGGAGCGGCCAGGGCCTCGTCCTGCCTTAAGCCTGGGTGTGAGATTGGGAGCAACCATGGCAAATCCTTTCATTTGAAGGGAACTCCTGAGGGTGAGGCAATGGAAGTGACTGGGCATCACTGAGCCTGGCAAAGCAATAAAACCTTTAGAGGATGTTGTGCACTGCCAGTTTGTCCTTTTATGAGATTACAGCCAGATCCCTAGGCTGAGAAGGCTGTGCTTCTGTTCTTCCTCTCATGTCGCTCCAGTAGGGCCGGGGTCAGTGGCCAGAGAACGGGCGGTGCGACCACTGTTAGCCCCAGGTAAAGACTGTGTCTTCTTTCTCGGCCGTGAAGGTTTAGAGCCTTGTAAGAGCCACGGTATCTCCTTGTGGGTGTCTCGGATTTCTTACAATCTAAGTCCCCCATGGGTTTCTTGAGGAGTTTGAATGACATAATCTGCCAGGTTCTGAATCACTCCTTGGGGATTTGGGGTGCTGGAGTGTGATGCTTCTGCTGCATCCAGAACCCAGGCCTCGAGCACCCTGTGTCCCAGCCTGGTCCTCACAGTGAAGTTGTCCACACAGGTCGGACCGGGCCTGTCCTACTCAGTGCCATTTCGTTTCCCCATTGATGTCCTGGCTCTTCAGGCGGTGAGATCACTTACCATATTTTTCATGTGTAGGTGTACACTTTCTAAAAATGCTTTCATAAAAGGATGTAGTGAGTTCTAGTGGAAACTGAATGCCATCTTTGTAAACATCTGTCTTCTTCCATCTGTTCAGGCTTTAAATCACAACCCTTGAAGTTGGCATGAGTGTGGATGTTCTTAGGAACCGAACTCCTGCATCTCAGTGTTGGTTACTGTAGTTGTGTGGCCTGAAGGATAATTTCACCCTGACTTGTGGTGGGAGTGGATAATAGACAATTACAGATGGGAAGGCAGGCCCCGTTCTTAAAAGGAACAGTACTCACGACAAGTTTTCCTACTCTGAAGCAATATCCCGTTCTTCTGTCTTCTGAAGGAAACAAGTCAGGAGGAGAACTGAATCTTGGATTGCAGCCTGGGGCAGCTCCTTGCTGTCTCCCGAAGGTGCCACAACCAGGAGCTCTTCCTCCCTCACTGTCCTCTCCAGTCCCCACACTTCCTAGATGGATCTCCTACTGTCTGCTGCTTTACATTAGCTCTGCTTTTGATTATTCCTGTGGCTTGAGTAGATTATCTGACGGGCTTTGAGTATGGGTGTTGTGAACTTCTGTGTCTTAAAATCTACTACGAGTATCAACCAACCTGGTGATCAGCTAGTAGTAGGCACCCAATAAATATTTGTTGAAGTAATTAAAATATTTGTTGAATTAAGTGAACCTGAACCGTACTTGGCAGGACACACGTGGTTTACCACATGTGTTTAATATTCCCTATATATGCTTGTATGTATATTTTAATGGCTATAGCATAGAACAAAACTTTTATCATGTCAGTGAGTATCATTGTAGAAATCATTTTCTAAAGAACTGAATTCTAAGTTTTAAGGGAAAATGAAATTTATTTTCAAACTTCTGAAGAGTTAATATTACCATGCTAAGAAAAGAGTGACTATTTTGAAGTATGCTAATTTCCTTTTGGAAACGTAGAATATATCCATTTCTGTCTGAGAGTATTTGGTTGCTGATTCAAATCCCATGGCAGTTGGAGTTCCTCGGGCAAGCTGCCATTTGTCCCATATCGCTAGGGTGATTACCTTATCCACGTGCAGCTGTTATGGAAAGACACACCGTTTCACAGCAAACGGTTATGGTAGCTTGGGCCACCCGATAGGGCCCCTGACCATATCCAAGAGTAAAGCTGGAAATACGCCACTCCGGTATTGCATCTGGAGCCATTTTTCCTGGCTTTTATTTCTAGAAATCAACTTCTTAGCTTAGAAAAATGTGATTTTATCTAGGGCATCACATTCAGAAAGCTAGTTTAATTTCAGTGTAGAATGCATTCCTGTTGGGATTATTGGCCTGTTGTTCTAAAAATGTCTCGGTAATTTATTGATATCTATCTTTATAAAATACAGTGCATATGCTTTTGTGTAAAGATGCTTGTCTTTAAATTGAGTCCATTATATCAACCTATCTATATATCAGTGTATGTATAAATGTTCCATGTTAATGTGTAAAAGAATCTGCAATAAATTATTTTTTCCACTTGCCTCTAGACAATTTTTACTCTACTAAAATGTTAACATTATCAATTTTAATTTCATTAGTGTTATATTTTATAGATGTTTCAAAATTTTACCTATTCTGAACTTTTTTAAACTTTAATTTTGATTTGCTGATATCTGTAGCTACATCTATTTATCTATCTATCTATCTTCAATTGTGAGTAACTTGTTCTGCAAGTATTCCACAAGAATAAATCTTGACAGGTGAACAATGTCTTACAATATGAGTAGTATATAATGCTACATCCACATGACTGCAGGTGCCCCTTCTCCCCATCTCTGCAGAATTCTGAGTGAATTCGTCCCAACTGTAAGAGGTTAATGCACAGAACCTCATGTGCAGAGGTGGAGGAGAAAAAGGTAGAGGAATCTCTCACTTCCCGTGAGATTAGGAAATGTGTAAAATGTGGGAAACAGTGCACGGTTTTCTAAAAAAGCAGCACCTGAATAAGGCTGTAGCAATGTGAGAAGTGAATATTTGCAGAAATGTAACATTTCAACCCTCAAAAGTAGGCAAATCAGTGTCATTGGAACGCTCCCTGTTAAACCTACCCTATCACAACACTTACAGTTTCTTAAGCCTTTCTCCTTAGATATTCCGTGAACCCATCATGAAGTGGGCACTTGATAAGTATCTGTTGAGTGAAAAAATAGAGGAAGCAGTTCAAAGTAGAGAGGCTAGGAAGTAGATGTGAAGGTAATGAGGGAGACTTTCAAAGTGCCATTATTAAATGCGCTCGGAGGAAGTCCTGTGGCTGATGTCACGGGCTGAGTTAGTGGGAAAAGAGCAGCCTGGTGGTGGGGTGCGGAGCTGCTCTACGTCGTGTATGGGCCAGCGGTAAGGCAGCGACCGGGTGGGGGACTAAAAATTAAAAGTGCTTAAGAACTGATGGGCTAAAGGAGGTGAAGAGAGAGGAAGAAGCAAGCAGAGGCTTCTGGTTTGGACAGGGGATGATGAGAGTACCATTAAACGGTGCTGCGTAGGAAGGGGACCGGGGTTATGGGAAAGGTAAAATTACTAGGTTTGGGCTTGAAGTCCTTGTGAATGCATCTAAAAGAGGAAGCGAAGTGCTCTAGTCCCCAGGTAGCAGAGTCAACTGACTTTCCAAACGGCCAGTTAAAGCTTTTTCGCTACAGTAAAGTCACCTGACTTCTGTAACCTGGTTCTCTTATTGTAGAGATGGCACAGAAACCAGTAATATAGGAGGCTGGTAGATGTACTTAACACATGGAATGATCTGTTCTTTTGGGAATACTAGGAAGGAAGTCTGAAAAATAGATTTTGCAAATCGTTGATAACAGATCTTGTCAAAGTTAAATCATGATCACACATACCATGAAAAAAGTAACAAACACATTTTTAATTTTGCTGAATCTTGAAACAAACCCAGTGAAAATCAAAAAGGGGCAGCGGGTATAGCTCAGTGGCAGAATGCTTGGCTCGCATGCCTCAGCATAACAATCAAAACAATAAAAATTACCAAAAAATTTAAACCAAATGTTACGAAAAAGCAGTTTACCAGCTTGATATCAAGAGGTATGTACATGTCTTTAAACCTTATAATTGAATGTGCACATACATTTGTATATCAGAACTAATTTTCATTTTAGTTTATTTAAATCTGTGGTTGATTCAGCAGATGGTCATGTTCTCTTCATCATTGAAGAAATAATTTTCCTCTTTTGCTGTCCTTGCTAATGGCTATTAAAACCTCCAGAGGGCAGCAGAGGATGCTGTTTACAACTGAAGTTCAGAAAAAAGAAGTGCAGAACAGATTTTCTCACCGGAAAGTTCCCCTTCTGTCTTACCACGTGATGTCACTTCCTGTGTGTCAGCTTGAATTCATTCCTACTCTCCCACAGTTTCAAAAGAAGGACATGGAAATGGTGATTTCTACCCACTAAGGTCACTTGTGTAGCATCCAATCTATTCACACATATCTTATTCAGAAATGGCAACCAAGTATTTACTGCTAAGTCTGTAGGAAGCTGTAGAAATTTGCTAAAACAAGCAATTTATGATAGAAGTAATCGTACAATGTTATAATAACTAAGTTACATGTGGCTCATGTAAAAAGGTATGGAACATACATGTTTATTTACAAGAGTGTATTTTAAAACCCCTTTAATTTGCATTAATAAAAACATTTGTGATTTTTCTTTGTAACTTCTATCATATCTATAGTGAAGATGAACAAATTAAAATGCAAGCTCAAGAGCCTATACCAAATTATGCCAAGAACATCCTGTGATCTTCAGTTAATTTACTAGGACTCAATTTAATAATTTTTAAAAACCAGCTAATATTTAAAATAATATCAAAATTCCATAATTTATTTTGCTAAACCTGTGAGAGCACTAAAAATGCCATGATTTGGGTTGGGCTTTTTGGAATAAAATCTAAAGTTTAGCAGTCTAGGAACAGTGGGTACATTACAGAATGACTCCAACGCTAACTCCTAAGAAATTAATCTAAAGCAAATGCCTGGTGAAGACTTTTGTCTTCAAGTGAAATGAGAAGGACTGGACACAGGTTCTTGTGAGTGAGCTCCTGGTGCAAATCTACGCTGTGATAGTTGCCTAGTTACATTAGCCCCGTTAAGATTCTTTAGTGACGGGCTGTGTGTTTGACTCCCTAAGACGGGGAGAAGATGTATCTTCACCCGGTTCCCATCCTGCGGTTCACTCTCCTCTAGTTCCGCTGGCCTCAGATGGGGCTCCAGCACTTAACGTCTGCCGTTTGAATAGAAAGGTAGTTCTTAAAAATTAAAGATAGGAAGTGTCAGTGTTATGTGTAGGCTGGCTTTTGTTATTGTTAATAAAATTTATTGCCCGTTTTTTAAAATGTTGGCCGCAGTTGCCTACCAAATAGTTTTGGATCATTCAGAGTTATGTGCAAGTAAAACATTAACACACCTTTCTTAAAAGTCCATAAATACTTTCATTTTTGTGGTTCTGCATCCCATGAATACACCTCACAAGTGTCTGTAATGATAATCGTACAGCTCTGAACAACCAGACTACCTAAATCATCTAACATTGTAATTACTGATAGCTTTGAATATATCAGCACAAATAACTGAACTGAAGAGATTTCCTTTATTTGTGTTTAAAAATCATTACAGTCAGTGTGGCTGAAGAGGCTACTGCACCCCATATTCCTGGGGTGATCAGGAATCTGGATGGGAGTGAGCAGCTTGCGCTAGGAGAGTCTTCGTGCCCCAATCTGGGGTGAAGGGAGAGCTGGATTCTTAGGAATGCACAGCTCCCAGCTCAGGGCCAGAGGGAGCTGAGAGGCCAGGCATAGAGAGCAGGGCTCAGGGAGGTAGAGACGGCAAAGCCTTGGGGTGCAGTCTCCACTTTCAGGGTGTAGTGGTGTTCTGGGGAGCTTTCCTCTGAGGGTCTCACACCCTCCGCTGTGACTATAGAAGAGCATATTAAACAGAGGTGCGGTGCGTTGACATATTAGGATAACTGTTTTCTCTCTAAAGTGCAATACACCTAAGTCTACATAGAAAACTACAAGGGTGGTCATCATCAGCAGAGCCTTACAGAAATGAGATGTAAGACACACACTGACATGTAACTGTTGCACTTAAAAGACTGCCAGTAGCCACATTTCAAAAAGTAGAAAGAGCTAGTGAAATTAATTTTATACTCGTTTTAATTTAGCCCAGTATAATCAAACCTAGCACTTTAAGTGTACAGCCCACTTCAAATGGCTTTTTACAGTCTTTATTTCATCCCAGGTCTCTGACATTTAGCATGCACTGTATATTTGCAGCACATTGAAATGCACACCAGGCGCAATTCAGGAGCCCCGTGGTCAGTGACTGGACTCTGTTTGGATCTTTTGCACATAACAACGTCATCATGACTACTGTTTGTTTTCCTTCCACTTGACAAGCAAATTGAATCAACTTTGCTTTTATAAAAAGGGGAGAAGAAAAGTGCTAGATAACTGAAAGAGAAAGTGGTCACTGGATAAAGAAATCCTACTCACACGTTTATACTTTTTACCTTACTTGCTAGTTCTGAACGGAGTAGTATTTATTTTGAACTTTAACACGAAGTGCTACAACATGATAAAAACTATGGTAAGAGGATTCATGAAGAAAACATGAATTCCGTAAGGCAGACTTGCAGCCGAGGAAATTGGACATTTTCATAAGTTGTTAACTTTAGCAACTTAGTGTTTTGAGATGATGAAAGATTTCACATTTTCATTTGACAAGTCCTTTGCAACTTTTTAATGAAGAGCAATTATATAGCATTAAATGACATCTATTATCTTTTGATGAAATTAAGGCTTTTTATAAAGATCTAGTTCATCATTCAATTACCACCTACCTTATATTTCTTCTTCCATTTGCAATGCTGTTAAGAGTCTGTTCTTTTTCTGTCACTACTACCTACCCCTTCTGCACTTGTCAGGAATATGCCAGAAGTGTTAACTGAAGAAGGGTCACTGAAAGGTCATCTTTCACCAGATCTGCACACTCGGGTACACATAAGCAGCTTTTGTGTGACTTGTGATATACAAAGCATTCCAGAACTATAGGAGACCTTTTTAAAAAATTTATTAAGTTTATTGGTGCATTTTAGGTATACAACATGACATTCATTTTTGGGAATTTGTACCTGTATATGATATCACTTTTTTTTTAACTTATTTTTGGTACTGGGGATGAACTTGGGACCTTGGGCTTGCAAGGCAGGTGGTGGCGCCACTGAGCTCACCCCCAGCCCTACATGATATATCTTAGTTATTTTTTTCACCATTCCCCTGCTCTCCCTTAACTGTAGGAAATCGTTAGTCTTCAGAGGAAGCGAATGCCCTTCCTTTTGGGCCATATCTCATTACTTCGTTTCCCTGTGAATTTATTGATATGTGTTCCTGATTCGTGAATATGGCTTGTTGTATTTCTAGACTCCTAAATCTCTTTTACAATAGTTTTTTTTTTAAGTGTTAACACTATAGTAAAATTTATAGAACTCCTTTTCAAAATGTATGTTTCTTTCAACATTGTACCTCATGGTGACTAGGTGATAATCCAACCTGACCAGCATGGGGAGTGAAATGGCGAACAGAGCCCCTCACTACCGCCCCTCACGAAAGTGCAGCCCAGTAGCACGGCTGCCTGCCAGCCAGATGCCAGCCACTCTGCCCCTGGGCCAGCCTTGTTTCGAGTCTGTTGCCTGTCCTTGGCCCGCGTATCTGCCTCTCACACAGAAACTTTATCTCCAACATTTCACTCATGAGAGAACCAGAGCACATGCAGTTCGGGTGCCTTGAGGCAAAAATCAAATGGAGAAGAAGTAGTCAAACTGGCATCGTTAGACGGGATCTTGGCAATCACAGCCGGTGTTTCCAGCCAGCGTGCTCCGAAGACTCCCGAGTTAGAAACAGCCAGGCTGTGGTGATTGGTGGTCTAGTGACAGGGAGGCGAACCCACAGCACGAGGGCTGCAGCTGGCTGCTTCTTTCCACTGAAAGCTCTAAAAGGTTCACCGTCACCGATGGGTGTTTTAATACGATGACTGTGGTTCATGTGACAAAGGCAAGTGGGCAAAGTGTTTGAAAAACGTATGGCCCGTGGTTTTGCCCAAAAGCTTATGATAACACCTCCGTTTTCTGCACCGTGTCTCCACACACTGGCATTTAACCTTAATTTTAGGAGTGCTTGACCAAGGGGGTGGTTTTCTACTTGCTTTTTCTTTCTTGGATTTCTAACGAGTTCTCCCTGAAACAAAGAAGTTGTCCTGATTTCCCAATTTAATGTAAGGCTGTGCTACCATAGTACTAGGATAGACCACCATTGCTGTTCCTCAACGTTCATCGGGCTGGGAGGCAGGCCGTGTGAGAGACTGAACACCCTTGACACAGCAGCCAGTAGAGAGCGATGGTTTGGATGTTTGGGCACCCTTTCTCCAAGTACCCAGGACCAGCCAAGGGTGGGGGAATGATTTGTGCACAGTTTGTGAACCCTTTCTGTTTTCCACCTGTTTTTTGTTTTCTTTATGCGAATTGTGGATTGATTTATCGGAACAACCTTCCTTTCAAATACACATGCACATCCATTGCTCATGTCAGGGTGCAGTTCTTAACAGAGTCATTGAAAATCTGAAAGATGGGATCAGAAAGAGTTGCAGCATACCGAAAAGCTTAAGATGAAAAATTCTTCTCTTCAAGTCTCTAAATTTCTGTTTGTCTTCAATCACTTGGAAACTACCGACTCCAAAGGAATTCTCAGTGGGGAATCCTCCTTCCAATGAGTCCGGTGACCCGTGTGTGCACCTCTGTGTGTGTGTGTGTGTGTGTGTGTGTGTGCGTG
>NW_022900950.1:78180879-78193005 GCF_012274545.1 Fukomys damarensis | reverse complement strand
AATGAGTCTGGTGACCCGTGTGTGCGCCTCTGTGTGTGTGTGTGTGTGTGTGTGTGTGTGTGTGTGTGTGTGTGTGTTCATTCTCCAACAGTAGAATTGTAGAGTCCTAGTTATCAGTGAGTTTAATTTGCTGAAGCGCGGACATACTGATTTCCAGATGTTGAACCTGTGGACTTCACTATCACCCAAGCTAAAGATTCCACATTCTTGCCAACCGTTGGAGCTGAACTATTTCCCCTTCCTGGCACCAACCACAATCTAGTCACTTCATTCTAAAAAGCTATGTGGGGCTTTTCTTTTCTTTCAATTTGTAGTAATGTGACTATTTTGCAAAATACCTTAAGGATTCCTGTAATCTGTAATCCTATATCCCAATCTCCCCTTTTTGGCCAAAAAGTTTCAACTTCTTACCTGAAATTTCCTCCCACTTCCTCTGACCTAAACTCCTTGCATTTGGCAAACACACTATACAACTACAAATGTGCCGCTGCCACATTTCCTTCCAAGTCTCCTCCCTTCCTTCAATTTAATGTTTATTTAACATTCTAGCCCACAAGATCCAACTCTTTGGAGTGCTTCAACAACTTGAGTTGTTGTCCTTCTCAGAATGTTTTTGTTTTTTTTACAATAAACATTCTGAAGCTGAAACCTGTAGTGGTTTTAAAGGAAAGCTTGAGTCACAACTACAATTTAGGAGAAAGAAAGAACGACATAGTGCTTATGTGTGGTTAAGGAAGCTCCCTTTGGACTTGGCAAAACAGCACACTGTCCTCTGAAAGTGGCTCTGACTTGCTCCTTACTAAAGACAGAGGCTCCTGGTGACTTTGAAAAACATATCGATTCATCCATGACAGCTGAATAGTCACCCACCAACACCATAGTTGAGCAAATAGTATGCTATGGCTTGTTAGTATGTGACGTTTCAAAATGTCACTTTAAACTGACGTTCCAAGTGCTTTCCTTATTTACTTTCAGGCCTCTTCCTATCGGTATTTAGTTAGCATAGTCATATAACATACGATGAACAACGAGTTTCTCTAAGGGCCAGGGGACACTATCACAGGCACAGTGACCAAATGGGTGATGGAAATCAGTAAGACCTTCGACAGCCATCCTGTTTATCCCAACTCCCACAAGTCTGGTGAGACGTGGTTTAAGAAATCCAATTGGAATCTAAAGATAAAACTCCTGTCTTAGTCAACGCCTGCTCTGTCCCACTGTCCGTCTTTATCCTGATTTGGGATATATCAATTCTTCTAAGGCCCTTGTAATCTTTGCTAAGTCCTAAAGGGACATTTTCTATCCCTTTAAGTCTAAAAGCAGCTTTCATGCCACTGTGCACTACGTACCTGGGCAGCTGCCCGACCCTAGTGGGCTTCCGGGATTCCAGTGTTGAGTTGACTTGGCCAGGTAACGGTAGTTCTTATGCTCAGGAATTTTTCTAATACCCGCCTCTCATTTTTCGTTTTGCTAACTAAATGCATTCATTCATTTTCTGAGTGATTTTAGACATTTGTTCTTCCTTCTACATATAATTTCATCTTTTTCGGTGTTCACAATAAGAAAAAGAAATCGCACAAACTCTAAGGATCGCAGGAGATAGTTAAAACACCATCCATCCGCCAAGGCTTTTCTGGAGACCTCTGTCCCATGGAATCTGTTTTCCCCAGTAGATTCGACCCTCAGCCTGCTTACACTGTTTACATTGCTGCAAAATAACCCAGGAAGCAGACTAGTACCCGCACTGCGTGGACTGGCCAGTACTCCCTACGTGGTCTGCGACGCACTTCCGTCAAGCTGGACTGGCCGGTGGGAGGGGCTGCGCCTACCGATTGCGGTCAGTCTTTGCACAGCTGCACTGTATTCTGAGCCACACAGATGACCACTCATTTCTCAGCACGGCTCCTCTCTGTGTTTCCTTAATTATCTGTTCCTAGGATATCTTCAGTTCCACTCAACAGAGGGCACTGGATTCCTATGGCAAAAATACCAATGTATACACATTAGAAAAAACTTAAAACATCCTAGTTTTTTTGTTTTTTTTGGTACCAGGGATAGAACTCAAGACCTTGCGCATGAAAGACAGGCATGGTGCCATTGAGCTAAATCCCCAGCCCTTAAAACATCTTAGAAGACAGTGGGAGAAGCTGAATTCTTGTTTGTTGCTATTAATTGCATAAATTGGTTAAGTTATGTCAAAGAGCAATTTGGTAACATACAGTCAAGGTAAAGAGGTATATACCAAAACTTTCTACAATTTGACTTTTGGGTACATTACCAAAATGATACGTAACAGAATGATATAACAGTATGTTAACTGTAGATAAAAATTTGAAATTACATAGACGGAGTGAGGATATTGAATAAATAAATCACAGTATATTTATTGATGCAAATTTGTGCAACAACTTTTTGTTGTTGTTTTTGTTTTTTTTAATTGAGTCTATTGGTACATTTTAGGGATACAGTACAGTTACATTCATTGTTCGGATTGTGTACCTCTACGTGACAGGTCTTCGTTCTCATTTTTCCCCTCGTCCCTGCCCACACTTCACCCCCTCCTCCCCCCCCCATTTACAAACACTTTATTTCCATCTTTTCATTTTCTCACATTTTTTTCTTTTCCTTTATTACCTTTCCCCTACCCATCTCACCTTCCCTACACCTTTAGCCCTTCCCATTTCACAATGTCAGTTATCTCATTAGGATCTTATGTACTATTACAGTTTATTCACACCAGAGAAACTATTCTGTATTTACACATGTGTGACTTATTTATTTCACTTAGGAGTATACCCTCAATATGTATCCATTCTTGCAACAACTTAATAAACTATGTCTTTGTGTATTAGAATGAATGCACTCTGAAAATGTGAAATTCAAAAGCAGGTTTCAGGTTAATACTCATCATGATGCCACGTCTGTAAAATCTGAAGGAAATAACCCCAAAATAATACCAGTTAAATCTGGACAATGAAAGCCTGATTGTTCCTTTCCTTATTTTTAAATTTTTCCAACTTTTAAAAAATATTTAATAGCCAAAAAGAGAAAATATTAATTGTATATACTCTCCACTTTCCTGTATTAAGCTCTTTGTAAAAACGTACTTCATTGTCTAATTGAATGTATTTATTACAATATTTAAACTAAAAGTTAGCACTGATAAAGCACCTCATGTTTAAATTAAAAGGAATTAAATTGGGATTGAAGAGACCAAAAGGGTAGTTATTTGGATTGGCAGACTTTTCAAATATAGGAAATTTTAGCTATTTCCATGAAAATAATGCTGAAAGGGGGGAGAAATCAGGTGAACCACTGAGACGCATCCCTTTGTGATAAAAGTTGTGGGACAGAGAAAAAGCCACTCTAAGCACGCTGGGGAAGAAATTTAAAAGCGATGCTGCACGCTTACAACGGCTGGTTTATGGCAGGCAAGAAACTAAGAGCTAAAGCATGACTTGGGATAAGAGAGAAGGAATATTTAAGAAACTCGGTTCTGTCACTGTAGGCGGGGTGTGAATCGCTGGGCTGAGGGAAAGGCAGAGCTCCGAGGGTTTGCAAAGGTGCGGGCAGCACAGAGAGGAGGAAAGGAGCAGAGGCCTGCAGGGGGTCCGAGGGCTGGATCAGGACGGACGCCCACTCCGAAGTGAGACACTTGGTGCCCAGAGCACGGCAGCCACAGGACACCCAAGGACAGCTGCGCGTGCTGGGAGCCCTGGGCAGCTGCGAAATCCATGCACCTAAGGCTTTGGGCCAGCGCGGCAGAGCTCTCTGTCTAACGCGGAATGCGCTCCCCTCTGGCCGGGCGTCCTCCAGCCGCCCCAGGCTGCTAATGCTCTGCAGATGCGGAGCTCTGCTTCTCCCAGCACCACCCGCCGTCCCGAAGTTCATTATGACCTCCAGCACCGGCTTCCCAGTGACGGCTGGGAGGTCTTCAAGTCAGACGCTTTCTCCCGACGCCTCAGCAGATCAGCTTCCGCTTCTCACCCCTTTCTGCACTCTGCTGTCTGCCCCTGAATTTAAGGTCATCTGAATGGGGAAGGGGAATGAATGTTGGGACCCTTGAGATGAAGTAGTTACTAAAGTTAAGAACAGGTTTATTTTCCTGCAGGAGTAATATGCGCCCCTCGTTTGTTATAACACCCTTGTCAATCTCCTCTCCTAACTCTCAGCCCTTTCGAACCATCCCAGAAGTTCTAGTGATCCGAGCTCTTTCTTGTTCCAATTTTCCTTATTGCCGTTCTTTGTTTTTCTCTCAGATGCTGGAAGACTTGTCATTGACTCAAACCTTCTTTTATAACCTTGTAGCTAAGACTGCTGGCTGCCACGTGTGCCCTTCACACCTGCAGGTTCTCGGATGCCCTCTCTTCTCGCAGGAGGGTCGGGGAAGGCCGCCGTCTTTGTGATCATTCCTCACGTTTGTTCGTGGCTGTCACATGGGTGGCTTGGCACTAGCTGTCATCTCACAGACACTCTTTCAGCGGTCACCAAACATGGCTTTGCAACCACACATTTTATTTCGTTTCGCGGGGCCATGGGGCTGAGAACGGTGTCAGCCATTCACATTGCACCGCCATCATTACGTGTGTTTGGTCCCTCACTGCCCCCTCTACCACAGGCAGTCCTGCTAATGCGCCATTGCCCATCTTCGTAAAATGCGTGTCCTTTGGAGACACGTACAGTGGAGTGTGTGCAGGCTTCATTTACACAGAAGGAAGCGTATTATTTTCTTGCTGTGAGTTTTGCTCTTTTAGCCTCTATTTTACTTTCGTGTCCCTCTGTGTCTACGATCTCCCAGTGGCAGATCAGGCCTTGGTTAAGCATGTATCTCACACATAGCCTGTTCCCTGCTGCTTTGTCTCCCACAGACTGCACAGTGCCTCAGGCTGCAGGACATGAAGACGGTGGACACCTCCACGTGGGCATCTGTGTGTGAGAGTCCCTCTGCGCCATTGAGCGTGCGCCTTCCCATCTGGCCTGATTCGCACACTGTGCTGCCCTCATCCCACAGCACTGGCACTGGTGTCACTGAGCTCACGAACAGCTTCTTGAGAGTTTTTAGGAGTTAGTCTCACGTGCAACCAGGACTAACCAGCACTGCACAGAATGAGCGTGGGACTAAAATACATGTGTGTGTGTGCACATGTGTGTGTGTGGTATTTGCTAGGCCCTGAAGCCAGGACCTCACATGCTCAGCACATACCACTGAGCTGTGACCCCAGCCCTGGAGAAACAATTCTTTGACCTGATTATCACTTCCTAAGTGCATCAGAGAAAGCTCCTGAATTACTCACTGCCAGTGGTGTATTCTGTGGGGTGGAAAGTAGAGTGACCACTAGAACTCGCATTTCCTCTCTACGTTACCCTAAGTACATCGACACCCTTAGAGAGAAGGGACAGCATACAGATTCGAATTTACTTTCAATTAAAATTATTTCAAGTACTCAGATATATAGGTAGTATGGATCCCTGCTCCTCTAAAGATCAGTTAAAATAGAACTTATACAGACGAAAGAGAAAAATGATATTGAAGCTTAGTGAAAACCAAAATTCTCAGAATTTTATAAAGCATAAATTATATATGCCATTTCCTGAATAACACATTTTGTCAAGTGTAATGTGCATATTTAGTTATATGTAGTAGCTTTTTTCCATTATCAAACATTTCTTTATTGGAAAAATATGAAATGTCATAGACATAATTTCAACTGTTCTAGGTGCTAATGCAATGGCAACAACTTAGCACCTACTTCTTTTATAGATATAAATAGTAATAGATGGCTAGAAATACATGCAAAGAAATTGGTATCTTCAGTGACTTTTATTCAGCTCTCCACAGTGAACAATGAATTAACTCTGATGAATCTGAAGGTATTGTGAAGTGTAAAAATACACTTTTATTTTAACTGAACATCAGCACTCTTCTATCCTGATTTTATTCCCAGAATGATTCTGAGATGGAGGAGCCCACTGGGTCACTTCAGGTATCTTCAGCAAAAATAAAATGCAAATCCAGTAGAAATTGGTGAAAATATATTCAATAATTTCAATAACTGTAATCATACTGGCCCCACAGAATAGGCCCAGCTGGCCACCGACATCAGCTATAACAACAACAAAAATAAAATACAAAAACTGAGTCAAGCATTATTTTTCATAAAAAGCAAACAAACATTGTTAGAAATTAAATTGTTTGAGGCTAATGTTAGCTCGCCAATTGTAATGGGTACAAGGCAACCGATACTGTAAGAAGATAGAATATCAGGCAACTGACACTATGTGAAAATAGGTTAACTGCATTATTTTAAAACTTGGCATAATTAAAGTACTAGTGGTTCATAATATCTGGCAAGAATATTCATTCAAATCATTTCAGAAAGAAGAGGGAAGAAACAAACATAAAATCTGTCTCTGGAATACATCCCAAAGACTTTGGAAGACAATGGGCCCAAGCAAATCCTAAACATCCTATAACAATGTGTCTGTTTCCACCTGTGAAATAGATTTATAAATATAAATATTTATATATAAGTATATATAATTATAAATATATATATATAAGTATTGTTTTGCAGAAAATTAATTTCCAGGCAGCTTGGACTGCAAGTATCCCAAGTTTACTTCTTTGTAAACTTTTATAACATTTCATTCAACCTAAGTGTATTAAAGCAGCACTGCTTTTTAAAAAGGTTTGAAGAAACTGTATTTAGTGAACAGTTTTTGAGTGTGCAGTTCACTCACATTTTGCACACTCATCTTAGTCATTCATCTCTGGAAATGCCCCTGCTCCCCAGGGGCCCAGTGGACCTGTAACTCCCCATCCGGCCCCTGTCAATCTCTCTTCTGTCTTTGTATCTGCATTTGAGAACCTCAGCACTGTCTTCCTGATCAGATTCCTAATCTATCTCACTGCACTGGGGAAGTGTAGGCTTCTCTGAAAACTGTTGAGAATTTGTCTATTTTCTCTCACTTTGGGGTCTCAGCTGCTCCCTCTGTCTTTTTGCCTGACTCTGACCTGTTTTCTTCCTCCATCAAGCCTTCTTCAAACACAGTGAGGATAAAATGGAAGCAAAGCTTTTGTAAATAAGGAGGGGAAGAGGGTAAATGAGGGAGGGCAGGGAATGGGGAAAAGAAGAGGAATCAAGATACATCACGTGCAGGTAAAGTTCCCTATGATGCATGTGATCATTATGTAAATCTAAATTGTACCGATGAACTTAGTAATAACAGAACACACTCAGTGAGTCGGGAGAGCAGTGGGAAGAGGGTCAGGGCTGCCCGGTGGGTGAGTGGAGAGGGCAGTGGTAGAATCCTAAGTGCTTAGTTTTGCTTGCTCGGTTCACCTCCCTGTGCAGCTCTGGGTGCAGGCAGGAGGTGTCTGAATTCGGCCCACTGAAAACCTCTGCAAGTGGTCACTCTTTGAGGGGGAAGAGAAAGAAAGGAAAGTGAGAAAAGGGAGGGCAGCTTCCTTCATCAAGGTCTGTGGGGTTCTCTCCTAGTGCTTCCTAGGACTGCAAAAGGGCCGGGGTTAAACAAATGATAAGAACAGGTGTGATTGTTCTTCTCCATTAATAAGTTAAACCTTAACTGTGAAAGGAAAAAAATCCTGATAGAAGTTGAGGAGCAACTAGGCAACACTTACCAAGTAACTCAGGCACGCTGACTGCTTTTTGCTGCTGGGTTATCTTATAGTTTAAGTCACTGTAGTTGATTTCAATGTTCAGCAGATTCTCTCTGGGGTGAACACAGAATTGACATGCACTGTCAGCACTGTCTTCAACTTCCGTTTGACAAAGTCAGATTCATTTCAGAATCAGACACTATTGATTGTTGAACAGTATGTGTGTTCATATTAATGCCAGGTAGGTAGCATCATTTGGAAAACACCCCTGTTAGGCTGGGACTTGGGGAAAAGAATTATTGCCCGCACTCATTTTCTTCCTGCCTCATTCCTGAGTCGCTGGAACAGAACCCTAATTATCACCATCTAATGAGTGGACTAATGTCTTTACAAATAGTTAAATACATATTTAATTTTCATTTCAGTCCTGGTCCTTTGCTTTGTTACTTATGTTACCCTGGAGAAACTGCTTTGTTTACCTGAGTTTTGCTTTCCCCATCTGTGGCCAGGATTTGAGTTGAATTCACAGTGTTGTGCTGAGAAGAAATTAAATAATTATGCACAGGACTGGCATGCGTCCACTGCTCAGTAAAGGATGCACGCGAGTGAAGACTTTTACTGTCTTTTGGGAATCTTCATCTGTCAAGCGCCATACTAATATGACAGCTCTCCACTCAGGGTAGGACACCCTCACCCTGTTTCTGGCCAGACCTTACAATTCCACCTTCTTAGGATGATTTTTCCTGATCACCATCCACAACCTGGGAATAACCTCTCTGAATCTGGCTTCTTCAGCCCCTTTTCTGCTCTCCGTCTTGGTCCATCAGAGGGGACAGTGTGTCCTTGCTGTTCATTTCCATCCCAGTGGAAACAGACACACAGCAGGGCTCTGTTTCTCAGACACCGAGGCAACCCTAAGTCCAAGAATACTCATTGATTCCTAACACATAACAGGTGCCCTCATATATTTCTAAGAAAAAATAACAAATTAAAGAGGAAGCCAAGAAATAAATATTAATTTGCCTGTGATATAAGCTGAAGGGAAACCAACCACCCTGTGATTTTCAGATGCCAGTAAAAAAGTTCATTAAGAATAGATCCTATTAGCAATGTTTCCAGGTATTATGTGATATCTGTTAACATTTCTAAGGAACATGGTTCTAAATCACCCTCTTTATTATTTACAGCATTTGAAATCAATATTCCCAAATATATTTAATTCAACATGTCTCATTAATGTGTGTACCTAATTTCCACTGGTTTAAGCCTGGGTAACAGGAGAATGTACAACGTTTAAAGAGACAAACAGGGAACACTGTAATATTTACAAACAATAAAGCAATTGCCAAAGTGAAAGAAACAATAAAGTTATCTTGGAGGTTCAGAAATTTTAGTAATGTTCCAATATTTCTGTCTTCCAGTGTGCTCCTAGTTCGCATGTGCACTGATGTTTAGTTTCAACGATGTGCAGTTTCCTAAGCACAACATTTATGATCATATCCAAGCATTATCCATTTGGGTTACTAGGAGAAGAGAAATTCCCGTCCCACAAAAACACTGCAATGTTTACTCAGCTTCTCTCAGGCAGCTGATCTGTCCAGTAATTTGGATCACACCAAATCTGTGCCTCATGGTGATAGTGAAATTGTTCAGTGATGTACAAGAACATTTGCTTATCTTAGGAAAAGCACAGCTGTAAAATAAAGTCTGGATTTTAATAAGGACAAAGAGATTTTTAAAATGAGCATTTTATTGCAGAACACTAAGAAAATGCTTCCTCCCTGGTGCCTCAAAATGAATGCTGTTAAGGGGAATGAAGTCATGCTGCATAAAGCCATTTTATGCCATTCATTTTCAAATATGTGTTAAATAGATGCCTTAGTTACTTTTCTTGTTGCTGAGACAAAATACCTGACACCCAAACTTAAGCAAGAAAAGGTTCGCTGTAGCTCAGGGTTTGTAGAGGTTTCATTTCATAGTCAGCTGACTGCAAGGCAGGGGGATATCACATTACAGAGGAAAAACAGTTCATGGTGGGCAGAAGGCAGCAAAGCAGAGAAGCAGTGAAGTAGCAAGTGACAAGTGACGTGCAGCAACAATAGCAGCCTTCTTTCTGTCTTGTATATTCTATCCAGGCTTCCCACCTAAAGGTGGCAGTGCTCACACCCAGGGTGGGGCAGCCTTAAAACTAGCGTCACAGTGTGAATCAATACCAGCATCACATCCTTAATCTCAGCGTCATACACCCTAGATCCAGCCAGCTCCAAAAAGGTCCACCTGTGACCACATAAGGATTTGGTGGACATCTAGACCCAAGGTACAACAGAATAATTTTAATAATCCACTTATTGACTTACAACATCTCCCAAGTTCAGCCACAATTTACCCTTGTTTTCACTGCCACACTACCTTTTTCAGCTGTGCTAAGCATCTCATCATCTTCATAATGCAGTTCAGCAGCTGTCAGGGAGGCCTGGCCTGGCCACAGCCTGGGGCTGATTTCTGCCCCAGGAGGAAACCTACCCAGGTGTGGTGATTAAATTAAGGACTCCATCTTTGTAAATCACATCAGCTGCTCAGATCTCATGTCCGCTCTCCTGACAAACTACTTTTGTGTATTCTGATTTGCTGCTTTTATTCTGCTGCCAGTGTAAATTTCTTACCTATATGTGTAACTTCTCGGCTGCACCATCTAGGATCCAGGAAACACGGAGCCACCTTTGCTCAGCTGCTTGCTACAGTCTCCTAAGAATAGCTTTCACTCTTGCAGCCAGTCCCTATCCATCAGATATGCTATTGTAATTGGAAAACCATTTATAAAGATTAGATTCAACTCTCTGTTCAATACATGGGTTTCTTTTCTGACTTACCAGCATATCTCTGACACATTGCCTACCTTCTGTACAAACCCGACAATTCTAGAACTCAGAAGATCTCTAAAAGCCAAAAGTCACACAAAATCATATTTAAATGTGACAGGCGTAATTCTACATGCAAATCAGCTTCCCATATAAAAAAGGCATTTACTGCCAAAAGGAAAGATAAACTCGAGTCACCTGTTGGAAATGGATGTACTTTGAGACCATAGTGTCAGATGAGATAAATCAGACACACAGCTTAGATATCACATGGTTTATCTTGCATGAAAAATCCAAAATATAAAAAGATCAAGACAAAAGATAAGCAATAGGAAATATGGAGATAGACCTTTCCAAAAGAGGAAGGACATACAGAGATGGAGCGGGGAGGAAGGGGTGTAGATGCACCAACTCTACAAAAAGAAAGCAAACAGAGTGTGATGCAAAGATGAAGAGAAAAAGGAAAGAGATCAAGAGATGGTGGAGGGGGTGGGAGGGAGAGGCGATAAGAAAGGAATGAAGATGAGTTTGATGCGTATTCCAACTCCACAGAAGGAGTGCAGGCTTTATGCACTGCACACATGGACTAACAAAAAGTAAAGTGAGATCCTTTACAGTAAACGTAGAATTGAATATAAAGAAATATCTGTATTGGAGGCAGCAAAGTAAGTAAAGGTAATTACAAATTTATGACCTCTCTATTTTTTGTCTCTAATTATTTTAATATCCCATGAATTCTATCTTACTGAAAATACCTTTTTCTTCCTGATTTGTAAAGATCATTTTCTCTTTGATGTACTTAAATGGAAGACTTTTCTTTTTCTTTCCTTCATTTCTTTTTTTTCTTTTTTTGTGGTACTGAGGGTCAAACTCAGGACCTTATGCTTGCAAGGCAGGTGTGGTACCACTGAGCTAAATCCACAGCCCTGAAGACTTTTCTTTTATTAAAATAAATGCTAGGGCAAGACTGAGTCAAAACACACTTTCAAAGTTATCTTCTTTGCTGTGTAAAAATGTCAACTTTAATTAGTTTATATTTACTTTAATAGATATAAACGCAGATAACAATATATAATTATTATTGTGTCAGGTCCTAGGCCTAAAAATATAAATAAAAAGCAAAGCAATATTTCCTCCTTAACTGAAAAAAAAAAAAAAGGACAAAAGAACAGTTCTTCATGAAGCTTGATTTACAATTTCTAAGTAGAAAAAAACTAATTTAATACTCGGTTAATGAGGAGAATTAGAATCTTGTGTCTCTGTGAAAACCATGGTGACCAGAGTCGAAGTTCTTGGGCATAATTTCAATCTATGCCATTGACAAGAAAATCACTTAAAATCCAATGTGCTTCAAATCCCTGTTTTGCAAAAGAATAGTAAGTTTTGTTCCACCTACGTACATGCTTGTTAGAAGATGCAAGCTAGATGTCAGTAATCTTATTAGAATCTTATGCATTGTTGCAGAATATTCACACCAGGGAAACTATTCGGTATTTACACATGTGGGACTTATTTATTTCACTTAGGAGTATATCTTCAATATGTATCCATTTTCCTATGAATGAATCTATTCTCTCGCTCTTTATGGCTGAGTAATATTCCATTTTATAGAAAAACCACAACTTCTTTATCCAGTTTCCAACGGAT
>NW_022900950.1:78107919-78179914 GCF_012274545.1 Fukomys damarensis | reverse complement strand
AAAAAAATAAAAAAAAAAAAAAAAAAAAAAGAAGATGCAAGCTAGAGGAGAGGTGCCCTGATAGAAGCTTTTCCTGCTCTCGACTGTAATAGACATCAGTCAGCGTTGTTCTTTTCCCCAGCTGAGGAAACAAAGGTGTAACCAGGAGCAAAGGAGTCCAGCCAGCTCCGTGTCCCTTCCCCCACAGAGTAAGGCACTGAAAGACCTGATTTCACCTGTTTACATTTCTATGCTTTCCTTGTTAACCCAGGAATGCCAGCCATTACCTCCCTGGATTGATACCCATTCCATTTCCTGAACTTCTAATGTTTCCAACAAAGAAAAACCTGATCTGGATTGTGAATAATTTATAAGGCTAACAAGATCACCTGATATATTCTTGGCTTTGATTCAGCTTCTTGGAGAGAAGTTTCAAAGCGTTATGTCTTGGAAATGTGGAATAAGAAATGGTAGCGGGGTATTCCGTTTCCTCACAAGACACAGGACAGCTGGAGTTATGTGTTCCCATGGTACACAATTCCTTAAATTCTATGTGGTCTGAGGTGAAAATACAGACAGGGTGGAGAAGATTATTTTACAGTGGGGAGGACAGAGCTTTGTAAACTTGGTAGCGATCTCAGTTTCAATGTTAAAAAGAGTGTCTAACAAGTTTTATCACTACTCTTTCTCCAGCGGTGTTTATATCTTACCATAATACAACAAAGGAAATGAAATATAAAACACATCGGAGCTGTTATCCTTGAGTTCCTTGGGTCACACTGGGTTCAGATCTTTATTAGCAGCGAGCAATTCTTCCCAGATTTCTCAGGGTCATTTTTATGAATTATGAGCTATGTGGCTAGGAGACGGAGCATTGCGTGACCCTGGTCACTCTGAGAGGAACCTTCAAACACAGCCCCGGAAGGAAGCACATGGCTTAGGCTAAACTGAAGTCATCCTCAGACTTGGCTTGGTGTACGATGGATGAACGTGCTGCCCTTTAATGTCATTTCGTACGCTGGAGCGGATGACAGCCCAGGCGTGCTTGGGTCTCAGTCTCCCATCCTCCCTTGCTGCCTTCACGGCCACCACGTGACTGTGCTGGGAAGAGCCCTGCAGGGCAGGGTTCGTTTCTGGTTCCTTCTCATCCCTGCCCTTTCCTCCTCTCATGGCTCCTCACTCTTAGGGTTTTGATGTTAAAGCCTTTTGTTGTCATGAACCTGCTGTTCACCAAAACCTCTTGCTTAACACCCAATGTGGGGCTTGTTGTCTACTCTCTAACACAGATGCTGTATGAGGGCGTCACCCGTAGTGCATCTTTTTGTTTTTTAAGACTAAAGGTAAAAAGGACTACATTTCCTCTCCATGCCCACACACTCACATTCTCATATACTCACGCACTTACATGCTTAGATATGTCACATACAATCCCATACACTCATGCACATACACACAAACTCATATTCACACACACATGCTCTTATAGAACCTCTCACGTTCCCATTCTCACAGGCTCACACTCAAACATGTACATACTCTTACACACTCATACACAGATGTACACACCTGCACCCTTTTCGCAGACACATTCCCAGGCTCACACACATATCACATGGCCCTGTTCACCACAAGGGTGCCTCAAGAATCACATGCATGGTGTTCTTCCTCAAGAAGAAATGTGAAGAAGTCATAAAGAATTTGACATGATTCACACTCCCTCGGTTATCACTGTGTCTTCCTGTGATATTTGACCTGAGAGCCATAGAAAACCACAAAATCCTTTCCACTCACATTCATATCATGAATATTTTACAACCACTAAAAAGAACGTATCCCTGCTGTGCTGGAGTTATTTCCAAAATGGATTAGAAAAACAGCTTTTCAGAGAAGAGAATGTAATAAGATTTCATTTAACAAACAGTCAGCGACTTCAGTCAGACATATGAAGCTGCATATGAGGAACACTGGAACAATATACTAGAATATACTAGAGTGTCCTCCAGTTGGGGGTAAGATAGGTATGTAAGCAAAACAAAAATACTTTATAAGAACCTGCCACCCATAAATAAGGCTTGTGTGGTTTTGATTCTGCTTATGTAAAACTTTATATATAAAATGTATGTGCAAAGAAATGAATGGTTCTAAAACAGCAAGAGTAATGTCTAAAGTGATATTGCTTGAACTTTTGGGTGACTGTTTTGTCTTCTGTACTATTTGATCTGTGCACAACAGACATGCTTTATTCCTGAAATAAGAAAAAAGTCTCTTTTTATTTTCAAAATCAAAATTTTAAAACCAATGTAAAGATTTGGGCATAAAACCCATCACTCTGTTGTTACTGTTACTGTGTGTCTTTAACTGACATCTTGAAATCAGAAGTTTTGTTTTTTGTTTTTATTTTACAGTCAATGTTTTTGTAAGTCACTGTTTAAGAATAGTTTTTAAATCTCTCATAGTCTATTTCTGTTTCATTTTTGTGCTAGAATGATTTAAAGGTTTATATCACTCTAAGTAACCTTAACCTTTAACATAAATCCTGAAAGAAAATGAAGCCACTTACCAAGGACAGGTGAAACACAGCTGTAGTATTTTAGTAGGTCACATTCTATCCCATCTCCTTAAAAACAGTAAATGTAACAGAAAGAGAGTATTTATTTTAGTTTTGGTGCTGGGGATTGAACCTAGGACCTCACTCATGCTAAGACAATGACAAAAATAACTGTCATCTGCCATCATCTACCCACCCATTCATACGTCTGTATGGACATTTATCCCTTCATCAGATTATGGCTGAGACATATTAGGACTCAGTAAAAGTACATGTGAAGAGGAAGAAAGGTGCTTTTCTTTCTTTCCCCTTGTCTGTATAATTCTATAGTCTTTCAGTGCGAATAGCATGCTCAGTGGCTTGGGTTTGATCCTCGGTATTGTAAAAGTGAAATAAAATGCCTTTCACAGTTATTATTTGGTTTGACTGTGCTCACAGTCTTGTGATGTGGGTATCATTATTTTATATATGAAGAAAACAAGCTTTGCTCAAGACTATGCCATTAGTGGGCCCATGGCACATTCTGTATAACTTTTGTCTTGCTCTGTCTGCCATCCATCCATCATCTATCTGTCTGTCTGTCTATCTATCTATCTATCTATCTATCTATCATCTATCTTTCCACCCATCACATATTGTGGGGTTAGGCTACACTGTGCCAACTTGACTGGATTGGGAGCCACCTAAGTGATTAGAAAAGGACAGTTCTGGGATTTCTGGGAGGGAGGCGGAAGCCTAGCTTTACGGCTCCTTCTTCTCTGGTGCTGCTCCCCTCTCTGCTTCCTGGCTGCCATGAACTAAGCAGTTTTGCTCCACTGCAGCCTTCTTCCATGATGTGCCTGCCAACAACGGGCTGGATTCTCTGAAACCATGGGCCAAATTAAGCCTCACTTCCTTTACACCGTGAGGGTAGGGTACTGTGTCCCAGAAACAGACAAGCTGACTAACACACATGCGCACAAGTGCACTTCCTATGACGTATTCCCTTTCTGCGTTCCAGAGTGGCGAGGCGAGCTGGGGTCGAGAGGCGTCACTCCTTAGTTACCTGGAAGCATGAAAGGCAGGCATCCACACTGCTTTTCTATGTGCCGGGCTTTGCACTCCTTCAAGCACCGGAAAGTGCTGTAGCTGCTGAAGTTCCACAGCCTGATATGAGGGTTGCACTCTCCCCACGGGTATTCCTGGTGAACTGTCTAAGATAAAAGAGAAGCTACGAAAGATTTCTCTCACTCGACCTACCGATTTTCTGTCTTTGGGCTCTTTGATTTTTAAAAATGGATTGTTGCCAGTTTTGCCTCCTCTCCTAACTGGAAATGCCCTGAAGATAAATATAATAGTGGTCTTTTCACATTTATCCCAAATGCTAAACGATACGATCAAAGTAATAATTTACAAAATGGACTCCTATAAGGAAAAAAAATTATGTGGATGTCTTTTTAGCATATTAATTAGTCTACCCAGAAAACAGCAGCCAATATCGCAAAGACAAAATTTCTTTATTGAGTGCCTATTCTGTACCAGACAACAGAGTGGATATCATTGTTTTACTCAAACTTCATGAAACAACTGTGAAAGAGAAATGGTACCACCGTGCCCCCTTAACTATTGTGGGAGGGGAGGCAGTTTAAGACTGTTAATTAAAGAAATTACGGGGCAAGAGGCCGGGACATGGAAACCTATCAGACCCGATGGCCCGGATGTTGCCAGTTCGGCCTTGTTTACGTTCGCCCCACGGGGAGGAACAGGTGAGCAGCTCAGGTGAGCCCCACTTAGAGACCCTTTCTATTGCCAGAGAAGTTGAAGTTGCAAGGATTTAGCAGGCTTCCCAGCGGTCTGTATGAATCCACTGTTACTAAATCCGTGCTTTCAGATAAAGGAAGGCGACCTGAAGCGAGACTCGGGTATTTCTGCCAGTTGTTTAAAAGCATAGGAGAATGGGGTATCTAGTAAAACAGAGTTGTTTGGGCATTTATAACCTTCTCCGCACCACCCAACGCCCCAGACCCAAGCTCCCGTCTCACCTTCAGCTGGCGGATCGTCACCCTCGTGTGCATCCCTACGGGCGAGGACAAGCCCAAGCCATCAAACTGCGGCTCCCTCTTGGGCGAATGGATATCAAAGATGATCCCCGCGTCAGCAAAACCAAGGGCCGAGCTGTCAGTAAATTCCTCCTGAAACAGAAACTCGCGTTTACTCAAGGCACAGGTGAGTTATCTCAGTCCGACACAAGTTTGGGACTTATTTCATCACCACATGATGGTATTTATTTACCTGAGGCCAGTTATTAGGATTCAATCTCTTTATATGGAAGGTGTGAAAAATGAAAACCCGAAGAGGTGTGGTCATGGCTGGGCCACAGCGCAAAGCTCTGAGGGCCACAGAGGCCCTTCTGTCAGAGATGCACACTGAAATCCAGGGTGATGGTGAATCATTTCCTTCATCTTCCCTGGCCTGCTCTTCCCCTAGCCTTTTTTAGTTGCTTGCTGCTGGACGGTCTGTGCATTTAAGAGAATCGTGTGCCCTCTTCTCTTTGCAATGAAAGTCCAAGCCTTATTTAAAATTCAAGTGTATTTTCATAATAGTGAAGATGTACGCAGTTTCTTTAACACCAGTGCTCCTTTGATATAAACCCTGTATGAGATGGAGAAACTCCAGACCCAGCTTGGTCATTAGCTGTAATTTGAGGCTATACCAAGTAGGCACAGGCTTGAGAACATTTTGATTTTTCAGTGAATGGATTAACTGTGTGTAATTACCTTTAATAAATATGCTTAAGGTTCCATCTGTAGCTCAGAATCCTGCCCTCATGGGCTGGTATAACCCATCACGAAACACAGTTGTACTCAGGGGAAATATCTCTGGGTGTTATTCATTTATGGGATATTGCAGTAAATTTGTAGATTTTAATGACATTGTAAAAATATCTGGGAATTCTACATTGTAAAGTTCGTAACTGACCAGGAGTAATATTTGAAAGACTTAAAAATATTAGCAAATCAAACACATACACACACACACACACACACACACACACACACCCTACACAAATATGGGCAGGTATAGGCATTTTAGTGTGGCTTGTATCTGTGTTTCAAGAAAATATCTTGAAAAGGATGAGGCAGAAGTTACGGAGAGCACCTCAACAGAAATTCTTTTAAAATAGTCCACCGACTCCTTCACATAGGGGAGAGGGGAAAGAGCCTTGGTGATTCATCACCTCTGTCCCTGTCACTTTTCACGCTTGCTCTGTCAGCACTGCAGAACCCTCAGCCATAAACCCTCAGCCTCTCCCGTGTGACAGAAGCGGACACGCAGGACAGCAAGTGAGTGCTGAGCTGCAGTGGGGGCTCTGCCTGCACCCCGGATGATGGCACCACTGCACCCACAGGCATAGGGGCCTCCGGGTCTGCACTCTGAGAATTTCTTAGGCCAAGGAAACTTTCTGAGAGCTAAGCTTGGAAAAGCCCACTTGTACATCATTCTTTTCATAGCGATCATTTTTACATCATCTTTTGAGCTACTTTTTCTACCTTTGTCAAATGTGTAGATAATTCCTTTCTAAAATATACTGCCTTGCTTACATGAAAATCTTACGACTGTTAAGTGCACCGAGTCATCTTAAATTAACTGTATGTATTACAATTTAGAAGTCTCTGGTTTCCTTCTTTTGTGGCATGAACACGTCTTGGAATCACAGCAACAGAGCCAATAATACAGCCAAGAATCTCCAGGTTACGCCTGTAAACGTCACTCTTTTAATCTCTAAATCAATAGTTATGTAGAATTCAGGGGAGACTGGGCTGAAGCGACAAAAACAATGTCCAATGGATAGGATCTGCCTGACAGAGTAAATCACCTGTTGTTTTGTTTTGTTTTTGAAATCCTGTCTGTTCTCGACTGTTCTGAATGTTGGAGAGATTCAACAAAATTCAATACCTGATGGACATTGAAGACCAAGTTTAAGCCTCTTCCAGACACACTCACTTTTTTCTTTCCTTGGATAGTTTCACCATGATTAAAAGTAAAACAGTTTCCATATTCAGTGAAGATGTGTTTAAAATCCTCCAACATGAAAGCAAGCCAAATAAAACAAAATCAGTCTGGTGTTTTCCTTACTTCTAAAAGTTAAATTACTATAACATTTTTAAAAAATCATACATCTCTAAACAAGAATGCAAAAATATCAAGAATAGATACACCCCCTGTGACTTATGTGTATGTTCAATGATAGGTTTTATTCCTTTTTAATGTGCACTTTTCAATCTGCATGTGATTCTTTAAATGAGATATCTTCATATGTAATTTGGCATGACTTTGCATTTATAAAATGACACGTTTTATGTTTTACTAAGCATTTTCGGGAGCATGTCTGTACCATGGAGAACAGCCTCACCATCTTCTATTTGAGCAACACCCAGGACTCTGCCCTTGGCCCTGCTCTTCCGCTCCTCCATCCAGAGGTGAGCAGGCACTGTACGCTGGGCTGCTCTCCCTCCCTAACCCGCCCTGTGGCCTCAGTGATTTGGCCATAAAATGTAGGGTGTCCCGAAATGGCTGAGCAGCCTTCCATGGGATATTGCGTGGCCACTGGGGCGTGAACCTAGAATAACATAAATCCAAGTTTGCCCAGAACCTTTTTGGCTGTGCAAGAAAGAAGCCAACCAGAGTTAGGAGATGGAAACTAAGACGGAATCTCAATCATGTTCCTGGAGAGCTTTGGTGCAGTGTTTTTCAAAGCCATTCCTACACTTGGAATTAGCATTTTTCACTAAACCAATTTTTTATTTCCCCTTTCAGCTTAGTAGCACTGGGTTTCTGTAATACACAACTGAAAAAGACATCTCTAACACAAAATATCCTGGTGTTGAGTTTCAATGTGTCAGTAAATGCACAGCAAAAAGATAGACTTCTCTTCTGAAATAGGAGCTCAGACCATTTCTACCTGCTGTCTTTGTCTCTGTCGCTGTCTCTCAGACATTTTTTGTGTGTGCTAACAGAGGCAGCCAGAAGAGTAAGGATGGCACCCCAAATCATGAGCTTGTAAAGTTTAGTTAGAATCATTACAGAATTGCTCACACAGGAAACGTGAGCATCTGCCTGCCTGGAAATCTCATGAATAGATTCTGGATATTCCACACTGGGCCATATATACAGATTAATGACATAAACAGTGACAGTAGAATTTTGTGTGTTAGGAATGAGTATGCAATGCAGCTTATTTATTATACACATTATAATCTCATAGATTAATCCTGGGACCTTCGCTTTCTGTCACCTCTCATGCAACACAGCAAGCACAGAAACAATGAAAGCTGCTTGAAGATGACACAGGTGCTCTTTGGAACAGGCTGTTTGTTGGTGAATGAGAAGAAATAAAATATTTCATTTTGTGAAGTTGTTTTTCTTTCAGAAGGACTGTGCTACAAAAATAGGCCATGGAAATTTCTTTTCTCTCTACTTCCTTATGTAGCTATTTGAAATAGGAAATGTATCTCGTGTATATTCCACAGCTCCTGATATTATAATACTAGATATCACAAGGCAGAGCCAATGAAATATCACAGCTGAGTAAAATCTAGAGTGATTCCATGTAGGAAACAATCTCATTGTGGAACAGTACAAACAAGTCCCATATCATCTTGATAAATTTGGAGAAATGTCAAATTATTACCTCTGGGCCACATGGCATTCCAAAAAACTCACATGCCAACAAGGTGCTACTATTGAGATAAAAACCATGGTTCTTCACAAACTCTGTAATGCTGAAGTTTTGGTTGGTTGAAAGGAAATCAATAGCCTGTTGAGAGTCAGTAGAATTGGCACTGATTTCCTGAGCATGGAAAACCTTGGACACGAGATCCCATAAGAAATAAATGATGCCAAATCTGGCCACAGCATCTGTTTTGAACCTAAGAATAAAAGCAATAATCAGAATAATAAAACACTTGCAATTATCCAGAAGAAACCAAACGTCTGGACTCTATCAGCTTTTTGATATTTTCTACACTGTCCCTCATTTGCAAGAAATAAGAAATAACAGGATACCTAAAAGGTCTTTAATGCGTTGTGCAATTTATCTTGTATTTGTGCACCCATTTTAGTTTATTTCAAACATCTCCTACATCTTGATCTGGTTGAATCTTAATAGATCTTTGAGACCCAATCCTCCCTTCCTTCAGAGGAGGAGGTGAAAATGAGTGGTTGTAAAGCATCCACTTAGACACCAGGTTCCTGGGTTCAAATCCCCGCTCCGCAGCCGTTGCCTTTTCCTCTATGAGAGCTCGGCTACGCTGGAACCGCGTGCAGGAGCCCAGAGCATCGCGCTCGGTCTGCTGTGACGGAGCGGCAGCCGGGGGACAGGTCTTCTGCTATCCCAGTCTCTTTCAGAGCCCCCACGCCCTGGATCCAGGGAGAGCGAGCGCAGCCTGGTGAGGAGCCATCTGCACCTGTAGTAACTGTTCTGTGATGAGGAGACGGGCATTTCCATTTTCTACGTGTCGCCCCCGTGGCACAGCCATTGTTCCTTCCCACGAAGGTCCTGTTGACTTCAGGCCAAGTCGCAGGAACAGAGGCACTGGCCTTACAAAGACCACGTGGCCAGCCGCCTGACGGGGGCAGGGCCCAAAGCTCCCCGCTGTGGCTGCTTCTTCATCAAGCCCGGGTTAGCGCCAGCCCCTTTCCACTCGGCTGCCTCAGTTGTAAAATGAGTTTATGTTAATATAACTGACCTGAGAATGTCATAGATTATTTTTCCTGAAAATATTTAGAAAGGTGTCTGGGATATAGTGAGAGTCAGGTGAAGTATTTGTTGGTAAATGCATCATTATTGTAAACGTTTCCCTGGTTAGTGAAACCAAAAATGATCTATGTAACCTAACTAGTGTTTTGTAATCTTCTTATTTTGCTACGCAGTTTCTACCTTGCATTGCACATTGTTCTTTATACTTAGGCCTCCCATTTGCTTCAAGATGTGATTGCTACTTGCATATGTTGGATATTATACTTGGAACTGAGCAGGTTTTCCCACTTCAAGCTGGCTTCTAGAAAGCCCAGACCAGAACATGTAGTTTACTCTTGGTATGTGAACAGGGTAATGTTGTATGTGATTTTTATGTCCTTCCTGTGTCTTCTTTATGTCCTAGATTATTTTTGTAGACTTTCCTTCAAAGCTATAAATTAAATTTATTCAAGCTGATACATGAAAATTGTACTTAGTAATTGAGCTATACATGGGGTATGTATGATACATATTGATTAAATCCGACTTAACATATCTATTTCCTTGAACATTTTTTGTTTCTTAATGGTGAATTATTCATAATATTTTTCCAGTGTTTTAAAATATACAGGGATTATTGTTACTGTCACGCAACTGTACAACAGCACAGCAGAAGTCTATGCTCCTAGCTGGACATTGGTAACCATGGACCAACCTCTCCCATCCCTCTGCACTCTTCAGTTTCCAGATTGTGGGAACCACCGTTCTTATCTTAGCTTCTGTGAGATGAACTATTCCAGATGCCACATGAGTGAGATCATGTGGTGCTTGTTTTTCTGTGCCTGGTTTATCGTACTCAGCACGGTGGTCTCCAGTTTCCTCCACCTTGTTGCCAATGACAGGGCCGTGTTCCTTTCTGTAGACGAACAGTATTGCATGATGTATGGGCACTGTGCTTTCTTTACTCATTCATCAGCTGACGGGCATTTGGGTTGATCCCATTCCTTGGGAGTGCAGGTGTTTCTCCAACATAATCAACATATTTCTCTTGGATAAAGTCACACAGTACTGCCGGGTCCTATGGCAGTTCTATTTGCACTGTGTTGAGGGACCTGTACCCTGATTTTCTGTAATGGCAGTACTGATTTCCATTCCCACCAACAGTATCAAGAATCCCCCTTGCTTCATATCCTACACATTATCTGTTACGATTTTCCCTTTTCTCTGTTTTGTGTTTGTTTTTTTTGTACTGGGGATGGAACTCAAGACCTTGCACTTAATGCTAGTAGAACTGGAGTTGGGCAGTACCTCACTGTGGTTATGTCCTAGACCGTATTTTCACTTTTCTTCATTTTACCTTGTGTACATACATACAAGCCATTTTCAGCTTTTTCCTAGTCAACATAAGGAATAGAGAAAACAAATCAGAAGAAGAAGAGGTGGGAGGAGGAGGAGAAGGAGAGGCAGGAGAGCAAAGAGAAGAGGCAGAGGCAGATAAAGAAATCTGTAGCCTACACATAACATTTCAGAGCTGAGACACTTTCACGTTAAGTATCTAATTTAATGTCTTCTTTAATCAGCTGTGATCCTCACAAGGCCAACACAGGTCCTTAAACCCTGTGAATAACCTGCTTTGACTTTATGCTGAGATGGTATGAGCCTCTGTCATAGTGGTGACTTTCTAACTATTACATATTTAACAGCCTTGCTTCTCTTCATCAGGACTATTACCGATGATCTTTTTCAGAGTGAACAGCTTACTTCCATAGCAGTTTTGAGAAGTACCTTGTACACTCCTTCCTGAGGGAGGGGCTTGTGCATTACTTCGAGTCTGTAACTTGGAATGACGGACAGAAGCGCAGGGATTTGTGGCAAAGGCCTGTGAATTTGGAATCTTGCACAGGACAAGTGTTGTACGAGGTTCACTATATTCTTTTCAGAGTGATTATGCAGAAAAATGAAAGAATTCTCACAACTACAGGAGGTATTAATAAAATAGATAAAATTGTTAAAAAGATGACATCTTAAATTATCCCTTCAAAATATTTTTATTATGCTGATAATGGTGGCAACCATGAAAGTAATTTCAATAGATGAATTAAATTTAATAAATAATGTCCAACAAAATTACAATTAAGTAAATGAAAAATTTGAGACATATTATTTAGCATAAAACCACATTGTTTTGTACTATTTATTTTCAACTTCAATTCAAACTTCTAAAACCAAATTATCCTTCAAGCAACCTTGCTTAAATAGAATTTGAATTATTCCTAAAATACACTATTAATAGCCTACTAAGAGAAAATGATAATAGTAATATATTGATTTGTTTAAACAGTTTAACAACTGTCCTTTGAAATTTAAGGTTTAATAAGCCTGTCCTCCTGTGTATGTTAACAGTTCCAAGGACATGCCTCCAAATTCCATGGCCAAATTCCAAATTTCCGAGTTGATGCCTGACTTAGCCCTGCATGAGTTTTGCCAAGACAGTGTATGTGTGTAGGTCTCTGTGTTTTAACAAGAAATGCATATTTTACAAATAATTTTTATAGATACAGAAATGGGGAAGACTATCAGAAGATTCTCTTTTGATCCAATTTCAGCCCTTCCTCTCTGGTGCTTTTCCCCTGTACGATGATTCCTTGTCACTGTTCTGTCATGTCATGCACTTCCTCTTAAGCTGTTCTTGCCCTGCAGCTAGCCAACCAAGAACTGGACCCTCTGAAGCCATAAGCTAAAAATAAAATTTTCCTCCTTTACATTGTGGGTATCAGGTTGTTTTTTTTTTAAAAAAAAACTTATTGATGCAGAAAGTGACTCTGTCATCTGTGTTTTTGAAGCCCCTGAATGTACTTTTATTGCACTGTGAAATTATCACATTGCATTGTTTCTCCTTTTTGTGATTAATACAATTTTAAGTGCAGGCATTAATACTTGTTTATTCACTTAATCATCCAGTTTGGTACTTACCTAGCATATAATTATGAAATGACTGAAAAATGGGCAAAAGAAAAAACTTAATAAGCCCTTTAACTACCCTAACTTTGTACGTGTATGTACAGTTAAGTTCAAAGGGTTTAGATACACGAAATACTGTATAAGAAAACTCTGCCAATAATCCAACTAATGTTACATCACCAAAGCAATAAAGACCACTTATTAGACGAGTCAGTTTTACCTGTTCAAATTGCAGAATGTCACAGCCGGAAACTCGATCTTTTCCACGTACTGCACCTCTATCGAAGTGGTAGTGGGCCATGTGAAATAGTTCACCAAGCGACTGTAGATCTGCCACGCCAGGATCGAGACTGAGCCCAGCATCACAGCCAGCCAGATTACCTTCCGGACGTTGCTCTGCTTCCGAACAATATTGTGAACCCCATGAAAGGAGGTGGAGATGGCAAAGTCATGGTTGAACTTCCTTCGGTCAGTGGGAGACGGCAGTGGCTTCTTCAGAAGGTAAAGCTTTATCTTTTCAAAGATTCCTTAAGATTTGGCCAAAATGCAAAGAAAAATTCATGAGTTAGGAACCTTAATGCTATTTGCAGAAATCACAACTCACATATGATTAAACTAGTTATCTTTTGTGTGTGTGACTCATTAAGTCACCAAATTCACTTAGCATTGGACGATTTAGTCAAGAATTGAGAGCTATCGGCGCTGGCTGTGTAGGTCTTTTGAGAATACACTAGCACACTTCAAGAGTGCCTGTGTTAAAGCGAAGGTATCAGTAGCATTATATTTATACATTGCTACTTACAGCTTCAACTCACCTCAACAAGGCTGCTTACAGTAATTTACAATCCTTTTAAAAATACCACTCATTTGTACATTGCTCTTTCTCCCTGTAAAACCAAAGTCTTTTTGATGCCACAGATAGCATCAGACTTATTCTTCCAAAAGTTATAAGTGCAGTTAAAAACAACCAGTTGTCCAATTTATCTGTACCCTGGAGTGTGCTTATTTATGGAACATGTAACTTCCTTACTTCATAGACTTTGGTAAGCAACTCTTATTTCTTGGTTGGTGAGTTAGAGTGTTTAAATTAAAATTGCGCTATTAATCTGTTTCCTCTTTTTTATGAAACTGGGTTGAAATTTTCAACGTTACTAAAAATCAATCAGTGTTTATTGATATTCATTAGGAGGGACCCCTGAGGGTTGGACTGAAATATGTTTTCACAATATATAGCATCTTCAGAATTCTCTGAGGGTTTAATTTGTTTTCCTGCCATCAGAAGACATAAAGAAGCCTTCTCCTGAGGGAAACATGAAATGCCTCAAAGGATGGAGGGGCCTTTGGAATGGAGCATGCAGCTCCGTCCAGGGGTCACCTCTGGGAACCTGTGTGACCTCAGTGGGCTCCCTGGTCTCAGCCCTCTTTTGTCAAATGGCAGCTGTAGTATCTGCTTCATGATTTTTCTGTGCTAAGTAAAACCACACCCAGAGAGGGCTTAGCACATTGCCTAGACCATAATAAGCCTTCTTTGGCAGTGTTAGATATTTTTATTGTACTTTGTGGTGATGTAGTACATGGTTCTAAATTCAGAGATTCTGAAAACTGTATTCTCATTTAAAAGAGAGTTTTTATGGTCTCAGAAATGCTCACAATAAAGTTAATTAATTTATACTCTTTGATTCAAGGAACATTATTTTCATCAATGATACAGTGTTAATTTACTCCCAAAATGTTCCAAAGTATATTTATCATTAAATCATTAAGACATTGTTAGGCTCCAATTCATTAGCTAAGCTTTTTATTGAGTTGTGGAAAGTATAATGATATATCAAAAAAAAACTTAACATTTTCTAGGTATGTCAAGTTCACACTGTTTGGACACTTATGAATTATATTGTAATTATTTTAAAGAGACTTTACATTAAACAGAAAAGCTTGCATTAATATTGTCAACTTGAAGTTGGACTAAAGATCTAATAATGGTGCCCATCCAGTGTTCTTTTTGGTAACAAATTAGGTAAAGTATATTAGAAGTTTGGAAAAGTTCCAGGACAAAATGAGAAGCATGAAAAGTGATGTTAGTACTTATTAGCAAAATAAATCCAATTGTGATCTTTTGTGTTTTATTTAGACATTGCAGACAGACACATAGAAAGAACTCATCCTCTTCAAAACACATGTCAGTCTCTGGGCAGGTTGTACACTTCCTCTTAAAAGTGTCAAAACTACCAGCGAAGAAAGTAGCAACCAGGAACTGGCCTAGAGAGTAGAGCTGAGTGTAAATATCACCCTGAAAGATGCAAGTTTCAAGTTCACCTTCAGAAAGTCAGCTCATTTAATAAAGATCTTCTCCTTGGTATTCATGTTCACCTTACTGAAGCATCCTTACCTATTTGTTAGAAATCGCTATTTTAGGGGCATAGTGAAAAAGGACAGCAATGAATGCTCGTTCGGAAGGTGAGAATTGGTTTACTAAGTGGCCCACCAGTCCACAAAGTAAACAAATCTTCCCTTCCTGGCTGGAAAGTCATACACTACTCAGTTACGGCACGTGGCCCTGGCACCGAATGTTGATGATCATAGAAAATTGTGGGGAACATCAAGCAAGTTTTGTTATATTTTCAAAATAAAATCTGCAGGCTCATGATAAATAGAAACCCAAAAATAAGCAAAGCAAAATAAAAAAATGTATTTGAATACATAGTCATATTTATAAACTATTTTTGAGTTGCTCATACAAGTTGTTCTTTCCCTGAGTGATTAAAATTGCATGATTGGTCTCTTAAATGCATATCACTTATAACCACATGACATTGGTAATCAAATTTTCCAGTAATAGGAATAGGTATTTTAATTCCCATTTTCCTTGGTTTCCTGCATGGAAACAAGAATGGAAATTTTAACCTGTGGGAGAACCCCCTTTACCTACCTTTCTTAGCAGGTGCTTTTGGTTTCTCCAGTGGCTCCATTCCTGATTTCTCTAAGCAGGAGTCCTCAAGGTACAGCCAATTGCATCAGAAACAATATTCATTTTGTGGCCTTTATATGAAATACAGCACTTGAGGTTGTAAAGGGTGGGAGCAATTTAAATATTTGTGTTGCTATGTTTTGCCTCATAAAGCACATAATCTGCAAATCAAAAATGATGACAGAACCAGCTATGGGCATTTATGGACCAATGAGAAGTTATCACAGAATAGAAAAACAAAAGGATCTGGGATTTAGCTCAGTGACACCATGCCTGCTTTGTAAGCACAAGATCCTGGCTTCGAACCCCAATACCAAAAAAAAGAAAAGAAAAAAAAAAAAAAAAAAAAAAAAAAAAAAAAAAAAGAAAGAATAACAAAAGTATCACCAAAGAGCTAGTTACTTACTTACCTGCTTTCGAAGGGGCTAATCCTGCCAAACACCTGACCAGGCTGGTAGACACTTACAGGACTCACCTGGGGCAGTCGTTGCAGCTTCTCTCTATTTTTCTCCACATACAACTTTGAGTAAAAGTGGAGATGGGTTGAATTTTTCTGTGGACAAGGTGTTTCTATGTTCCGTGTCAAAGTTTCTTTCTTAGCTGCTGGAAACAGAAATAATAGCCAGTTAATGTGACAAAATAAAACACTAAAACAAAGCTCCTCAGGAAGAAACGATTACTACACACACAAACCTAATTTTGAAAAAGCAACCACTTTCTTCCTTGTTAACGTTTGAGAAATTAGAATTTATATTAAGGAAGGGCCGGGGATTTAGCTCGGTGGTTCCGGCACCTGCCTTGCAAACGCAAGGTCCCAAGTTTGAACTGAGGTACGCTCCACCCCCCAAATAAATAAATAAATAAAAAGGAAGAATGGAATTTATATGAAGGAATACACTGCAGAATGGATAATAAGTGTCTAAATGGTGCCACCTATTGACATGTCTCATGAATTGCGTATATTTCTACTCGAAACCTGTTAAGTCTTTCTTGGTGATAGTTCATAAGCGTCTAACCACTTCTAAGTTCCAACAGGTTACATATATTTCATGCATTTGGAAACTTGCCAGGATTTTTAGTTGAAATGACTCTTGCATGGAGGCAAACTAAGATGTTTCAAGTTCGGTGAGGGAAGAGACTTTCGTGGACTTCCTCAAACATAAAAGTAAAGACACCAGGAATGGGGCCAGTCTCATGGTATGTGAATTTCTGCACGACGGATCTCCTCTTTGTGGTTAAATTATAAATTTGGTCTCTTGCGAATTTCTTCCTCACTGGGACAAATTATTCACCACCTACAGCTTACAGGGGAGAGGTTTGCTGGGGTACAGTTACCATCCACTCTGGACCAGCTCCACAGCAGAATGGCACGGTGGCGGGGGACTGCAGAGGAAAATCTGTTCCCATTATGGTGGCCAGAGAGTGGACAGTGAAGGGAGGACCTGGGCCAGACTTCATAACTACCCCCTCAGTGACCCACTCTTCTACCAGATCCCAGCTCCTAACAGCCAAGCAGCCAGAACACCCCAGTAATCCAATTACCATTGGAAAGACTCAACTAGGAGTTGCCGAGTTACAGAGGGACGTCTCCATATGAACGATAACGTGCCACCCTTAGTCCGCAAGACTCACAGTTTATTTGTGTAAGATGCATTTAGCCCATCTCTAAGAGTTGCTAAAGTATTCACAGTTCCTGCGTTTCCGAAAGGGCCAAATCCTGAGTCTTTTCTGAGACTTAAAAAAAAATTCTCGGCACGCGCTCCTTTCGCTCCCTCCATTTCTCTCTTCTGGAGCGGGAATGTTCGCTCTGGGCCGCTGTACGTCATCAGTGCTCAAATGTCTTGTTGATTTTTACAGGGGCTCCACAGGCCTTGGGCAGTCCCTCCCCCAAGGCATTGCCAGTGTTCGCAGCTCTTAGCTTTTCTCTTGTGCTGGCTTTGCTCACTCCTTGCACCTTTCCTCAGATGTTCCATTTTCCTGGCTTCTTCAGTCTCCTGGGGTTTCCACTTTTGGCTTTACTCTCACAGCTTCATGCACTGCCCTCTCTGGGGCACACGTCTGGCCTCCCAGGCCTTCTGAAATATGGGCAGAAGCCTCCCTGACCCTAGGACTCTTCCATTCTGCGTGCACCTAGAACCAACACCCCATAGATGACAGCAAGGTCTATGGCCAGCTTAAGCAGTACCTAAGGCTCCTTGAATTATGCTTGTAGCAACCTCTGAATGCCTGGATGGCTGAGCACTGAGAACCAAATCTCTGGGAAACCAATTTCCAAGATACCCTTCCTTTCTTTTTTTTTTTTCTCATTGAGTTTATTGGTACATTTTAGGTATACAGTACAGTACAGTTACATTCATTATTGGAATCTTGCATATTTACATGACAGGTTGTGGTTCTCATGTTTTCCCCTTGTCCCTGCCCTCCCTTCACCCGCTCCTTCCTTCCCCATTTACAAACACGTTTTTCCATTCTTTCATATTTTTTCTTTTCCCTTATTACCTTTCCCCCACCCTTCCAACTTTCACTTTCCCTACACCTTTAGCTCTTTGCTTCCTATTTCACATTGTCAATTATCTCATTAGGATTTTATGTACTATTATAATTTGTTCACACCAGAGAAACTATTCGGTATTTACACATGTGTGACTTATTTATTTCGCTTAGGAGTATATCCTCAATATGTATCCATTTTCTTATGAATGAATCTAATTTCTCATTCTTTATGGCTGAGTAGTATTCCATTTTATAGAACAAAAAACCACATCTTTTTTATCCAGTTTGCAACTGATGGGCAAATGGGCTGTTTCCAAGTTTTAGCTGTTACAAACTGTGCTGCTATAAACATAGGTGCGCATATGTCACTGCGATATGATTCTTTTAGTTCTTTTGGAAAGATACCCAGCAGAGGGATGGCTGGGTCAAATGGAACCTCCAGTCCCAGCTCTTTGAGGTTAGATACCCTTTCTTGATCAGGATGCCCTGGGGCTCTCTTCTCAAAGGAAAGTCTTGCACTTTTTTACCTGGGAGCCTTCAAAGGGTAGGGCCTCGCTGATTCCTCACTTGCCTTCAAGGCATCATTCTTACTGTGCTGATGTAAAGTACTTGGCTTTTTTATGCTAATTTTTCCATCAGCTAAGCTCTCCTCCATCAATTACTTTACAGGAGCTTCCTTTCTGCAGAAACTGAAAACTTTTTAAAGTCACTTAGCTGAGCCATGTATTTTTGTTTCTCAATACAGATTTGGCTAAATGACCCCAACAGTGTTCACACCACCACATCACCATTTGGATACTCTGAAATTTCCTTTGCCAGATTAATTATGTTACCACCCTTAATCTCAGTCTCCTGAAAAACATCACTTTTTTTTTTTTTGGTCATGGGGATTGAACTGGGGTCCTTGAGTTTGTGAGGCAGCCAGTGGCCCCACTGAGCTAAATCCCTGGCCCAAAACATGTTTTTAAGCAAAACCTACAAAGTATTTTTGCCAGACCATAGCACTCATTGTCTGGAGTCCAAGTGCCAACAGAATCCTTGTTCCCACTCAGAACTCTTGAGCCTGGTCTTTGCCATCTGCTTCTCAACCTACGTTCTGGTCCTCTGAGCTCTAACTAGAATCTCCCATCAAACTGAGCTTATAGCATTTTTTTGGCTCCTCAAGCCAACATCTTCGAACCTTTTGAAACTGCTCCTGTAGACCAGTTCCAAAGGATTCTGAGCCGCATGGTCATTTAGTCACAAAAAGAGCCTGCTTGTCTGTCACTAAAATCTGTCTCAGTCGATTTCCTCATTACTGGGACAAAATGCCCAGCTCCTACCCCAGAAAGGAGGAGAGATTTACTTTTGCTCATGTTTCAGAAGTTTCAATCCATGTCTTGTGTCAGCAGGTGGCCTCTGAGGGGCTGGGGTCCCCAAGGAATTATGCCTTTTCTCAGATGTCTCTGGGTTTCTCACCTGCACTCCAGAAAGAATGGGGAAACGGGTGAGACTCGCTTAGAGCTGAAGTCCCCTGGTGGAGGATGGGGAAGTCAGAAATGAAAGTAGCTTGAAGCAAAGGTTTATTTATAATGCCTCAAATGTGGGGAGAAGCTTCCGGGGAGCAGAAAGTGCTACAAGGCAGAGAGAACTTGAGTGAGCTTCTCATGAGTCTTTTGGAAGGGTACTCACACTTACAGGGGTAAATGGGTCTCTTAAAAAATAACTGTCTCAGGGTCCAGGGATTTAGCTCAGCGGTTCAGAGGCCTACCTTGCAAGTGTAAGGACCTGAGTTCAATCCCCAGTGCCCCCCCAAAAAACAAAAAACTGTTTCACTGATTGGTGTAGTTTAGGCCAATCAGGCTCTTAGCCCTTTTATCTGGGGTAAGCATGGGTTCAGGGGTTCTAGGGGCACCCAGTGAGTGCATACAAAGATTTCACAAAAGGCTACTTCCTCAAGCACACAGTGCAAAGTAAGCATATGGCCATTTCTATGGCCATCAGCCACCTAGATCATGCCCCACATCTCCCCTGTCCATGTCTCACTCTCACTGTCCCTACCCATGCATGGCAAGTGGCAGTGTGGATGGTCTGCCGCAGAGGATGGCATTCAAAGTCTGTCTTTGTCACACTCTCACCCCTGAGCCATATTCAGAGCTACACAACTCAAAGGAGAAGAGCTTTGCTTGGACTCAGAGCTGCAGCCCAGGGTCAGCAGGGGCCAGCGCAGGACAGCAGGGTGGAGGGGCACAGCTGAGGAAAAGATGCTCGAGGCACAGCGGCTGGGAACCCGAGAGCAAAGGAGAGGCTGGGCTGGGAGACAAACCCTTCCAGGCCATGCCTGCAGTCACCTGCCTCTCTGCTCAGGCCCCACCTCCTAACAGCAAGTCCCCTAGGACCCTCCATAAATCTATCTGTGACTCCGATAAGATAAAAAAAGTGGTGCTGATGGAGTTTGGTTCCCCCGTGGGCTGCGGGTGTTGGTTGTTGTTTTTGTTATGATATTTTTTGTAGAACATTAAAAGGAAAAATTAGCTCATGTAATATATGTATTTAAAGCAAAAGGAAAAAAAAAATCAAGATTCTGAGTTGAGAGCCCACAGTGCAGAAAGTGACCTTAAGATATTTCCATCCAAGTGTTATTGTGTTATCGTCTTCCCCACCTTTACTTGCTTCGTAGATGGGGAAGCTGGGCAATGAAGGGAGGTGAAATGTGCTCACAGAGAGCATTTTGCCTGTTTTGTTAGCAGATCTGTGTGACTGCATAGGAAAGAGCATATCAGAAGGGAAGTGATCGTGAAATACTGTTGAATGGCTAAAAATTCATTCCAGCCCAGTACTGTTTTCATGGCAGACACTATTATTGTTGCAAGAATCCAAGAGACTGGAGAGACCCACAGACCAAAACAGGAGGATTTTACTTTAGGTTTAAGGAGTTTATCAATGACTCAGCAGACTTCTGTCAAAGGAAGAGCTCTGCACAAAGAGAAGTTTCAGTTTTTATACATTTTATTGAAGGGGGTGGTCCTTCTAGTGTTGTCGAAAGTGGGTTATTGGAACAGGACAAGGGCAGACAGTTTTGTAAGTTTGCCTTGAAAGAAGACAGTGTTTTAGGAATCCTATGAGAACCGGGTGTCATAGATTGGTGTGCAGGACACATTTGTCATGATATCTGCACCAGACAAGGAGTTACAGCTACAAGGGTGTGGGGAAACTGCCCAAAGCTGGGAAGGACTTGTTTTCCTCTAAGTCCTACTTCATTGTAATCGAAAGAAGTAAAATTAATTACTTCAGATTTTCTTTAAAAGTGCAAGCTTAAAGTTATAAAAATTAGCTTATGTTGGAGCTGCACATCTGGATTAGCAGACTGCCATCTCCGAGGTGCCTCCCAAAAGCAAGCAGTGGGTGCGCTCACCAAAGGAAGGGCTGGACTCTGGAGCCTCAGCTCAAAGACCGGAGCATCCTTCGAATAACAGCCAACTTTAGAGCTATGCGTAGCAACGCGGCCGGGTCTCTGGAACACAGAGGGGAAATCCAGGCACAAAGGCCTAATGCTGGAGCTAGAAGAACCATACCACGAGAGCATGGGATGTCTCAGCTCTGCTGAGAAGGGAAGATCAACAGACATGGAAGGACCAGGAGACGGAAGGGCCTTCCAGCCAGCCTCACACTCAAGGCCCCGTTTGTCCTGCTCTTGTTTCCTTCCTGTCACCTCAGAGAGGAGCTTGCAGTAGATTCTCTCCAAAGTCAACTCGCCAAAACAGAACAAAGCACCTCCGGTCCCTGAGCTTTAGTTCGTGAAAATGGTATCAGAGGGAGAAAAATATCTGTCACCTCACCAGACGGAAGTTGCCATGCACCGCTGCACCTACCTCATTCCAAGAGAGGCATTCACTGTCCGCTGTGCTGCGAGCCCAGGGGCTTTTATTGTCCCCTGGAGGCTCCTACTCTCCTTCCGCCTGTAGAAAAAGGGTTACGTGGGATTTAAGTTATGTTGGGGCCGGTGGATAATCATACTTCTGTGACTTTTCCCTTTTCTACATGTTAATTATTCGTGTCTTAAAAGATCACCCGTGAATATCCATATACTCTTTACCGCAGTTCATTGATTTTTAATACTTTCAACATTTGCCTTCTCTTTATTCCCTAAACGCATAATCGTCTTGTCTCTGAGAAACAAGGACACCTTCTCGAGAAAACACAATATTCACTGCAATCTCTTCCAGCTAAAACCTTTACTTCACATGCAGCCCATCTTCAAATTCTCCAAATTAGCTCCGCGGTATTTAATTTCACCAATTCAGGATTAAATTAATGATTGTTAATTGCCTTCAGTTGTCACCAGGATTTAGTCTTCTTTAATCCAGAAGCGATCTGTACATAGTGATCTTCGTTTTCTGTTTCCTCATTTCATTGCTGTTTTCAAAGAACGGATGTCGGACGCTTTGCAGGACGCCTCTCGGCTCAGCGATGCCCGTTCCTCCCTCATGACGACGTCAGGTCAGGCACTTGTGACGGGAGAGGAAGGTGATGTGGGCTCCCTGTGAGCGCGGGGTCTCCATGGTGACCCTGAATTCCGTCTCGGTTCCTCTCTCGGATTTCCTCATCCTGAATACACCTTTTACTTCTTAGTGAATACAGAGTATGTGGAGGCAAAGACCTGAGATAAGAGTATCCTGCTCCCAAATATTATTTTACAGTTTAAAATAGCTTAATAACGTTCTCAGAAGTAAATGACATAAATTAATGTAAGTAGAGTTCAATAATACATATGTAAAAATGTTTATCCAAACATTTTTTGCTTTTTCTTGGACATATTATTCATAATCTAGCTAGTCCTTAGGATTTTAATTTGTGCTGCTGTTTCTATTTTTAACTATTTTCGTACATGTTTGCAGTACATAATGAAGTAATTACATTCACTGTCCAAAACTGGTACATGTACATCACACATTTCAATTCTTTTTTTTCTTTCCCTCTATCCCTCTTTTACTTTTTGAGCATCATATTTATTTATTTATAAGAGTTTATAAGGTTAAGTACTATATATACAAATTAAAAACCAGACTGATAGGCCAGAGTGCATATAAAACCTTGTAAAGCAATGGTACTAAGCCAAGGTACACTGGTCCTAGTCTTTCATGCCATGATTCTAGCATATCAATCTTATCCAAATAAGTACTTACTATGTAGTTCACAAAGTAATTTTGAGTTTCTGTCATTCTTTTATACCTTCTGTTCTTCCTTTTTCCTTTTAAAAGGGTTTAAAAAGTGTCTATACAATTCTTTTGCCCACTTTTTTAGTGGGTTGTTTGTTTTGGAGAGAGTTATTTTTTGAGTTCTTTACATATGAAAGATAGTAGTCCCCTAGCAGAAGAGTAACTAGCAAGAATTCTGCCATCAAGGGGGTTATCTCTTTACTCTGTTAATCATTTACTTTGTCATGGAGAAGATTATTAATTTGATGTGGTCTCATTTGTTAATTCTTGATGTTGTTTTCTGTCCTTTTGGACTGGAATTCAGGAAGTGTCTGCCTGTGTTTTCCTTCCAGCAGTGTTATGCTTCTGGTTCATATCTAGGTCTTTAGTCCATTTCAATTTGATTTTCATACAGGATAAAAAATAGGGATCTAGTTTTTCTTTTCTTTGTAAAAAATTGTAATTAAGTTTACTCCTACAATTTAAATATACATGATGATCGCATTCATTGCATGGAAATTGTACCTGATATATCTTAACTCTTATTTTTTCCAAACCATTCCCCTCTCCTCCTTTCAGCCCTTCTTCCTCTCTTCATTTACAAAAGCTAAGTTTTTATTTTTTCTTTTACTTCTCATTTTTCCCTGTTTTCCTTTTTTCCTTTCCTCCTCCCTAGTGCCTCTTCCCATTTGAACTTATTCTTCCTATTTTACATTTTCTATTATACACTTTTGTCCTTTTTTAAACCTTCAGTTTCTCAGACCAGAGAAACAATCTGATATTTATGCGTTGTCTGAGTTATTTCCTTTAAGAGCATGTGCATCCATTTAGCTATACATGCTTCAAGTTCATCTTTATGGCTGACTAATACCCACATCTTAATCCATTCATCAGTTGTTGGGCATTTGAATGTTTCCAAGTTTTAGCTATTTCAAACTGTGCTGCTGTGAAGAAGGGTGTGCGTATATCATTGTGGCATGATGCTTTTAATTCTTTTCAAAAGATAACGAGAAGGGGGAGAGCTGGGTCTAATGTTCGACCTCTAGTTTTCTGAGGAATCTCCACACTGATTTCCACAGTGGTTGTACCAGTCTGTACTCCCACCAATAGTGGAGAAGGGCTCATTTTCCCCAGCATCATTTATTCTAAAAGCTCTTTTCTCCAGCATAGGTTTTGGGCCTTTTATCAAAGATCATAAATAAATTTTAAATAAGGAGAAATGTCAGGAATCCAGGATCCAAGCTTTGGAAGACTTTGGAGGTTGGAGACTGGGAAGGGGATCGGTGGGGTGGGGTGTTCCCGTGGTTGAAAGTGACTGGGGTGCATTTCACAGATGCACCAACTTTCCAAGCAAACACCACCATCCTATAATATAATGAGGAGGAGGCAATAGTAAGAAAAGATTAAAAAGAGTTCATGGACTCATGGGTTGTTTTGTAACCTTATGTACTATAACCTGTTCTGGTGGTTACTGGGCACATTTCCTGGAAGGACTCATTAAAGTAAGGTTGCTGTGCTCAATGATCCCTCATGTCCCACATTAGCTCCTAAAAGGAAGCAATTAAAATATGCTGAAGATGAAAAACATCGACATTTTCAGGATGTAAACTTATAATACCTTGGATTCTAATAGCCAATGTAAAGCTCCAACATGCAGAGGTGTAGAAAAAGCTATGAGGGCTCATGATCATTTTAGCTCTTAATTATTTGAGTGGTTATGGAGAGAAAGCTAAGGTAACAATGTAGATGTAACAACTTCTGGATGTTCTTTGTAAAACACTAACAATTATATATGAGAAATAATACCTTTCTGTCAGCTGTGCTAGAAACTACATTTCTCAACTTCTTGGATCAGAAAAGTAGTGATTCTCTTCTTTTCTTTTTCTCTATTTCATTTTGTTAAATGATTATGTCTCACAAGATGTTTCACTTATTATTCAATCAGAGTTTTTCTGTTTTTTATTTATATATACTGATTGAACAAAATACTCATCCCTAGATCTTTACATATAGGAAGCAAATCTTCTTATATTGTACACGAGTACTGTTCAAAGGAGACATTATAGAAGTGTGATATCATTATTAACAAATACTTGTTAAAAGTGCCAAGGACTTATACTATTTGCACACTCAAAAAGCCCATGCCCAGCCACTGTGCTTAATTCTTGCAAACAAGAAGCTTGTAGGAATCTGCTGAGGCGTCCTCATGAGTGCTCTCTGCCACCATTTGCTATTGGCTCAGTCTGTGGGAGGCTTTTGTTTGTCACTTAGCTACAGCCAAGCCACGAGGAAGGCAGTTCCTGTCTAAACACCTCCACGGAGCATCACCTAGAGTGATGAAAACCCTCCTGCCATTGGTCCAGGCAGGGGGAAGGGCTCCACTAATGTTTAACCTGTAGGCCCAGGAGGCGGCCCGATGATGTGTCCACGCAGTGCATTACACTGCAAGTCAAGGTTACCTAGAAAGGGTTTCTCCAAATATTCTCCCTGCAATTTTATGTTCCTGTCTGTTTTCTGAAATTTGATCTTTTATTTCTGTGCAACAGAACATTTGAGAGAAGTTCACCTGCTTTCCAATTTAGGACAAAAATATTGATTTGTTGTCCTTTCAGTACCTTTAGAGACTGCTGTAATGGAGGGTGAGGAGCAGTGTGTTTAGCACCTCTTTTGAAAAACAAAGCAAAATGAATAAAAAAAAACCTACCCAAAGATGGCAAAATAAAATTGTAGAATATTAAGAAGTCACAAATCATGGGTCATTATGTACTATGAGTGAGTTTAACATTTTTCTCACATGAACTTTATGCATCGCAGTGGAATAAGTAGCATCTTCCCAAATCTGTCTTCCCAGCACCTCAAAGTGTGACCTTACGTGGAAATAAGATCTTTGTAGATATAATTAGGTAAGGCTTTCAAGATGAAATCATCATGGACTTACGGTGGGTTCTGAATCCAATGACCGGTGTCCTTATGAAGGAGACTGAAAAAGAGAAGGCGATATGGACACAGAGACATATGGAAAAGGAGGTTGTGTGCGATGGAGGCGATACTGGGATTAGTGCTGCCTCGTGTCTGTGCTAAAGACAGAAGGAGCCGCAAGAAGCCAGAGGGCGCTTTAGGCAGGAAGGCTCCTTCTCAGGGTCTTTGAAGGGAGTGTGGCCCCAGGTACCACTTCGTTTTGAATTCCTGGACACCTTGAAGTTGGACTTCTGGCCACCAGTGTTGTAGCTGTGTATTACAACAGCCTGAGGACAGAAATGAGCATCCTATCAAAGAAGTCAGATAACTCTTTTATTCAGGAGTCATAAGAAGTTTGAACTTTGGTACCTGCAAGAGTTTTAACCTTGTTCTGCTATGGCTTACATTCCTATGTATTCAACAGAGCCTCGTGCAGCTGTGTGGCAGAGCAAAAGCGACAGTCACAGTCGGGTGAATGAATGCTCGGATGCAGAAGCCAAGATACGTGAGGTCATTGCAGTGTGACGACTAGAAATAGTTCAGGAGCACAGTGTCACAGGAAAGCCACAATCCCGGCAGTGTTTTCAGTGCACCAAGAGCAACGTGAAAGGCTTGTGCTCTGGGTTTGGGTTTAGTGTTCCATTCCTAGGAATAAGTCCCGTCATTTCACAAGCAGGGACGCAGATGGTTCTGGGTCCGGCTCTGCGGGACGGATTGGTTCGGATCCATTTTGCCGGGGCTTCTGTCTGCGGAAGGTCACGGTAAGCTTAATGAATGAAGAAGTCGCCTATGGTGTTAGAAGATGAGGCCTTCTGCGGAAGAAGGAGTAGATGTTAGGAAGCAGTCCCCATGGCTGGGCGCGGTGAGGGCCGTCGGTGCGAGCACGCTCGCCAAAGTGGGACTGGAGCAGTGTGGAGTTGCCTGAGGGGCGGACAACACTCCAGGTAAATCCAGGTAAACTGTGTAGCTAGAGCCCGAGACACAGGAGCTGTGAAGAGCAGCGAAGAGAGGGCAGCGAGGGAGAGAAAGGACAGGTCAGAAAGGCCGTAGGAAGCTAGGCATTGCTGGGCTTCTAGCACATTTTAAGGATTCGTCTTCAAATACAACGGAGAGTCCTTGCAGGTCAGTGTGAAGGAGTGATGTGACCAGCCTACATCGATCCCTAGCTGCAGTGTTGAGGGGAGAGGACGTGACAGTCTAGGTCTAAAGGTGGCTGCATTATGGGGAGAGTGCAGGAAATCAGTGGACCGGGGTTTGCTGGTAGGTTAGGTAAGGGTGGTGAGAAGCTGTGAGCGACAAAAGGGTCAAAATTCTCAGCACCCACAGTTCTTTGATGTACACTGCTGCCCAGTAGGAGCTGGCCATTCATAAAGCATGCACGAATGAGGACTAGAAGAGCGGGAGATGCAAGTAAAGAAAAAACCAGCCCTTCCTCCACAGGGCTAAAGCTATGCCCTTCTCAAGAAGGTAAAAACACACTGATACCCTACACTCATGGAAACCTAAGACCTACGTCTTACACATTTGCACCTTGGATGCACAACTTTAGTCATAGCATAGGTGTTCCCAATGGACTAGCGTTTCCTGGGAGGCGCCCTTCTAAGACGCATGCACTTCCGGTTCAGACCCTCCCAACACCCACTTCTCCTTATGAAAACCCAGTCTCTCACCTTGACGGTGGGGGCCAATCTTAGGGGTCTGCTTGATTGTCCGGCGAGCTGCCAAGGAGATGAAAGAACGGCTGGTGTGCCTGGGAGGGCCGTACAGATGTGGCCCCTTCTCATCGTTTTGACCCTGGATCTCAAACACTACTGGTAACGCACTGATCATGTTCAATATGCCCATTAATGGTGTTTTTGATACAGATATAATAAACATTTTTAAAGTTGCATATATTTGTTATTTTAATGGGGGCTGCTAAGGATGGGACCCAGAGACATCTGCATGATAGGAAGGCACTCTACCACTGGGTCTACTCCTGCCCCTATTTTGATAAAATATTTTGGAATCACATTTTAAATTATTCTCCAGAGATGGTGGAATTTTCTGAAACCTCTGCTGTAGCTTAAATACCTAGAAACAAACAAACAAAAGCATTAGTATGTATAAAACACTTTAATTTGCTTTTTCTTCAGCTTTAATTGAGTTTATTGGTACATTTTAGGGATACAGTACAGTTACATTCATTGTTGGGATCTTGTACCTCTACATGACAAGTGTTGATTCTCATTTTTCCCCTTACCCTTGCCCTCCCTTCACCTCCTCCTTGTTTAATTTGTTATTGTGCACCAGAGAGGAATCTTTTGGTGCCCTACTGATATTTTATCCTATTAACATTAGATGCAGGCTGGGGGTTTGGCTCAGTGGTGCCACTGCCTGCCTTGCAAGTGCAAGGTCCCAAGTTTGATACCCAGTACCAAAAAACAACAACAACAACAACAAAAAAACCAGATTAACATTAGATTTCTCACCATTTAAGGCTTTAGATATGCTCAAATCTTGAAGTAAATTTGGAGCTACTGGAGCTATTTTTCCACACGTAACCTGACTTCCTGAAGACAGGAGTAAGCTTTTCGCTTGTTAAATTTCTGTTTCTTATGGATTTTTTCATGTAATGAAAGCAAATTAAAATCAAAGTCAAAAGAACAGATCATTACTGTAACCATTCATTTCTGCAGTGAATAAGGAAATGAAAGGTATTCCCAGATGTGCAGCAATGAAAAACATGGGATTGCGTGGTTGATGGAAAGGACAATGAGCACTGTGTTTTAGTAGCAGGGGACTGCAGGGAAGCCAGTGTTGGAGACAGAAACGACCTCAGAGAAGCCTAACAGTGGCTCTCTGCCAGCTTCCATGGTGCGGCGTTGGAAGTCAAAGAAAAATGTAGCCAGCAGTGTTGAACCATGACCCCATGCAGCGGTCTCAGCACAGTTCTCTTCTCCACTTTATTCAGTCTTCTGACTTCATGTGGACAGATTATTTCATGAACACCGGCCAGTGGCGTGGGAGTGAACAGCTGAATCTTGGACTCAGGAAAATTTGCATCGCACAGAGGAGAGTAATTACAGCTGAGCTTTTACCGAGAACAGACTCAGCAAAGTTGAAGATCTATTGGCACTCCTGGGTACAAAGACTTAAGCACAAGCATGTTATAGGTGCTAGAAGCTTCCTAACTTTAAAACCAAGTCCACTGACTTGCTTCATGGGCTTCCATGCTGGCTCCTTCCCAGGCTTCCAAATATTATGAGTGTGCTAGTTGTCTTCCCCTTAGTAAGTATTTGAATTCATCTCTAGCTCTGGCTGAGCACAGGGCGACGCAAACAGGAGGTTCGACTTTGTCGATAAATGTCTGTTCTTTTCATATTTACCTGACCAGTGTGGAGTTCACAAGTTTCAAAGAGAAGTGCTTGTCTGGAGGAGATGCAGCCTCATGAACAAGTCAGGCACAGCGCCAAATGACAATAATCCAGTGTGATGAGTGCGAAGAGTTTGAATAAGAACGCAGTTTAGCATTTCACCAGGAGAAAGAAATTGCTCTTCCTGGAGATGTCTTGGACAGCATCCCAGGGGAAAGCTGTTTGAAATGCATTGTGAAGACTGAATAAGTGTTCAGGAGTTGGAGCCACAGGGCAGCCACTCTAAGCACAGAGAATTCAGAAGAGTCCAGGTCTTGGCCCTCAGGAGCTGGATTGGCTGTGAGGTGCTTGTGTGGGAAGTGGGGTAAAATGAAATCTGAAAATTCAACAGCCTGCAGGAAGAGTACAGAGTCTTGGGTTCTCTCTTAATAAAATGTGTGGGAATTATGCCCATATTGCTCCCACCTAAAGACAGAAGTGTAGCACAAGACTTCGCTCTTCCTTTTTATAGAACTGACATTGCTACTTGAACATTTTGCAAATTTTCCTGACAGCTGTTGCCTTTAATCTTATTTTGAATGTTTAATATCTAGTATGACTTTAATAGCAAGAAAAACATGTACATTATAAATTTGCTGCTAGTTAAACATTCTGACCTATCAGCATCAGTTTCATTTGGTTCAAATGTGTATTGTGTCAACAATACCTAATCTTTTCATCATATTGTATTATGTAGTTTGTGGGTGATGAATGTGCATAATAGGGTTTTTTGAGGGGGGTACTGGGGATCAAACTCTGAGCCTTTCACTTGCAAGACAGGTGGCAAAACCACTGAACTAAATCCCTGGCCCTCCTTAGCACTTTTAAAAAATTATGTAATATGATGGCAAGTAAAAATCTTTTTAAAAATCAAAGTACTTTTATACAGTAGATACCACACAAATTTAAGAATTTCTCATTTGCAAAGAGTAATTTGTTTTTAAAAACATTCTACTAAATAAGTACAACTTATATTTCAAATCTTGATAGAATTTTTAAGAAGGCTCATTTTTAATGAATAATGAGGTCAAATAGAATTTATTTGTAATAGTCTCTTTACAAACACCACTTTTCCAGATCGGGGTGAGAGAGCCCTGGTTTCTTGCTTCTTGGTAGTACATTTGCTGTTAGAGGTCTGTCATTCCCTTATCTGTGACACTGCTTAGGTTCTTCGTGTCTACACACATTTTTCAAGAACTGTAATGAAACGGCCTTGCATTGATTTGAGCAGGTGGACCCCTGTTCCCCAGAAGTCAGAGTCTGAATATTTTCTTTCCTGCTTTTCCTTGAGCCTGCCATTGTTACCATTCCACAGCCATTCGATGTTGATGATTGATCCTTGGATTTATCAAGGAAGTATTGGAAAAAGCTCATTCTTGTGACTAAGGTGGGAAAGAAATGAAACATGAAAAACTACTAACTGTTGGTGACTCCTACATCAATTAGACATTATTGAATTACTGCTGTGCTGATAAAGACTTTTTGCTGTGAAAGGACAAGTTTTTGGGAAAAAAGTGGGTTGATTCCTACAAGTGTTAGACATTGTGAGGGGAGGGATGAGTACATCTTCCTCTGGCCTTCTCCCAAGCACACCTGCGATCAGGACTGGAGGGGAAGATATATGTAGGAAATATTCCCAGGAAGAAACACAAAAGGAGTGCAGACATCGGGGCAGGGAGAGCCAAGGAGGAGACAAACTCTCAAAGCTAACAACACAAGTCGCTGGGGGCTCTCCTCAGGTCTCTGAAGAAGGAAGGGCTCAGGTTTCTTTCAGCATTGTCTCCTGAGAAGTAGGACACTGGGACATGTCTTTAAGCATGATAATTCCCACCTTGGCTGGGTGATCTGCTTGCTGCCGCAGATTATGTCTCCTGGGTAAGAAAGGGGGACAATTTGTGTGGAGTGGCTGTGGCATTTCAGCAGATCTGAGCTTCCAGGCTTAGGTGAGAAGATGTAGCACACACACATCCAGTCATGGTGCTGCACGCCCGCCATCCCAGCCCGACAGCCAGAGGCAAGTCTCTGTTTGAGGCCAGCTGGGGCTACACAGTGAGACCCTGTCTTTAAAACAACTAAGATATTCAATAGACTACATGAGTTGCTTTACGGAAACAAACTCTGTGAGTGCTGAGAGTAACCTGTGCAAATTTCTGTTCACTTTCTACGTTTAGCCCAGCACGAGTCTTTACTCGTTCTTTTCCTTGCTCTGCTCTCACAGGCTGGCTTCTTCTTCTAAAACATTACCAGGGTCATCTGTAAACACCCAAAGGAAATGTCCCTGGCGCAGGCGTGGTTCTGATGATTTCATTGTTCCCTTACAATGCAGGGTTTGAAGTTCTTTATCCTACATTGTTTAATGTTATAACTTACTAGGCAGAAACAAAGTGAGGATTTTACTGTGGGTCAGGACTCGAAATCAACTTCAACAACCTCATTTCTTCTTGCAGAAGAAGTTGATATGCCCAGAAGCTAAATCAGTTTTCCCCGTCCACACCATCAGTGGCAGGGCTGAGACCAGAAATATGGCTTCTGACTGCGAATGGCTTGGGTCCAGTCCACGCAGCCTGTCACCGTGGGTGGGGGAGACGCACAGTGCCTCTCCATGGGCAGAGGTGGAAGGGGAGAGCGTGGTGGATCAGTAGCCCTCAGAGCAATTTTGGAAGTTGAACCAAAAGCTAATGTTTCTGGATGAGGTACTTTATCACCGGCCTTGTTTACAGTTGTGAGCTCGTGGCTGTAGTGCTTGAGCTGTCGGTGGTGTGGTGCCATGCAGCTGATGCCTACATGGTGTTTCTGATGTGCACAGGTAAGCAGGGGCCGGGAGCCCTGTCCACCAGAATTCCAGCACAGCAATGGGAGCTCACCTGCTGCTTGGTGCTGGCGGGGAGTAGGAGGAGGACGCTGATGGTGGGATGGCAGTGGCTTTCAGCATGGGCCACCTCTGCCTTACAGTGAATTTCTTCCACAGGGATATTTGAGTTCAGTGTTGGAGTTAGGACTTGTGAGAATATTCGAATCTGAGAAAGTACACGCTCTCGTAGAAGCTTGTCTTCTCGACATGTAGCAGGATGCCAGAATGTCAAGCGTTCGCATACTGAGATGTAGTTTTAGCGTGGCTTCTATTGATCGGCTTGCATGTCTGTGTAAGTGAAAGAAGAACTTGGCAGGTTGGGCGACTCCGTTTGGCAGGGCACTCACTCTTCCAGCAAACAAATTGCACCTAACAAAAATCCACTTTGGAATCCACACAGGGGTTCAGCTCTGTGCCAGGTGAAAGGAGAAGCCTGTTGAGAGCACAAGAAGGGTGCCGATTGGCAGGCACAGCCTGCAAGGCACATAAAGGACCGCCGTGAGGCAGCTGGGGCGGCCAGCAGCACCTGCCAGTGTCACCTCCGCATGTTCACAACGCTGTGGCCATGAGTGGATGTCCATTTCTAGAAAGCAACTCTGGGTGAGTACTTTTGTTGTAAGTGGAGTTGGGCTTTTAAAAGTTCCAAGTAGAAACAGTCTTACTTCTGATTGTAGAGGGCACTGAAAACTCTGCCTTCTTTCCTTGCTCCTTAACAGCCCAAACAGAATTGCTGACAGGATTTGAATCATTCGTATTATTTGGTAACTGTGTCTTTTCAAGTTCTGTCTTTTCATTTATTAAAACTGTAGATATGCTTGTAAAAATCTGTCTGTAGAAGACAGCAGAGAAGATGAATCACAAACCGGTGTGAACAAAGCCAGCAGAGGAGGACTCGTCTACGGGAAGTACCTGCACGTAAGCGACACAGCCCGCACTAGAACTCCCTCCCTCCCCTCCAGTCAGAAGTTCTCGGTCCTATCTCTATGCATCCCGGTTTCTTCTACTTTTATCAGAATAACTCTGGAGACTTGTAGGTGAAAAGTGACCTCACTGGTAGAAGTACAGTAATAGCAGATGAAGCGGGGCAGGATGAAAAAAGAATTGAAATGTCTTCCATATACGGACCAACTCCCCATGATGAGTGTAAGCATTTTGCACTGCAAACTCGCACTGAGAAAAATCAAAATTAAGCAAAAGCAGAGAATCTGGAGTGGGGGCAGAACGGTGCAGATAAAAGGCAGACATTACACAACGTGGATAAATAAGACACGGCCAACAACCCCCAGCCTAGGTCACTGCCAATGCATCTCAGAAAATGTTCTGTTTTAAATCTCTGACCATAAGGTTGAAAGGATATGTGACTTTTTAGATAAAAGTCACCAATAGATGAATTATGTGGAGGTTACTTTGGGCTTAGTTTATTTTTCTGGTTGTTGTTGTTGTTGTTGTTTGGTACTGGGGATCGAACTTGGGACCTTGCGCTTGTGAGGCAGGCGGTGGCATCACTGAGCTACAGCCCCGGCCTGGGCTAAATTTGTTCTTAAGTGTGTTTGCCTCCTTTTTATTTGTAAAGAAACAAAATGGTTATTGCCTTTGATGCATCCATGGACAGGTTTCTAAGGATGAACTGAGGAGGAATGTTAAGATCTCATTAGAACAGGCTCTGAATAGGAACAAATGGATGTAGGAGGACAGAACTACAGACAGTTTAGGCAAGCTGCCATCATCATTCTCATTTCATGAAATTGTAAGGAAATGACATTTCAGAGTGTCGCAGGACTTGTGACAGGATCCTCCCTTACAATGTTTTTTTTTTCTGAGAAAAATAAAAAAATCATAAATTTAACTTACTCTTTATGATGAGAGTCATTCACTGTATAAAATAAAATAGAAAGGTTTCTGGAAATTTGGAGTGTTGGGGAACATTTTCCAGGATTTTATTCTTTTATTAAAGTTGACTGAAACACTCGAGCTTTGCAATGTTGAAATCAGTCTATTTGTCACTTAAAGCTGGAAAAGATTTTGAGTGCACAAGAACTCCAAAGTGAAGTAAAAGGAAATAAAATCCACGATGAGCATCTTTTTATCATCACTCATCAAGGTAAGTTGCACAGGGTCAGAGAGCCACCAGTCCCCGGGAACCTGCCTTCCAGAGGAGGCCACCCTGTCCTCACTCATCTTTCATCTGGTGGGAGAGCCAGGGATTGCCTTTGTTAGAAAGGCTTGAGAATATTTTGTTGTCAGGTGTAGTCTCTTAGGAAATCTCCTGGGCTTTTGTAATTGGAAGTCATCTGTATGTTCCTTTGCTGCTAGTCGTGTCCAGCTTTACCCTTCACTCCATCTCTTGGAATTTCCCTAAGAGTCTGCAAGCATAGATGATACTATTTCTCAACTTGGAAAGTTAGAAAACGACTTTCACGAGAGGCATGATTCAAGTTTATTGAAGTTGTATGCAATTTCATTAAAAGTCTAGTACTGGGAAAAAAGCTTTTCTAAAATGTGTTTTGGCCAAATTTTCTATTTCTGGGGAGTGTTTTTAGCTTAAGAGAGCAAGGCCTGTCGTGCTACTGTAAGTTTAAGATACAGAATCGCTAGCCCCCAGGTGCAGGTGGTTCGCTCTGAACCGGTGTACAGATGAGTCCACTCCAGGCAGCAAAGAGGGACTGCGCTGCAGTCAACTCCGCTCAGATGGACCAACTGAGTCGATCACGCGTCTGCCTCACGCCGGCTCTGCCACTTCTGCTTGGCGTCAGCTTGATCAGTAGGGTTTGCTGAGATTGTTCAGTGCAATAATAGTGAACATACAGCACACACGTAATGTGCCTGACCCATCAATGCATTCAACAGATGGAGCCTCTTCTGACTTTAACACGAATGCTTACTTGTCAAGTGGATGAGTCTAGACTTCCTTTATGAGTTTTAAAGTTCCAATTTTATTTATTTTGGAATACGTTAAATGTGTCTTTCATGTAACTATGGTCAGAGCTCCTGTAACTTTCACTGACAAATGTTTTCTGATTACAGCTTATGAACTCTGGTTTAAGCAAATTCTCTGGGAACTAGATTCTGTTCGAGAGATCTTTCAGAATGGTCATGTAAGTTATCTTGCCATAGAATTCTTTTTACATATGTTTGGAAGCTCAAGAAAATATTAATTTGAAAAATATAACACCAAATATTAAAATGACTAATTATTTGAAAAAAACCCACATTCTTTTTTTTTTTTTTGAGACAAGTCTCCTTTGAGTTCAGGCAAACTTGAACTCACTATGTAGCCCAGGCTCGTCTCCAACTCCAAGACAATCCTCCTGTCTCAGCCTCCAGAGTGCTATGATTATGGGTGTGAACCACTATGCCTTGTTTAAAAATCAAAACAAAACCAAACCATAAAAAAAACCCCACTTTCTAGGTAGATAGCTTCATGATATTTTCTCAGTTCCATTGATTTAAAGTTTTTCTTTTCAAATATCATTTTCGAGTCCTTTGTGTAGAACTCAAAATATTTTTCTTTGAAACAAACAATGCTATGAATCGGAGTAGAGTGTGAAGCTACCTGGCACCCTTTAATTAATGGGCAACAGAATGCTATTTTTAATGCATGTGACTTCTACAAAGAGAGGAGCCATAATAAAGTGAGAAAGGAAGAGGAGGAGGAAGAAGGAAAAAGTCGAAATAAGAGGAAGAGGGAAGTAGGAAGGGAAGGACACAGGACCCAGGAGAGGCGTGGCCTCAGGTGGCTGTGCAGGTCCCACGGGCACTGGGCCAGGCCCCAGCTTGCCTCCTCTTCCAGGGCCCTGGAGACAGCCTGGAGCTCTGTCCTTTGTTCCTGGCTCCAAGGATGCTGGTGTGAAGCCACACGGACCCCAGCCCTCTCTCTTCCTGTGGACAGAAGCCCTTGCTGCCCCTGGCTGCTGTGGCTGTCAGAGAAAAGCAGATTTTCCCTAGCTTGGTCTCACCTGTCTGTGTCTCATCCTTAACCTCAGGTCCGGGATGAGCGGAACATGCTCAAGGTGGTGGCGCGCATGCAGCGGGTGGGGGTCATCCTCAAACTCCTGGTGCAGCAGTTTTCTGTCCTGGAAACCATGACGGCCTTGGACTTCAACGACTTCAGGTACACAGCGTGGTGTTAGAGCTAGGCCCTGGCAGCGGCAGTCTGCTCCACTGACACTGCTTCTGGACCCAGGCTAAGGGCTCCCCACCCACCCCAGCACCGGGTACTGAGCCCAGGGCCTTCATGGTGAGCTGTATTGCAGCTCTGGTCCTATTTTGTATTTTTGAGACAAGACCTCAGTAAGTCATTAAATTGCCCAGGCTGAGCTCAAACTTGTGATCCTATTGCTTCGGGCTTCCAGGTGTGCCCTACCGTGCCCTGCTAATTTGGGGTCTTCAGCCACAAAACATTTGAGAAGTTATCAAAAAACACATTATCATTTCTACAAAGAAAAATAATGCGGCCAAATAGTTTTTGTTCATTACTGTACACCCTGCTTTTCTCCAAAATGGATTTTACCCAAAAATGTGCCTAAATAGCAATGGCATACGTAGTTACTTAAAAATTAAAACAAAACAAAAGAAACAGAAGTGACACCTAAAGAAGTGTGCTGACCAAAAGTGTCAGTGCAGCTGATATCTGGAGCCATTGATTTTAATTTTAAATTACCAAGCCATCCAGGACACACACACTCTTTTTAAAAAGCATACTCTTCTTAACAAAAAGACAGAAGAAACTTTTTGAAGAAAGTAACACAGAGTGTATGACATGGTGTAACAGGCAATGTCCCAACATGTTAGACGACAAAAAGAAATATAGTTGAATTTTTGTGGTGGATTATAAAATTAATGTTTCAGCATCAGTTAGATGAAAGACATTACACAAATCTAAGAGTGTCGAGGGAATCCTGTTTTTTTTTTAATTGGCTTTTTTATACGAGGCAGCATCTCATTCACTGTACTTGTGTCATTTCATGGATGCTCACAATAATTTCAGACAGTAAGATGAAAGAAAGTATGCAAGAATGACCTTTGCGGCAGGGATTAAATACTTTGTGAACAATCTTTTAGCACTGTGAAGCTCTGTGTCTTTATCTTAAGAAAAAACCTAGCATATGAACACTTGCATATATACAATGGTACACACCACATGTGTATATAGTATGTATTTAATATACACTTATGAAATTTGTGTAAGATACATATTATATACTAAAGTGCGGAGTATACATATGAAATATATGAGAAACTTCACAACTGTACACACTGCCCAGTTTCAAATTGACTGACAGCAACTGTGATGTTTAACTAGGTCATTTTCCCTATTTTAACAGAGGCCAAATCACAGGTTCCAATTTAGGTGGTCATACACGGCAGTTTTGGGTAATGTACCAACGAGGGAGGAAACCGTGCGCTGCTCCTCTGTAAAGAGGCCTAGATTCAAGTGATCTGAGGGGAAATGGGCGTCCTCTGAGACCCTGGTGCTGCGTGGAATCAGTCAGACACAGAAGGTTGAACAGTGCTTAGCTGCTCTTGCAGGAGACACCCGAAGTGTAAACAATTTACAGAGCAAAGTAGAAGAAGATGGTGATAAACAGAGCTAGACTTTGAGGAGATGGGAAGGGTCCGGGATGTGGTGAGACAGGAGGGGCAGAAGGGAAGGGAGAGCGAAGAGGATGAAGGCGGGCGAGTACATAAGGCCCCAGGCCCCAGGACAAATGCATTCACTGTGCGACTCACGCGTGTGCGAATGGACGTTAGGACGAAGAAGAAACCACCACCATGATACCCAGGGTCAACTCATCTCTTCTCTTTTCTGTTCTTCTCTTCCCGTCCTTATTCTCAAAGAGAGTACTTAATTCCAGCATCGGGCTTCCAGAGCTTACAGTTCCGACTATTAGAAAACAAGATAGGTGTGCCTCAGCGGATGCGAGTGCCCTACAACAGAAGGCATTACCGAGACAACTTCTGCGGGGAGGACAATGAGCTGCTGCTGAGGTCCGAGCAGGAGGAGACGTTGCTGCAGCTGGTGCAGGTGCGCGGCCGGGCGCCGGAGCTTCCACTAGGGCAGAATTTTCAGACTTATCAATGGCGGGCCCGCCGGGGATTGGCACAGGGACCCGAGTTCGATACTGGATCCCGGAAAAACAAAACAAAACAGAATAAAATATTGGGTTGTATAAAAGGCATGGAAACATTTACAAAACACTAACTCGTAAATTCAACTCATTAAAACAGAGTATATTGGGAAACTAAAAAAATACGATCAATTATAAGTTGATATTGAATAATCTCATGTCATTAAAACAATTCCTTTAAACATCCCAACTAAGCAATATCTAATTACCAGGGTTTTCAACTAGTGTGGCTGATTTTTAAAAATTAAATTACTAAGAATTTTTTCCTTCATATCCAAATCCCCCCCCAAGATTATTAATTTGAATTTTTGTAGGTAAGTTATTAAATAAGATTTGTATTGTCTTGATTTACTTCGGAAAAATCTTCCTTTATAAATTAAAGTTTTAATAAATTATACAGAGCTCTCTAAATTTCAGGGTGTTTTAAATGTGGATTTATGTTATTGTATTCTACATATTATCCTATAATGACATAAACACGGAAAGAAAAAAATCACAGAACTAAGTTCAAAACTAATAATAGGGTAAAAGAAAACTCATAGATGTACATAAATTTATTTTTATTTTTAGATTCCAAGGTCTTAGAGACTCTTAAAAATCACATGGGTAGCTAAGTTTAAAGTTGGTAAGTGGACAATGCTTCTGAGATTAAAAGAGATCATATCTTATGCAAGTCACAGTTCTATCTGTGCCTAAAACAAAATAGTTTGAGAATACACAGTAAGATATTATTGAAACAAAGTTGATAAATGTTCATAGATTTCTAGAAGAAAATTGGGACTTCTGTTATCAGAAATTTATTTAAGAAATAAGAGATAAACATTATTAATGGGAATTATTTTAAAGATTTGGAAAAATTAAACATGTGAATTGGTATTTCATAAATGAGAAATGGAAGGCAAGGAAAAATACAAATAAAGTTGAAATATGTTTTTCAATAGTATGAAGATTTCTGGTTTCACATTTATGAATGTTAGGTATAGTATATTTTATATGTTTAAAAACTTGCCACATATTCACCCAAAAATAATATGTACTTTAGGCCTGGCTAGAAAGAACGCCTGGTTTAGAACCACATGGATTTAACTTCTGGGGAAAGTTGGAAAAAAATGTCACCAAAGGACTAGAAGAGGAATTCATAAAGATTCAGGTATTTCTGATGCCATGAGTTAATATAAAACTGCTACAGAAGTACTGTGGATTTTTTAAAAACATTGCCTACTGTTCTTTTTTTCTCATATTCTTTTCATTCATGTATCCTCTTATTAAATAATTCAGTTTTCTTCATGTGTAATAAAAATCATTTCTAAATTAAGATTTGTCACAGGGAAGATTTCTGTTTGTTGTAAATAACTGAACATATTAGAATTTTTTATGTCTCTTGAAAAATTCCACATTATAACCAATTGTATGCACAAATAAGAAACTAAGGGGCTTCCAACTAAATATATTTAACCATATTATTTTTCTTTTGTTCTTGTTTATCTGCTGGGTGCCATTTATTAACCATAGATTTTGTCAATTTGAGTTTGCTTAAAAAATACTGTTAATTCTCATTTTCCTCAAATCATAAGTCCTTCATCATCCATGAGTAAATTTCTCAGTGAATTGTTTAAATTCTCTATCTTTCTGGGCTGTATCGGGTAGGATAGAAAAGGTGAACTTTGAAGTCCCCCTGGCTGGACTGGAATTCCATCTCCGCAGTGTAACTTTGTGATAACAAACCAATAACCTCTCCTTGCTTCATTTTTCCCATTGACAGAACAGATAGAAAGGATATCTACCCAACAGGATCATGGTGCGCTTCAGATTACACTGGTGCTTGTAACTACGCTAGACAATAGTTAGGCTTATTAGCCTCCTTCCCTCACCCTTCACAAATGACAACACATTTGCAAATCCAAGTCTCACATTTACTCTTAACTTTATTTGGCTTCTCTGCAGCACTCAATACTAATGGCTACTGAGTATTACCCAAACATTCTTTCCCTTGAGTTTAGGATGCATCACCATAGCTGCATATAAATTCTCTAGCTCTTGCTTCTCTACTTCCTTTAGTTGCTCACAATTTTCTCTCAGACCAACAAATGAAGAGTGTGAAAGACATTCCCCTGCACATGCTGTTCTGTCTCTGGACTGTCTAATTTGATCAATATTGAATTATTTGCCAATAATTATCCAACAAGTACCTCTAGCTTGCCTGTCTCTTGGATTTCCATACCTATATGTAATGCTCTACTTATTATTTCCTCTTAGTCTTCTTAACAACTGACCAGTGAAACCAAACTTAGATAATATTCCCTTTCCTCCACTATCATACTGACGTGGTCTTTTCAGGGTGAAGGAAGCTTCTGTCCCCTAAGCCTTCCACCTGCTCCAGTCTTTCACCTCTGAGTACTCCTGACCTAAGAGTTGACAATGTCTTTGATCATTCGCCACATCCAGCCTGTCTCCTCCCTCAGACCTTCTCCTCTCTCCATCCCTCACATGTCCCTTGTCCCTGTTTTTCACCTGTTCTTCAGGAATAAGTCTCCAGCCTGTCCTGCCTGCCCCCAGAAGGCTCCATAGGAGTTCATTCTCCATAGTAGTTCATTCTAGTTGGAGTCATCTTTCAAAATGCAGATCTGGTCATCTCTCCCTTTTGCTTACAATCTTCTGATAGCTCTTTATCGTTGGGAGCAGCAGGCCTCTAATGCCTTTTGTATCTTCCACGGACCCACTCCATGTCTCCGCTGACCTCCCTACCACCTACACCGTCTGTGGTGCACGCCCTCCTGTGCAGCAGGACTTGTACAGCAGTGCCATGCTTTGGTGATGGTTTGATGATGCCTTCCTTGCACCAGGTAGTTGGGGTGCAGATTTTCCTCATAGTTTTAACACCGTCACCTTCGCATGAGCTTTCATTGTAAACATGAATCATTAATTGGCAATAATAAGCATGCAGGCTTTTTCCATGCCACATGTCCTGAGGAACTGAACATAATTGGGTTAATAATTCGCGCTCCACTTCCATTGATTTCTCAGAACGGCAAAGGTGAGGGGAACGTAAGAGCTGCTTTCAACCAGGCAATGGCTGTCGAGTGAATGCAGATGTAACACATATGTAAGAAATCATATAGATGGAGTGCAGTATTAAATACAGAAAATACTTTTCCCAAGAATTCTTACTTTTCCTAGGCAGAATTTACTTAAACCTTTGTTAAAAATTGCTGCTTAATATTAGATTATTCTTGATGACTTGTTGTTATCTCTAATTATAATATCTTGGTCCATCTCTCAAAATACTTGCAAGGAACTCTTTGCACATATCACACTACTTACATTTTAAAAAGATAGAACCTGTGTGTGTATTGTGTGTGTGAGTGTGAGTGTGTTTGTGTGTATGTAAGCCCCTAGTTCATTAAAAGGAATTTCCATTGTAATATTGGTTTATTAAATTTTCCAAGTATGCCCTTTCCACAACCCGACAGGCTGTTTAAGCAAAGTGTTTTAAACAGGAATCCATTCTCATTTGCGACTGTATCCCATGTTTTTCCTACAGTCTAAAGAGGAGTCTGAAGAAAAAGAGGAAGAGATGGCTGAATTTCAGAAACACAAAGAGGTGTTGCTGTCCTTATTTGATGAGAAGCGTCATGACCATCTCCTTAGTAAAGGTAGATATTTTCACTCTAAGGATTGTTTCCTGAGACTAAATGAGCATGAGATCGAAATATAGTTTTATAAGCCTGCCAAACCTCAGTTGGGGGCAAATAGAATGAAAGTTGCTGTCCTACTTAGAGAAGCAAGAAGAGGGTCAGTGTTGTCTCCTATGGTAATAGGTTTTTGTGTTCAGTGTGTTACAAAAACACTAGCAAACATTTTCATAGTATGTGCTCAACATGAGGTGTGCCCAGGTAGATTTGAGATGTTTTACAAGTGCCTCACAGCTTAACCGGGACAGAAGTGAGAACAACTAATCAAAACTGGACAGATGTCTGCTGAAACTGAGGTGAAAGAAGGAACGAAGGAACTACCCCCGAGTCGGGGTGACTGGGCAGTTTCCCACGCAGACCAGGAAAAGTATCTGCTCAGACTTTTGTCTCAATTTTTGACACAATGTTGAACTATGATTTCTTAAAACTGATTGACCCTTATGATCAGTGACTTCATTAGTCAACTGTTTTCTGTATCTGTTTGAGTCTATTCTGCTTACTTTGATTTGGACTTTTTAATTGTATAGCACCTCAAAGTCTTCTCAGATAGAGGCTACTTAAGCGAAGTGTTAGTCACACTTAATTTTTATAACATAAGTATGAGGTGTAGCAATATCTGAAATTAGTGTTAATTTGTTTAAGCTTAAAAGTTTTTAGCCTCAGTTTCCTGAAAGACTAAAAGAATGGCAAATCTTCATTCCTGCAGTAAGGATAAAAGCCTTTTAGTACAGGACAGGTGTGATTTTATATAGGTTTTGTGCCCCTTAAAAAACCAAGAAAATGAATTTTAAGTGAATTAGACAAAACTACTTTCAAGTGTAGTTTGGAAAGCATCTTCTTCAATTTTTGAAAAGCAATTCATCAAACTATTTTAGTTGGAAATTGATATTTATCAGGATGTTAAACATTTTTATATCAAATTTCCCTAATGTAAGATGACTGATAGGTTTTGAGAATTTAAAAATGTATATCCTCTGTTTAGCTTTTAGAATTCGATATTCAAATAATGTTTTGAATGAAGATTTCCAAATTCATGCCAAGAAATAAAAAATGTAAATTAAAACTGAAATTGTTTTTCAAAAGTGCATAAAACCTGTAATTATGTAGCGCAATAGTGCCAGATTAACACCGCGCTCCGGGTCAGCTCTGAGGTTGCAACTTGCTTCGTACTTCGCAGGGGAAAGGCGACTATCCTACAGAGCGCTGCAGGGAGCCCTGATGATACATTTCTACAGGTGAGAACCGGGTGGCTACCGATAGCATAAAGCTTTTAAATTGAAATCCTACTTTAATATGGTAACAGTTTCTAGAGAAAATTTCAAAAACAGTTATTTTTACTTTTAAATAACAAAAATGTAACTATCTCTGAAGCAAGTTATAAACTCATGAACATATTCAATATGCTTTTTTTTAGAAACTAAATTACAGCAAGTATCATGTTCCATTAAGTGTCCTAAAAGACCAAAGTTCATTTTTTTCAGAAACTCAGTCCTGAAATGTCTTCTGTCATTAAGCCATGTTTGGAATAATTTCTCATTTACAAAGTGAAGATGAACATCTCCTAAACTTTTGTTCTGCTTACAGTTGCCTTACTGTCTGAAATATCTGGTGTCCCTTAAATACTCTCTCTCCTACTTCATGTATGTGAAGTCCCTCCTTACAGATTCTGAATCGTGACTAAACAGGTTCTCACACTGGCTTCTCAAACTGGCCAAACACCAATGCTCATAAGATGTTTATGTCCTTGCATTTCTTTAATTTTTAAAGAAAACATTCTTAAATTTTTTTTTTTCCAGAGTGCCAGAGAACAAAATCCTTAGTTCTTTTCTTAAGCTCGAAATAAGTGTAGGTCTTTCAAGCTCGGGTGTCCTAAGGAAAAAACTGGACTGAGACAGTTGGAGGATTCCATGAAAAAGGAAAACAAACATACAAGAGCAAATGAAAAGTAGCCTTTGCTTGTGTGTCTGGGTGCGTTTGCTTTCAGCTTCCCTTGCGTCAGTGAGGAAAGGCCAGGCAGTGCGTGTCCTCCTCCTGTTAGGAGTCCATCTCAAGTGCGACTCCGGCTGGCTGTTTTATGTGTTATAATTTTCTAGACTTCACACAAATATTAGCAAGTCCTATTCTCACTTTGGGGAAGAAGAAGTAGAACAACTGCAGAGATGCCAGGGCTCCTGAGCGGCGAAGGAGATGCTTACAGCCCGGGCTCTTCGCATCCCCTGGATTTGCTGGAATGGCCGGCTTCTTCCTGAGCGTTTCCTCTTCTTTAGGGAAGAGCCTCGCTTCCAGGTCCCTTTCCAGCTGCTGACTTCTCTTATGGAAGTGGACGTGCTCGTATCCAAGTGGAGATGTAAGCGCCGCGCCCGCCCCAGCCCCCCAACCCTTTCTTTTACTCCGCTGCTTTGGGGGCTCAAGAGAATGCTTTAATTCATTTTCAAAACCAGAAGGAAAAATGAGCCTCAGAACAAAGGGAGTGTCTTAACATGGCTTACAAGAGCAACACGCCCAACATTAATTATGTCAGGGCAGTTGTAAAACATACATTCTATTCTTTTAATGGAGGGAGGGCCCTGCAAAGGACTCGTGAGGGCCACGCTGGCGGGCTGAGCACAGGGACACAGGAGCCGCAGCTGTGGGCCCCAGGCAAGCTGGCGTTTTTACCCCGTTTGGCCTTAGTCGCCAGCGCGTTCTCAGAGGCCATGACCAACCCTGGGGATCGAACTCAGGACCTTGAGCTTGTGAGACAGGTGGCGGCACCACTGAGCTAAATCCCCAGCCCTGCTCCATGATTTTAGGGCACTGTGAGACTCACAGCCCACAGACACTGTGGACTAAATGCCTGTGTTTGCCTAGATAACCATGTGTGTTTGGTGCACCGGATGCTGGGCAGCAAGGCGGGGACTGGCGGCTCCTCCGGGTACCAATACCTGCGCTCAACCGTGAGGTGAGGTGGACCCCTGCCCTGGGGCGTCGCCGCACATTGCTGGGGAGGGCCTCTGACCCTCCTGCCTGCACCCCACTGCACTCCTTTGGAGTTAGGTGCTCAGATGCTGCTCCTTCCGTTGGGTAAAATACCCCGTTCTGGACTCTGATCTTCGTGATCCTAGGATGAGCAGGGTCAGGGTGGCATGAAACATGCTTAAATGTTAAATGTTTGAGCATTTTGTATTTCATTTTGTTTAGTATTCATAGCATCATAGGTAAAGCCGAAAAACCATGTGGAATCGAGAAGCCCTGGCTCCATGGAAACAGGAATCAGCCCGCTAGGTTGGTGCTGCCATGCAGCATCCAGACTCCTGAGTGTACATCACTTTCCTCCACACTCGGGCCGGATTGGCTGGTTTAGAAAATGCACAGGTTCACAGTTTTACCACTTCTATGCTTGTCTAGCCTGAGGCACTGGACTTCATTTCCAGCACTGAGAGAGAACAAACACACACTGGCAGAGTGGTGGGAATAATTAATCCAACACCATTTTTGCCGTTTCCTTGTCCCATGTCATCGATGCAAAGTCCCGGCCAGAGGAAAGGACTGTAGCATTTATTTATAGAACTAGAAATCGTTTTTATTTACCTATGGAATTTTGAATCCCGTGTCCATGACTAGAATCGGGATTGCAACCTAGATTTACTTGACTTCAAGGCAAAAGTTTGTCCTCTATAAAACTGCAGCAGTCCAAACAGCCCTCTGACAGGCACAAACGCAGAAGATATGGTAATGTTGAAATCATGCATGGATACTTGAATGGACCAAGATGGCTCTCAGTGTACCAACGCCTTCAGTGGTATTGCCAGCTACTTGGTGGTTGGGTAGTGTTTTCCAGTGAGCTATCACAGACTCTGTAAGCTTTGAATTTATGACTTTGCACACAATCCTTTAAAAGTAGGAATGATAACACTCTATGCAGATAGCACGACAGGGATTCTAGGTTTGAATCCGCATCATACCTCTCTGGATCAGCCAAAGACATAATACTGTGTTACGACCCTGAACTTTGGACACTGATTCAGCCTGAACAGTCTTAAGGCTCCATAGCTAACTACACATACTATATCCGGTATGCAAAACAGGAAATAAGTAATTTTTGAGTACTATGATAAAGGACCCTAGAAAATAGTTTTGGGGGAGAAAATTTTAAATATTTCATGTCAACCAGTCTAACGATCTACACGTATGTTTTCCCAGTGACAGGTACAAGGTGTTTGTGGATTTATTCAACCTTTCTACCTATCTGGTTCCCCGACACTGGATGCCAAAGATGAACCCCATCATTCATAAATTCCTTTACACTGCTGAGTATTGTGACAGCTCGTACTTCAGTAGTGATGATTCAGATTAAATTTGTATGGAAAATCTGTGAAGAATATTGATTTCTCAGTCCATTTTTATATTTTCTGAATTTTCCTAAATACACGTAGAGTCTAAATGTAGTATATTGGGTAATGTAATGTATTTATAATACATGGTTAAATATCACAGTGCTCTGATTTGCTTCTGGAAATAATTGCCTCATGTCTGTGAGGGTGTAAGATTAAGAATTAAGAGGAAAAGTAATTTAGTGAAATTGTGATATCACATGTGGGGTCCTTTCCTGTTAAAAGCTCAGTTTCTTTTGGTGCTGACCTTAAAGTATCTACTAAATGTAACCTTGTATTTCTTCATAATTTACAGGCTTTTAAACCAGATATCTCAAAAGTTTTGTGCAACAAAATGTGTCATTCTGTACAAAACCTTTTGAAACAAATGGGATAAAATAATAAATGTAGTTATTTTTGAAATGTTACCTTTGTTAAGACTCTTGCTAATTAATGGAAGGAGTCTGTCTGAAGCTTGTTGGAGGGTTTATTGGGGGATTTTCCCTTGAGTTCCCAGAATTGAAAGGAGCCTTAGATGAGGAGGCTGAAGATCTCTGATGGCTCAGAAAAGGTGGTGGGGGGCTCCTTCCCCAATGTGCTGGTTCTGGAGGCTCAGAGGACCGCTGTCTTATCTTCTCTCTGCCAGTGTCAGCTTTGTTCTTTCCTCTTGTAGACCACACCCTCTCACAGGTTCGGTGCTATCGCTCAGTACCTCTGATCCTGTCCCTACCCCCAGTCCCTGCCACTGTCACTGGGGAGATAAATCAACACCAGTGCATGGCAGAATGGAGGTGCAGATTAGCAGTGGTTCCTGTAAACAATATTGGTCTTTCAAAAGAAAGAGATATAAACATAATATATAGTGATCCTGTTTATTTTTAATAAAAGTTCCACACTGAGACTTTAGATCACGTATGAGTTTTAACGAACTTGTTTTTTCCTAGCTTGGCCTGGATTTTGATTAGTTAAATTTTTCTCATGGGAGGGAAGACATACGACTATCAAAGAAATCTAAAGTGTAACTTACTGTTGACCTCGAATGACTAGCCAGCAGTGAGCTCTTGACCCTACTGAGCTATTCTCTGGCCTCAATTACCAGTCATTTTCCGGAAGGGACCAGATCCTGTAGTGGACTGTATGTGTGGCATCGTCTGTCTGCACCCACAGGTTCAGTATCTACAGATCCAATTCACCACAGCTTGGAAATTAAAAAACAAAACAAAACATTTTTATCTGTATCGAACATATATGTAGAGTTTTTTGTCATTTTTCCCAAAGCACGACAATATAGCAGGTATTGACAAAAATTTTACACTGTGCTGGTATTTTAATCTAAACATGACTGGGAGGCGGCCTCAGAACCAGTCCCAGGCACCCAGAGGGGCAGCCGCAGTTGTGGGATCAGCATCGTAGCTAAAATTTCTTGAGTGTGCACTGCTTGGTGGCTACACAGAAAGCACAGAGGCTGGGCTCGCGAAGGCTAAGGGAGTAGGTTTGAAATCAGCCACCTGGGAGTGAATTCTGGCTTTTCCATTTGTGGATGATCTGCTGTAGAAAAGTCATCCACGTCACCTCTAGTTTTGTCTTACTGGGGTTAAAAGCGCTTACAAGCTTTTCTCCACAAAGTAGTAAATCACAATATTAATACATATTCTCTCGCCACAATACCTTGAAATCTTGGACTTAATGCTATTTATTCTAAGAAATGACGCTAAGACATACCATTCTTTCTGTAGATGGCATGATTTGATTGCGCTCTTCGTGTGTATGTTTTTGGTGTAACTAAGGTATGTAGTTTTAAGAGTTGTGTTCACAGGATATGTTTGGAATTCTTATAGTAATTAGCAAAATACTTTATTTTTATTTTACCTTTTACTATGCGAGAAGAGTATTTATTGCCATTGGAAGTGGTTCTAATGTTTTCTGGGGGATGGTGGGAGTGGGGTCTCGGACGTCTTCAGGTCCCAGCAGCGCAGATGTCAGCACCGCGCAAGCCTGGCCACACTCCTCACTGTTGCGGAAGTGGTTCTCCTTAGCTGGGCATCCACCGTGGACACATTTCCCACAGAGTCCGGAGGAGGCTTTGAAGAAGAGCCTGGGAGACAGACGGCAGCCGGGGCCTGTTCAGGAGGATCCAGGCAGAAAGCAGGTGGTGGGGCTTGGGAAGGGGCCCTGGAACCTCTCTCCTGGGTGCTGGTCACCAGGGAATGGGGAAGACAAGCAGAACTGCAGAGGGGAAGAGCTGGTGCATCTTGGTGACGAGATGGCTTCCTGAGAGCTGGGGACCAGCAAAATAACTTATGACGACAATTCCCATCCTTAATCTCACCAAAACTTGCTTCTGGTATGTGCTGATGATCACTTTAATTGGTAATTCTTTTTCTTTTTTTAATTTTGGTTCTGGGGCTAGAACTTGGGATGCCATATGTGTTAGGCAAGCTAAAGAGGTAGTCTGCCACTGAGCTACACCCCTAACCCTTTAAATCATAACTATTAAATGAACCACCTGATCACCGTAAGGTTGGCTGATTCATAGTTTAATATTCAGCACTCTAGATCCTTGTGAAACCACGCTGCGTACCTGCTGGTGGTTTCCCAGCCGGCAGGAGACCTTTGAGGAAGCCCTGACTGTACAGCCTTTGGCATGGCATTGTGTGGAGCGGAACAGGGGGACCTTTCTTTGGGACAGCTCCTTGAAAAGACGTGTGTTCCCACTCTGGGCACCGCGGAGCTCCGAGTCGTTTAGAACTGCTCAGGAATATGACCCAGTTTAGAATTGTGAATTCGGGGAGTATCTAGGGCAATTATAACATCTATAAGAATCACCCGGATTCCGGTCTAGGGACTACGCTTTGAGAACACAGGTGGCACATTTAGTTTCCTTGGTAGTGAAAGTTGACAAAATTGAAATAGAGACATTGTGTCAAACACTAAGAAAAGAAAAAGCCAAGATGATACAAAAGAGGAGATCCAATGATTGGGAGCCAGATGGCAAAAAATATCACAGGAGATGGCTAGAGCCACCACCTGGACAGGGGTTCACCATAATTTTATACAAAAATACTTAGGCGAGGACATCTCCCCAGCTACTGTCCACTCAGACTTGGACTGATAGCACGGCTGCTGCTGACCCTTGTGACCAGGGACAATCATTTCAATTTCCTGTAACTTAAAAGGAAGTTGTGTTCCTTTATTTGGGGGATATGACCACATATTCTCATCGCAATGTTTGTCCCTGTGTAAAGGCGCTGCCGTTGGGGAGCCTCTCTGGGTGGCCGTTTCAGGGTGACAGGAGGCCACTGAGCAATGGACAGAGACTCCCAAGGCCCCACCTCCAGAAAGGACAGGAAATAGAGAGAAGGCAGGTGATCAAGTGAGGAGACACTCGCAGGGAATTTGGCCAGATTCATTATGGATCCTTTTGAATTTATGGGTTGAGAGATTATATATGGATGCTGTTGGCTAAAGTACGGACTCTATCATGTAAAACGTGTGGCTGTTGGCATTGTTGTTGTGAAACAAGGACAGCAGGAGGAGAAGGAGCGAAGTCTCGGGGACCCTGAGTTAATGGGTGCATGGGGAAAACCAACACTGGATGTGTATCGGAGATGAGGATGCTGGGTGTGCAAGCAAAGCATTCTGATACCATGTTGGCAAAATGCAAGCCGCACACTTAGGAACAAGGTCTTTTCAGGAACAAGCTGTTTTATTATGAATGTCATCAAAATCCAGAACATGTGAGAAGTATTAACCAGTTTGAAATTCTTAGGAATTCTTTAGTATTTGAAAAAAGAATATTAGAAAAGCATTTTCTATAGCACAGAAAAAAATCAGCAGCCTAACATACTAGAACAAACAGGATTTATTTCCTTTCTGGTTTATTTGGATAATTAAAATATCTATCCACTAAAATACCAAGATGTGTCATCCTGGAACATCTCCAAACCTGAGTTCAGACAAATTATTTTGAGAAAAATAATTTTAAAAACAGGATAGCCAGAATTTATTTTTAGTAGTTGCTGCTGCCTTTAAAAAATTTTTTTGTTGTTGTTGTTGTTAACCTCTTCTACATTAAAAAACATTCATTACTCAGAAGTGGTACCATATGTTGTGATTCCAGTACCCTTGAAAGCTGAGGCAGGAGGATTGCAAGTTTGTGCCCAACCTGGGCAACTTAGCAATTTAGTGAGATCCTGTCTCAAAGTAAAAATAAAAAAAACAAAAAAATAAAAAATGTCTTAGTTCAGTGCAAAGTCCCTGGATTCAACCACCAGTGCTGCAAAAGCAAAAAACAAAGAGATGAAAAAACAAAAACAAAAACAAGCCATGTATTTTAGGGCAGACATATTTACATGGATGGTATGTGATATGATTTTATATTAACTCTGTGACAGTTGTCATTGTATTTGATTAGAAGATCAGCTCTTTTGTTCTGAGTTTTTAAAAATATAACAATATACTTCTGCTTTCTGAGAAAAAGAATGGATTAGGTTACAGACAATGCCCAGAAATTGTTTACAGTTGATGGTAAAACACTTGCAAAGATCTGGGTGCTGAGGTTTTGTTACCACCACACCCCCAGGAGGAGCAGCTCAGTGCTGGCCGAGGGCACGAGCTGCACAGCACAGCTGGCCCTTCTGGGCACACTTAACTGTCAGTTACCACTGAGGACACAAGTACATCGCAGCGCCTGGGACACTTATGCAATCAGACCCAGGAAGGACAACAGGCTTTGAGGACCAGGAGCCGGGAGCCCAAGGAAAGCCCAGGATGGGGACCAGGAAATCTAAATGGAAAACAGAAGTCAGAGAGCCTGGTGCTCACATCTGCACTGCTCGGGACTACACCAGATTGGGGGAAAGATACAACAGAATCATGACGGGAAGGCAGAGGAGTGATCCTCTGGCTGATAAAGCGCTGACGTTGATAAAAGGGAGCCAAATGAGTGAGGAGAAAATAAAATGGAAAGTAAGCTGCAAGAGCAATTCTTCAGTCGGGGAAGCAGGCCAGTAGGAGAACCTGAGAGATACACAACAGACAGTAACAGACAGCGAGTAAACATGGCAAAGACTGTTCTGTGACACCAACAGAAGATTCTAGAAAGTTAAAGTAGTTTTGGATTTCTACTGACAGAAAAATTTCAAAAAGTAATTTATCTGATAGACAATATTATCTGAAGTGACTGATAACATAGGGGTCATAGCAATTATTTAGTTCCACTTTGTTTCTCTTAAGAAGGGAGCTGGCATTTTCTTCCTTCTGTCCACAGGTAAGCGCCATGAGAAGCGTGAAGCCACCGCCTTTGCAGCTCCTCACCAAGGCGTGTCTCCGAAAGCCACAGACGGCATCGCGAGAGGCTCGGCACCTGAGGCAGGGCGCTGCTGTCGAGAAGGGTAATCCAAACCTCCAGATCGTGTCCCACGAAGGGAAAGGAATGATCACCTCTGTGATCATACCAGAACAAGGTTCTGGTTAAACATTGAAAGAAAATCAGCAAACAACAGCTTCTTAAGTTGGAAGAACCTAAAATGCCTCCTTATCCTGTTTCCTCCCAGAGCAGGAAACACGCATCTCCTTCCAGACCTCTTAGAGGTTTTGGTGTCCATCCATTAGACTCAATCCTCCGAGGCTGGGAGATTTTCCCAGGGAGTTGCTGAAGCTTGAATGTGAGTCAAACTCGGAATGAAATGCTGTTGTTTTATGGCACAAGTCTCTTTTCCTGTTCCCAACATGTCACAGAAACACAGCAGCAACGGAGTCTGCAATACCTAAGGAGGAAAGGGAATTATTAGTTTCAGTTCATTTCCTCTTTAGGTGTTTTTAAATAGCAAGTTAAAACTTCATTTTCATGTGGGTTTAGGAGGCGCATCTCTACCTGCCAGCGAAAACAGTTACCTCCAAAGCAGGAGTTAGAAGAGATGCTTAATATTTTTGTTTGAAGCGAAAAAACAAAACAAAACAAAACTACTTGTGAAATGAATAGGCAAATGCATCTAAGATAAATATTGCACTTGTATAGAGCATATTTCTTTTTCATCTTTTTTTGGGGGGGTACCAGGGAATGAACTCGGGACCTTGTGCTTGCCAGGCAGGTGGCGGAACCACTGAACTAAATCCCTGGCCCTTATAGCATATTCTCAAAGGGAATAAAACAACTTACATATTAAGTATAATTTTAAAATTCAAACTCTAAAATTGAAATTTAAGTACAATTTCAATAAATCACAGATGTTCTATACTTTCTTAACACCACCATACAGAGCTCACTGTAATGGCCGAAGCGCGGATGTTATTCTTTGGAATTTTACTGGGGCCGTGGGATGCGATATGCCTCATGCCATCGTTCACATGAATCAGCAGGCATATCAACTTCAGGCAATATTCTCAGGAAAGATTTGGATCCCTGTGTAGTTAGCAACCAGGCAGACACTTGGCGATGCAAGTGATCAAAGCATCTCAACTCATCCCTGGTAGCTGAGGGCTAGGGAAAGACGCAGACTCAGAATCGAGGCAGTTAGGGAACAGTGTCTGAATATTGTTCTTGCAACTCCCTTGTGAGAGCCTTGAGAACAGCACAAATCTAGGCAGCAGCAATTTCCAGAGGTGATGTGAAAGAAACCGGCACCTGCCAAAGATCACTCCACACACAGACAGAGCTCGTATGAGAGATTTACTGTGGAACCACTGCGGCCCAGTGGCCTACTCGGAGGAGGAGGAAGAAGAGAGAGAGCTGGGTGGAAGGGGCTTGGTTATGTAGTGGTGGCTGGTGTAAGTGGGTCGGGGAATTGCATCAGCGGCGCGGGCAGCCACTCCGAGGTCATATTTGTGATCCGTTCCTTAAGTGGACAAGCCTTGCTTGCGCGTCGGTTTCGATTACGGACGATGACGTGTGATGTAGGAAATGGAAATTTCAGGCATAAAAATGGCGGTCGCTAACCAAAATGGAGAGAGCCATGTCAAGGCCGTTATATAATGCATGTCAGCGCAGGGGCTCCGTGAGTGGTAACAGTGATTTATCCAAAGTTCTAATGATATAAAAACACTCAGTCCGGCTGCAAAGTAGAGACCTGGTTGGCTCCGAGAGCTCCTGCCAAAAGATTTCAGTGATGTTGAGCCTTTTCAGTGAACAATTTGTGAAAAGTTTTCTACTTCACATAATGATTGGAAAATAATCACTAGATTAAATCAAATCTTTCACTTCAAATATTTAGTATAACTCTTTTCTCAATCTGGAAGGTTCTACCATTTTAAAACAGTGATATACTCCATGTGTTCCACTGATGGTAATCAGGCTTATTTCTATTGGCAGCTTAGTTTGGGTGTGGCTTGATTTAGAAAATATGTTGATTTTTTTTCAACCAACAGTTTTAGAAGGTAGCTTTGAATATAGGCTTTAGAATAAAGCTTAATATACTTAACTTCTTTAGTTTGGTAAAGCTTCAATAAATTTATTAAATTTAAAACAATGTTTGATATTTCACCAAACTCTCAATTCCACCAAGTGAATGTTTTACTAGAACTTTTAGGGTTCAAGGGGAATAAGTCAGAAAAAAATCATAATGCTCAGATTTTCACATTTTGATGCAAGAAAAACTGCTTCTTAACCATTTTTCTTTCTTCTCCATTCTCTCTCTCTCTCTCTCTCTCTCTCTCTCTCCTTTCTTCCTCCCTTCCTCCCCCTTTTTTCCTCTTCCTCCCTCTTCCTCCTCCTTTTCCTCCTCCTCCTCCTCCTTTTTCCTTCTCCTCCCTCTTTCTCCTTCCGTTTCTCTTTCCTCTCAGTCCTTGGGATTTAGCCCAGGACCTCACATATATTAGGAATGTGCTCTCTTGAACTATACCTTAGCAACTATTGATAATCATCGAGCAGGTATTATGATACCCAAATTAGGGACAGAGTTATAAAAAAGTAAAAGGAACAGCACAGCGTCTCTGGAGAGATTCAGTCCCCTAACGTGAGTGTTTATCTGGCTTTTAAAGTAGTTAATTCTGGTACATTATTACTTTATCTTATGTTTTGGCATATGCATGTGATATATATACACATATGTACAGAAGCAGGAGAGAGGGAGGGAGGGAGGGAGAGAGGAAGAGAGAATGGAACGGAGACGCGCTCCATGTTTACAGAGAAGACTTCCCAGAAATAACGCACAACTCCTCTGTACATGTGTGCGTGGGTCCCACTGGCCAGAACTTACCCATACGGCTAAGCGTAGCCTAAAGGAAGATAGGAAACAGTTTCATAGCTGGCTGGGAAGGCATCTACTTAAAATATAGGAATTATTTCAATAATGAATATATATTTATTTACAGAATCTTCCTTGACATTTAGCACGAAGTTTGAAGTGCAGATTTGAGACTTACCACACATGTTGCTCCCCATTTTGATGTAGATGTAGCCTCCTACTCCCCACGAACTTCCCCACGAATTGCGAACAATCCAGTACGGCGTGCTGCCTGCAAACACAGATGGAACGGACTGCAATACTCTTGTGAGTGCATCACTTCCTTGTGTCAAACTGGGTTTCTCTAGGTCTAGAGGCTCAGAGAAAAAGATGCTGGGTGTGGTGTACAATGGCATATATCTAGATGATTTTACTGGTGTGTCATTACATAAACGCATTTTAAGTTTACAAATATAATAACACAATCACTTACATTGACATTATACAAATTATATCTATCAATATAAGTAGCTAAGGAACTGTGAGCTGGATTAGGGTCCCACTCTAATCTTGAGAAACACACGTTTGAATTCATTTTGTTCAACTGAGGGGCTGCATAAAATGGACACGAACATAAAATTCTAGGAAATTTGAGGAAAGCAAAACGAAGAGTTATTGGGCATGTATGATACATTCACAAGCTCTTCTGCTTTCCCAGCCATCATCCTAAATATTAAGCAGAGAATGTTTCTTATTTAAGTACGATGGTCCTTGTCACGGCTTAGGTCAGTGGTAGGTGCCTGTCTGAGCTCCTTTCCTGCGCGGGAAAACAAAAGTCACCATGACTAAAAGCAGAGCGGGGACCCAGGGCAGCGTGGGGGCGCTCGGAGAGGCTGGCGAGTCGGTTCCCACACGGCAGCCCGCGCTCCGCACTCTGCCTGGCCGCGTCTGGCAGCACCCAGTCTGGGAGCAGAGGGCCGCCTGAGCGCCTACCCGTCCGATCGAAGCCAGTGATGAGCACCGCGTGGTTGGCGCTCCCGCTGGAGCAGTGGTGCTGGACGATGCCGCCCAGGTAGTCCTGCCAGCTCACCGCGTCCACAATCGCCACCAGGGGGCCCAGTGTGAGCAGGGCCCTCGCCATCTCAGCCTCTTGGTCACTGTCATAGGAGGAAACACTTGGGTAAGGAATTTAGCTTTCATAGCAAAAATAAAAATTACCTTTTCAATCTGTGTATAATTACAGGGAGGTTTGCTTTCAATTAGAAAAGAGAAACAGAGGCTCAAAATGTCTAGAAATCTGGGACATTGGTATCTCAGAACAGTACACACATCCAAGACACCAGGAACCCCTAGACACCACCGCTTTCTCTCTCCTATCTGAAGCTTCCATTCTGAAGGTCTCATAGGCCAAAAGGGCTGCTTGCGCCCTGGGCATTTCACACACATTTCAGACAGCAGGGGATGCAAAGGGGAAGCTCTCCAAGTTTACAGAGAAGACTTCCCAGAAATAACACACAACTCCACTGTATATGTGTGCATGGGTCCCACTGGCCAGAACTTACCCATACAGCTAAGTGTACCCTAAAGGAAGATAGGAAATAGATTTCATAGCTGGCTGGCAAAGCACTACTTAAAATATAGCAACTCTTTCAGTGATGAATGTGTAAAGGCTATGTATTATCAATACTGTGATCTATGCCACATCCTGTTAGAATCGAGAGACAGACAAATTTCTGTTAGTGAACATAGAAACTATAGTGGAGCATTACCCGAAAGTAGTGAATATAGTTACACAGAAGAGGGTATGGCTTAAAAGGAAAGAGGCAATGCTAAGGTGTCAGAAAGATTATGTAGGTGTTAGGTTGCCAAGACTACAGAAAACACAGTTGTTGCTTTCACAATTATTATGGACATCCCCTGGCAAAAATCTTACATTGCACAACATTAGGCCTTTATCAATCTTGAAAGTATATGATTAAACCAGAATTTATATTTTTCAAAGGTCAACTTTGTGGGTGAAGGACAATGAAACCAAGTTACTGACAGCTCAGGCCATTAAGACAGCATCTGGTAGTTTATTGCCACAGCATGCTGTCGTGGATTAGCGGCTTGAAAGAGTAAATATTCACAGCCAGCTGGAGAGCAGTTTCTAGTGAAGGAGCTACTTTATCCACAGATGATGAAAATCCCGAGTGCATAACAGTGGGATTTGCTGGAACAGGAGCTCCACAGTCATGTAACACATGTGACCACTCGACCTAAGGACTTGCGCAGTTCTGTGGAGGGAGTTTGTGCTCCAAGACTTGGTGTTCATTATAGCAAAAATGAAAAATTATAAAATTTTCAGAAGCATAATGATAAAGTATGAACTTTGAATTTCCTCAAATCTGGGTTCAAATGCCAGCCATACACTAGATTCTTTCCCCTTACCAGGAAGAATCAACAAAAGTGTAAAATTATATAGTTTTATAGGCTGTAAGCTACACATCATACATATGATGAGTTTACTCTGACTTTCCAATAAACTTATTCAGAGGTCATTCAGAAATGAATTCTGTACAGTATAGGTTTGATTGTAAAGTGTGTGACCCATTTTTCAAATACTTGTAATATTTTGTCGTTAAAATGTGAAATGTATGATAATCTCTGAATTAAACCAGAGTTGTCTTTGTCTAATTAAGAGGACAAAGGATCCAGTGCAAATACAGCACAGCAATGAACCAGTTACACAGATGGCATGAGAAAGCACAAAGATTGCAAAGGAGGAGTATTTAATTTAGAATGTGAAACTATTAATGCTACAGCATTGAAGGAGTACCTTGGGAGTAATCCCTGCTTGAGCAGGATAAGGAAAAGATATAAAAAATATTAGAAGATCAGAAAAAGGATAACAGCCCAGTCATGATCAGAAAAAGGATGATAGCCCAGAGAGATGTCCCATTTGGCACCAGAACTAAGGGGTATTTTTTTAAGCCACTTCTCTTAAAGAAGATGGGGGCTTAAAGCCAGTTTAAATATATTCCAGACAGCATCATTACTTCCATTATTTGCCCCAATATTGATGTCAAAAGTTAGTGTTGATAATAGATATTTTATCAAATTCTGGTTGCATGCACTTCGTGTTAATTTCACAGATCAGTAATTTACAAAACCTACAGCCTCCAAAGAGTTTTCTGCTGGTGGATGACTTTGTAAGTTCCTGTCTCATCTTCCCTAGACTTCAGTGCATGACACTGTGTTGATGCTTTGGTTCATGATAAGCTGTAGGAAGTTTCTTCCCTGTTTGTTTATTTAAACAGTTATTCTCATATTGTTTGAGCTACAAAATATCTTACTTTGGAATCTGGTGAACAAAAATTCTTTAGAGAAAATTCACGAGAATCCTAATGTGCGAGTTCACTCTGCTTCAGCAGTAGAGGATGTATTTGTGTTCTGATTTCTTTTCCCCCCATCTTAAATCTTTTCAGGTTTTCACAGTGTTTTCTTGAGGTTTTGACTGCTGGCAATACACTGAACTGACATTTCTTTGGAACTCTGAAAATTAACAGCTTCAGAATAAACAGGGGAGGGACAAATCTAAAGATCCAATAAAAAATGGGCATCTGGAATGAACAGACACTTCTAAGATAAAGAAAGACAGATGACCAATAAATACATTAAATTCCAAATAAAAAAGTTAGATGAGTAATAAATACATTAAAAATATGCTCAACATCACTGGCCACTAAGGAAATGCAAATTAAAACAACATTGAGATTCCATCTCACCCCAGAAAGAATGGCTTCCATTAAGAAACCAACCCATAACAAATTCTGGTGAGGTTGCAGGTGAAAATGAACCCTTTTCCACTGTTGGTTAGAGTATGAACTGCTACAACCACTGTGGAAATCAGTATGGAGATACCTCAGAAAACTAAAAACAGAAATTCCCCTTGACCTTCTAGTTATCATATGGAAGAGTTAAAGACATTCTATCACAGCTATGTACGCATGCTCATGTTTATAGCAGCATAATTAAAAATAAATAAATCTTGAAAATAGCTTGTATGTTCATCAACAGATAAATGGATAGGGGGCCAGGGATTTAGCTCAGTGGTTCCGCTGCCTGCCTTTCAAGTGTAAGGTCCCGAGTTTGATCCCTGGTACCAAAAACAAACAAACAAACAAACAAACCAAACAACCAAAACAAAACAAAACAAAAAACCAGATAAATGATAAAGAAAATGTAGTCTTTATGGAATACTACTCTGCCAAGGTTAAATTTTAGTCATTTGTAAGAAAATTGTTAAGAGCAAAATTATCAAGTGAAACAAATATATTAAAAAAGATATATTACAGGGATGGAGTGGAGGCAGAGAGGAAGACAGACAAACAGAGAGGAAGAGGAGGACAGACAGAGACAGAGAGAAAGAGAGAGATGCTCTTGTAATCTAGCACAATGTATCTGAAGTGTACCTTGATTTAGTATAATCGTTTTTTATGGGTTTTGGCCTATTCCTCTGGTTGTTAATCTGTATATATGAGAACTAACTTTGTAAGTACTTGTAAGATAAATTAATCTGATGCTGACAAAATAAAAGGAGTAGAGGGAAGGGGGTGTACAGGTACTAATTCCCTGCAGTGAGTGTAAACATTATGGAATAAAAATAAGTATTAAGGCAATAAAGGAAAAAAAGAAAGGACAGAGGGAGGGAGAGGCAAGCTAGCCTACAAAATTCCAAATAATAAAGTTAGATGCGTAATGAAAGTGGAGAATCACCACGTGCACCACCATGGAAGTTAAACAGCCAGTGTTTGGGGGAAGCTGTATTTGCTCTCCCTTTGTACCTCCTCTCTAGCTGTTCATCATCACCCTGTGCGTAATCTCCCTGCGGATCTATAACTACTTAAGGCAAACACTGCTTTTAAGCATTGTTTTGGGATTTGTGATGGGTAGAAATGAAATGTATTCCAGGAGCACAGAGAATGGGTGAGTGGAGCTGGGCTCGAGACCTTTCCACGCTTTGCGTTTACCCAAGAGTGCAGTGCACACCTCCCGCGCTGGGCCTTCAGCTCGGAGCCTTGCTCATGCAGCCAAGCTCTCTACCACCGAGCTGGTGCTACAACGTTAGCCGACCCAGCTCATGTGTGCCACAGAAACGCAGAGCACTGGAGTCACACAAAATGCAGACTCACTTATGTGCCAGTAAAAGAATACAATTGAGTCAAATGAGAAAAAAAGAATAAACCGTGGAGGGAGCAGGAGGTGTAAAGGGAAGGAGAGGTAAAAAGAACTGAGTAGTGTCAAGTACCACCCCATGGATGGAATCACCACGAGGCACAGAGAGAGCATGCAAGGGAAAGTGTGAATTTGAGCTGGGCAGGTGCAGGTTTTCACCCAGTTCTGCCTCGAACAGCTGTGCCTGGATGAACCCCAGGCTTCAGCTCAGATGCAGACGGTGCTGTCCCCGTGGCAGGCCCTGGCTCGGCTGTCCTGCATCGTCCTTTACGGCTGCCGGGCATCCACCTTTACGGCCCTCATGCAACGACCTTTACGGCCGCCACGCTTTGTTCTTTACGGCTCTCATGCATTGACCTTTACGGCTACCCAGCACCGTTATTCACAGCCATCACACATTGTCCTTCAAAGCGCGCCGTCCATCTCGCACCTCAGGACTCTGCACTTGTGGCTCCCTCTGTTTGGGAAAATGTCCCCTCGGATATCTGCAAGTCTTCTCCCAGCTGTCACCTGCTCACCTGCTGGCAACCCCTTCTAGGATTATACCCTCCCCTTCCCCCACCCGCGTCCTCCCCTTACGGATCTGCTCTGCTTTCCTAAGTCACAACAGGGTCCAGCAAATAGACGCGCGAAAGGCCAGTCCAGTACCAGCAGTTTAGGATCACAGTCAGCCCCTTTGGAGAGCTTAGCGTTCCGTGTGGAGCGTGGAGACTTTGGGCTGAGCCTATGGCTCACGGGTGCAGTGCTGGCCTGACACGCACAGGAGGCACAGCCGTGAAGCTAACACTGCGAAAGAGAGCGATCTGAAGGGAATGGACCAGAGACCACAGCGTTAAGTGAGAGGAGTCAGACACACGAGCTCAAGTAGCATGCGGCTGTTTCTCACATACGAGCAAACTAGAACATAGAAGAAAAACGAAAAATATGCGAAACACAGAAGATAGACAACAAGGTGTAGGGAGACAGAGCTTTCGCAAGTGGGATCAAGAGGTGGAGGCAGGGAGGGGGAGGGGAAGGGGATGAAAAGGGGTGGAGATGTGTTGCGCACACGCACCAGTTTCCCACGAGGAATGTAACTGTGTGCACTACAAACTGTACCCACACAAAAGAAAAAATGTTCAGAAAGCATATGCGGAAGGCTTTGATCGAATTACTCATTGGGAAGAGTCGACAGATCATACATTAAGAACACGGAGAGAAGAACCCACAGAAGACCTTTACCTGAAGTCATATGCGGAATAGCCTTGGATGGAAAGTCCGGGCTGTGATCTGGAGAAGTAATGGCACAGGCCATTCTGTGCTTTAAATGGGTATTCCGAGTCTCTCACCAGTTTCACTCGTGTCTAAAAAAAAAAATCACCAAAAATGTCCATGTGTCGGTTGTTTTAAGAATCAGAGTTTACTTCAGCCTATCAGAACAGGCCCAACCTCACCCCAGCGCCATAGGAGCACCTGAGTTCTTACGATCCTAGATGGTGTCGTCAGTGCGTGCTGTGGGTGACCTACAGGACCAGAACAAGTGTATTTCTCCCTGGGTCACTCCTATTTCTCTTCACCTATCATCTTTCCGAAACTCCACCAATTACCTGAGTGTCCTGGGGGAGCCCGCCTTCCTCCCCGCGTCCAGGCTGCCAGGCCTCCGACACAGCGCAGTGCCGTAGACTCTGATGGCGAGGCCAGGCCTTCGCTCCACCCTTCTCCTCACGCCGCTCATCCAGCAGGTGTCACCTGTCTTACAGGTGTCTGGACAGAGTCCTTCCTTTCCGAACCCCGGGCTTATCAGAATGGAGAGCACATGCAGTTTGTCAGTGTTCACTGTGTATTCACAGCGGTTTCCGATTGAAAATACAGCGAGTGTACAGTGGAAGGTTTCGGGGATTCAGGCTGGTGAATTTTTATAAAACCAGAACAGCACCTGCAATGGATGCTTTCTGCAGCGGACAAACAAATGTTGGAGAAAAACTGAACACCATAAGGAGTTCAGGGAGCAAGGGAGGCAGGGCCGGAGGTGCAGTTCAGGCTCCGCCACCCACTCAGCAACGCAACTGCAGCTCTCACCTGTACACGAGTTACTAGTTTAGTTGATCCTAACGTGCTTTTTATACTCTGATTTTTGTGGGACGTTATGTGATATTTCTGCAAAACAATCAGTGGAAGTAATTGTCATTCTGTGCATGTTGCAACAGGAAAAGAAGAAATCAAGAACCCGAAGGCCGAGAGAGCAATCACCTTGTTCAACCAGCTCAGAGCACTGACAGGAGAGCCCCCATTGCACCCGAAGTTATTATAAGAGCAGTCGATGACCTGCTGGGCACTGAGGTCTTCCAAAGGTTGCCCTCGGATGGCCCACGCAGACTCCACTGCTCCCACCACGCTGAAAGCCCAGCACCCTCCACACTGTTCAAAACAGAGAAGGCAGAGTATTTATGATCAAGCAGCAGCATCTCGGTCAAATATATTGGTGTCTCTAAATATAAAAAGTTAGGAAATTCAATAAAATGTCCCGACTCTGGAAATCTATAAAATATACCTGTCCATCCTCTAGCTTTTCAAGTTCAAAATGAAAACAGCATTCTCTTCGGAACACCAAGATCTAATTAGTACTTAAAGCTCAATTAGTCATGCTGCTGCTGTAAATAAAATATACGATGCAGTAGTGTTGCAGAGATTAGGAAAACCGTAAGTTAGCGGCGGCCTCTCGAAGTCCGTGCTCACTGAACGTCTCACTTGTGTTACCAGCGGATTCTGTTCCAGAGACTGTCCCTCGGTTCCGCCCCACCCTTCAGTCCTCACTCCTCCTCTGACTCTGGCTTCACGGCCACCGTCGCCTCCGTGATGAGGTGACTCAAGGCAGTGGTGAGGACATGTGCGCCCTCACCGTCCCACATGAATAGGAGTCGCGTGGACGGACATCAAGACACAGAACCGGGCTGGGGATTCAGCTCAGTGGTTCTGCTGTCTGCCCTGAAGGTGCAAGGTCCTAAGTTCAATCCCTGGTACAAAAAAAGACACTGAGAACTGAGTGAGGTTATCACGGATGCCCAGACACCTCCTATCGGATGAGCAATATTCGTCATTTCTCAGATGGTGGCTGCCATGCTTGCTTTCTGTGGACACATTTATCTGCTTTTAATGAACAAAGATGAGCAGCAGAACAAAAGGCTGATGCTCAGAGAAAGGGAGGGGATGAGGGAATAAAATCAGGGATGTCAGGATTTGATATCCGCCCTTAGTCAAGCCACAAGAGCAACTCCTACTAAGAGAACCTCTCCACTATGGTCCTTTTCCAATGATTCCGATTAAAAGTTATTCTTTACTTGAATGGAGGCACTTCTTGGAAGAGACGGATGGTGGCTAACTCGCCGCTTACTGTGAATTCGATAATAAAGCAAAGGATTTGATGGTAAAATTTAATCACACTGAAAATGAGCACCAGAAGTGATCATTCGAACTGGACAGAGACTGAGAAACTGATGGATGTAAAAAGTGCTCTCCTCTGAGGGAGGCGGACGGACCTGTTGAGATTTCACTGTGGACAGAGGGAATATTCTGCCGTTCTTGGGTGCTGTCTTTCCTTAGTGGGTTAGCATTCCCTGTGCCCACGGTGGGTGCAGACGGGAGGGGGACGTAGCGAGGCACACTCCCTCTGCAACGTCTAGAAGCCGGCTGGGTCCTGTGCGCTCCAGTCACTCTCACTCACCCCCGGGGGCTACCACTTCCCTCCTGACCTCAGACGACCCTCCGTCCGTCCATCACAACGAGCCGCAAGCTGCAGACCTTCCTGAAGCGACACTGGGTCCTTTTCAAGCTAAGTTACTGCTGTACTCACTGCAGTGCTTACGTATTACTCAGTCACTCAACATGTGTAAAGTTGTGCGTCATGTTTGTTAGTTTCCATCTGCTTCTCGGGTGTAACAGTATGACTTTACACACTATACTCTAACCTCATTTCCACCACAACCCCGTCCTTGTATCGCACAATTCTGCACAGGTGGTCTCTTTCGCCACGTGCATGTCACCTTGGACTGGAGCTGACTGTGCTCTGAAGGACACAAACTGAAAACGGGATGACACTGTGGGGGCGAGGCGGCGGCTGTGGGCTGACAGGAAGAAGCGGAGAATCCAGGAGTTGCGACTGTGCTACCGGGTGAACAGAACCAGCCTCACTTCCTCTTTGCGCTGTCATTTTCCTTTTGAGTTACCTAAGTAGTTGTCGTGTCTCCCTCCTCTGGCCTGATGCCTGCTACCAGGTGTGGCATCTCTGGCATAGCTACCGGAAATCGTGGCTGAGAGGGGATACTGGGAGAAACAGCAGTTAATGAGGGGACACACCAAAGGCAGATTTATCTTCAGATTTTGACACCTGCCTCTTATTCCTCAAAGATCCTCCCTTCCTTGTCATTTTTGAATGACCGAGTTGTGATTTTATTGGGTTTCTTTACAAGTTTGTTTGAACTTGATCCCGGAAGCACCTTCCAATTCTTTGCAAAGCACAAAACGGACCTGAAACTTACCATCTGCTGGTTTCTCACTGGTGTTACAACGTGCTTGTCCCTCCAGTCAAATCTTAACGGCAAAGATGTGTTGGGGATGGATGCCCGCACTTTTGCTGGGTATCTGGGGAGCCTGGAAGGTTTGCTTCTTAAATAAATGGCTGAGTAGAAAGAAGAAATGAAACGAGAATGCATAGTGCACTAGGAGGGCCCTTGGGCTCTCTCTGGAGCAATGTTTCAAGTAAAATAGAAACTTTCTGATAAATCTGACATTTGAAGTTTTCCTCTTTGCTTTTCTATACCGTGAAATGCATTCTACTGAAAGCTACAAGAGAAAATTCCCATAATTAGGTGGAAGCTCACATACAAAATGACTTGTTTGATAGAATCAGGTCAGTAATAAAAACTGAGCATATTGGGCAGCACTTCTTTCATTATAACTCATGAAAGCATGAGTGTTCCTAATGGAAAGAGTGCGGGAAACTAGAAGTGCTGCATGGACACGTGAATAGTTATAATGTTTAGTTTTTAAGGCAATAGCGAGCACAGAGAGGAGCCAGGACGGAGCTCAGTGGCACCGTGCCTGCCTGGCACGTGCAAGGTCTGAGTTGGATCTCAGGGCCTGGAAAAAAATTAGTACAGAGGGGCCATAAATATACTTTTCTCAAAATTAGGACATAGCATGTGCTTGATACATAGTAGTGGATAAATATTTAATCAACATCCACTACTACTTGATTTGCCAGATTTACAATAAAACAAGTCCTCAAAGATTGCAAAGAATTTAAAATCAGGAAATGAACAAATAATAATACCTTCAGGCCATACCTTTAAACTCTTCGGGAAACAAATTTGAAAACTGATTTATTCCATAAGAAGCAGTGGAGTTTTCATGTGGAAACCAAGAATTCAAGTATCGATGTCTATTAAGACTTTCCTAAAACAGAACAAAAGAAGCGATTTTGTACTTGCCACGTAAATCCTCCAAAGCATCTGTGCATGGCTAACCTGCAGCCGTTCTCAGGCCCCAAGTACAAAGCTTGATTCTCCGCAGGTCAGGACGAGACATCCAGATCAGATTTAGAAACACTTCATATTGAAAAACACTACAGACTTTCTAAAGGCGGAGAAGGGATCTTAACCATTTACGTCTCCTCTTCAGTGCACAGATTGAGAGCAGTACATATACATTATCGGAGTGCTGACAGAGTGGAAAAATAAACTGTAGGCAAGCTCTGGATATTAGTGGCAAATTGTCTCTTATAGACAGCCACTCGCGTGACTAAACAGTGATCAAGACAGAAATCCTCCTCCTCAACACTGTTTTCCTAAGCACCGAGAAAAGCTGCATGAAAAAAGATTGCGTGAGTCCAATCCTATGGAAGCTTCAGAGATAGCTCCAGCTCCTTCGGCTTTGTGAAAAGGATGCAACCCTGGAAATCTTCCAGGAAGATGCCTTGCCTTTTCTGTCTGGAGGGAAAAAAGGTGGCCCTTACGTGCAGATTTCTAAACTCTGAATTTTGTTCCAATTTATGTTAGGCTTGTCTTTTCCACGAAAAGTTTTTTAGTTTCCTAAATCATGCATGTTAATGAAACTTCAGAGGATTCTCATGCGGTAAGTTTCGAATTCCAGTTCCTTCACATATTGTTTTATGGACTTATGTGTGTATTGTTTGTGTCTCAAAAACCACCTGGTTCCCCACCCTGCCTCAAATAAGTGCAAGGTCTGGAGTTCGATCCCCAGTACAAAACAAACAAACAAAAAACAACAAAAACCCAAGACACCAAATGGGGGCAAGATTATCAGTCTTCTCCCCACTGCTGCCCATGCCTAGCTCATCACAGCTCCTCGAGGACATTTATTATGTAACAATCAGGCCAGTGACATCTTCCAGAAGTCTTTGCCTTCGTAGCTTTGAGCCAAATAATTTTTATGAAATATTTACTAGTAGTTACCGTGGTTTTTTTTTTTCTCTTTATCACACAATCCTAGAATAAGGGCTTACACATCAAGTGATACAATTTCCAATTTCTGGTTTTTGAAATCTTGGTGAAGCAGGGCTTTGAAAATAATCTGGATATATTAATATCAAAATAAAACTACGATACAAGACACTTCCTTCTGTGGCCAGTGGTAAACAAATCAGAGACTACTGCCTGCTAAGAGATTCAGGAGAACCCCTCAGGCCCTCAGCGATGACTCTTTCCCGAACTGCTGCATTCGGGGAGGGCGCTGGGAACACAGGGGTGGCAGTGTGGATGTATCCTGCCTCTCTCTGGAGGCTCCGTGCTGCTGGCAGGGTTGTTACCACCACGCACAGAAGGCCAGGGCCCCTCAGCCGTGCGCCTGGCTAGTGACAGGGAGGGGTTAGCAGCGGCTGGCAGAGGCTGGGCATTTGCAGGTGACGAGGATGCCTTGACAGCTGGTTTCGATTACTGACACACCTCTTGGCCCTGCCAATCCTTCAAGCATCCCCGCACTGCGCAGCAGAATGGGGGCACTTCCCCAGCCTTTCTTTCCCCCTCTTTCTCTCTGGTTCAGGGCAACTTTGGTGTGGGACAGCTACCAGCCCTCTCCCCAGCCCCTCACAGGCATTGCTTCTGTGGTTTAAGAATGAGAGAAGAGAAAGGGAAGACACAAATACCCCATATCAAGAATGAAAGAAGGAGTGGTGGCGCACGCCTGTAATCCCAGTACTCGGGAGGCTGAGGCAGGAGGATCTCTGTGAGTTCGAGACCAGCCTGGGCTGCATAGTGAGTTCCAGGTCAGTCTCAACTACATAGTGAGACCCTGTCTCAGAAAAAAAAAAAAAAAGAATGAAAGAAGGAGTGGTGGCGCACGCCTGTAATCCCAGTACTCGGGAGGCTGAGGCAGGAGGATCTCTGTGAGTTCGAGACCAGCCTGGGCTGCATAGTGAGTTCCAGGTCAGTCTCAACTACATAGTGAGACCCTGTCTCAGAAAAAAAAAAAAAAAGAATGAAAGAAGGACCACGAACAACTCCACATGCTGCAGGCATCCGAATCACAGGGTGTCAAGAACTTGAAGCCAATAAATTGGACAGCCGGAATGAAACAGACAAACTTCCTGAGAAACACAGATACCAGACCAGTGGGAAACTGCAGCAGCCATTTATCAACTAAAGGGATTAAACTGTAATTGAAAATTGACTCCCAGAGAAAACTCCAGGCCCAGATGGTTCAGTGGAAAATTCTATACACTTAAGAAAGAAATATCACCAATCTTACAGAAAATGAAAGACAAGGGAATACCTTGTAACTCAAACAAGACAAATATTACCTTGATACTGAAACAGAAACAGGTATATCATCAGTGATCTGCCTCGCAAATAGCTCTCGTGAATATAGGAGCAAAGTCCTGAACCAGATGTTATCAAATAAAATCAACAATGCATTAATATTGGGTTGAATACTGGTTCACTATGGTTGAATATTTAAAAAACAATCTACAGAGGACACCACATTAACTGAATATGGGAGAAAGAGAAAGAGTATGATATTTTAATAAATGTATAAAAAGCACTTGATGAAATTCAAAGCTATTTCCTGATAAAATTTGGAGCACATTGTGAGATGGAAATAGCACTTCCTTAACCTGATTGAGGAGATACATAACAAACCCACCTCTTACTTAATGGTGAAGTTCTCAATGGCTTCTTCTTCAGAGGGGAGAAAAGAATGAAGGCATATTTTTATTATTTTTATTTCACAAACATACTTATTTTCTTCAATAAAGGAACATAAATAAAAATAAAACTTTTTTTTAAAAAAAGAATTAAAGCTGTCAATCTTTGAAGAAAACCAGTTGTTACGGCTTGTACCTCAAGGTCCCCCAAAGCCTCATGTGCTCATTCACAGCTGGAGCTTGGGGGTGGCTGGATTGTGTGTGTAGGCGGGGTAACTAAATCAGTCTGCTGGTCGATTGCCTGATGGATTTCCTGCGAAGGCCCACCCAGATGAGGCTGGCACTGCCCGACAGGCCCGTACAGGATGGGGCAGATGTCCAGCAGGCCTGCTGCCTGGGGCCTCCTGCTTGCTCCTTGAGGACCTGCTTCTCTCTGTGACACCCTCTGCTGTGCCGCCCTGCCTTGGAGCCAGTACACTAAGGACTGAGCCTTTACACGCTGTGAGCCCAATAAAGTTTTCGCCTTTCTTGTCTCAGCAGTGAGAAAAGCAACTAAAACACCTATGTACGAAGCACAAGGAAATTTGTAAAAGTACTACTTGAACTAATAAGTAAAGTTTAGCAAGTCTATAAGAGACATAATATCAATACAAACAACTATTTTTGAAAAAGCATAAACTACTAGAAAATGAAATTTTAAATTAAAAAATTTTAATGAATATTATAAATTAAATGAATTTTAAAACATTTCTAAATAAATATATTCAACAAAAATATTTATGATTTGGATGCTGAAATCTAAAAAGTATTACAAAACGAAATTGCCAGAATTCATAATTAATGTTTATCGATACCATTCATGGTATGGACAACTTAATAATTGCGGCAGTGATCTTCCCCAAATTTATTTATAGATTCAAGGTCATTCCGGTCAAAATCCTACCTTATTTTTCAAAGAAAACAATAATTTGACATCTTTTACAGTTCAATATCAAAGGAAGAAATAAAGTCAAAATTATTGACATCCCTCTCTGCCTCGTGCTCAAGCACCGGCCAGCTTCTCCAGGAGTCCCTCTGTCAGACTCCAATGCTGTGCCACAGCAAGTGCGCCTGTCACTTCACAGCTCGCCACGGCCCACGGCAGGTCGGGCAAAGTGTTCACTTCTTGGCGAGAGCAAGATACTGCAACGCAAAGTCCTGGGTTTCACTCCCTTCCTCCACTGTTCCCGACCCAAGACCACTGGTAACATTACCAGCACTTCCCTGCTCCCGAACAGAGCACAGCTCTCCCACAGGCCTATGTTTTGGGATGGGCTCCTCTAATCTCTAGTTAACTGCAACAAACTTACCATTGCCGCCAAGTCCTTTTTAGTAGTCTGCAGTACACAATGTACTGCCCTCAAGGTGGGGAACTGCTGTATGTGCATAATATATCTTCATTCTTGCTGTTTTTTTTAATTCCCAAAGCCTCCTGCTGTGAAAACTTTAGCTCTATACTGGGACTACTTTGAACTTTATTTTCTCCAGTGAAAAAAGGGATAATACCGACCTTACAGAAAGTAAAGGTTAAATAAGATAGGGTTCGGAAAACTCTCCAGTGTGGCTGGAAGGATGAATTTCCCATTTAAATATTCTCAAGTTCTAGCTTCTTTTTTGTTTGAACATTGAGCGCTTGAATTATAGTAAATGTCACTCAAATATCACACTCTCAGATTTACTTGGATAAAAGTGGAGCAAATATTTCTCGTGGTATTGGAAAGGGGGATTCATTATCTATTTAAAGATTATTTTGTTTATCAAAAATTACTACAGTATATCCAAAATTATTTTCCTGTTTTCTATAATCGTAGAACACATACCAAGTCTACCTAACATAGGTTTGTATTATTAAAATTATTCAAACTTTTAAATTTCATTTCTCAAATTACCCATTTTTCAAGTGATGGGGACTTTCCCTGTCGACCTCGACTCTGGTTGTCCTTCCAGATTTCAGAGAAGTGTCACCAACTGTGGGTCTGCGTTAGGCTCTTGCTTCTCAGGATATTAAGTTAGTGGCATAGAATCAACACAGATGAAGGGTCAGTCATTTTGTTCACGTAAGGCAACAGAGGAAAAACAGCCAGCATGATAGAGCGGCCATCCCTAAAGCTGTAGGATATGAAAATAGTTTTAAAAATGGTTTCTGCTGCTGGGATGGAACTGGGGCCTCATCCAGCGTGGAGCTGCTCCCTCAGGCCCAAGATCTGAACTTTCACGTGAGAAAGATGCGAAGCTTTAAGAAATACATAGAAAGCTTTTCATTCGTAGTTTTCAAAGTGCAGAAATCGGAGAATTAGATGGATTTTATGTGAGAAAAAATAGAGCTGTAAATCTAGGAGCCTTTGAACAGATCTGGTGAAAAAACTACCTTCATTTATTTTTTATTTAATTAAATGCACTCAATCCAGTGAGTTACAAGGAGATTTGGAAGATTTCTGGGCCTCAGGGCTGGAGCATCTTGAGGGAATTATTGTCAGCTCGTGCATAGACCCTCCCAGAGCCCCGTGTGGTCTCAGGTGGGCTCCCGGAGCTGTACAGCCCCGTGTCGTCACCGGCATCACCCTGCAGGATCAGGGCCGCCCTCTCCAGGGCCAGGCCAGGCCAGGGCCCCAAAGGACGCGAATACCAGCTGCTCTGTGGGAAACGCCGCGCGTCACCAACACAAACTCGCACCCGGGCTTCCCGAGCCAGCAGTGTCTGCAGCAGCCACGAAGGCTGAGGAACTTTCTGCCCAGGACTCGCCCGGGAGGTGTCCCGAGAGGAGCCCTGTCTTCCCCGGGAGAAAGTGATGAGCAAATGTCCTGGGTTCCCCCCACTGCCGCCTGCATCTGACCCGGAGAGCTGGCCGACACAGGATTCCGTAGTGTCAGCCAGTCCAGCTGTGACAGAACGAATACTCGAGGTAATCAGTGTCAAGGAGGAAGGGTCACTGCGGCTCGGGGTTTCAGTCCAGAGCAGCGGGCCCTGCGGCTCCCGGGCCAGGGGAGCAAAGCCAGCACAGCAGGCGCGGGCAGAGGCCTCTCTGCCTCACCAGCCCAGGCGGAGCGCAGGGCAGGGGCCCCATGGACAGAACTGCCTCCCGCCGGGCCCACCTGCCTCAGGCTGTCCGGGACACTCCAGGCGCTCACAGGGCGCTGTCTCGACGTCAAAGTCCTCCCTTGTTCCCTAAATCCGGAGATCACGACTTCATAAAGCAGGTAGGCGCCTTCTACGGCCGCGCCCAGCCACCTCCCAGTGGACGCAGCACCGCGCTTGAGAGGGCATCGCTGATAACCAGTTTGCAACCACGCTTTGGAGGCAGGCTGCGGAACCACTGAGCTAAATCCCACAGGGGCTGCTCCTTGGAAAGACAACAAAATTACCACTCTCAGCGCTCCGGGGCTGCCTACTCTCCCACGCTGTAGTTTACAGGCGGTCCCTAGCTCCCTGGGGCGTTTTGCTAATCAATTTAACTCTCCAAGCTTCATTTTCTAAAAATGTACTTCATTGTGCAGCGAAGAAATTTCCTATATTTTATACACAATGCACCAGTTACGTAAACAGCAGAGTCGCAATCAACAGCTCGTGAGTTAACATGGCTTTGTAAAAATAAAGCTTTATAGTAGTTACGCTTGAGTTTTAGTTATCACATCCTTCAGACTTTCCTGAGAGAGTAGAAGAATCCTTCCAAATCGGTATCACCCTTCCCAGGATGTGTGCGGCAGCCGTGTACTTTCTCTTTCGTCGTCTGCACGTCTTTACCCTCATTTCATACGCTATCACCTTAACATTTGCATTAGTGAACTATACTAAAACACATCCAGGACTGGCTTCCCTGATCTCCAGCCCTCACACACGCTTTCCTGGAGGCACAGCAGCCTGTTTATCTGGCCCTGGAACGCGCCCTCGGGGTAGGGAGGAAGCGCAGGACAGGAGTGGGCACCAGGCAGCGGCCTGCGGAGGTTTCTGATGCCCTGCCTGACTTCTCTATTTCCTGTTTCTTCCCCTTTCTTACTGTATTGGGGACTGAACTCGAGGCCTTTGCAGTGAGGCCTCGCTCGGAATGCGCGAGTCTCCTCCCAGTAAATCAGTCGCGAGGGCTTCTCTGCCAACTTCAGGTCCTGACAGGGGACTCGGCTGGCGGAGAGGCAAACCCTAAACCAGCGGCCCCCGGGACAATTCATCGCCCGCTGGAGCCAGCAGGAGGCTTCGCCCCAGCCCCGGAGGCAGGCAGCGCGGGC
>NW_022900950.1:78012471-78107333 GCF_012274545.1 Fukomys damarensis | reverse complement strand
CCGCTCCCTGGTTTCACTCTCTGCCGCGGGGTCAGCCCAGGCCTGCCGCGCACAGCCGGCAAGGGGGCGCTCGCGTCCCGCAGAACCGCGCCCTCGGCTTCCCTTTGGTTTTCTGGAAAGGCACGGGAATCTGCTTATTTACATCCGCGATGCGGTCCGCTGGTCTTGGAAGACAAAGTGACAAATATTTAATTAGACGGTAAGTCCGCAGATCAATGTTCACACCGACCTCGACAGCTTTTCTGCTCTTGGCCTTTTCTTACACCTCACTCGGCCCATGAAGTCTCTCCTGTGTATAAAAACTGAGACCACAGACCCTGATCGACGAGCCTCTGACTGGGAAAACTCAAAGGAATGCAGTCGTCCTATTCCCGAGATAAATGATATTGTCAAATAAACTTCGTCTGAAACAAGCTGCGCGGGGAGGTCGCCTCTGTAAACGGTTACTGAGTGTGAGGCACCGCGCCAGGAAACCATCGTGCCTCAGTGCCTAAGGCCACAGAGAAAGAGCTCTGCCCCTGTGGAGCCGCCTTCCAGGGAGAAGACCTCTGTGCTGAGGCTACTGCAAATGTTAAGGGCCAATACACAGAAGAAGGAGATCCAGGAGCGTGTGCGTGCCGCCATCTGAGGAAAGCCTTCTTCATGAGGAGACTTGAGGAGGAGAAAAGCCGGGCTCAGTTGCACACAGCCAGGTGGGGATTGAGGAGGCTGAGGCAGAAAGATCTCAAGTTCTAGGCCAGCCTGGGCAATTTAGCAACCCAGGAAAACCTAGTCACCAAATTGAAAAATAAGAAAGCCTGCGGAGACAGTGCGAACGCCCCGGGCTCCATCCCCGGTATCTGAAAGAAGAGGGCGAGGAGGGTGAGCCACTGGGCATTCAGGTCTCTGGGTAGAGAGAAGCCGAGCTCCAGGATCAGCTCAAGCGCAGGAAGTACACTTGGCGTGCTCCGGAAACGAAAGTGGGCGCTGATGGTGTGGGGAGAAGCGCACAGTGCAGCCTTAGGAGGTCATTTAAGAGGGAGATTAAAATGATCTATTACGGAGTAAACAAAACAACCGTTAAGTGGGTTGAAAGGCTTTAACTTGGAGAAGTAGAAGTGACAAAATCTCTAACAGGTGATACCGTGTAGGAGGAAGGAAAATGTCAGTCACTGCCAGACAGCACATGGTGCTTTCTCCAGCCTTGTATTAGTTCTCCACTGCTGTCAAACAACCTAAGTCCAGAATTCCGTGGGTTGTGAATACTGACTTTTTAAGTCACCCGCCTCTGTGGGTAGAGTATGGGAAAGCTTGGTGGGCAGCGCTGGCTCCGGTCTCTCCACGGAGCACACAAGCTGTTGGATGCGGCCGCAGTTAGCAGGTTTCTCAAGGCTGGAAGGTGTGCGCAGCGGTGAGGCCTGAGAGCCCAGGATCCGGGGTAGGAGAAGCGCAGTCGTGCAGTTGTGTGCCCGGTGCAGAAGGCAGCCACGTTTACTGACCATCACAGGAAGATGCGGTCAGGGAGTCTGCGCCCACAAAAACGTGGCACAAACGCCCAAGTGGGGCCGGAACGCAGGGAAGTAAAGAGCACAGCACACTGATAAATCAGGCTTTCGGATTTTAAAGGATACCCGCTGCCCGGGGCTTCCCTTTGGGTCTCTAGGAGAGATGGCCAGGAATGATTGGCAGGGTGCTGAGTCACCAGGGCTCTCTAAGCATGTGTCTCCCAGAATCCACTCTGATTGGGTCTCTAGGACCCAGGAATGATTGGCAGGGTGCTGAGTCACCAGGGCTCTCTGAGCATGCGTCTCTCAGACTCCACTCTGATTGGGCCTCTAGGACCCAGGAATGATTGGCAGGGTGTTGAGTCACCAGGGCTCTCTGAGCATGCGTCTCTCAGACTCCACTCTGATTGGGTCTCTAGGAGAGATGGCCAGGAATGATTGGCAAGGTGCTGAGTCACCAGAGCTCTCTGAGCATGCCTCTCCCAGACTCCACTCTGATTGGGCCTCTAGGACCCAGGAATGATTGGCAGGGTGCTGAGTCACCAGGGCTCTCTAAGCGTGCGTCTCCCAGAATCCACTCCCTAGATTGCCCTGGGTGTTTGCGAACCTCGAGGAGAGGAGGATTTGAGCGGGGAAAATGTTACTGAAAGTCAGGCTGGGAGGACAGACACGCATGCGCTTGGGCTGGAGCCACAGCGATGTCTTGGGCCTCTCCTGGGGGACTGGAGGGCACGCTGGCCTGGGCGAGGCCCACCCTGAAGTGGCGGAGGGGAGGACCCCAGCCCCACCCGCGACGCCTTCGCTGCAGCCCCCAGGGCTCGGACAAAGCCTGCAGGCACCGGCTAAAGGTCGTCAAGTAATTCGAAATGTACGCTGAGAAAGATGGAAAGGCTGATGTGGGGAACTGTTTGAATGGAGACTAATCTTACGAAAGATCAGCTCCACGGTGGGTGTGTGGGGAGTTGAGGGATTTTGCATCCCGGCACCACCCGAGATGCCACAGCCGTCTGGGAACTTCCGCGAGGTCCTTAGCAGGAAAGGGTGAGCAGTCCACTGGGTCGTCCGTCCGTCCGTCCGTCTGTCCGTCTGCAGGCTCGGGCCGGCTCAGGTGCTACGGTGCTGTTTCTTACTATACTTTTTATTTTTTGTTGGGTTTTCTTGAACCCAACGTTGGAGCGCAGTCGGAGCTTCCTGGGTGCTTGTGTGGCTTTGGGGAAAGCGTGCCGTTCAACAGTGCATGTGTATTTCCCCCGAGTTTTTTTCTTTTTAAAATTTTCCCCTACTTTACGGGAAAGGATATTATTCTTCCAGGCACCTAATTGCCTAGGGTTTGGGCGAACGACTCGATTACCTTTCATCTTGGATTCTGCCTCTTAAAGTATTACTTTTACTGTTTTTGTTGAATTGTTAAGTGGGTTCCCGCAGCCCTTGCAGTTGGCCCTTAGTTCCTTCGGTCATGGCTGTTCCAGGAGGATGATGCAAACTCTGAACCAGAAAATATGCCCCCTAAATTACGTATTCTAGACATTAAATATCCTACATAGCCAACGTTTATATAGTACGTAAACTTCTACATACGACATAGACGCACTCCTATTTCTGGCCCAGGGAGAAGAAAGGCTATCCGATGTGGCGGCTGTAAGAGTGAGATTTGTCAGGAAGCCACAGAAGGGACCCTTCTCCCTTTCTCTGCCCCGAGCTGTGGGAGGGCAGAGGGGGAGGTGGCCCTGCCCCAGCCCTGCTCTGCCGGGGGAAGGAGAGGATGAAGCCTCCGCGACCTCCTGGTCTCCCAACACAACACAAAGCCCGAGAAGCACCTGAAACCTGGAGAAGTTTCCATGGAAACTGCAGCCCGCTTCCGTGTTTCCATTCCGCTGACATCTGAATGAATGGGAGCCGAGGAACCAACGCTTTGGCTCTGCTGCGTACACAAAGCACTAATGGTTTTATCTCAAGGTCATTATTAACCTCCACTGCAGTGTCGCTTCTGTCCTGCGTTCACAGGATCCCACAGGCCTGAGTGGCTCGGAAAAATCTGGGATCAGCTGTCAAGCACAGTATGTTTTTGCATGCCCATTAGTTATTGTAGGAGCCTGAGACTTACTTCTTCATTTATGCAGTCATTTTAATAGCAAGCGATTAGCATTTTCTTGGTCTAAAACAACACTTCCGGTATATTTTAATCTGAATAGCTTCTTATGACTAATGCTACTTTCTGCTTTCATAGCTGTCCTTTCTCTTCAGGTTAGATGAAGCTGGACAGGATCACATGTCTTTTGACCTCTGTTGCCTGTGCAACTCTCACCTCATCCCAATGCAGACATGTAGGAAGGAGGAGGCTCGCAGAGGACAGACACAGAAAAAAATCACCTGCGAAGGAACTCATCCGAGAGCAACCCACAATGTCTGTAAGTCAGTAATCTGTTTGTTTATGCATTTCTTTCTTCTGCTCTTTTGAGACAGGGTCTGGATAGTTAGCTCAGCCTGGCCTTGAACTCACCACAGTCCTCCTGCCTCAGCCTCTTGTAAGGCCACGCCCAGGTTTTGAACCCTATTTTTAACAACTATAGAAAATCCAATAGCTCTGGCAGACATCACAGAGGTGGTTGGCAGCGGAATGCTTTTGCATGTGTGCTGACAGGGTCTGCTGTACAGTCCAGGCCGTGCTTAGCTCACGCAGTATCCCTCACTGGCCTCCAGGCCTGCTCCGCATCCAGCAGAGGGCTGGGAGCACAGGTGTGTGGCACCAGCCCACCTGCAGAGCTATTCAGTTTGGTTGCTTTAGGAGTCTGCGTGGTTTCAGTGGTTCTCATGTGATCACCATTTTCAGTGTCACATTTGCGCACTGTAATGCTTGGGTCAACACTCCGGGCAAAGCCAACGACACAGTGAAGAAGAGCCCTGCGCTCCTGCGTGGACAAACATGGTTTTCTCGTGTCACGGGCTTTGTGACCTTAGGGAAGTTATTTGTCATTTCCGGACTTGGTCACACTGTGTAGAAATGAGAAGCAATAATGTCTAGTTCTGGTGTTTTATGTGCTTAGGGACAATGAGTGAAAAGTTCTGGTGTCGTAGGAGCTGGCTCATGGAGCAGTCATCGCTCGGCTGTGAAGATTCCTTTCGTGGCAGGATTCAAAACTGACATTAGACTTTACTGCCTTCGTTTTAAGTCCTGCTTAACAATTTCACATCTGAAGAGTATGATATTTCCTTTTCTTTCTTCTTAATGGCTTTCTTCGCTAATGTCAACAGAGCTGCCATTCATACCAGGGGAATTGGGTGATCTCCTAAGGACCTTCCCTTATCTAGGTTTCATAAATTCTGTAATTCCCACCCAGCTGAAATTCACATTGCCCAGACAAAAGGTCTGACATCCATGTCTTCAAAGAGGAGAGGATTATTTCAGCTCAGTTTCTCAGGTTTTGGGCCATAGCGGGCTGGCTGTAAAGAAAAAGCAAGGTGTATTATACACCTGCGCACCAGCCCAGCTGACCGAGGAAGTGGCCTGTCGCATACTCTCACTGACTGAGAAAACACAGGAGTTTTGCTTCTGATTGCATTTCTACAGTAGAGGCATTTAGGGGTTTGGAATAGAAAAGAGGCCTAACAGTGCAGGAAAACAATGTGTGTATGGTATTTGGGGACAGGATGTGGCATGGAAGCGCGACCCCCACTTTCATCTTTCAGTACTTTCTCCCGCCTCTCAGAGAGGAGGAGCTCTTCTTGCTTTCAAAACTGTGTGAATTTAAACACACCTGCTGCTCGTCTGTTTCATAGTCACCCCATCTTGCTACAAAAGTTTAAAAAATTCTCCTCGATTACACAATTTCAAACAGAGGTGTGGAGAGCAGTTCAAGCATCGCGCTTGCTTGGCCTCCCCAGGCCTTGGGTGCCTTTCCCCAGCACTGACCCATGAATACACAAAGTGGAACAGATTGCCACCGTGCTCACCAGTGACAAAGTCTGAACTGCTGGAAAATGGTCACACAGTAGTGGCACGAGATATTTTCTCTCATTTTCAGTTCACGTCATGACTTATAATAAATACTCAGTACCAAATGGAAGGACTGTATAAGTAGTGATATGACACATCATTAAAATGTGTCCGGTCTCTGAGCGCCCATTCTCAATGAAGAGTTGTCTTAAAATAGCTTTTATATATATCACATCTCATTACATATTTAAGCATTTGATGCCACTTTCCTTATCAGTGTTTCCTAGAAACAGACAGACAGTGTAAGAGAAGATGACCTCACCAGCACAGCATGGCTGCCTGAGGGGATGGGAGCACAACATGGCCGCCTGAGGGGATGGGAGCACAACATGGCTGCCTGAGGGGATGGGAGCACTATTTTTGCCACTGAATCTCACAACTTGAATTGGAAACTGGCCATCTCTTAATGATCCTGACATCTTGGCACATTCACCAATGGCACTTTAATTTCCTCATCTAAAAAAAAAGATTAAAAAAGAACCAAATGAGATGAAATATGTAAATAGTTTGTAATGTCTACCACACAAAAAATGCTCATTAATTTTAAGTCCTATTAGTGTTATTGCCATGGGGGGAAATTGAATCTGTATGGGTTGGTAAATGCTTGGGGCATTTTGTGGATAGGTGTTTCCAATTGATCTAATTTGTTTATTGACTCTGTGAATTTTAATTTAAAGCATGGGTTTTCATTTACTCCTTCAAACAAAACCAAACTTGTGTTTCAAGGTTGGAGCACTCATTTGCAGGCCACTCCATGTGTGACCACATGAGGGCAGCATGGTACTTTTTAAAACGGCAGGTGGGGCAGGAATCTAGTAGTGAAATCATGGATACAAAATTAAAACTAGAAGACTCTGTAATGATCCTTTTATCCAAAGTTCCACTCTGCAGTTGCAGGAATTGAGCCCACGGAAGACAGTTAGCAAGTTCAGTGACACAGTGATGTCTTTTGAAGGTAGAGCAAAGACTCATTCATCAGTAATTACGCTCTCTGAGCACCTGGGCATCTTGAGCGACTTTCTGTTCTGTGTGATATTGTGGAGGAAACCGGATATTTCTGATGGTGAATTGGCCATGGTAAAGCTCTCTGTCGAAGACTTGTAAGACTGAATGGGTAGAGTCTCATTTCTGGAAAGACCAGAGTGCCCTTGCCGGCAGACGAGTGAACTGTTGCCTCCTCGAGGTTGGCATTAGTATTTAGGTCACAGCTGTGTCTTTGTGAGTCTCCTGAAAACTGCAGCACTGTCTCCAAGCAGTGGCAGCCAGCAAGGGAAGGAAGCAGATTTTTGCTTTTGCCTAGACATTTTGCTTTCCTTTTTGACCTGTGTTCCTCAGCACCCTCCCCGTGACATAGCACACAATTCCACACGTGGACAAGCAGAGTCACAGTGCATATGCTTACCAATGGCTCCACAGTTGTGCTCAGAGGGAGGGGCTTTGTACCCACAGCTGTGCCCGTTGTCCTCATACCCTTCCCTTCCGAAACACACCCTGGTCGGAGACGGGCAATGAGCAACAGAGTTCCTGCACAGCTCTGCGTGCCACCTCCCACCCGCCTCCTTGGGTCTTCCAAGCCTCCACAGTTCTGCCTTCCCTACTGTCCCCGTCCTTCACATCTGGGTCACCCCATTGTCTGTGGGAAGTGGACACCATGACGGGTCATCCTGTGTCCTCTAGGCTGGAACTTGAGATGCTCAGGTAACCAGCCCAGCATTATCACAGGCGTCCCTGTGAGGCGGTTTGGGAGAGATGCTTGGATGGTGGTCTGAGAGATGGCAACCGACCCTGTGATATGGGGGGATCCATCGGTCAGTCAGAGGCCTGAGGGAAACAACTGCCTGATCCTCTGTGGTTGGGAGAACTCTTCCTGCCGCCGGCCTCCATACTTCAGTGGACTCATCAGCTTTTCCTGCCTCCTGTCTGCTGCTCTCCTGGGCCCCACCTTGATGACTTGCCCTGCAGTCTGGCACTGGCTGGTTCCCTCACTGTACTCTTGAATTCCTTCCAATAAGTCTCTTTTCAATTGGTTGACTTTGTGATGATAGCAGCCACTCTTTCTAGGGTGAGGTGGAATGTCAGCATTGTCTTGATTTGCAGCTCTCCAGTGACCAGTGGTAGTGAACGTTTTTTCATATGTTTGTTTGCTGTTTCTAGTTCTTGATCTGAGAAATGTCTTTTCATTTCAGATGCCCAATCTTGGATGGGGCCTTAAATTTGGGGCCTTTGATTTTTTGAGTGTTTTATATAGTATGGATGTTAGTCCTTTGTCTGAGGAACAGCTGGCAAAATTTTTTCTTACATTGTGTTGTCTCTTCACTGTTAGTGATTTTTTTCTTTTTTTCTTTTTTTTTTTTTTTGCTATGCAAAAGGTTTTTAAAAAGATGAGATCCCATTTGTTGATTCATTGTGTTATGTCTGGTGCAATTGGGACTTTGTCATAGAGTCTGCCTACACATATATCTTTAAGACTTCTACCTGTTCTCTCACAGTAGATTTCTGTTTTAATATGCAGGTCTTTGATCCATTTTGACTTTAGTGCACAGCTCGGTGCAGTTTTAGTCTTCAGCATGTAGAAAGCCAGTTTTTCCAGCACCATTATTAAAGAGGCTGTCCTTCTTCCAGGGAAGGTGTTTGGCTCCTTTGTTGAAGACAAGGTAGCTGAAGACACATGGAGTTGTTTCTGCATCTTCTGATCTGTTCCACTGATCCTCGGGTCTTTTTCTTGGCCAGTACCATGCTGTTTTTATCACAGTAGCTTTGTAGTAGTTTCTATAGTATAGTATAGTATAGTATAGTATAGTATAGTAGCTTTGTAGTATGTCTGGGATTGTAATATCCCCTGTCATGTCTTTATTCCCTAGAATTGCTTTTGCTCTTCTAGGTCTCTGCTGATTCCAAATGAAATTTAGGATTATTTTTGCTAATTCTGTGCGGTGTACTATTGGTATGTTGATTGAGATTGCATTAAATCTGTAGAACAGTTTTGGGAGTATGGCCATTTTCACTGTACTTCACTCTGTCACTGTACTTCATATTTTCACCTGTTCTTCTTAGTCAAGAACAAGGGATATCTTTCCATTTTCTGATATCCTCTTTAATTTTTTTCTTTCTTTTTGGTACTGGGGATTGAACTCAGGACCTTGTCCTTGCGAGGCAGGTGCAGTGCCCACTGAGCTAAAACCTCAGTCCTTCAGTTTCTTTTTTAGAGTACTGTAGTTTTCATTGTAAAGATCTTTTACTTCCTTCATTAGATTGATTCCTAAGCGTTTCATTTTTTTTCTATGCTATTGTGAAAGGGACTGTTTCCATAATTTTTCTCTCTTGGTGAGTTTGTTATTTGGTTACAGGAGTGCTATTGATCAGTGAGTGTTGAATATGTATCCAGCTACGTGACTGAATTTCGTTATTAAATCTAGACCCTCTTTTGGTGGAGTTTTTAGAGCCTTTGACGTAGAGAATCACATCATCTGCAAATAATGATAATTTAACTTCTTCCTTCCCTATTCTTCTTATTCCTTTTCTTCCTCTTTTCTAATTGCTCTGGCTAATGTTTCCAGGACTATATTGAATAATAGTGGTGATAGTGGACATCCTTGTTTTGTTCCTGATTTTAGAGTAAAAGTTTTCAGTTTTTGACAATTTAGTGTGATGTTGACAAATGCTGGCAGGGCTTTGGGGAAAAAAGGAACCTTTTCTCCTGTTGGTGAGAGTGTACACTGGTGCAACCATGGTGGAAATCAGTATAGATATTCCTCAAAAACTAAAACTAGAGGTTCCATTTGACCCAGTGGTTCCCAGTTTTGGTATCTTCCCAAAAGAAGTGAAAGCACCTTACCACAGCTGTGCATGCACACCCGTGTTTACAGCAGCACAATTTACAGCAGCTAAATATTGGAAATAGCCCAAGTGCCTGTGAAGGGACGAATGGTTAAAAAAGATGTGGTTTTCTTTTATACAGTAGAGTATTACTCAGCCATAAAGAAGGATAACCTTGAGACACTTCAAGGCACATGGATGCACGTCAGGACCATATTTTAAGTGAAACAAATTGGATACACATGTGTAGCTATCATACTGTTTCTCTAGTGTAAGATCCCGAAAGTGTAAACTGAGGACCAAAATATATAATAGGTAAAAGGAAATTGGAAGAAAATATTCGAATGGGAAGGGGAACAAGGAAGGGGAGAGGGGGGAAAAGGAAAAAAAAGAATAAAAGGGAAAAATAAAATCAAAGCTTTTGTACCTAAGGAGTGGAAGAAGGGTTGAAGGGAGGGGAGGGGTGGGGAGAAGATGAATCAACCTATATCACGTACTGGACAGGGACAAATTCCCCGCGATGAGCGTGAGCATTACGCACATCTTAAATGTACCAGTTAAAAAAAAGATGCAGGGAGGGGAGGGAAGGCAGGGTCGGGGGACGAAAAAGAAATAAGATGAGTCATGCACAGGCATCAACCTGACACAAGGAAGGTAAGCATCAAATACTGCAGACACGGACCAATAAAAGATAAAAACAGATGAACAAAATAAATACAAAATAAATGTCCCTGTACATAAGCACCTCACTGGCTCTTTTACTGGAGAATTCTAACATAGACACTCATCTTCAGTACTTTCAGTGGAAACCTGACTGTCAATTGTATAATAATTTGTAGATCCGGGTTATGTATTAATGCAACCAATAATCTGTGGAATATGCACTCCAGGCCTGATACACTGACCTCTAGTCCTTTCTGATCATTCTCATGTGTAGCTGTTAGTAAGCATTTAATAGATACAGGGCCAGGAAGTGCATGCAGAAATGCTGTCAGCTTTCTTGTGAAACAAGTTTTACTTCTATCAGAGCAGCAGCATTCCCACCCCTCCGAGTGTGAGAATGCGAAGGGTATTAGCTTCCTGCAAACAGAGAGCTTATCATTTTGTTGCTCAGATACCACTTGGTCCTGGCCCGAAGCGATGCATATCAGAATTCTAGGCCAAAGGACAAAAGAGATGCCAAGTGTGCTTAGCCTAAAGAGCTTTGCTGGAAGTGCTACTTTTCAGTCAAACTGGGAAGTCAGGAAGTGTTTCTTTACTTCACTCCATTATAGTTTGTGATGATTTGATGGCATGGACTCCCACATTTTACCATTTGTATGGATGAGATCCGCAGAGTGGTTTATTTTGCAAGCTTGCAGCCAGGGAAGAAGGGGTGGACAGTGAGGACCCAGTCCTGGCAGCTGCTCCAGAGCTGTATGGAGAGGAGCACACAGGTCCCGTGGCCACCACAGCCCAGCTCCCTGGCAGGGCCTCGGTTCGGCCTGCACCGGCTTGTCGCAGCCCCCACTCACCCGCAGGGGTCTGGAGATATCGGCTCCCGCATCTGCACCTGGCTGGCCCTCAGTGTTTCTTCCTTTTCATTCCACTTCATTCGCCTCCTTGAATTTGATTTCTTACTGTACACACGATGACTCAGTTTCTTTTCCATTTCCCTGCTTATTTTCTCTATTAAACTTTGCCCCCAAAATGTATTTTCCTTTTCCTTTTCTCCTTCTTGCCTATATCTGTCATAAGTAATATAGAGGAATCTATGACAAGGAAAGCCTGCTTATGCTGTTGGTTCTTGTGCTTTGCAGAGTCTCCAGTGCCTGTTACACGGGAGGTGAGCAGTCCGTGTTCGCTGAGGTGATCAGCTGTGATTCAGTAACATGAAAATTCAGTTTGTGAGAATGAGTGTCATATTCTCATCTGAAAATACGGACCAGGGCTAAATAGAAAGTATAATTTGAGCTATACCAAGTGTCTTCTAAGTTGAAAATTGCTATTATTCAGATTTGTTTGTTAAATTTGTATGGAATTTCCAAATTTTCAAATTGGAAGTGTTATAGGCGTGCAATGTTAGGATCAGTTTTGAATGAAAAGTCTGTGTTTCTTAAATTTAAAAAAGACAGTTTGGGGCCTGTCTCTAATATGTCATGTTAGTGGAATGGAATGGAATAGCGTCAGCTGTACGAAACCTCAGTACTAGGTGCTGTGCAATGTGTGAGTGAAAGACCCACATGAGGACACGTGGCATCTGACAGGAACATGTGAGACCTCGTGACAGAGATCAGCGCGAACACAGAAACTGTCATGACCCACTGTATTTCGTGATTTCTCTGGTTTTTAGGAAGCCACACAGCTTACATTTACTAACCATTGTAAATGAAAAATACATAAACAATACAATATAATTGAATCTTCTTTAAGTATACGGATTATTTAGTCGACCTTCAAGCACATTTCCACTGGGGTATGTTTCATCTCTGGAGAACACACGTTATTCTCCTCTGGAGGAGGTTGGCTGTTTTCATGACGGAAAGCACAGCTTGTGGGTGGTGCTGGCCAGGCCACGCCCATGTGCCAGCCCCACCGCAGGGCGCCTGAGTCCAGCTCAAGTGAGTGCGAGGAAAGGACCTGGTGGGAATGAGTGTGTCAGGCATTGTCACGGCTGCCTTGATGTCCTGAAGTCATTCACATTCATTCTTCATGGTCATTCTGACTTCTGGGGAGAGCTAGAAATTGTGCAGTGCCGGATTTGGGGAGTGAGGTGGAGGACACATTAACATTTTTGTAAATCTGCCCTTCCGCAGGATGCCTTACAGCTCAGAATTGCATGGCTGCTGAAGGAGGGTGATGGGATGAAACTTAGGTAAATACAGTAACGTGTGAGCCAAAACTTACTGGACTCCGTGGCACTGCTCCCAGGTGAGGGTATGCTGGTGTAATCCTGCAGCTGCCTCAATATCTGCTTTTCCCCTTCTAATCCAGCATGAAACTCATCTGTTACCTAAGGAGTTCCTTAATTTGATCTGTCAAAGATATATGGTGATTTGTTGGTTCAAGAAGTAACTCCTTATTAAAAATAAACTAAAAGGTGCTGTCTGTCTACCATGAATTTTCTTTGTTTAGGATGCGCCTTGTTGCTATGGAGGGCCCCCCATGGATGTGAGTGTGTTGTCACCAGCCCTGCTGGACTTTATGGGCAGCCAGAAGTGAGGGCCCTGTCCACCTTCCATGGCACATGGATGCCTGGACAACTTCTGCCCTGGCAATCTCAGTCTGGGCAGTGGCTTCCTCTCTGTGCGCCTCTGTCAGATTTCTGAGGTCATGTGAGTGGAGGGAGGTGGACAGGGCACAGCACAGGGGCGGGCAGAGAAGACCTTTAGCTTTGAATTTGGAGGAACTACTCCAGAGACAAGTGTTGACCAGAGATTTATTCATATTTTTCTGCCTTAAGAAATCCAAGATTCTGAAAACAAAGATTGAATTTTCTGACATTTTATCAACTCCCTTCGCATCCTTAAATTTGATAATTGCTCAGTTTTGAAAATTGATCTTTAACTCAGTGCTTGGCATTTGATTAAATCTCAGTAGTACATTAATGCGTGCTTGCGTCTAAGTTATTGGTTCTATCATTAGTTTGGGCTCGCTTGCATCAGATGTGTCTTGTACCTCCTGCACTTGGATGTTTGCCTCCCTGCAGTCGGTCAGGGACATTCCTCTTAAACTAGAGTCAGTAATTTCGTATCTTAAGATTTCTGTGCTCTTGGTCTTAACTTCCTATCCATTTTGAATTTTTCTTTTCTAATTGCATATGTGGAACAATTTAAAGGACTGGGGACTCATTTCCAACAGTGAAAAGGTGGTTCCAGAGTAGTAGGCAAAGCAGCATGACTCTTCCATGCACAAACAAATATCTCAGAGTTGAGAAGGAAAACTTCAAACAGCAGAAGGGATCTTTACAGACTCCATGTGTTACAATGGCGGGTTTAGTTCAAGTACTTTCTATACTTGAGACCAATAAAAAGGGGGAACTGAGAAGTAATAAAATCCCGGAGAATACTTGCAAGTTTCAGTCCCAACTTTTAAAGGTAGATTTCTGACATTCCTCAGGGTCTCTCCTTGTGACCTGGACGTTCAGGACTGGGCCCATGGCTGCTGACTTGGGCTGCCCATCAACCACTCTTCCCCATGTTTGTTAAGTTTCACTTTGTTTCTTATGATAAGAGTCAGTGCTCTTTCTTTTGCTCTCAAGTCTATATTTATCCAGTAGAAGAACAAATGCTGTATAAAAAGCCAACAGACAAGGGAATATCCAAATTATCCCACAGACTGCCTTATTGACACAGATGATGGCTTTCTGAATGAAGTTTTCTGTTAGGATGCCATAAAAAATGAGGCAACTCGAAACATTTGACTACTAGATATTGTACGGATGTCTGAATATGGAAAATGGAAGGTGATGTAAGGTTACCAATAAATGACACAAGTAAAGTGTGTGTAAAGCTGAACTTAAGAACAGTGCAGTGTGAGTGTTAGATTTCCATTTGGCCCCAGTAGGTCCAGGCTTTGACATATGTCCAAAGGAGAAAAAGTGCTACAGAAATGATATTCAGATTTCCCCAGATGTCCCTGTGGCCATGTGAAGGGTCCCTCACCGGACGGTGCCTGGCCTGTGTCTGCAGAAGGTGGCAAATGGACGTCCAGAGGCTCCCGTTGTCATTGGCTCCTTCTGACAGGGAACAGAGCCCACGGGTTGGTTGGTGAATGCAGAAAATTGATTGGACGAAAACTGCTTGAAAGCACCTGCTCAAAATTCCCAGCACCTGTCAAGTGACCCGTGAGGGAGGTGACTGCATTATCATCGACACCTGTTTACTCTTTTGAGGCGAAAGGACAGATGTAATCTCCCCAATTCATTTTTTAAATGAAACATATCAACTTCTTTTTGGTATTCCTGTGAGCTTTCCCTCGCAAGCAGTATATCCATCCTATGCAGTGGTTATTTGAAAAGCTCAGTGGGTAAAAGCTCTTTGAACTGTGTTTTGCTTCTTATTTGAATGAGACCATCTGAAAATCTATCCCCCATTTTCTTTCACTGACACTTAACTCGGTTTGACAGTCTATACCCAGAGAACTATATATCACTGTGAACTAGAGTTGGTCAGACTTTTAAATGCTTTCCCAGCCCTGACTTACAAGATGATATTTGGACTTCTATTTTGTTTGTAGTCTGCTCTTCAAGGTATGTTCCCGTGGAAAGTGACTGCTTTTGTTCTGTATGGAATTCAGTTCTATTTACTAGACAGACATCATATTTCTTTCTCATTTGTTACATTGAAAAAACAGGTTTGGAGCCCCCAAAAGTAACTGTGCATTCCTTTTCTTTGATATTCATTCATTTTAAAATTGGTATCAAACAGGATGCCGACCACAGACATCAGAATCAGATATTTGATACATAAATATAAATGACACACATAAAAGTGGGTGCAGTTTTATTTATGGCATAGAAAATACTGAGACTTGCTTGGTACGAGTCTAAATGAATGATACTATTCTTTCCATGATTATTATTGATGCTTCCGAAGGTGTTCTTATGTTAAATCCATCTAGACATTATTCATAGCATGAATATAAATCCTATATTTGGTTATATATCAATAACTCCATTGAACTTACTGGAAAGGAGTTGCCTTCAGAGCATGGAGTATGTATTTCTGTTTTCTCCTCTGCCCTAATTACTTCATGGCTTTCTCTCCCAAATTGAACAAAAGGCTCTAACATGATAAAACCGTCTTTGTCTCTCCATTTTTAATGCCAAGTATTTGAGAGTTTATTAGGGAACTGGTTTGGCACAGCAGTGGGGTCTTTGCTACAACACTAGCATTTAGCTGAAGCAACTGTGTACAAGTGAAACCCTTCACTTCACTGCTTAAAGACCTTCTTTGCATCTTAATGAGCAAGACAGGACTTGAGGATGCCTGGTCCCTGCTGCTGAGGAACAGTTACATATACATCACAGCCACGAAAAGGTGAGAACAAGTCCTGGAGGGCCCAGAGGAAGGGGAGATTGTCAGAAGACACAAGGCTAAGAGAGTGTCACACGTGGAAAGATAGTTCAGAATTTGATATGCAGAAACGAGGCTGAGAGAGGAAGTAGGCAAGATGCCACAAACATTCCAATGGTTTGGCCTCTCTCTTAGAATCAGATTCAATCTATTTTCTTGAACATACAAAGCCCACACCAATGATTTTCCCTTTTACCCAAATGTCTGAACCTAATGTCTGAAGTGCAGAATTCAGCACCCGAGCTTCATCCCTCGAGACTGAATCCTCTAGTAGCACCAGATCTGCCACTTGATGACCAGTGATCTGGTCACTGCCTCCCCTCTAGACCTGACTTCTGGTCACATTCCTTTCTGTTCGATGGGCCCTGCTGGCTGCTCCCTGCTCCTCCCCTCCAGGGCCTGTGGTTTCCCCAAAGCATCATTTCTCCTGAGGGTAACTTGCCGGTCTCTGTGCCTGGGCTAGGTTTTCTGAGATGGAAACAGCAGTAAATCTTGCTGAGCCCTCATAGCACTCCTGACTCCACATAGCCCATGCCTGTGAGAGGTCTTAGCCCGTGAAATGTTCCCAGACAAACCGACGAGTTGTGCTCCTTTAGTTGAGGAACCTGAGGCACCAGGCTGGGAGGTGAGGTACACGTATATAGCAGAGCTGGGCTTGAAACTGATGTCTTCCTCCCCGAGAGTCCAGATGCTTTACACTGTCCAGCTGCCTTTCTTCTCCTGCAGATCAGGTAAGCCTACATCTGAGCTCCATCTCTTGGAGAAGCTTTGCATGGCCTTCCCCTCTAAAGCCTCCCTCACCCCATTCATTCTTACTACTACGTGTCCTTTATGCTGTTCGTTTATGTATATACAGACACATGAAGGCTTTCCTCTAGTCCAAGGTAAATTCCATTTGGGTTGACGGTCTCTACCTATTCACCACTGTGTCCTTGTCACCATGAAAAAGTCACATGGAAGAGTTGGTAAATCTGAATTGAGGAAAAGTAGAGATTTCTTATGGAAGAGTCCTTCAAGGGGAAATGAGATTGCTTCAGGCATTGTTCTCTTCTGATGTTTATCTGCCAGGTGACTTCAGGGCTTGGAATGCCGTGGGCATGCCAAGGCTGTGGACGGTTTGGTTTTATGGACCCAGTGCACTGTTGAGCATCCCTGGCCGGAGGCGTTGTGGTGGAAGCCCGAGCAGATGACACTGGCTACTGAGATGCTTCCTTTGTGCCGTGTTTCCTGTGGAACAGTATTTCCATCATGTGGGCTTTTCTTCTTCGGGAGGCTTCAGCAGAACCTGGCTGCTGCCCCTCCCCACGAGAGGAGTCCTGAGAGTGTCGCCCATCGTGATGGCCCGGTTGCCCTGCTGGAATGTTTTGGGTTGGGGATCATGACAGCTCTGGCCCGGGAGCCCTGAGAGAAGGCCTCTGACAAAGCCTTCCTGCTCTTCAGTATACAAACAAGGGGTGCACTCCTCCTCCACCTCCACACTGACAGGTAGGGAAGCAGTTCTTGGTACTGTCACTCCAGTTGGGACAGTGAGCTTGGATGTTCTAGTGGGCCAGGATGCAGGGTCTGAGCCAAAATCTTGGCGGCAGCATCCAGTTGTGCCACTTGCTAGCCATGTGGGCCTGTGCTGGTTAACTAATCTTCCTGTGTTCATGTTCTTTCTTTGTAAAGGAGGTAATACAATGCCTATTTCATAGACTATTTGCAGAAAAAATGACTTCATATATATATCTATTTCCTTCATTTGTGAAAATAAAAACTGGAGGCTGCCTCATAGGTGTTTTGAGGATTACATGAATCAAACCATACTTGAGACACTTAAATGGAGGGTGGCACAGAGATAGTGCTAATAAGTGTTAGAAGGGAGCTAGAGGGCTGTGAACTTGGGGCTGTCTCAGCTTTGAAATTCTTTTATGTGTTTTTTAAAAATATTGTCCTAACTTGAGTCATTCAAGCCAGACTTTTTATGCCCTCCAGTCAAAGTCGTGTTAACTGTCATACTGCACATGACTGTGGCAGTCAGAGGGCTGATGCCTGTCACAGCTGCAGATCTGGGCCATGGGCTTCTTTCCGTCAGATAATTTGGTTTAGTCTGTTTAGGATTAGGGAAGAACCTTTGTTCGTACTGAATGTCTAGCTTTCCCGAGAGAGGAGGGGACCATCTTGATGTTCTCAGCCCTAATGGCTAACAGAGCCACACTGACACCAGGGTGAGGCTGCGCGTGCTGTCAACTGTCCTACCATCCTGCAGGATTTACAGAATCTTCATCTGAGGCTGAACAACAGGAAAAGGTTTAGGCATTTTGTTTTCTTCTAACTCTAGCTTCTATGATTAAAATTCTGAAGTCCAGAACACTCAAGTCTAATTATTTACCAAGTATTGAATCTCACTCAAGCAAAACCTTTGTGATTAATGGGTCCAGCTGTGGCCGTTGTGCAGCCCAGGTTTTCTGACGGCTTTCAGACGTTGGCCATGCAGCTGTCCTCTGGAACTCTACAGCACACCAGAATTAAAATACCAAAGTTATTTTACAGGCTTGTCTGTGTCCACTGGAGAGATGGCATTCTTCAGGCAGGTTTCAATACAATCTGTTACACGTTTGAGGGATGCTGTAATCAGTCATCATTTTTTGTTTCTCTTAAATTCCTGGATTAGTTTGATTGAACAGTTTAGAAAGGTCCCATCCCAGGACACCCTTTTTCTCTTGCAAAGTATTACTCACTGAAGTCCCATTTTGCCCCTGCCTACCCAGTGCTACTCATGAGGGCCAAGACGTTGGAATGGGATTCCTGGTTTGTCCCTTCCCACAGTATGTGAAAGTTATTACGAAGACATGAGAGGGAGGGCCAGTTCAGAGTCTTGCTCACCAGGGGAGCCTTGCTCAATGGGAGAGAAAAAAGATCTGCACACGGAAGACACTGTTTCTGTTTGAGTCTGGGAAAGAAAGACATTGGAACGGCGGCAGGCTGCAACTTTGAGTCACCTCTGCATTTCCTTGCTGTACCAGGGAAGGCTAGGATGGTAATTTCCTCAGCAACTTAAGTGACAGGAAGGGTCTGGAGTTTGGAAATAGCTAAAGAATGATAACTTTTTCACATAACTTGACTTTAAATGATGAGCACAATTTTCTGTTTCTTGTGAGTTGGCATGCCTGTCCTAAGTCTGTAAAAATAAAGGGAACTTAAATGTAAGTATAGGGTCTTGATGTTGAACCCTGAGCAAATGGATCACTTGTTTGTTTCCAAGTTCACTTTTCCCAGGGAGAAGCCAAAGGAGAGAACTATGACGATTTAACTGGAAGGGCCTGTTTTGACATTATACAAGGTGAAGAAATTTCTCTCTGGCACTTTGTGGAGTCTATAAATATTAATAATGGTGTCTGCTATGTAAAAATGCAGCTTTCTTTTTTTTTTTTTTTCAATTTTAAAGAAGACTAAAGCCATATAACAGACCTGCATGGGAAGACTCTTTTGAAGTTGACCACACAGAGACTCAGCAAATGCTTGCTTCTCCTTTTAGGAATATTGAGAAGGAGCAGAATTTGCTGTAGATTTGCAGAAAGCTTCGTAACATATTTGTTATAGTGAGCACTTGGAGACTATTCCAATGAAGTAGGAAACCCTTAGGGCTGGCAGAGTTATTTATCAACATAAAATACCTTGACCTTTGCTATGTTTTAGCTGAACTGAATTTTCAGCATGTGGCTTACTTCTGATCAATTGTGTCTCCGTCTCCTACCTAGAGCTCAGCCTCTGATACTTTCAGTTCTTTTCATTCAGAGAAGAATGTTCTTGTCTGTGCTATTTTGGGACTCTAAGGGTCAAAGGTTTGATCTTCTCCCCGGGTTATTCCTAGGAGCTCAAGCCCACTGCTGTGCAGCTGGGGCTGGTCTCACGGGAAGTTCTGACGAAAGGAAAGAAGAAATGAAATGAAGCAGCCACCCAGTCAGAAGCCAAGAGGACTTGCAGCTGAGTCTGTCTGGTGCCTCCAATTTTAGTATCCTAGTAATTACTGCAAGAAGAAGGAATCAAATAGATTTTCAAAAAGTGTTCTTTTTTTTTTTTTATTTCAGGATGTGTGATTAGAGGATGGGAAAAAGGTCACAAATCTAGTTGAAAAGCCATAAAGCTTAAAAATATTCATTATTTAAAAAGAATCATCCATGTTATGCTTAACCATTGTAGTATTGGGATTTTTCTTACCAAACTAAAGGAAAACCTTAAGGATTTTTTTTTAAAAAACAAAGCACTCATCTGTTTCACTGTCAAAGTGGCTTGTATTTAATACATGAAAATGTTCTCTAAAAAAGTCAGTTTTTGATTCTTGTGGCTGAATTTTCCACAGTTTCTTGGTGATAAAAAACTTTACCCAATTTGTAATGTATTTAAGTGATAAATTTGTGCTATATTTAGTTGCACCAGTTTATAATATTGCTTAAAATGTCCTGCCTACTTTATAAAAGTTTGTCTTTCTACTTTCACTTGGTTGGGTGCAGGAACCAAAAAACTGAAATATAAAGAAGTTGGGTATCTAAGTGGTACAGTACTTTCCAATGGGACCTCCAAAAGAAAAGACATATGAAAACAGAGAAGAAATGAAATTAGAATGAATGATAAAGACTTTCTCATCACTCTGGAGGCTGACTGAAGAAGGAACTTAACTCCTGAATGGTATATAGGTGTGACATAAGAAAAGTGTAGAACAGAGAAAGATAAAGGTAAAAATACTAAACAAAAGAGCAATAAACTGCAAATTGACTGAAAAGAATAACAAGAAGTAGCAGCAAACTCCATATTCATAAAAACTAATTATTTAAAATGTTAACTTTGAAGATATTGAGAGAAAATGATTATCAATATAAAATGTATTTTGAAAGTGGGAGTAAAACAAAAGTATTTAATACGAAAGTAAGTGTTATCACTGGGAGACTTTAGCTGAGTGAAGCTTTAAAGAATGACAATTGTTAAGAAAGAAACTGGGCCTAGAGTTATAGTTAACAAATGAAGAAGAAGAAATGAAAAGAAAAACAAGGGGGGAGATGTGGGGAGCATAAAATAATTTATAATTATTAATAACTATAATGAAGATATATCTTGAATAGAATGGAGAACTATAGTAGGCAAAAATTATAATGAAAAATGAGCCAAAACTCTTTAAATCCCTTGTACTACTGAGAATATTAGTTGTTGTACTGATTAGTGCACACCTTTACTAGGTATTCACAGTAAAAATTTAAGAAACCCAATAAAAGAAAAGGATTTCATGCACACAGAGATGATGAAAGGACTGAAATGTACATCTAGTGGTATTATTTGGAATGCACTACAAAGAAAAAGCATATGTAGAGATAAAAATGACTGAGATAAAAAAATTTAGAAAGTATAACGAAACACTAAGGTTCTGAGGAAGAAAACAACTATTTGAAGACCTAAAGGTGATAAAAGATTGCAATCTACAGATTCAACAAATCAGTAAGGAATGCATGTCCACATTGTACAAGCCTGTATTATTATTCCAAATATTTATTGCTCCTTTTAATAGGGAAAATACTTGTCCAAGCAATGGCTATTGAGTTTGGTGGTGAAATTTGCTTTTAGTTAATGAAATGGAACATTGGTGGAAGATGTCTTTTCTAAGCAGAATCCCTAAAAAGTAGCATTTTTCCCCACACTTTTTTTCTCTGCTGGTGTGGTTACCGGGAATGCCTTAAATAAACACTCGTCTACTATCCTTGACTTTTTTCTTATGAAAACGAAATTTAACATCTAAGATTTAGCAAAGAGGTGTTCTAATTAAGAGACTGAGATGTTTTGGGGGGTACTGGGGATAGAACTTGGGTCCTGTGCTTGCAAGGCAGGTGCCAGAACCACTGAGCTAAATCCCTGGCCCATTTTTTTTTTTTGTACCAGGGATCGAACTTGGGCCCTTGCGCTTGCGAGGCAGTGCTGGAACTACTGAGCTAAATCCCCAGACCAAGACTGAGATTTTGCTAATGTTGTGCTATCCCCTTGGTATATTTGAATGTGCATCATTATATTTAGTTATTTCTGAAGAATTTATGAAAACAAGATATATATTTATGTGTATATCTATTTATAAATATATATAAAATTATATATAATATTCATCTATATAATTTTTGCTTGGACTGGCTGTGATTTTAGCAGAAGCCCCCACAAGATAGAAAATGCACTCAGATGCCTTTTTCAGAGCAGGCCAAAAGCTGGCTGTCTGTGAAACATTGTCCCTTGTGCTGGTGGTCAGCAAATTCAAGAGGAGCCCCAGCTGTCAAAGATTGGTGATTCAGGGAAATATCTAATTCTTTAGTGTTAACTAATAGTATCATCTTATTTTGCTATAGGGATAGATATGTATTAGGTGTTTCATTTTTAAAATTTCTGTGGACTGTAAGTCTTAAACACCAAAAAAATGCTTACAGCAAAAAAACAAACAACAATAAGAACCAAAAAACCCAATCCAACCCAAAACAAAACAGAACAAAACTAAAAACACATAGTGGGAGATCACTTCAAGAGGCCTGGACAGAGTCACCTGGAGTGATTGAACACAATGGGCAAGTGTGTAGTAAAAGTGTTGTGTGATATGGCAATTGTCAGACGGCACTTTGACTCCAACCATGAACGTGTTCCTGCAAGAAAAGAGTTTTTTTGAGGGGAAACTGAGGAAATGTCATTCCCACTCTCTTATTTTTTTGCAACTATATTTCTAAAACATAATCTGACAGCTGACAGCTTTCAAATTTCACTGTTTACAGCAAAACATGGTAAGCCCCTCTCTGATGGGGATTTTATCAAAATGTCCATGTTGTTTGGTAGTAATTCCCTTTTCCAAGATTCCCCCCAAAAGATAAAATTATGAGATGCCACTTAGCAGAGATACTGTTAAAGATTGAGTTCTGAGCGCGGCAAGTGATGTGAGTCAGCAGCTCACCCCTGACCTACAGGAGGCCGCCTGTTACTCCATGTGCTTGAATGAAAGCACAGATACAAATAATCATGGGAGGCTAGCAGTGATTTGCGTTATGCTATTGGTGTCACCATGAGAGAAGAGCTGGTGCAGCTGGTGTCTTTGCCTAGAACACAAGTGATCTACAATACTGTGATGCAGGCTTTTTTGTCACAAGACATAAGAACAGAGAAAGTGGCTTCAATTAGTAGTGATGGGCACTTTGCATGGTGAGGGCAACATCAGGTTTCACTCAATTCTTTATTAAGGAACCAAAATATCCAGTCATTCATTTACCTTGTATATCAAAAAGCTCTTTGTGCCCAGAAAAGCAGCAAAAAATTTGGTGATATCCTCAAAGATGTCCCCAAAATGGCTTGTGCTCTTAATTGTTGACAGTTTCAAGCACTCTTTGATGAAGTTCAGGCACAGTATAATGCTGTACTTGTGTACAATAATGTCCAGGGGCTGAGCAGAGGAGGAGTCCTGGAGAGATCTGTAGCCTGCTTGGATGAAATGAGGCTGTTTATGAATGAAAAAGGGCAGGGATATCCACAGCTCACAGATAAATAACCTGGCTTAACAACCTCATTATTTTTGTTGTTGTTGTTTTTACAGGTTGTGCACTACAATTCAATGTGCTGAACAAAACCTACAAGGTATAGGGGAAACATGCAGAAAGGATGTTTTGTGATACCAAAATGTTTGAGAGAAAACCACAGGTTTTTGAGAGACCTTCAAAATGGACAACTGAAATATTTTCCAAATCTAAAAATGCATTGAGAACATTCTCTAACATTTGCAGACGATCTTAGAAGCCATCAGGAAATCTATAAGGAAGTTTTCTAGCATTGTAGCAGCTGCAAAGGAGAATTTTAGTAAAAGATTTTTACAGTTCTATGATGTGGAGAAAAGTCTGTTTTCTTACATCTCCGAAGTTGAAGAACTTGATCTCTTCTGCTTACACTGTTGAGGTTTTGGAATCTGGAAATGGAGCTATAGGAATTTAAGAAAGCTGCATCTGGAAAATAAACTTTATGACCTGTGCACAATGCTTGAGAAGATGGAGTGATGGAAGGGCAAGGTCAGCACAGCTGGTAGCTCTGAAAATGAAATCCTTAAGGTGTGGGATTCTCTGTTCAATAATTTTAAGTCAATGAAAGCACTTGGGATTGCTCTTCTCACTTTGTTTGCATCGCCTTATGCTGTGAGCAGCTGTTTTCTACTTAGAATTGTATCAGATCTGATACAAGAAACAGACTGACAGAGGACCTGAACACTGAATGTGTTGCTGTCAAACTAAGGAGTGTGAGCCAAGGTCTGACAAATTATCAGTGTGCACACAACAGTGAAGATCACATTAACTATGACTGTTACCTTTCAGTAAAAAGCTATTTGGCTCTCTGAAAGCTGTTACTGTGTTTTTCTTTCAAGACAGAGCTGTTAATGTATAGTAATGCATACTAAACCTCAGCATTGAGGTTTCATTACGGTGCTGGCATGTTGCAGTCAGTAAGTGGGTTCTGGGTTGCACTTTGCCCACTTGGCCTATGCTGTATTTGACATCAACAGAGGATCCAGTGGAGAGATGGCCCAGTCTCTTTCCCACAACAAGATCCAGTTGCAAGAACCCCTATACTGTTCACAATAGTCCTGTAGGAAGTCTGCCTTACTGTGCTTTAACATGGATCCTTTTCAACACTGCCGCGCAGGAACTCACGGCATTCTCCACCCTCAGGGTCTCTGTTGCGATGAAACTGTAAAGTTACCCTGGAAACGTTACACAATAAGATAGGCTTCTTTTAAAGTCCATATTTGCTACACTTGGGTGAATGTCTGGCGAAGGCTCCTGTGCTGAAGGCCTGGACCCTGGCACAGTGGCGTGGAGAGGTGGCTAACCACTTCCGGGAAGTCTTTGGCTGTTAGAAGTTGCCTGTAAAAGGGATAGTGGGAGCTCAGGCCCTTCCTCATCCTCTTTGTGTCCTGGCTTGTGACATAAGCAGTTCATCACACTCTCACTGTCCTTGGTCACCTTTACAAGAGACAATGCTATGGGGCCATCTGATTTTAGACTGCAATCTTTAGCACTGGGATCTAAAATAATCTTTTTCTTTTTCTTAGTTAACTGCCTATTTTGTTAGAGTAATGAAAGCTGAATCATCCAACACTGTACATTTTGTAATCCCTAAGACAAAAGTTGGAATTGTACAAAGACGGGAAACTGTCAATGAAATGAACGTACAGAGAGGAAATCACACGGAAGATCCACGTGTCCAGAGTATTGCTGAGTCAGGCTCTAGCTACCATATGGACTTATGTGGACACAGCTCCTGACATAAAATCGAGAGTTGCTTTGTATTCATTGATAATGGATAGACACAAGAGCAATGTCATTTTGGTTTATTTTCATTTGCTGTAGCAAAATGCAGCCAATGGAGGAACTTATAAGGTAAAAGTTTGGTCCATTTAAAGATACTTCATGCTTATTGCTATGTGTGTACAGGATGTAGTGATTGCATGCCTTGTGGTGAGTGAGTAAATGCACATTATTCATCTTGAGTCTTTTGTCCATCTCCATCCCCTCCCTGTGGTTTTGAAGGCTGGGAAATCCAGAGATATTTGGTGATCTGTGCTGTAACATGGTGGAGAGTAAAAGAACGAGAGCGAGGGAGTGGGCAGAGCAGGGCTGAGAGCAGGTGGCTCTCGCAACAACACACTGCATGGTAACCGAACACTGCCCACCCTGTGTATTTTTACAGAGATGTGCATCCTTTTTATTCTGTGTGACGAGCAGCAGAGGTTAGAATATCTGGAACCCTTTCTGCTTCCGCTTCCAAGAGAAGAACAGATTTTCCCCCTTGTTGTAGGATGAACGTTTTCCTATAAGACTTAGAAATTGTTCGATTGCTCTACCTGATGAAGTATGCATTGCAGAAAAAGTAGGAGAAGAGGCCCTCGCAGGGAGGTCTGTGTGTGCCTGACTACAGGACAGAAATGACGAAGGACACAGCTATGCCATGCAAACCATACATGCCTTAAAATACATTTCCTAGAAAACAGTGTACTTCATTTGTTTCATATTTATTTGCATAGTCTAATTAAAAGTTATATAATTGCATGTATTTTCTCATTAGTTTTGGTTTGCTTGTAACTCCTGTGTATTTGTAGTTCGCTCCTTTTGTTTGATTGGGTTCATGAATGGTGTATTTTTCAATTGTGTATTTTTCAAAGAACCAGACTACCTATTTTGAGCGTTTGGTTTCCAAACTCATTAATTACTACTTTAGATTTATTAATCCCTCACTCCGCTTTTTCCCTGGTCCCAGGTTCTGGCCTGCTCACGTGGGTGTCTCCACCGTGCGCACTGCTCGGCCCCCCTAGCTTGCAGGGCAGTCAGGCCCAAGCTTTGCGAGTCCCTCGCCTTCACTCGTCGTTCAGGGAGCCCTGGACACAGACGTGATGGCAGTTTCCTGACCAGTCTGAGATTTCCACACCTTGGGGAGACCCCTAGATGGAAGGGTTGCTACATATTTGTGATTTTCCCCCTTGAACCCTAAACTTTTCAGCAGTGTTCTTGCCTTCAGCCCTCTTCTGATACATGTTTGCTGCCTGCCCGTGCATTACTTCACCTGGTGGCTTGATGCCTCCCCGCTGGAGTTGGGACCCTTGAGCGATGCATCGTCGGTCGTTCCTTTCCTACAAACAGTCCCTGCGTGCGCTTTGCTTTTTCTCCCTTCCTCTTTTTTGCTGCGCTTCTTTTTGTAAGAGATTAAAGATGGTCAAAAACCAGAAGCTGCTGCCATCTTCCTTTGACTTATTTTTGAAATTAATTTTAAGCGATTCATGGAAGTTGTAGGCATTAATGGGTAGCATGATGCTCCAATTCGTGTACATATTGTGAAACATTTAATTCAGGTTAAACACAAACATCTCCGCAAATATTTATCATTTCTTTATGGTAGGAACTTTGAAGACCCTTCTAGCTTTTTGAAATGTACGGTACGATATTGTTCTGAATAGTCAGTCACCGAACTGTGTCATAGCACATTAGAACTTTTTTTCTTTTTTCGGTAGTTCCAAGAATCGAACACAGGGCCTCTCACACTCCAGAGGCAGCAGCTTTACTGCTGAGCTACATCCCAGCCCACGTCAGCACTTCCTAAGCCTATCTGTGACGTAGTACCCAGTCGCTGAGTTCCCCCTCCCCTCCTGCTCCTCTTCCCAGACTCTGGTAAGAATCATTTTATGTCAAATTCTGTGAGATCAACTTTTTCTGATTGCATATAAGACAGCGATCATGTGATGTGTGTTTTTCCTTCTTTTGTGTAACATAACCTCCAATTCCATGCATGGTATCATACATGATGTAACTGCGTTCTTTTCCTTCTTTTTTTGTTTTTATTTTCAAACTCAGGACCTTCTTTTTGTGAGAGGCAGGTGTGGCACCACAGAGCTGAATCTCCAGCCCATGACTGCATCCTCTTTCTAGCTGGGTAGTGTTCCACCAAGTGCACGGACAGCATTTTCTTCGTGAACACTTAAACTGGCTACCTAGTGTGGTAATGCCGAGCAGTGCTGCAGTGGGCCTAGGAGTTCAGAGGGCTCTGACACACCAATTTCACTTTCTTTGTGCTTGTTATGTCCAGTAGTGGGATTGCTGGGTCACATATTAGCTACATTTTAAGTTTTGAGGAACTTCATGATGGTGCCCATAGCAGTAGTACTAGTTCACATTCCTGTCAGAAGTGTTCGAGGATTCCTACTCCTCCACACCCTCACCACAGTGTGATGCCAAAGCCTTTGACAACAGCCTCTCTTGTTGGTTTGAGGTGATAGCTTTGCGTTTCCTTGATGACTGGTGAGCTCAAACATCATTTTCTGTACCTGTGAGGCACTTATGTGTCTTGCTTTTGGAACTTTGACTTATTTCTGAGATGCCCCCTGCTGCCCTCCTGAGGGTGCAAGTCAAGAGTGGAGTGGGAGAGCAGAGAGTCATGCTGACGTCATGGCAGTGATCAGGTGGGAGATGATGATGGCTTAGATGTTTTGAAAGGGTGGACAGAGAAATCCTCTCTGAACTGCCGACCGACTTGGAGGAGACCCTCACCCAGGGACAGCTGAGCGGCCATCCTTACTGTCTGGCAGTTTCCAGATGTGTGCAGAAGTCAGTTCCAATCAGTGCTTCTGGTCCTGTGTGAGTCGGATGACAGTGGGCGGGGAGAAAGGAGCTGACGCTTTCCACACTGTTAGACAGGCAGCAATGAAGCCCAATGCGAAGCTCACTGTTGGAACCTATAGAAACAGCCAAGGATTCTCTCCTGCCCCACAAAAACATCCTACCATCTTCAAAAATAACTTTAATTGAGTTTATTGGTACAATCTAGGTATACAATACAGTTACATTCATCACTGGGATCTTGTACCTCTACATGACAGGTCTTGGTTCTCATTTTTTTCCCCTTGTCCCTGCCCTCCCTTCACCCCCTCCTCCCCTCCCCATTTACAAACACTTTTTTCCATTTTTTTCTTTTCCCTTATTACCTTTCCCCTACCCTTCCAACTTTCACTTTCCCTACACCTTTAGCCCTTTTCTTCTTTATTCACAGTCAATTATCTCATTAGTGTCTTATGCACTATTACAGTTTTTCACACCCGAGAAACTATTTGGTATTTACACATGTGTGCCTTATATATTTCACTTAGGAATATATCCTCAATATGTATCCATTTTCCTATGACTGAATCTAATTTCTCATTCTTTATGGCTCAGTAGTATTCCATTTTATAGAAAAACCACATCTTCTTTATACAGTTTCCAACTGATGGGCAGATGGGCTATTTCCAAGTTTTAGCTATTACAAACTGTGCCGCTATAAACATAGATGCACATATATCACTGTGATATGATTCTTTTAATTCTTTTGGAAAGATACCCAGCAGAGGGATGTCTGGGTCAAATGGAACCTCTAGTCCCAGCTCTTTGAGGTATCTCCATATTGATTTCCATAGTGGTTGCACCAGTCTGCACTCCCACCAACAATGGAGAAGGGTTCCTTTCTCCCCACAATCCCAACAACATTTGTAATTGTGATTTCTTGATAGGAGCCATTCTTTGTGGGGTGAGGTGGAATCTCAGCGTTGTTTTCATCTGCATCTCTCGAATGACCAGTGATATGGAACATTTTTTTCATATGTTTTCTTGCTACTTTTACTTCTTTGTCTGAGAAATGTCCGTTCATATCAGATGTCCATTTTTTAATTGGGTCTTTATATTTGGGGGCTGATTGTTTTGAGTCCTTTATATATTCTAGATAATAGTCCTTTGTCTGAGGAGCAGCTGGTGAATATTTTTTCCCACATTGTAGGTTGACTCTTAGTTTTGTTGATGGTTTCTTTTGTAGTGCAAAAGCTTTTTAATAAGATAAGATCCCAGTTGTTGATTTTTTCTGCTAGTTTTTAAAAATACTTAAAGTGTGAGGAATCAACGCTCTTTTGTCTTTTCATGGATTATTTACTACCACTTTGGGTAAACTGATGACAACCTTCCTATTTGCGTTCTCTTTTGGTAATTCATCTGCACAAAGTACATGGGGGAAATTGTCTACGTTTACAACATAAGCAAGTGTACTGTGCTTTCTGCTTGGCTTCGTTATGTTATGGTAGGCACAGTTAACTGGTGAAGATATCAACCCTGTTTCCTATGACACCGTACAACAGCCATGGTGTCTAGTAAAAGTAATGCGTGTAAAATGTGCTAAATGCTGTATGTGCCTCCTCCGACTCCACAGAGTCACCCTGGGAGAGGGTGAGATCGTGACTTCCCCTGTAGAGACTGCTCTGCGGAGCCTCAGCAGTCCTGACCAAGGACATTCGTCCACGAAGTTACTAAGCGGGGAGCCACACGGAGTTCTATCCGTAGCCATTCTTCGGTTCCTCCACTCAACTGACAAGCTCATTTTTTCTGCTTAATAACATTAAGAGGTCTTTGCAGTGGACTGCCAGCTTTTTAATGAATCAATCAGATATTTCAGGACCCATTTGGCCTCCTTTCCTGGAATAAATTTCTTTTCTGGACATGTCAAATAAGGCTGAAATGCCCCAAATCAACACATGAAGGATACAAACATAACCAGCAAGGTTTGTGAAAGGGCTAAATTAGCCTCTTTAGTAAAGTGCCTTTTATTTTACTGTAGGTTATTTTGTTGTGCAGTAAAATTCATCTGTACTGCACAGTTGTTTAAAAGCAAGGCTCATGCCATTTGAACAGAAACCTTTGCCTGTTGGTTTATTACTTTCAGATTAGTTGATCAACAGTTTGCAACTCAACATTAAATTTTGTTCCTTGTGAAATTGTTCAGGCTAATAGGTTTCATGTGTTGTTGTTCAATTTATCTGGCTATTAGAAGAAGTCATTAAGTAGACGAAAACAGCTTTTAGAAATAATGAGGCTTTCATTTACGGTACAGGCATTTTTCTTTAAAAAGGCATCATTAATCACATCGTTAAAACACTAATTAAAAATGCTTTACTTTGATTTGCTTCATTTTCCTGAACTATATTAAATACCAGTTGGTCAGGTGGATTCTATGCAAAGATCAAAACTTTTATGCTCATATTTGTCATAAAAATTAATAATATCTCTGCTTTGTGCCTTTTTTGTCGTGTGTGCATGCACACGTGTATGTGTGTTTGTGTGTGAAAAAGAGCAAGATAATTATTCAATTCAAGAACAAGAGTGAAGAGATATATTTTTCACTAATACAGCATCTTTCAAAATATAGAAGTTATAGTCAAATATAAATGCCAACTATCTAAGAATATAAAATGTATCAAAATGTATTTATCTTTAGTTGATGAAATTTTATTTTTAATTCTATTGATGTCTTTGAGTTTGCTTAATGTGAAAACTTGATTTCTAAACATTCCTTTAGCCATGGACTGTGCTTTGAGGGGAACTGAAATGTTGCAGCTCGTGCTCTCCCTGTAAACTAAGTTTAGTAAATTACCCAGTCTGTCCCTGACTTGCTCTGCAGTGAATAATTGTAACATTCTTTGGGCCTCAACTTTCCACACTTGTAAAATGGCAGAGTTGGAGCTGGTGATTTTATGTTTCCTTCTACATATAATCTTTTGTGAGTTAAAGTATAATTTTGTTCTTAGACAAAGAAAATCTCCAAGAACCTCGGTATGAAGTGTATTTCCTTTATTCACGTATCCCACTCTTTTGCATGTTGTCATTATTGTGCTTGATTTGAAGGTTCTCAGGCACTGCACTGAACTTCTATATTGAATGAAAGAATACTAAAAAGTATAAATACCTTGTTATCATCTACTCCCCCACCAAGTAGAGCTGTATTGTACAACATCAGATGCTTTGCCTGAGCTAAATCAAAATACAGACATTACTGTTTGCTCAGTGAGGCACTGCATGACAGTTATATGACTTTAACATTTGCTAACATGGCATATATATTTCTGAATATAATCTTGTACTTATTTTAATCTCATTGTTGCATATCAAAATTGATAGCAGTAAAGAAATATGAGCAAAGCATAAACAGATCACGTCTAACTGTAACTCATTTGAAAATGTCACGTATTTTGAGCTCCGCAGCTATGCAGATTGATAAAAAAAACCGTGGCAACAAGTGAGGGTCATAGCAAGGAATGTTCCGTATTGCAACACACCAGGTCATTTACCCATTGTTCTACCTTTGCTTTGCTTTTCTTCCTGAACATTTCAAAGATGTAAAAGACATGGGGCTTTGGAGTCAAGGCTGGAATCTCATTTACATCATTGATTAAATAGATCTAGCAGTGTCTAGTCCATACTGTTTGTGGCTAAATGAAAGGCTAAATGCTATTCATTCAATAGCATTCACAGAGTGTCTGCTAGTTACCGGCCACAGCAGCCCTGTGAGGAGCAGGGATGCCAAGGGTCCCTCCCAATGGGCCTCCTATTCCAGGATGGAGGTAATAAATGGATTACACAGCTAATTCTCCTTGGAGAGGTAATGACAAGACAAGCACACAATGCTCATTAGGAATGGCTACATGTGCTGTAACTTCACCTCCTACTTGAATATGTTGTTAATACGTACACTCAGTGGTTATTTAGACTCAACTCAAGTCTACATGCTGTAGTTTTAAGTGTCCCCAGGCTTGTCCTCCAGCAGCCTTTTGGGAGACAGTGGAGCTTTGAAGATGTGAGTTCTACTGGGAGGTTTTTTGGTCACTTGGACACTCACTTGACGATGGAGACATTGGGTCCCAGCCCTGTCCTCCTTCTCCTCCTCCTTTTGCTTTAATGGTGAAGTGAACAGTTTGTCCCCTCCACATGGTCCCTGCCATGACATCCTCCGTCCTCACAGGCCCAAGAGTAACACAGCAAACTGATGATCGTCTGGGACATCAAAACCTCAGAGCAAAAATGAACCTGTTCCCTTTAGAAGCTGATGAAGCTCAGATGTCTGTTACAGTGATGCAAAGCGAATGCACCAGTGAGAACTTCTCCGTGAAAAGCCTATCTGCCTTCTGGGTAGCTCTGAACAGGAGTATTTTCACCTCAGCATCTCGTGATCATCTACCAGTCTTTTTCATGCATGGGGGACCCCCAGATGCTAGGAGCCCCAAAGATTTCCTCTGACAGCTTCTCCTCACCAAGCCAGCATCCCAGTCGCCTTGATCACCACCGTGCAGCATCTTGGAACCCCTCAGTTTCAGGTCCTTACCTTTCCCCATTTTCCTCCTGAAATCCAAACTCCGTGAGGCTTATGACCAGAAGAGAAGAAAATGCCCTTACGAACCTGAAGCTAATGTACTCGAAGGGCTCTGTCCCGTTACTTTAGCGGGAGCTTACTCTAACTACTTTGCCAGCCAAACAACACTGGTTTGTTTAGTCGGGTTTCTATTAAAACCCTTGAGACTTTTGAAAATTACACTAATTATTTTTGAGCTCACTCACTTCTTTTCTGAAGTCATAAAACTGATGTTACGGAACCAAATACAAGACCTACATCCTTTCCAAAAGACTGATTGGGGCAAGACAGTGTTTATCAGTCTGTGGTCTCTGAAGCACTCTGTATTGGCTGCCATCAAATTTGCACTTTGGTTGAGTTTAGCATCATTTGGATATGGTTGTTTAAACAGTTTCATGTTCTCTTACTGGTATCTTACTCACCAGAGGCACTTTGGAAAATACATGAATCCATCTGATCTAAGTGTGCAGACTTGGTGTGTGGAAAGTATTTCATTTTGGAATTATAAATTATATATGATGATGCACTGAAAGGAAGACATTTTATGGGAACTTGATTTGGTTCCTTAAAGACATCTATCTATCTATTATCTATCTATCTATCTATCTATCTATCTATCTATCTATCTATCTATCTATCTCGGTTCATGAACTTAATTCTGTCCATGATTCTGGTCTCAGCTGAATTGGATGAGACCTGAATCAAACGCAATGGGTAGGTTCAATGTTGACCTTATGGTAAATTTGATTTGGTTCTTGTCCCATTCCATTTGCGACCAGAGTCGTGGAGAGAACTGAGTTCGTGAACCAAGGCAATATACACAATCTGAGAAATGTATAATTGATATTTCTGGCAGGTAAGATAACTTGTCTGCCAATAGATTGTCTTACAATAGTAGTGTCAAATTGACAATAAGTCTTGTAAAGCCATCTTCTATATCTTGTCCTTTCTGGTCATGAGCACCCTAACTGCAGCTGTTATTTGGTGTCCAGTGCTGCACGGGTCTGCCACGAACATTACTTGGGCTGGCTCTCTTCTTTTAACTTGAACATTAGAAATGACTTGCTCAGCTCTGAGAAAGGCTTTCATTTTAGAAATAAGATTTATTGAATTACTATAAAACTGTACATTTCTGCACAAACTCAGCTGTTGCATCAATGGCATCTGCATGGGAACGGTTAGTTCCTCCTGGTCAGAGATGATAAAAGGAGAAGCCATCAGCCTGGACCGTTGGAGGAGGCTGTGCCTTGGCTTAAACTAGATTGTCCTCTTCAGTCTGCTCAAGTCCCCGTGCTTGTGAGGCTAGAGGTCCCTTTCTTTGACTGGGGTTCTTTCTGTGATTTAGTTCAATTCAAAATGGCACATATATTTTTATGCCATTTAGAATTGAATGTCACATGAGTGACTCAGTGGTGATTTCCTCTGATTATCACTAAATTGTGCCACCTTCGCTTCAAAATTTCCCTTTCCATCCCTTTTCCTTCTGCTTCTTAGTTTGGGAGGACCAGAGACTTGTGCTACACGTGTGGCCTGAGGGCTTCTGATTCTTGGTCCTGTGCTTGCTTCGTCTTCAGCTGCCAGCTCACAGTTTGCCTGATTAGTATTCTCTGCGTATGGCAGGGAAAGAATTTTTCTGACACCTCGGTTGGTACAGTGCCTGCCCAGCAGAGGTGCAGAGCTGCAGATACAGCAGCACAGGCAGGGTAGCAGCATCCACGAGGACTTTTAGGGAAGTTTTCATGCTCTACAGAGGCATTTACAAAAGTACTAGTTAGCCATAATGTGCTTTCATTTAAATAATACTTACTATTACTGACTAATTAGAGGCAGACTATGTTTTATTCTTGCCCCAAAGAAATACATCAGAAGTTTAACTAGCATTAATACCTGTGTAATGATCCCATGCATTTTTAATCTGAATTGTAGACTGAATATGATTTAATAATGATAATTTAAATACTCTCCACTTAAACTTGTATATAAAATGTGTCTACTTTTTGAGAATTCATTTAGGAAACAGTATCCCCCCACCAAGTTTATCATTTTTGAGACGATCTTAAATTTATGTGGATTTTTTTTTTTTTTTTTGGTATCAGGGATCAAACTTGGGTCCTTGCACTTGCGAGGCAGGCGCCAGAACCACTAAGCTAAATCCCCAGTCCTATGTGGAATTCTAATAATTAAGAGAGCTCCTGTGTAGCGTTTAACCAGTTTATAAAGCTGCAGTACATTACACAGTCAAGAAACTAAAACTTGTCCAGTCAGAACACTGAGCAGTTTTATCACAGTGGGACTCTCTCCTCTCCTTATACAGCCATGCCTGGGTCCCTCTCCTCCTCTCTTGTGTCCATTAGCCTTTGGCCACCACAACAAATGTCTGAGATAACTAAAGAGAACATTGTTATTTTGGATTAGAGTTCCACACATTCTACCTATGGCTAGGTGGAAACATTGCTCTTAGACGTAATGGGGGAGGACACCCAATCGTGGCAGCTGTGTGTGGAGTCATACCCCTGTACAGCTCATAGCAGGACTAAGAGCAGAACAGGACTAAGAAACAGAACAGATCCCACAATCCCTTTGGAAGCCACACTCCCAGGGGTCCTAGGGCCTCCCAGCATGCCTCAGGTCTTACAGTTTCCAAGATCTCTGTTAGCACCAACCAGGGACCAAGCCTCAACACATAGCCTTTGGGGGTGCACCATATACAAATTGTAGCACCCGATGGAGCCCACCAATCTGCTCACAAATCCTTATATTTTTGTCATTTTCAAAAACATATATTAAAGTAAGCACACAGTGTGTAAGCTTTTGGGATTGGTTTTGTCCACACTGTATTTCTCTGAAGACCCACCCTCGCTGCTGTGAATCAGTGGTCATTTCATTGCTACTGCTGAGTATTATTCCACAATAGGGTTGGGCTGTAGCTTCTTTACCATCCATGACCGAAGGACTTTGGAGTCACTTACACTTACTCATCCTGAGAAGTGATAGATGAAACTGCAATGCATTTGTGTGTGAGTGTCACAGCTCTTGGATAAACACCCCCTGTGCAGTTACTGGGTTGTATGGTGGTTGCACGGAGCAGTCATTTCCATTTGTATCGACACAACCATGAAGTGCTGGAAGTGATATGGACAGTGATTTCAGAAATGAAATAAAGTCTTAAGTGTTTGCAGAACTCTGTCCAGTAAGTCCCCAACTGACTTACAAACATTCGAGTTGCAAACTTTTGCATGTGTACTGTGTGAGAGTCACTGTTGGCTCATGGATGAATTTGATTGATGAATAATTCTCCCAGAACAGAACCTATTCATAAGTTGGACACTTACTGTATTTGAAAAATGAAGAATCTGTCTGCATTAATAATCATTCTCTGGTTGTTGACTCCTTTCCATAGCTCCCTGAGTTTGAGCTTTGCTATGTGTACAGGCATTGAGTTAACACCTCAATCCAGTCTCGCAGCAAGCGCTCACTGCAGAGTAGCTGTTGGAAGGAATGGAGTCACACTGTGGAACATTCTGGAAGCTGGTCATCATCCTGACCCAAGTGGTGTATTTATTTAATCTAGTGTTGAGATTGGGTTTATGCAATTATGCTTTTCATCATCTGAGTTTTTTTTAAACTTCTGTTTCTTCTTCTCTGCATTGTACATTGTTTTTCATTAAAGGCCAAGAGACTATTTCAACATGAAAGCATTTAAGAATTAAAGCAAAACAAAACAAAAAAAAAACAAAGTAGCCTGGTATGGTGACACATACTTAGTCCTAGCTACGGGGAAGGCTGAGGCAGGAGGATTGTGACTGTGAGGACAGTGTGGGAAACTTAGCCAGACTTGTCTCAAAAATTAAAATGGATTAGTGATAGGTTAGTGATGTAGCTCAGTGGTGCTTGCATGGCATGCATGAGCCCTGGGTTTAACCTTTTCTATCACAAAAATAGGAAGGGTGGCAAGGAGGGAAAAAAGAGGGAAGGAAGGTAAAAAGGAAAGAAGGATAGAGAGAAAGATGGGTTTGGAGTATTAACCTGCTTGTAATTTTTTATTTCTTGACAAAATTTTCCCTTTCCTGAGGTCATAGACAGAATGTAATCCCTAGTGTGAAAGGAGCACTCATTACAGTAGAAGACGCACTGTATTAATCTTCTTCAAAATACTACACCCTACTTCCAACACTCTTATCCCATCTTTCCGGTCAGTTTTGGAGGCAGTTCCAGAATTCAACTTGTGTGAGTGTCTTTGGCTGTGCTGTCATGATTGCCTGAATATCCTGAACCCAAAGCATTTATCTTTCGTGGTCATTTTCACTTTGGGGGAGAGCCGGAAGTCAAGTCCTCCCTGGGGACCCATCCCATGAGTCAGGAGGACAAGGACATGGGACACACTGTGATGTCACCAGCCTGCATGTCCCTGGATGGCACTCAGCAGCCGCAGTTACTGCATTTTTGATCATAACTTGTGATGGTGCTCATGAAAGAGAACTTCCAAAAACTGCTTCAGCCGGTGGTAAGCATGATGGGATCCGTGTGTTCTAAGTGAGGGAAGTATTTTGAAGGAGATTCATGGAAATGTGTGATCATTTGCTGTATATGTTGAGTACATCTCATATCTTAAAAATTCGGAGTCATTTTTGGCATCCTGAAGACCACGTCTTGTCTTGATGTATAAGAATGCAATAAATACCACTCTATGAACTTTACTTGGTTTTCTTGTTTATTTTCCTCCTGTCCTCTACATTAGCAGTTGTGTAGATTTCTTCATTCATAAGAGCTTTACTCATTTTGTTTTCCTTCTCCCGGACATCTGCGGATTTTACCACCAACTGAATCAGCATCCTTAAGAACCGCAGAGTGCTTTTGGTAAATCTGCCTGAGAGCCAGGCTTCTCCATTTCCTGCCCTCCTTTTTCTCCAGTGAACATCTCTCTTCTGAAGCTCTCTGTCCACACAGCTCATCACCACCCAGAACCGTGATCTTTCTGAGACACTAACTCCCCATTTTCTGTCGTCTCTGCCCGTGACTACCACTTGGTTCCAGGGTGACATCCAAGACCCAACCTCACGAGGCTTCTCACTGAGACCTTCTTGCTTTTATATTTTGTCTCTCTCTTTCTGCATCTATGACTTTTTCATTCAGCTTTGTCTTTTCACAAAACGTTCTCTGTCGATACTGTTTTCAGATGCATATTTCCAGGAATATCACTGAACCTCATGTCTTTATGAGGTCTGACCATTCAGGCAACCACGTACCTAGATTCAAAAGTTGCCAGGAAGGTCCAGGAGTTCTGCACCTGTTGCTATGGGAACCTGCAGAGGGAGGTGCCTAGCTCAGCAGATATGTCGTGGACTCGCTATTGAAGGCCAGAAGGGTCCTGTGAAGTTGTGACAACAGCAACCAAAAAAATGCAAAATAACTGAATTAAAGACACGAAAGAGGACTATTCACAAAAGGATAATAATCATGGAATAAGTATGAGGAAAAGGGGGGTATTTTGAAGGGGAACTAATGGCAATGTGTCTTTTATTATAATAAAAGTTTTTTAAAAATTTAACACTATGTATTCTGTTCATACCGTATACACATTTGCTTATTTTATTAGATTCTGCTTATTTTTATTAAGTATACAAAGATACTTTTTTCATACAGTTGTGCAAATTCATTCTGATTCTGAAGTCTGACTTTAAGATACATTTGACTTATTTACATCTTCTTTTGCACTTTTTGAAAAGGAAAGAATTATTTAATCTACCAAAGGTACTATAATAATTTATGAAATAGCTATAATTAAGTATAAAAACCTCTGAAGAAAAGTAGATAGAATGATCAGCACCTGGACAGGTTTCTCTTTCTACCAAGTGTTCACAGGATGTCACTGGTGAGTGAAATTCTGGTGAATTCCCATGGGAATGCAGCTCCTCGTCTTTGCCCAAAGTCAGAGCCCAAGTTATCAGAACCACTGTAATTCCATTTCAAAAGAGAGGCTCTGCTCTGTGCCACATTATCTGAGCAAGCTGAAATTGCTCTAACAGATGATAGAAACAAAATAATTATTTGTAAGGCAATTTAAACATTATTATCACAATGTCATTTTGTCACTGTGAAGTTTGAACTTAACCTTTAATCATATGAGAAGTGAGAAATGACACTTGTGTCTTATTCACAGGTACCTCCAGGTCTCCCTTCCAAATAAGCGTCTACGGCTTTGCATATACACAGACTCAAGGGACAGATACCTCTTGGTGACCAGCTGTGAGTGTCACCCTCCAACCCGACTCTGCTCTCAGATCACGGGTCAGTGAGTGATAGCAAGTCCAGGTGTGAGGCTGACCATAGCTTCGCTGCTTTCCCCCCAGGTCTGTCCAAAGGAAGCCCCTCTTGTCTAGGCCCATCCAGCCACAGTGCTGCTGTGAAGAACCAGGGAAAATACCAAAGAGCAAGCAAAGAAAGTTCAACGAACAACTGACCTCAAGGAGTTCTATTAATTTTCTTCCTTCTCCTATAAACTCTCTTCTCCTTCGACACCTATTTGTGTGCCCGGTGGATCCCATATTTTCTTTGATGATGGATTATGGTCCTTCCTGCACCTCCACTGGGTTGGATGTGGGAGAGGAGAGTGGTGAACCGAACCCCCTTAGCTAGCAAGCCACACAAGCGAGGGGATTCAGATCTTCTCATGTGACTCCCACTCTGTATAAGATGAAGCTTAGAGAGTTTTCTGTACATTTCCAAATTAGCAAAACTATTTATTCACTATGTAGCTTAATTCTGCTATATTTCTCCAAAATTTTCTTATTCCTTTCCTAATTGGGTCTCAGTTCTCACAGGACACTACTTGATACAGAGTAACTAAAATTGTGTGGTGAGCTCCTGGGAGTGTCAGTGTCCTCCCAGCTCTGCAGGAAGAAGCAGAGCAAAGGGTCTTCCAGGTTTTTCGGTTCAGGCTACTGGACGTCGGGGGCTGGCCCCGCTGCAGACCTCATCCTTCTGCCAGGCTCCAGCCCCCTGCATGCTCCAGGTCTCACATGATCTCAGAGAGCCAGACATTTCTCTTTCCTGAATGCTCATGCTCTGCTGTGTTTGGTTGTTGGTGGTGGTTGGTTTTGATTGCTTGCTTTTGATGTTTGTTTTAAGACAGGATCTTGCTCAGTTACCCAGACTGGCCTTGAACTCCAGTAAGTGGGATTTCAGGGATGCACTACCCGCTAAGATCAGCTCTGCTTCCTTTTTGTGAGGTTATTTTCTCTCCAGGCCCAAATCAGAGGGCCGGGCTGCAGTCAGGGGAAGAGTGCAAGGTGCTGGTCAGCACGAAACATACAAACAAATGAATGAGGGCCAACAGTAAAGTAGGAAACCAAACATGATTATTTTACTGCTAATTACCATGAGAAAAAATATGGACCAGAGAGGGGAAATATAGTTTTGGATAATTGATAAATCATTTATAAATTGAAAATTATAGTGAAGTGACTCTCAAGCCCTGGTTTATAGCAGATGATCCTGCAGTGTTTGTTGAAAGCCCCAGAGTGTAAGGTGCACAAAATGTGCATTTTATCTTTTTTGTGTTTATTTTTTTAAAAAAAACATTAGGTTTATTGGTGCATTTTAGGTACATATTACGATCGCAGGCATCATTGGGAGTTATTGCGCAATAGGAAGAAAAGATTCAAAGGGAAAGGGGAACTGGGGGGAATGGGAGAAAAGAAAGAAGGGAAAGGGAAAATGTGCCCCTGCTGCCCTCCCTGTGCTGTGGCCCGCATCCTCAGCACTCACAGGGAGGCCCTGTTCTTGCACAGCAGCCGCAGGCCCTCTCCCTCAGACTGACTCCAGCCGGGAGCCCGCCTCTGACGCCTGCTCCCGGGTGGTTTCTTGTCATCGCTGCTGCAAAGGCTGCTTCCTTTTAGGTCTCTTCCAATCCTCACCTGTAATTACTCCTCTGGAGATCAGACTCCTTTGTAAGATCACCACGTCTACCTGTTCATTCTCTTAATCCTTCTGCCTGCTCTCTCATTTCAACCTGTCTGTGCAGAGCCTGGAAGGGATTTTCTCTAAATGCCCCTCCTCCTGCGTGCTGCACTCCTCTGCCTGTCAGATGTCTCAGGGTTGACGGCCAGGAGACAGAGCTCCCCTGGCTGGAGGATGCAGGATTTCCTGCAGAACACACAGTAGCGTGGGCGTCCTTTCAGAGGCAACAGTGCTCGTTTTACTTTAAGTGGTAACCTGTAATTATTGCTGTTATTGATTATCCATTCCAGAACTTTATCTTATTGATGAAATCTGGAGTTTGTGCATACTTATGTTTAAAGTAGATAATGTACTTTAAGGGATTGCACTGACAGCACAGACTGAAATGTTGGAACACAAGGCATGGATGGCAAATCAATCCAGCAATGTGGCAGCATGATTAAAGCTGGCACTGACTGAATGTGCACGCAGGCAGGAAGTCTATTTGGAAGGGCACTGGTACGTTCTGGATTCGGCTGCATCAGGTCTCAGAGAGGTCTGGCTCCGTGTGTGGATGGGAAGGAGGCAGATTACCTGGTCATGGTGCCTGCAAGTCAGGATCTGCACACACCGAAGGCTGTCGGGATGCCACGTATTTGGAGACTTTGGATACCTTGCATAGCCAAGGACGGCCCCACTCCCCGGCTCCTCCACGGGGAAGAGCTGCGAGGAGCTAGAAACGCTTCTATCACCGTGACCTTGCCCGCTCAGATTCTGTGCCCTTCAGAAACACACGACTGGATTTTCTAAAATCTGTCTTCTAATGTAAGAAGTATAATTGCATTGAGTTGTATTTTCATTCCATGAACCTTGTATTCTCAATGCCACCACGGCAAGACAAAGGAAATAGATACTTCATGAGATCTGTCTTGTATGAGCTTGGTACTCTTTGACAGTATGAAAAGAACTGATTCATCTTTACCTTTGGAGTAGGAATTGTGACACATGTTTGTTGATAATGTATTTTCAAGAAAGGGAGAGAGGGGTCTTAATCTCATAGAGCTGATGAAAATTTAAGGGGTTACATCTTATCTCTCAGTTGCAGTAATGCACCACAAGTGTTTAAGTAAATTTCAAATGACAAAAATATGGGAACTACATAGGTCATAAATAAGTAGGTGGCTAATGTTATATATTTAATAAAGTGACCGTTCAGCTCTCCGTCAGTGTAAAATAATGGAGTGATGCTGCAACAACTTGTAACAAATAATTGACAATATCAAGAACTGATTTATCATATTTCTTCTAGACTGTGAAGCGTGAAGATACAGTGAATGTTTGATTTAAAGGATTTATTACAGTAGGAGACACATTGCCCTTAATCCCCATCAAAGTAATCATAATATCTCCTCACTTCAAACACACTTTTCCCGTCATTCTTTGTAATATGACTTTTACTGGAATGTTTTTCACTTTAAATATTTAGCATACCTCTTGATCACCATTTTATAGTCATAAAGTCTACTTTAGCAGGCGCAAGATCATAATTGCGTGTGTAATTTGCTTTTGATCCAAGATAAATGAATAAAGGCACAAAGAAAAATATAGTAATGAATTCCATTTGGGTATAATTCTTAATCAAAATGTTAAATAGAAAAAATACTGATTATTTCCAGACACGAAGAATATTTTGTTGAAGAAAGAGATGCACAGAAGCTCTACTAGTTTTGCAAAAGGAACGATAGAAGATCCTGAAACTGGTAATCTCATAAATGATTAAAAATTAATCTCCAAACTATGCATGGTCAGGATTTTGCAGTTTATATCAATTTTTAACCTTGAAAGTCATAAGATTGTGTGTTCACAACACTATTTTTAGTGCTGGTTTCACACTCAGCAGTTGCAGTTGCTTTACACTTTTCTCCCAGTTATTTAGTGACAGTCACAACTTCTGCGGCACTAGGAACCGGCAGCAGCCTTCCAGACAAATGGGCAGAAAGATGTAGCTGATACATGTGCGACTTCTCATACTGGAACCGAAAGCCACGCTGTCCTTGTTTAAAGCTATTGTTTTGGAAACAAATGGTCAGAGAGCTGGAAAGTGTCAGCACTTGGTCCCTGGGAAGGAGGGCCATCAGGAGAATAATCCGCTTCGTGAGTGAGGTGGGGTCCTTCTTACACATCATACATTGTTCTTACCGACTATCGTGGTGGAATGAGAGTGTTTCCGTTTTTCATTTTCAGCCGTCATTAATTAGTAGGTTTGCTAGAATAGATGACTCTATGCCTTTTAACCCCAATTCCTATTGTGTATTTGCATTGTTCTTCCCAGTTAAAAGACCAGAACAGTACAATGTTTTGGATTGTCTTTACCTTCTCTCTTTCCTGTCTCACCCAATAAAAAGAAAATAGATACACTGAATATGTGGCACAAGTCACTGGGCTGTGGCTACTGTGTACCTATTTCGTTGTTATGTGTTAAACATGAGATCCTGAATAGAAGAAACATTTACTCTTGTGAAGCTGAGTAGCAGCACTTAACATCAGTGGTGTTTACTCTACTGGCTCCAGCCAACTGCGTTATTTAGGGGGAGTTTTCTATTTATGCCGGGAGACTGACAGGAAGGCTGCCTCTGTGTGATTTCATTCCCTGTGCGTTTCACTCCCCGCGGGAGGTTATCTTGACAAAATATGCTTTCAAACAGCTTTAGCATTAGGCTTGATTTTGTCCTTCCCCCACATGAGCCCATCCTTTGCTCCCCTGCTTTTTTTTTGCTGTAGTTTGGCAGACAATGAAAATACCATGTATTTCAAACCCAGCATCATTAGTTGTCTCATACACATTATTTCAGTGCCACTTAAAATTATTAGATTAATAATTACCTCCTTACAGATTAAGATGGTAAAACTTGGAAAAATAAAAGTATGCAGTCTTGCTGTGACTGACCATACATGATACCAACACAGATTGAAACTAAAGTGGCTCTAATGCTAATCCAGCTCATTGAAGCCTTCCTATATTGTTATTGGCCCATACAAATGTATCCCTCTAACCTTTTCTGCTGCCCTTCTCCTCCCTTTCTGCTACCCTTTTCATTGCCACTCAGTCTACACCTGTTTCTTATCATCTTTTCTGATGCTCCTTAAATCACACATTAAGTTCGTATAGGCGAACTCATGCAAAACTCAGCCTCCTGTTTCTAATTTATATCACTTAGCATTTGGTCTCAGGTGCCTTCTATTTTTCTACAAATGACTCAAATTTATCCTTTTTTGGACCTGTGTGGTACTCCATTGTGTATATAAACTACATTTTCTATGTCCATCATCTGTTGCTGGGCTTGTATTCTTTGAAAAGGACAAGATGAGTACCTTCTTCATCACCTATAAGGCAATAAAATATTGACCAATATGAACCTATTCTTTACTCTGTTCTAACACTTAGAAACCTTCACACAAACATTCCGCATTACGATGATCATTTTCTAAACTTGTGTCATTGACCTGGGAACTCTTGAATGGCACAGAGAAGAGTTTTATACATGAGAGATTTATAAAGACTTGGGAATTGATCAAACTGATCTGTCTGTAACGGAAATGATCTATGAGAAAGCATGACATGTAAGCAAATTCCTGAAATTACTATTTGCAGCAGTGCATTTCTATGATATGATATTATTATGAAATTAAGTTGGGTTAATTGAAAAGGGCATACAGCACATTTTCATTTGGTTAACATTAAATTCTTGTTAGATGATCCATTTTTAATATCTAATCCATCAAATTTTTTACTTTCTATGATGACAAATAATTTTATTTTTTTTATTATATAAAAGCAAAGGTTTTCAAGTTTGTTGGATAAACTATAAAATATTAAAGCTGTAAAACTAAATTACACTAAGTCACTAAAAGGTTTCAGAGCAAGGGTTTCCTCTCCACCACCTCCAGCTAATTCTTCCTAAGTCATTTCCTTATTTCACTCATACTATTAAATAAAAATGTGTCTGATGTTTTTGTGACCTTGGGGGATAATTTAAGAATAGTGCAAAAAATGTTGATAGCTGTAGCAGGTGCAAAGTGAGTGAGAACATCTGTATTTACAAATATGGAGCCTTTTATAAATGAGCAGGGCAGAGCAGAGCAGAACATCATGGACAGTAGTTCAGGATGGTTGTTAACAACCTCATGTCAAGGAAAATGTCAGTCAACTGTGCCATCTAAGATCTCCTTCAGGGAAGATCAATTTTCACCTTTAATTAAAAGGAGAAGACCTAACCTCAGCGAATAACTTTTGCTTGGAGAAAGCCACTGTTAGGAAAAAATGGTGCATAATTGCCTTTGTCCCCAACTCCTGCTGTAAATATTCATAGGGAACTGCCTTTACATCTATGTTTTCCAGTTAAAGCCTAAAGATACTCACCTTTTTTTAATGTAGTTCTATCTTTGCATAATTTCAGGACATATAATAGATATAGCCACAGGTGAGAGAGGGACCTGGAGGTTTCCTGGGGTCCTAATATACGTCGGTACTGCTGGGCTTTTAGAGGATATTTCGTAATGCAGTAGTCATTCAGCAGCAAGAAATAAGAACAAAGGTTTTCTTTTCTTGAGCTAGACCTCATTGCTATCTCTTGGCTTAGGCTGAAGGAAGAAATAGTATTAGTACTTTAAACCATGCTGCAAAATAGGCACCAAACCCTTTTCTGGGGTTCAAATAGAGCTGACACCAATCTTGAAGGAAATGACTCCAACCCAATACTTGCCTGTGCACTGGAGGGTGTGGTGGCCCAGACATCACAACATGAACATACCTGAGTTAGGGAATGAGGACTGAGAAAGGAAAGAACACTCAAGCCTGAGTGGAGACCAAGAGAAGTCTGATTTATTTTGCAGAAACAGCTCCTTCTATAGGCTCACATCAACAGGAAGCTTTTAAAGGCACACAACAACAGGAAACACTAAGCAATTGTTTTTATCTTATGCAAAGACTGGATTTTCTGACTCTTTACGAAGAACATCAAATCTGTGGCCGTCTCTTTGAGTTTCTCCCATTGCAGGGTCAAAAAAGAAGTTTAACAAGCAGAGTCCTTGAAAAGTAACAAATGTAACATAGATTGTATCAATGTCTTAATGGTAGGGGAAGAAGTTTCCTTTCAAATGTCAAATGCCAAGAGGGCCATGGCCGGGTTCCCACAGGAGGGAGAATCACCTGAGCTCAAGAGAGAGAGGAAAAGCAATTCCGATCCAGGTCTGCAGCTCTAGGTTTCTTGAGGCCCCTACCCACTGTCCTCATTTCCATGGATGTCTTCATCTGAGTTTTCTTTGTCTTCAATTCACAAGTGTTGCAGACCCTGCAACTTTACCCCGTGGGTATTGAGATGCTGGCTTTCACACTCCGTCTTCTCACAAGTGCTGGATCTCACTGGCATTGGAAGGTGGAAGGTGGCAACAGGGAGGAGTCATCACACTCTGCCTGATAATCTGGCACCGGTTCCATAACTTGCTCACACCCCAACACATCCCAAAGATGTTAACAGCAGAAGACTCTTAGAACTCTGTAAAGAAAGTGGAGCCCTGCTCCCAGCCTGCAAATGGCCTAAGCCTAGAATTTTGATAAATAAAATACTGTCCACATTAGATGACTATGTCTCATAGATAAAATTGAACAAGCACTTGTAAGACTTAAAGTTTCACTTTTATTCTTGGAGCATGAATAGCCAAGAGGCCTCCACGATGCTGGGCCCAAAAGCTCAGCGAGGCTCCAGGAGCTTGTCAGACAGCGAGAGTCACCCAGGAAGGAACACACCAGGCAAGTTGGCAAATAGACCTTTATTAGTCTGGCCAGATGGCACTCCTGGAGCCAAGTAGCTCAGAGAGGCAGCTAGCTCAGAAACAGAGGCCATTTTATATACGGCTATGGAGGGGGATTTACACTAAAAACTTACAGGAAGGGGACAAAGGCAAAGAATCAGTTGATCTGAACTGATGGTCATCAATTATATATTCGACTGTTATGTACTAATGGTCAGCAGTTCGATTATCCATTGTTCCATTTACAACTTAGATTATGATGTTCAGAACATTCAACTACAGGCAAGTAAGGAGTGGCGTGATTGATGTTGGGTCTCTTTGTTCACTACAGTTTCCATTTCGTTTCCCAGCTACTTCCAAGCAGTTACCTAACAATTCACAATTAATCATTAGCTATCCTATAAGGGATGGGGGGAGCGACAGTCTCTAGGTCGTTTGCTGGTCAACATGGAGTCACTCTAGTTCAGTTAGATTCTTACACACTCATTATGTGCAAAATTATTCATATTTTATAGTGAAACTTCTGGGTTGACTTGGATAAGTAAGGTTCTGAAGAGAATGGCTCAGCCCTTTTTCCATGTCCTCTCTGTTTATGCTAAGTCAAAGGAGGTGGAACTGCTAGGAGACAGTACAGTTGGGGCAGGAGATGAGGGCACAGCAAAGAGGCTGGGCAAGTAGGAGGGCGATCTGCCCACCATGGAGACTTTTCACTTGCAGAAATGCAGAAAACATGCACAGAACAACTTGCAAGCCGTGAGCCTGATACCGATTAGAACACACTGTCCTCAATTCTCCTGGCACGAGATCAAGCAGCATTTTGTACGGTGGCCTAGATCTGACACCAGAAGAGGTGGAATAGCAATGGTGGCCGTCATGGTTGCAGCCGCTGTGAGCCTTTTCTCCAGTCCACCCTGCAGGCAGCATGTGTCTTCTCTTTCCATCAGGACACTTTTTCTTGTTTTGCCCTTCTTTTTCTGCTTCTTTTGCTCTAAATGTTAAACTTTCATGCTCATGCATTGTCTGGTCGAATTCTTTGAACAAGACAGCAAGAGCCTGGAAGAAACTGCGAGCTACCACAGTATCCAACAACAGTTTTGATGAGCGAGCCAGGAGGTGACAACAGAGACAGTGAGAGGGATGTGGTCATGGCTGGTGGCTAGGGGGGAATAAGAACTTCAGAGATTTAGGCCTGGAAGATTGCAGTGGAACCTGTAGTCCTGCATAATACATGAAGTTCTGCAAGATTTGCACTATATTCATTTTTTTTTCAAAACAGTAAGCTGAGGGCCTCTTGGAAGCTACAATTTATGCAAAGGTATTCTCAGAACTTGTCCGCCCCAACCTCGATCTTAGTATAACATTACATGAGCAGATGCTCTTGAAATTCACAAAGTGCTACTGAATGTCATAGGTTCCTATCATTCCGTGTTCATAACTGCTTTCGTGTTTGAGGAGGCAGGGTTGAAACATTCGGGCATTTTCACAGGTCAAAGGTCCTGCTGAACACTTTAGTATGATCATACCTCTGTTGTCAAATAGCTCCAGTCTTGAATTTCCCACTACCCTGACAGCAAAGTTTAAAACAATCTGCTTGCTGTTCATAAATTTGCTTAAACGTCGAACCAAAAATCCACCTTGCAAAAAACATTCATGGGCCGAGAGTGAGTCGCATGTCACATCACATCACATCTGCCCAAAGCGGCCATGCCTGCTTCAGTCTGAGCTCTACTCTTGCCTGGACAACAAACGGTGTTTGTGTAATTTCTGGCCCTAGTTCTGGCCTAGCGAGTGGTTCATTCCCTAGATTCCTGTCTGTGAGTCTCTGTTGTTCCTACAATTGCTGAAAATGGCTTTTTTAGCCAAAAGAGTCTTCTTATTTTGGGTTCTGATTTTGAATCCATCTAAACTCAAATCTCTCTTCACATCAATCCCAATAGTCACAGCAACTCCTGTAAATTTGTGTTATTTCACTCAGCAACTGTACTGGAACAACGAAAGATTCTCTTTCTTAGCAAAACACATTGGAGCAAGGGTTCAAAATTACAAAGATATCAATGGGAAAAAATAAGAGCCAAGATATGTCATGCAAAGGTACAAGATCCCAATGATAAATGTAACTGTACTGTATTCCTAAAAAGTACCCATAAACTCAATGAAAAAAAATTACAGAGATATCTTGGTTGTCAAAATCAATTTGTTCCAAATTCTTGTTCTAACACTGCAAGGTTAAGAATCAAACATTTCACCCAGAAGAGATAATGGAAAACTAAATAATTGGTTCTGAGGCCCCCAATTAAACTCATAAATTCATTTTTCCAGGAGTTTAACAAATTTTGCAATGATTTCTTTCTTGAACTCTATCACGGTTCTTGCAGCTTTCCTCTTAGCTTACTGTTGGTATCCCTAACTTTCTTTGGAGCCAAGGTTATAACATTTTACCCAAAAAAAGTGCAAAAAAAAAAAATAAGCACAATGGTGAAAGTTCGAATGCACTAATACAAACAGGAAAAGTGACAGAATGTTGCAGTTAGATTGTTTTTGCAAAAATACAAAAAGTGGAGTGAAGTCCCTTCTGTTCAGGCTTTTCTGACTCTTTATCCCTGGAAAAACTCAGAAACCATAGCATTCCAAAAGGCCCCTGAGGAAAAATAAGTTGATATTGCTGAACCTGCCCTCAGACTCCCGTCACACAGGGGGGTGTGGACCTCTGTCACCCATTCAAGGAGACAACGATGGTGCTCGGGTTCTGAAACTCCTCTTTATGATCCACAGGCAGTAACTACTCAAAACTGCACCAGCGACGAGCCACCAAACACTTCCCAAAGATCTTAGTAGTTTTACAGATGGGCATCCAGACCCCTAGGCACAGTGGCTGGAGGTGGCCTTTTCCGTGTTCAGCAGTTGGGATCCTGAGGAAGATAAAAAGAGAAGGGCTGAGAAAGACAGGCCAGAATTAGAGGTCACAGTTGGCAGTACTTTAGATGCACCCCAGTCATGTAAGGGAAACCCCAAGATGCAGGCGCTGATGCAGGCTGAAGAGGCTGGAGAAGGCCCTGGTCCGAGGGTGCCTCCATCCTCTGTGAAGAACACTGGGTATCCTGGGTGAGCCAGTCCAGTTACTGTAGGTACAGGGAAGGCTCATTCTGCTTTAACTTCTTTCTCTGGAAAACCCTCCTCTAGAACTCTAGCCCTAATGGGAAACGAGGGACCCCTCGTCAGAACTTCTTTACTTCAGCTCTCACACCTCAAATCGGAGGTCTGGTGCAATGTGCCCGCCTAGCAATCTAGAAGAAGAGGACTTACTGACGACAGCTCCCAGAGGTCGTCTCTCTCCCCATGCAGGTTGCTGTCATTCAAAGGGACACGAAAGGGACATGACTAAAGTCTCTTTGGAAAGTCAAGAGGCTGAGAGGGAGACAAGAAGGGCAGTTTTTCAGCCCCTCAAGACCCTATCCTGATTTCTGGTTCCCGTGGAATTACTCTGGTCCCTCCTTGAGGGACGTAGTGACAAGCTATAGAAACCCTACGTGGGAAATGGTCACTTGAATTTCGTAGGACTAAGGCTCTACACCTGTGAAGCACCGAAAGCTCTGAGGCTCTTCTGGCAAGACCCGGGTTCTGCTCTGAGCATAGGTGTCACCACACTGGGACAGGGGCATCAGGATCCTAACACCCCTCTTAGCCTCCACAGCCTTCTGAGGTTCACCAAACTCTCCTTTGTTAAATAAGCAGCTCAACAGCTTTTCCCTGACACCAACTCCTTTCTTACTGTCTTTAACAGGGTTTCCTCAGCCCAGCCTGTGAGCTGCAACATCCTGAGGCAGTTAGAGAGCACATAATCCTCAGAGGGTAGAGCCTGCAACCCCTTTCACTGGAAGTAGCTGTACAAGGCTACAGAGGCTTCTACTCCCTCATCAAATCATAAAGAATTATGGGGACTTACGTTTCTCAGGAGGAATTGAGGCAGGAGATTAAGCCGTGGCAGAGGCTGGGAAAGTGGGGGGTGATCTGCCCACCACAAAGACCTGTCAATCAAGGAAATTCAGGACACCTGCACAGAAGGGCTTTCACGCCCTCCTCCGGATCACAAGCAGAGCACGGTCTTCAAGTCTTCTGGAATGAGCTCCAGCAGGGTTTAGATAGGGTGGTCTAAAGCTGACATCAGAACGGGGGTATGAGAGAGGGAGACCACTGAGCTTCCAGGCCTACCCTGCACGCAGCCCGTACATTCTCTTTTTGCTTCAGAGCACTTTTTCTTTTTGAGCACTTCTTTGGCCCCAGATAAGTGTTAAACTTCCACTTTTATAGAGTTTTCTGTCCAATTCTTTGAACAGGACTGCCGGAGCCCGGAAATAACTGCTAGGCCCTGCACCATCCGGCGGCTCTGCCACTGCACTTCAGGGGCCTTGGAAACGCTGCATGGGTGGTTAACGGGGTGACAGGGTGAGGGAGCAGCACTTTCCCAGCTGCGGATGCAAGCTGTACGCCCTCCTAAGCCTGAACAGTAAGCAAGGGGCAGAGGAGTCCCGGGAGGCTGAATATACCTGTGATTTATAGGTGATGCAACATTGTTACTTCATAAAAATCATAAAAAGATGATAGTTGATGGATGCATTTTTTTTCAAAAACATCTAAGTTTTTAAAGTCATTGGTAAGTAAGTAATTTTAAAATACTTCAATCATTGAAATCCCTTTCAATTTGGAAATTTGTGAAAAATTTAAAAGCTCTGTAAAAGTGCTTGTATCTGCTCTTCTTATTTGCAAATAGAACAATGCTCTGTTGACAGTGGGTCTAAAGAGAGAGGGCAGTAAATATTTAGGTGGAAAATCTCTATATTGATATTGTTTATTTTAATCTGCAAAAGTCATTTTCAGATACATGTGATTTTCTAAATTTAAAGAAAAACTTTTCTGTCAAAATCTTAGTTGTGTTTTCTTCAATGTTCTATTTTGTGACTTTTTAAAAAAATCAGGTGAAATATTTGTTTATTTTCAATATTCAGTGTCCAAATATCCAATCCAAAATGTTTGGTTTCTCTATTTTGAATACAGGAAATGTGCCTTCCTTGATGTTTGAAAATATATCATTTCTGAATCACTTAAATTCCCAACTCCACTGTGCCCATATTAAATTGTCTACAATGCTTTGTGCTGGCTTAATATGCAAAAGGTTTTTTTAAACTCAGAGTGCTGTCTCAGGAAGAGAGCCTAACTCCTGAGGTAGCAGACTTTGAAGAACACTTCTGGGTGAGATTTCCTCAGAGCAAGACACACACCTCACTCTGGAGTTATTAGAAAGTAGGACGGAAACAGAGGGTCTTCTGTTCTTTTCCTAGGGTAGATCCTTCTAGAGAAACAGAAGTAGCTCCTGTTAATCTTTGCTTTAATCCCTTTATGTAGTGTCACATTTTGTGGCAAAAGGAAACATCACTACAGATTAGCTCTGGGGTTAGGAAAAAAGCAGCCTCCTAGAAGCCCTTAGCAGTAAAATTGAATTGAATTGTGGTGTCTAAATGCTCTCTCAGGTCTCTCTTTTTCATCTCTGTTCTCCCACAAGAGTGTGGGTTCAGCAACGCCTCAAAGAGCCAGCAATGGTTCTGTTCCATTGAGACCCAGGCTCTCTCTGGCGCACACTGGGTGCCCTCTTTGTGTGTCTCTAAACTAATAAATGATTCAGCCTGACTCCACTGGATTGATGATCTCTGAGGACTCTCAATGCTTGCAGGTAGGTAGATTGTGGTTTCCCAGTGACTCAAAAGCATTGAAAGATTTTTTTTGGGAAAGTTTTGCTAAAAACAACTTTTCACTCACATACAATCATGATCTTTTAAAATTACCAAAGTAGCTTCTTCCCATTTGATAGCGCAGTAGCACTTTTTTTTTTTTTCCTCTGCCTGAGAGTTTTATAAGGGGAGGAAACATGCCAATCTTTTTTCTCTGTTGTGTCCCGGGGACTTGAGTAGTGCCTATCACGTAGTAGTTGGTCTGCATGTTTATATCTGTATTACCCACATTTGTCTAAGTGTTTCTATGTACATATACACTTAACTATAACAATGTACATTAAGGAATTCTTATTCTGTTCCAGATTTTTCCATCTATATATGACTTTTCCTTCAGACTTTTTACTTCTGTACTGTCTTAGTTACTTTACTCATTGCTGAGATAAATACCTGATACCCAAAGTCAAAGGAAGAAAAGTTTATTTAGTCTTATAGAGGTTTCAGTTCATAGTTAGCTGGAAGCAAGGCAGAGTAGCATGGTAGAAGCATGTTGCAGAAGAGAAACAATTCATGGCAGGCAGAAGGCAGAAGGCAGCAAGCTACAAGCAGTGATCTTCTTTCTGTCCCTTATATCGTATCCAGCCTACTCCACCTTAGGGTGGGTAGCACTCATACCCAGAGTGGGGAACTCTTAGTCCTAACCAGAACCATGCCAAACCATCAGTGACTAATTTAGTAGTCACACAGCCTGGATCCCAGCATCACACACTTCAGATCCAGCCACCTCCAAAAACCCCCACTATGACCACATAAGGCTTTGGGGGGACATCTAGACACAGCCAGGACATACACATGCCTGTGGAGGAGGCATACCTTAAGTTTAGACATCTGCTCAAAAGGCACACATGTGTCTGTGATTGGGCCACAGGTCAGATCAAGTCTTCTTTGAATTCCATGCTGACTCTCATACACCGATGAGTGAACATATTCTATATTATCTCTGTAAAAATAACATTCTAGAAATTTCATGAAAAGCAGCACTCATTTTTCTAAAGGTAGTATATTGTAGATATAAATATGAATAAATATCTTTCAACATTATCAGATATCGACCTTCCTTTATTCCTAATGACCAGTAAAGTGACATTAAAAGAATAAAGTCATATAAACACAAAATACGGGTGTTAAAAATTGCAAACTCAATACATTTCTGAAAGATAAGACATGTTAGAGGAAACGTTACAATATTGTCCAGAAAACTGTCATTCTCTCTGGGGCTCAACAGTGAAGCTAAGAGGTGTAGCACTTGCCTAGCACACTCAAGTCCCTGGGTTTAGTCTCCAAAGCCCAGAAATTAAATAAAAAATTAGGATATTATATTTTATAACAATTTTGCATATCTGCTATACAGATTATTGACCCCTAGAGTATAAAATAAGTGGGTGCCATGGATTTTTTTTTCTTCTTTTTTTGGTACCGGTTATTGAACTTGGGTCCTTGCACTTGCAAGGCAGCTGATGGAACCACTGAGCTAAATTCCCAGCCTGGGTGCCATAGATTTTTAAACAGAGGAGCAGCATGATAGATAATGCCAGTAGCAGGGATTTCCTCTACATAATAAATTGGGGAGGAAACAAGTTGCAGAGGAGGGATGTGACCCTGACCACACAGAACTCTGGACTTCTGGTGACATTTGACCCTAAGACAAATTGTAGAAGTGCTTACTTTACAGAAAGTAAAAGAACTTATTGGAAAAATATCTTTAGCTGTCAGGCCAGACAACAGCCTTAGAGATAAATATGCCTTTTTGCTGGACACTTTCCAAAACATAGTTTTGCCTACCAGAGAGGGCTATGTCCAGGGACCTGGTGTTTCAGAGACTGGTCCTTAAAGAGTGGTTCCAGAAGTGTTCTTCAAAGTCTGCTACCTTGGGAGTTAGACTCTCTTCATGAGAGAGCACTCTGAGTTTTAAAAAAATCTTTTGTATATTAAGCTACCACAAAGCATTGTAGACAATTTAATATAGGCACAGTGGAGTTGGGAATTTAAGTGATTCAGAAATGATATCTTTTCAAACAACGTCAAGGAAGGCACATTTCCTGTGTTGAAAATAGGGATACCAAATGTTTTGATATTTGGATACTGAGGTTTTTTTTTTGTTTTGTTTTTAATTTGAGACAGGGTCTCACTATGTAGTTGAGACTGACCTGGAACTCACTATATAGCCCAGGATGGTCTTGAATTCACAGAGATCCTTTTGCCTCAGCCTCCCAAGTGCTGGGATTAACAGGCGTGTGCCACCACGCCCGGCTGGATACTGAATATTGAAAATAAATAAATATTTCACCTGATTTTTTAAAAGCCACAAAATAAAACATTGAAGAAAAAACAACTAAGATTTTGACAGAAAAGTTTTTCTTTAAATTTATAAAATAACATATCTGAAAATGATATGTACACATAAAAATAGTAAAGATTCAGTACTATTCATGACTTCAGGCAGTCATTGAGGTCTTGGATTCCATTCAGATAACAAGCAAGTATTGTATTTTCAATGCATATGTATATTCTACCATGTTTATAAGTCTATAATTTTATTTTATTTTATAACTGTTACAATGCTTACCCCTAAGTAGTAGTCTTTTTCTTTTACCTTGTGACTTTCAGTAGCTGTGAAGGTAGTTGGGAAAACATTTATAACTTGTGCGTCCCTGTTAATTAATGAATTTTGTTAAACTTACTTGTATTTCATACACTAAATCAGTGACTCAGAAGCAGTGGTACAAAGGGGCTTAAGATGAGCTGGTGGACATTGTGCAAATACAAAAAGCACTAGGAGTAGTAAACTGTATCTCAAGTTTATATAGAGAATATAATTAATGTATTCTATAAGGGAGAATTGAAGGACCAAAACAAATTCCATTTTGAAATGAAATAGAATATCAATGATATACCGGTTGTCTTCTGTACCCTCCGGTTTTGTGGCCTCTAACAGTTTTGGAGAAGCACTCTTGTAAAGAGAATTACATGACACATATATTCATTTGGGACAAAAGTTAGTGTAAGAATCCATAAGAACTGCAGGGGTAACTTCTGAATACCATTTTATTGATTAAATACTAATACATATACAAGTTATGGATATGTATTCGTCTTTAGGATGAAAGTCTGTGATAAGCAACAATTTAAAACAGCCATAGTGATCTGGAGATGTATGTTCTACAAGTCCATGACGCTGTGTTTGACACAAAGTAATTTTGAACTTACCTCTGCCAGCGGGTGGCCGGGATGCTATGATTTCAGTGTCTGTCACTCTTCAAGTGCCCCTGATAAGTCCTTTCAAAGATGGGATGAAAGGCTCCCACAGTTCTTCACAGACAACAGATCCTGACTCAACTAGAAGCAAAACCAAGAGAGTCTGGTTTTCCAGTCCACCTTCCTGCCATTATTCTGGCTCTATCCTCTTATGGTTCAGTGTACTTTAAAAACATTATATAACAATTTCTCTGCTTCATATTCCTAAAGAAGTTATCTAAATTTGTATAAGTGGAGGGCAAGAATGCCTCATAAAAATCCTCTCATCTGAGTGGACGTTTTAGTTTGGAGAAGTTGTGATTAAACAAATACACATTTTTTTGATGATAGCCATTCTTTCTGGAGTGAGGTGGAATCTCAACATTGTTTTCATTTGCATCTCTTGAATGACCAATGATGGTGAACAAATTTTCATGTGTTTATTTGCTATTTTTACTTCTTCGTCTGGGAAAGGTCTGTTCATTTCTGATGCCCATTTTTAAATCAGGTCTTTAAATTTGGGAGGTCTGATTTTGTAATTTCTCTATATGTTCTAGATAGCATACCTTTGTCTGAGGAGTAGCTGGTAAAAATGTTTTCCCACATTGTGGGTTGTCTCTTCACTCTGTTGCTGGTTTCTCTTGCTGTGCAGAAGTTTTTAATGAGATCCCAGTTGTTGATTCTCTGTGCTAGTTCACGTGTGACTGAGGTTTTGTTCATGAAGTCTTTCCCTCCACCAATGTCTTCAAGAGTTCTTCATAAAATAGTTTTTTAAAAGAACAGATTGGAGATATAACTCAGTGTCCCTTAAAGATTCATGTATCGAGGGCTTGATCCTCAATCCAGAGTGGAACAGCTTTCTTACACCGTGATTTAATGTCACGTTGTTTCTGCCTTGGAGTTGGCCAACCATGGGCTGAATGCCCTGAAACCATGAACCAAACTAAGCCACCCCTTCTTCAGTCTGTGGTTCTGTGGGATTGTGTCCTGTGACAGAAATGCTGAGGAATACCCCCCCCCAACACCTTGACAACATTTGAGTGAAGAACAGAAACAGGCAATAAATAATTTTTTAAAGCACCGAAACAAAGTCAAACCTCCCAAGTAGGGACAATGACTGAATTACAGTGCAAATGAAGGTCACTATTTGCTATATTAGACAACCATATTAAATGACAATAATTAAGTTTGGATGAGCATTGTTAGGCATACAGATATTATTCCAAAGACTGTGCTCTGACCTGATTTTGGGGATAAACCTCTACCACCACTCTCAGTCTATAAAGTTAAAGAGAAACAGAGCCCTGGAGCCCACATGGCTTGCTCAGAGATAGGGATATCGTGTATTAGACCGACTGAAATTCCACGCCAGGATCTCTGCTTCTAATGTCAAGGTTGCTGCTAATTCTGAGAGACACAGTGCTGCAGTAACATGAATATAAAGCCATGGTTTGCTGTGTTACAGGGTGCCAAGGAGCCCAGGGTCCTTTCCAGGTTCTTGACTTGTTCAGAGTATTGGATGAGACAACCAAAGACCGAAAAAGTTTAATATTTATTAAAGGTAAAAGAAGAACAAAAAGTGAATAAAAAAGCTCTGAAGAAAAGGAGAGTGAGGTAAAATACACCTGAACATGGCATGGGGTCACTGTACCAGCAAAAAGACGGTGACCACCAGGCTGCGCTCTGGACCTCAGATCTCTGCAGTCTCATGCAAGGCTCTGAAACTGCTCTGCGCATGCGTCCCAGTGTGATGGCCCGGTCTCCCCAATCCATAGGCACACCCCGTCGCCCTGCTGGTTTTCCAGGCCTTAATCTCCTGCCTCAGTTGAAGTGGGTCCCACGCAAGGGCCCTGAGAGTGGAGCCCACAAATTAGAAGAGGCAAAGCAGAGAGATTCTAATCGATTTTGCTTTAACCCAAGAAGAAGACACATCTAAAATCAATTCTGCCTCTAAAATACTGAGTTACATGAGGTAATGGATTCTCTGATGAGCCTGTTTTGTGTTTTATCGGCAACGGAAAGGGGCTGAAGCAAGGTGTAATTGCCCATACACAGTGTATCAGCCAGGTTTCTATTACTTTTTTTAATAAATATCTGAGTTAATCAATTTTATGAGATGAAAGGTGGGTTTTGTCTCATGGATTTGGGGGTTTCAATCTGTGGTCTGTTAGCCCCTTTGCTGTTTGTGCTATGGGGAGGCCCCACAATACACTCTGGGGCATTTGGTGGCAGAACCCACTTGTTTCACAGCAGCTGGGCTGTGAAAGAGAGGAGGCAGAACAAGCCCTGTTCACACATCCCACTGACAGTCTGCCAGCACCTCCCAGAGGCCTGATTTCCCTCCATTCCACACTGTCACACAAAGATTTCCACCACCTCCTCACAGTGCTGAGATCCAACCTTCAGCAAAGTGCCCTTTGCGGCAAATTCAAGATCCAGTCAGCACTCAAGGAATCAAAGAACTTATCTCAGAATCGAAAACTAACAGGAAGGAAGGGTTGGGTCATGTCCACACCTGAGTTAGATTATAATACATTAAAACCGGATTTATAAAGTGATGATATAACCAGAGAGTAAAACTGCCCATGGGATTTTAAAACAGTAACAAAAAGCATTTATGACCCATGGCACAATTACAAAGTCAACTGTTTAGAGATTGCTATGACCCAGCCTCACCGACCTTTGACTGCGACAACTGTTACCATGTAGCCTGACTCTCTTCAAGATGTGGCTGGATTTGGGGTAGCTTAAAGTTGAGGGGCTGATTTTTCCCAACATTTCTTTGTTCTTTATGATCATTTTCTGGCAAACAGAATGCAACTAAGAAGGGATTTAGTGTTTGGATAGGGAAATTGGTCTCAGTTACCTATTTCCATTCTCCACAGCAATCTCTAACTAATGGACTCACAAGTCCTTCTATAGTTCCATTTTCTTCAGCTGGAGTTTGATATTTTCCCTGAAAAATGTGTTCAACTTTGCAACAAAAATATGATTAGATGAGATTGAGTAAGATAGATAGGATGAGGCCCACAATCATGTATTGGTAAGGAAAGTCCCAAGGTGGAAATTTTAAGAGACACTGAGGAAGTATTGAGGTGTTAAAGCCCTAACCATATGAAGGGGGAACAGAGGTCTAAGACCATAGCCTACCCTGCTGATTGTACCTTCAGAATGATTAGTAAATGCAGCCAGAGTTTTAGAATGGGGAAGAGATCAGGATTCTGAGGTCTGAATAAAAGATTTGCTCTAGCTCATATTTTGAACATCACAGTGGAATATTAATAGATAGAAAAAAATTTTCAAAGAGGTTCCAGCAGAAGTTGAAGAGAAAGCAATTTTAGGATGTTTAGTTCTCTGGCCTACCTCATATTAACCTGCCCAGAACTGGCCTGTTAAGAGAACAATTTATTAGCTAAACTAACGTCTATGCTTTACAATTAAACAGGAAGAACATTCATAAATGTGTCAAGAATTCTTTCCTTGCAAGTAAAACTTTAACCTTGACAGGACGTCAAGATTGGTTTCGTGAAGCTGAATTAATGCGGGTCAAGAGGATTTAAGATTCACAGTGAAAAGTGTAATAAAACTGCTAAGATCCAACTATTCTTCATTCTCATTCTGTGAGGGATCCTTGGTTCTGTCAAAAAGTAATTGCAGTTGTTAAAGCTACATGTCCTGACAGACTAGGGTGTGTTTTTATGCATTTTTATTTTACCAAATTGGCAAAAGAAACAAACCAAGCAATGTCACTTAAAAATCATTAATAAGGGACATTTGTAGAAAAGTCTAAGGAATGATAGTACAGCATTTCTATCACTTAAGAGGTAAAGATTTACCATATGAGAAGCAATAATAACGTAAAGAATGACCTGACGTAATGACCACAGATATCCAACATTTTGTTTTCATGTTTTTATTCATTTTAAAAAATTTTATAGTGAATTCATTTTTATCTAATGCAGGGACAGAACAAAATCAGGTAAAGGAAAAATTCCTTAAATTTTTGTTTGCCAAGATTATTACTAGTCTCAAACAGCACGCACACACACATGAAACAGAATTAAAATTCTAGGAATATGGGGAAATAGTTCTTGTAAGGAAAAGAGCTCTTTTGAGGAACAGCTTGGGAGAAAAATAATGGCTTACTAGTATTATAAGATGAAGTCTTTGAACATGGATATTTGTGTCTCACTGGGGCATTTGGATGACCTGTGAGACTAATAAATTGTTTCACCTATGACCTTTCTAACTGACATAAAATTTACATGCTATATGGAGCCATATTAAAATAAAAAAGTTAGTGGCATTAAAAACATTCAAAATATCGTGCAATTGCTATTTCTATCTAGGTGCAAAATACTTTCATTACCACAGAAAGAGCCTGTTCTTTAAACCCTTGCTCCTTACCCTTGGGTGCATCCATCAATCTGTGTCGTCCTTCTGCAGATTTGCTGCAAAACGGTGTGCTGAACCACAGTACCTTGCACTTTCTCACACTTTCATAGGGAGAATACTTATCAAAATACAAATTCCTAAGTCCCAATGCCCAAAATTCTGAAACAAAGAAATGGATGAGATTAAGGCCTCTGAATATTAATATTAATCGGGAAATTATACCCAAACTCTGTGAAAGTTCAGTAGAAACATTTTGCTAGGTGTCTCTAGGTTTACTGTGTATTTCTCCTAATTTGCGTCTTCTCTAAAAGAAATATTACTAGGTAGAAGTGCATATTTCAGATATGACTTTCACATGTCCTGAGATGAGTAGACATTGTTTTTAATTTAGCAGACTTGCTACAAATCTAAATATTCTCAATATCTCTCACACCAATATATCTTGGTTTTTCTAAGCATCCACGTTGAAATTCTTAGTACATTCATTTGATCTATTTGCTATCTTTTTATCCATTTATCTTTTTCCATATTTCCAGCATTTTACTGCATGTACACAGAAGAATTCCAGGCTCATAATCACAAGACAAGCACAACTTAGCATTCTTTGGTTTTTAACTTAACATTGATTAAAATAATATTTAAAATTTTTGCTTTTAAAAATTTCATTTACGACTGCCACTATAACTTTTTCCTTCATGTAAAGCAAAATTCTCATTCTTTTCTCCTGTATAGATTTCACATTGTGAAGGTGGTTTTAACTTCATGGAGGTCGTGAAAAGAAGGGGCAGAGTCCCCCTCCCCCACCACGCGCGTCCGTTTTTCCCGAAGCCGACGTTCTTCACCAGGGGGGTGTCTTTTTCAGCTTTGAGGAACGTACGCTGACAAATCCCAGTCCCCCCACATTCACAGTTTACATTTAACCTACATGCTAGGTGGGGTACATTTTATGGGTTGGGGAAACGTGTATCAGAAATATCCATTACTACCATGTCTCGTTGAGTAGTTCAACTGTTGAAAATTTCTACTCGGCCTATTCATGACCGATTCATGAATGAATCTATTCATCTATCCACCATTAGCAAATCCTGGTGACTCTCCATCTTGATTCTTATTGTCTCCAAAGTCTGTTTTTTCCCCAGAATGTCAGTTTTGTTAGACTCACAGTGCATACCTCAGCTATACTTTTTTGGGGGGTGGTACCGGGATTGAACTCAGGACCTTGCATTTGCGAGGCAGGTGGCAGCACCACTGAGCTAAATCCCCGGCCCTCAGCTTGACTTTGTTGACATACCACCATGCATTTAAGGTTCCTCCATTTCTTTCACAGATTGACAGCTTCTTTCCTGTTTAGAAAAATGTTCCGTGCAGGGATGTAGCACAGTTTGGGTGTTATTCATCTATTAAAGCACAGGTTGATTGCTTCCAAGATATAATAATGGATATAGTTAATAATAATAATAATGGATATAGTTATTGGATAATAACTATCCAGTAACTTGGATATAGTTAATGGATATGGTTAATAGATACAAGTTGCATAATGGATGTAGTTATGGATATAGTTAACAGATGGATATAACAGATAATAATTGATATAGTTCATAGACACTAGAAATATGCCTGTGCAGGTTTTTTTTGCAGATGTAAGTTTTCAACACCCTAATTAGATGCCAAGGAGCATGATCGCTGGGTCATAAAATAAGGTGTTCAGTTTTGAAAGAAAACGCCAAACTGTCCTCCAAAATATCTGAGTAATTTTGCATTTCCACCAGCACCGATTGTGACCTCCTGGCTTCCGTATCCTTGTGAGCATGTGATGTTGCTGGTGATCTGGACTTTGGCCCTTCCACCAGGAGTGCAGTCGTAGATCGTTGCTCCAGACTGCACTTCCCTGATGAAAACGCAAGGGGGAGCATCTTTTCACACACCACTTGTCATCTGCACGTCCTCCTGTGGTGGGGCATCTGGTAAGGTCGCTGAGCTTTTAAAATGAGTTTCCCTGTTGCCTTTTAAGAGTGTTTTGTGTATTTTCAGATAACAGTCTTCTACGAAATGTGTCATTGGGAGCCCCTTCTTCCAGTTTCAGGTTTTCTTTTCATTCTCTCCAGAGTTTTGCTCTGATAGATAATGTAGGGAATTCTTGTTGCAGCATAGTTAGAACTATGTCATTTCTTTTGGTGGCTGTCCTGAATGTTTCATATGGATATATCATAATTTACTGAGCTGGCCTGATTAATCGACCTTTGCTTTTGGAATTGAAAGCAATTTTTAAAAAATCAAGTTGCCTTATAACTGTACATCAAAAGTAAACAGAAACAAAGAGGAAAGTATTTGTGCCCCCACCAAATTCATGTGCTGAAATCTGAATACCCGTGTAATAATTTTAAGGGTGAGTCTTCCAGGGGGGACTTGCGCATGCGCGTGGGCTTTTCCTGCTGGGGTTAGTGCCCTTATAAATGGGGCTGGAGGGACCCCGTTTGCTGCCCTGTCACACTCACCCACACAGCCAGAGGGCAGCATCTGAGGGCCGGGTCAGTGGCTCTGAAGGCACAGAACCTCCTGGCACCTTGGTCAAGGACTTCTAAGCCTCTTGACCTGTGATGAAGAAATTTCTGTTACCTATAAGCCGCCGGTATATGGAACTTTTTCTGTGGCCTTCAACTAGACTGGGACAACTTACAAGTCAGGTGAAATATCTCAACACATGACAAAACGCCATTCCACAAAAGAAGCAGAACAGAAGTACACTGACACATTTGCTAATTATTTTAACATGTATTTCTTAATCTTTTTGGCTCCTGAATGCCATAGCAAATATTTAGAGACAATAAAATACAGAGCCTCTGAGACAGAGGGAAAGAATTCTGGATGACTTTTCTTTCTGCAAAAAATCCCTGAAGTAATTAATTAATTCAAAGTGGAGCAAAAGCAAAACCGAAGAGGAAAAAATGCTATATAGTATATCATCTTGCTAAAGTTTCCATGAAAATGACCACAGGATGGGTGATTGAAAAAAATACCTTGATTTCTAGAAGTCCTGGAGGCTTAGCATACGGGATGAAAGGATTGGCAGGGTTACTTCTTGCAGCCAGCTTCTCAAGTGGCCCTTGAAGAGGATGCACCCAGGAAGTACAGAGAGCGGCTTGCTGCCTGGGTGAAGACTGGGTAATGGCAAAAAGAAGATGCAAAGTTATTCTCATCTGCTCTTTTTGTACTCAACTGTACTTCCTTCCTGAATTTTCTCTCACTGTCTCAGCTGTCCAAGAAATTTAGCACCTTAGTGACTATCTCCACATGGCAATTAAACTGCAGCAAGTGCGGTAATATGGTGCTTTGTTTTCATGTTTACCATGATTTCTTCTCAGCCTTGTGTCTCCCACATCAATGTCAGTGTTTAGAACCTGCCTCAAGCTCTGTTTCTAAGTCAGAAATCACAGGTAATGCAATGAGGCTGAGGAATGGTTTAGTTTGTTGTTTTAGAAAATGACATGGATCCCTTGAGGATTCACCTTTTTGGTTTGTATTAAGAACCTGAAGGAGATAATTATTGTATATAATTGTGTCAAAATATCGTATTTTAATGCTGTTATATTTAAATGATTTAAAATTAGAATGTGAAATAACTAGACAATTATTCCAGTAAAGACAAAAAAATAAAAGAAGAAGAAGATATACGTTTACCAGATTATCATTTATGGTATGTTATCTCATTGTATTTGTGTTATTATTCTCCAGTCTGCTGAGATGAATTTTCCAGATCCCTCCAAAGGTACATCTCTGTACGCAAATTTATGTATATACACGGCTCACTCGATGAGGAAGGCAGGGAGATATGTGTCCTAACATCCGAGATACAGCTGGCTGCTTAGATAAGTTGGTAGATTACCTTGCCTAGAAGTAGCAGCAAGCGATGAATGACTTTTCTAGAAATTGGTAGGTTTGCATATCTTGTTAAGATGTGACCATAAGAAAATCTATTATGTGAAAATTCAGGTCATTAGATTAAATAAGGTATATTCATTCATGTAACAAAGATATTTTATGCAATGCTTCCCCTTTGTTTGCACTGCTAATACGGAGAAAATAAGAAGTACATGTTCTCTGCCTTAAATACATTTATATGATGTGGTTGAAGAGATAAGATACTTTATCTGGTACAGATGTCATGAAGGGTTTGTCCTATTCCTTTTTCTTTTGCCAGTAATATAACACTACAAACAAGGCAGATTAAAAAGCAAAAACCACCAGGGATTTAGCTCAGTGGTTCCGCCGCCTGCCTCACAAGCACAAGGACCTGAGTTCAATCCCGGGTACCAAAAATAAATAAATAAATATGGCAGATGGCAGATTAAAAAGCAAAAACCACCAGGGATTTAGCTCAGTGGTTCCGCCGCCTGCCTCACAAGCACAAGGACCTGAGTTCAATCCCGGGTACCAAAAATAAATAAATAAATAGATAAATAAAGCAAAAACCAAGAGGCTCAGTGGTTCAAGGATTGCACATGCTGTTGATATTTTGCTGACGGAGTCCTGAGGCAGCACAGGGCATCACATGTGAGACCATGTGGCTGAGATCAAATCCATCTGCTGTTTAAAGTAGGTCACTCCAGAATTAACCAGTTATCCCATTAACCTGAATTGAATAGCTCTTGTTTTGGGGGTGCCCTGATATGAATCATTAGGGTATTTGTTTGAAATCACTCTCTTTTTCTAATGTAATCATTCACAGCTATTAATTTTTCTCTTTTTGATGCTTTCACTATGTCACAGAAGTTGTGATACATTGTACTGACATTATCATTTACTTCTACGAACTAATTTCTTCTGTGATCCATTGATTATTCAGAGCATAATGTTCTATAGTTTTTAGGTATTTGTTTAATATCTGTGGTTTCTTTTGCCACTGATCTCCAGTTTCACTAGACTATGAGCTAATAATATGCATGAAATAATTGTGATTATTTTGCATTTACTTAGGTGTGCTATATTTGCTAGCATGCAGTCTATTTTGGAGAACATTTCGTGTGATATTGTGAATAAAGTATATTCTGTTGTTGGGCAAAACACTCTGTAGATATCTATTAAGTGCATTTGTTCAAAATTTCCATTCAACACTTACATTTATTTTTCACTTCGTTGATCAGTTTGTGACAGTGGGGCTTTGAGTTCCCCCATTATAATTGTGTTTATGTTTTTCTGACATTTTATGTCCAGCAGTGTTTGTTTTATGAAGTTGAGTGTGTCTGTGTTCATTGCATGTATGTTTAAACTGCCTTTTTCTCAATTCCCACTGCATAAAATATTGTTTTTCATCCTTTGATTTTGAATCAGTTAACTTTTTATCTTAAATGTGCTTTTGTACACAGCATATCATTGGGTTGTGTTTCTTGGTCCATTTGGGCAATCTCTGTCATTTGATTGGGGAATCGAGACCATCTACATTGGAAGTCATTACTGAAAGATATTGACTTATTCCTGTTGTTGCATTATTTTCCTGTTGCTTTTTACCCCCCCTTTTTATTTAACTGCTCTCCCTGCCTGATGTGTTCCATTAATTTTTTTTTCTTGCATTTTGCCTTCAGTGCCTCTTTCTAGGATATCCTTCAGAATTTTTTGTGGTGCTGGTGGTTCAGTGGCCATTCATCTCTCAACATGCTCTTTGTCATGGAAATACTTATTTCTACCTCAAATTTGAAAGATAATTTTGCAGGACACAGAAGTCTGTAATGAATTATTTTCTTTTAGGGCTTGACACACTTCACTCCAAGCTCTCGTGGTCCTTAATATTTGTGTTAATTTGAATTGGTTTATCTTTCTCTGGTGGCTTTTAGGATTCTGTCTCTGTGTTGGACACCTGGGATATTGCCTACAGTGTGTCATGGAGAGGTTCTCCTTTGATTATAGCTATTTGTAATTCTATATGCTTCATTTATCTGTTTAATTTTAAATTTTCCTCCCATATTTGGAACGTTTTCTGCTATTACTTCTGTAAACAGTTTATTATGTCATTTGTTTATTCTTCTGGTTTTTCACTAATTCCAGTTAATATAATAATCTTATATTAGTCCTCTTTGCATGGTCTAGTAGGTGTTGGATCCACTTTTTATTTTCTCTGGCTGTTTATAAAGTTCCTCTCATTAATTGGTAACCAACAACTCTCCTGTTTTCTAGTGTGAGGCCATATTCTCACCTTGGCCACATCCGCTGTCCATACATTCAATAGAATTTTTAATCTCCTGAATTTCTGTTTAGAACATTTTCATGCATTTTAATTCTTTGCTAAACTGGTTATTCATATTTTGTATAGGTTTTAACTCATCTAGCTTTTTAGTAGCGTCTTCTATAAACTCCCTGATCACTTGCTTTACCTGATGTTTGCATTATCTGTTTAATCTGTTATTATGTTTAATTATATCTACTTTGAGCTCACCAAGCATCTTGTTGATATGTTTTTTAATATCCTTTATTATCCTTTCAAGCAATCCCACAGTATAGCTTTTGATTTCTTCACCTTTGATGCCCCATGTTTCCGTTTTGGGGAAGTTGAGATTTTTTGGGTGGCATTTTGTTGCCTTGTCTTCTAATATTTCTATTGTTTGTTTTGTTTGTGCTCAGGTCTAAAGGGGGTTATAGTTGAAATACTTTTTTGCTTGTATAGAGAACTCTTTTAATAGTGTCTGTTTTTTGATGATACACTCTGGGCGTAACTAACTGCAGACCTTTGCCTCTGTCCTGAGACTAACCATCTCCATTAATGTGGGAAGGGAGGATGCAGTGTAATCACCCCTGAACCCAGCTCTCAGGGAATGGACAAAAGTATTGTTAGTGACACAAAGATAATCTGGTTATTGGAATGCATAGGAAACCCATTAATAGCAGCAACAATGCCACCTGAGCAACAGCAAGTAAAGCATCAACAATAATTGTAGTCAAATACAGACTGGATATGGACGAACCATTAGAACCAATAATGTACCGGTGATGTTGTGTAAATTTGCATTTGTTGAATGGCCACTGACGCTGAACATTTTCTTCATATACTTATTGACCAACTGTGTTTCTTCATCTGAGAAGTATTTATTAATTTCAGATGCCCATTTTTGTTTGGGCTTTTAAATTTGAGGGATCCAATATTTTTGAGCTCTTTCTATGTTCTAGATGTTTGTCCTTTGTGTGAGGAGTAGCTAACAGAAATGTCTTCCAATTCTGTAGGTTATCTCTTCACTTTGTTGGTGGTTTCCTTGGATGTGCAAAAGCTTTTCAATTTAATGAGATCCCATTTGTTGATTATCGGTACTTTTTCTTATGTATCTTGGATTTTATTAAAAAAGTTTTTGCTTACACTTGTATCTTCAAGAGTTTTACCTATGTTATCTTCCAGCAGATTAAGCACTTCTGTTTTAATGCTGAAATATTTAACCATTTTTATTTTACTTTAGTGCATAGTGAGAGGTGTGAGGATAAATTCAACCTTCGACACATGGATAGTCAGTTTTCCCGGCACCATTTGTTAAAAATGTGCTTTCCTTCAGTGAAGAAATTTGGTCCCTTTGTCAAATGTTATGTAACTGAACACATCTAAAGTTGTTTCTATGTTTTCTATTATGTTCCACTAATCCATAAACCTATTTTTCTTTCTAACACCATGCTGTTTTTATAACTGTAGCTTTGTAGTATAATTTAAAGTCTGAGGTTGTGGTCTCCTCCACTCCCCAACCTTGGCCCTGTCCAGAATTGCTTTTGCTCTTCTAGTTCTCTCCAAGTTCCACATGAATTTTAGGAAAGACTTCTATTTCTATAATAATTTCTATAAGAAATATTATAGGTATTTTGATTGGCATTGCATTAATTCTGTATAATAGTTTTAGGAGTATGATGGCTTTAACTATATTGGTTCTGCCTATCCAGAAACAGGGGATATCTTCCCATTTTCTGGTGTCTTCTTCTCTCTCCCTTTTCGGAGAGGTATAGTTTTCATGTAAAGGTCTTCCATGTCCTTGGTTAGTTCCTAAGTATTTCATCTTTCCTAATTCTATTGTGAAAATTATTGCTTTTTTAACTTCTCTCTCATTAAGTTTGCCATTGGTATACAGGAATGCTATTGCACTTTGGGTGTTGATGTTATATATTGTACACTACTGAATTTGGCTATTAGTTCTAGGAGTCTTTTAATGGAGTTTTTAAGGTCCTTTACCTAGAGGACCATGTCATCTGTGAACAATGATAATTTAACTTCTTCTTTCTCTGTACACACCCTTTGCTTCTTTCTCTTTTGTAACTGTCCTAGCTAGTATTTCGAGAACTACGTTCAACAAACATGGTGGTAGTGGACATCCTTGCCTTGTTCCTGTTTTAAGGGGAAAGCTTTCAGCTTCTTGCCATTATATGTTATATTAGTGTTTGGTTTGGCATAGGTGTCCTTATCAAACTAAGGATCTTCTATTCCTGTTTTCTTGAGTTTTTTAAAATCATGAATGGATACTGAATTTTTAGCAAATGAATTTTATGAAATGCTTCTTCCGCATCTGCTGAGATGAATTGTCTCTATATTTGACTTCTGAAAAACCTTCAGAGACATTCTGGATAATGAAGTATCTGAAGCTGGAGAGATACTGCTGCAGTCCCAGCACTCCAGAGACTGAGGTGGGGCAGAAGGGTCCTGAGTTCAAGGGTAGCCTGGTATACATATGATAATTTGGCTCTAAAAACCCAAATATAATAAGTAAAGAAATAAATTTAAGAGTGAATAAACATCTTGAGAATATTACTTCACATTTTGGATTTTTAAAAATAATTTATGCAATTGGAAACCACAGAAATTTTCATAACCATGAGAAAGTATCTATCTAATTCAAAAACAATGGCTTCTATCAACAAGACTAAAGAGAAGCGCTGGTGAGAAGGTGGAGAGAAAAGAGCCCTTGCACACTGTCGGTTAGAATGTGAAGTATTATAGCCATTATATAAATCAGTATGGAAGTTTCTCAGAACATGAAAAATAGAACTACCACATTATCCGGCAATCCCATTATTAGGTCTACATCTATAGGAGATGAAATCAGTATGTCAAAGAGACAGCCAGAGCCTTGTGTTCACTGCAGTGCTGTTATTTCCAATAACCAAGAGACAGAAACAACCCGAGTCCATTCACGAACTGATAAAGATGTGGCATAGTACAGCACAGAGTATTGAATATACTAAAAAAAGTACACCTTTATTCAGCCATAAAGTATGCGCAATCCTGTCATTTGCACCACGGATGTATCTGGAGCACATTATGGTCAGTGCAATGTGTGAGGCACGGAAGATAAAACCACGCAGTCTCACTTAGGAGAACAGCCTAATAGATGCTGATCTCACTGAAGTTTGGAGAAGAGTGATCGCCAGAGAGGGGGATGGGACTGGGGAGCAAAAAGACCATCAGCTGGACCGTGCTGTGTCCCTTGATTAGAGGCAGACCTCATGCTGTTCTATGGAGCAACAGGGCAACTACAATGAAGAGCAACGCATGGAGAAACCCAAAGCATACACGAGAAGCAACATAAAACAGAAGTAACAGGAAGAAGGGAGAGCAACGCCTTTCGAATAGGAAGAGGATCAAGATGTGGAGGGAAGAGAGAGGGAAGGAGTAAAAAGGGATGAAAAAGGGATTAAGATGTGGCAGGACGTGTACCAACTACCACAAGGAATGTAAACATTATATATGCTGCAAATACGTACTGCTACAATAGAAAAGTGCATTACACACCTCGAACCAGACACAAGAGATAACTTTGAAAGTACTCAAAGAAATGATAAATGCTTGAGACAGATATGTTTAATTTGATACATATTCACATATATCACATGTTTCCCATGAATATGTGTAATTTTTCTGTGTTTGTGTATCAATGTAAATCTAATTTAAAATTAAAAACAAGAGTCTAGTTGTAACTAGTCCCATGTTTTCTCATGGCAATTGAGAGAGTTTCAATATAATAAATATCACCAAAGGTGGAAGGTCCAAACCTTAGTTTTCAAATCAGAAACTGAATGCTCCATGTGAGGTTTTCCAGTGAGCTGCGAACTTAGTCTCTACGTAATTCATCTACTTCACTTAATACCTTCACTTGTATTGCTATTTGGGTTGTTACTAGGGATTGAACCCAGGGCTTTTGCACACCCAGGCCTTAATTTTTTTTAAACTGGTGGTCCACCTGCCTCAACTTCTGGGAGTGCTGGGATTATGGAATTACACCACCATGCCTAACTCACATTATTTCTCTTTTAACAACTTTTTTTCCTCATTGAGTTTATTGGTACATTTTAGGTACACAGTACAGTTCCATTCACCATTGGGATCTTGTACCATTACATGATAGGTCTTGGTTCTCATGTTTTACAACTCTTGAATTGCTCTGGACAGTAGGGTAGAATCTCAGGGCTAAATTGTAATAAAATAAAATAAACTTGACTGAGCTGCTTCTCTGTGACACTAGCTGCAGATCCACATGGGGCTGACGACCTCGGTGCGGAGCAGCATTGAAGGCAGCGCCCACTGCTCTGGCCTTCTTGCTGGGCTGGGATCTGGAAGAGATGGAGCCACTGTGCTTGCTCTCCATCAGGACTCTGACCGAGATGGGATAGCAAACTGATGGTGGAAACGCAACGTTTTCAGCAGCACTTTTTTTTTTCAGCTTTAATTGAGTTTATTGGTACATTTTAGGGATACAGTACAGGTACATTCATTATTGGGATTTTATAACTTTACATGACAAGTCTTGGTTCTCAGTTTTTCCCCTTACCCCTGTCCTCCCTTCACCCCCTACTCCCCTCCCCATCTGCAAACACTTTATTTCCATCTTTTCATTCTCTCACATTTTTTTCTTTTCTCTTATTACCCTTCCTCTACCCATTCCACCTTCCCTACACCTTTAGCTCCTTTCTTCCCATTTCTAAATGTCAGTAATCTTATTAGGATCTTATGTATTATTGCAGATTATTCACACCAGAGAAACTATTCGGTATTTACACATGTGTGACTTATTTATTTCACTTAGGAGTATATCTTTTAGTTGGGAAAGTGACAGGTTAGATAAGATGTAAGATCTTTTGATTTCCAAGGTGGCTGCCTCACAATTCAATTCCAATTTTAGGTAAAATATCGTTCTTTCAAATCCAGACCATTTGCTGCTTTTTTCTTTATTTTCATATTCATCTAGAGCTTATGAATTTTGAGACGCTGGCTGTGATACATATTTTTGTGGTTTAAACGTTTTTTTTTTAACCTATAGTTTACATTTAACCCATATTCTATATTACATTTAACCTATAGTCTATATTTAACCTATATTCTTTTATGATAAATAAAAAAAGAAAAAGTAGTTTTATGATTTCATTAAATGCTTAGTTTGTATGTAACTAGGGATAGCTGGGAATGGACCGATATTATGGAGTTTATTAAAATTTATTCTTAGCTAACTGTGAAGGAATCTTTTCTTCTTCTGCTGCTCATGTATCTCTCTATTTATTTGAAGTTTCTCCATTTGAAATGCCCATTCTTTCACATTTTCTCCTACTTCTCCATTGAGGGATTAGTTTCTCTTTTTCTGATCATGAGATCCATTTGACAAAAAGTGTTGACCAGGCCTGTCTCCTGAATAACACAAACCTTTGTTTCTGTACCAGTTTTAATCACACCCTTCAGATATCGGAAGTCTCTGTAATGCACTAGCTCTATTCATTTTTCGGTTGCTCAGTCACATATAAACTGCGAATCTACACAGCTCCAGCTGTGGTAACATCACACAGGCAGGCAGTGTACACTGATCGCAGGCAGTGTCCACCACAAAAGGCTAGTGCTGTGTCTTCCAGGAGTACGTGGCACAAATAAATAACTGAACATAGAATGAGCAACCAAATCATTATGCTGATTTCTTCAACTATTTAGTACTGCTAATTCTGTACAATTCTGACATAATATAATACAGAAAATGACAAACCACTTAAAATAATATACGTCACATTTTCATCTGTTAAATAATCTTGATGATAAACATTGTTAAATGTACTTTCCTCACATCCGAAAATTCTATTCTATTCTATGGAAACTGCTAAGGACGTATAAAAGATTTAGCAGTAACTATTTGGTGGCCACACTTTGTGATTTGAAAAGAGAAGAAAGGAGTAAGTACAAATGTAAGTATACATCAATATTTAAAGATGTATAAAATGCAGAAAATTATGAAACATATCAAAGGGCTTAAAAGAAAACATGCTATTGAGCTTGTGTATCATACACATAGGAAGATTTTACTTTCCAAATTAATCTAAACATTCCATGAAACTTCAATTAAATACCATATGGTTTTTCATACAATTTTACAAACCACTGTGGGAGTCAAATGTATCATGTACAGGTAGAAATTCCCTGGATGAATAGAGGATCCAAACTAACAACTGACTTTTGATGATGGTGTTTGAACTGAATGGTTTATTCTACCAAATATCAGTATGTTTTTTTTTTATAAACTTTATCATTTGATACTGTGATAGTGATGTAGAATTTGTACTGCACTCATGGGACTTGTTCAGCGGACCAGAATATTGGTGATTCCAAGCAAGCTGTGAGGAGCGGACCCCACAACTGGCTGTTTACAGAAGTGAGTCTGGCCAAAGTCTACGTGCTGAGGTCAGAGTGACTCGCACCCGAATTCCATTCCCAGAACTAAAGCTTCCGACTAGAAGGCAGTGTTCTAAGTGCAGCCATGCATTTGACCATCCTGTTCCTAATTTGAGAATGCTTTGTCTTGTCCTTTCTGAGCCTTGCTTACATTAGTTTCCACAGAAACCACACACTGCACGTCCTCTGACGTAGTCCTGCCCTTACACGTAACTTACCTCAGTTGATTAGTAGTAAAAATCAGCGGCTTGGGCTGGCAGCACCTCTGTGGGTTGCACAGGCATTGGTCTTTCTGCTTTCTTTCCTAGTTCTGCTTTGTCCTGCATTTTTTTCTCTGGTCTGTGTCAAATACTGAGCAGGAAACTGGGACCCAACACAGGGGTTTGCAGTAGACCTGTACAAGATTCATATATGCATGTAAACAATTAAAAGAAATTTACTCGGAAGGTAATGATCGCCTGTTTAATACGGAGGACTGCCAGTGATTTCAATTCCTTTTTATTCATCTCTAATTTCTTAAGTAACCTGTTTACATTGCTTGTTTAATTTAAAACTTAGAAAGATTCTATGTTTTGTTTGTTTGTGGAAAACTTTACAAAAAACTTTACCTTTTTCTAGAATTAGAGTAAGAAAACTATTACTGCACACGCAATGCATTCCTTGGTAGGAATCCCAGAAAAATCACTGGTTTTGATCTCTTATCCTGGGGAGGAGGCAAAATAAATGCTAGAAGAACGGTGCTATCAAAACGAGCATCACCCAGTCAGAGAGACAGGTTAAGGCTGATGAGCTCGGTGCTTAGGCACTTAGCCCAAGCTTGCCCAAAGCGTCCTGCGCATGCGTGCTGCGTGGCGCGCCTCCGTCTCAGCACTGTGGTCCCTGTGGTCCGGGAGGGCGAAGGGCCCTTGCCAGGTCGGGCTGTGCCCACCAAGGCTGCGGTCTGCAAGCCAGGCCCGCGGGTCGAAGACAGGACCGTAAGGTGACCTGCAGTCCCCACTGAGATCCTGTTCCTTCTGCTTGTCTTCGCTTGCTACACCCTTTCAACACCTACCTCTTCCTCCTTCTCCTCCATTTTGTCCCGTTAGTGGACTAGGCAACCTTTAGAGCTAACCTTCTGTTGTTGAACATATATGAGAATTCAATTGTAAATTTATTAAAATTTGTTTAATACTTTGTTTCCCAGAAGTATTTATACTTTGAGAAGGGCAAAAGAAATAAGGAGGGAGGAAAGGAATATGTCTGTATCTAATGTGTCTGAGAAAAATACTTCATAAACATATCAAAAATTTGCATTAATCCCAAGGGGAAGTGAAACTTTTGAAATATCATTCCAAAGACACACAGCTAAGAACAAAGCGATCTGAAATTTGAACTAGCCTTTTCCTGGGCTCCTGTAGTTCGGATCGGAGAGTAGTTTATCCTTAGACACAGTGACCTCGATTTTTTCTTGTTCCACCTTAAAGAATCAGGTGCACATTTGCATGAATTTTTTAAAAACCATCTTTGATGTAAACCATATCTAAGATATGAGCCCCGCTCTTTTTCTGTCTTGCCCTTGACTCAATAATAAAGCTTTTTGTTGTTATCATCATCTTGAGGAAAAGTTCAATGAGTGTCGGCTTTGCAACAGAGACAAGTCTGTTTTTGCAGTTTTAAAAACCCAGCTTGAAGAGATAGCCTCAGACTCCCTTATTAGCTGTGTGCCCGCCTATCTTGGTACTTCCGAGTCACACACTTCACATCGACATAGTTAGAATACTAATGTCCACCTCCTTGCCCTTGGTGAGTGATAGTTTCTCTCCTCTTTGCTTTGTCAGTTTTCCCGGATTGAACCCCAGACCTTGACTATGCCAGATAAGTGCTCTACCAATGGGCTACACTCCAGCCCTGTCTCGATTACTTCTATAAGCATATGCCACAAAAAGCATTAGCAAATGTGGTTTTCAGCATGTGTGGTCTATTTATTCATATTCTCTAAATAACAATGACAAGTAGTGGATGGAAATCATGTTGAGGTATCAGTTTCATGCCCAAGAGATTTGAATTTCCTCCCAGACTTCTTTCTCCAAATATATTTTACTTTTTTTTCAGCTTTAATTGAGTTTATTGGTACATTTTAGGGATACAGTACAGTTACATATTGTTGGGATAATATATTTTACTTTTTTTTCAGCTTTAATTGAGTTTATTGGTACATTTTAGGGATACAGTACAGTTACATTCATTGTTGGGATCTTGGACCTCTACATGACAAGTCTTGATTCTCATTTTTTCCCCTTACCTCTGCCCTCCCTTCACCCCCTCCTCCCCTCCCCATCTACAAACACTTTATTTTCATCTTTTCATTCTCTCACATTTAGAAAGAAAGAAAAAAATGTATTTTACTTTTTGTTCTAGAAAACATTTCAAAATATTCATTTAGCATTTGAATATACATCTCCCCATCCTTGAACTTCCAAAGGATTTTATCTGCAAGTATATGTACTTAAGGAGGCTCCTTTACTATATTTTTTGCTTTCTGTTTTGGTTTCTTGTCCTTTTCAGTATTCTCAGGGGTTTCCGTGTGGAAATGTATGCCCTCACTGATGTATTTTATGAATTATCTCAACAGTAACAGAAACCTCAGAAAGGAGAGCCGAACACACCTGTAGAACATTTGTACTCAGTCCAGGTTTTTTTACTTTATTTTGCTGTTATTGAAACTGCATCATTATTGTTGTCATTCTCATTATAATTTTTGTAAAAATTTCCCAACTTTATATGCATTTGGCCTTAAGCTTAGCATGTCATACATTTTCTTACTCAATCTTCACAATACCATGATCTCAGTATTATGTATATATGCATTTGTGTGTGTGTGCATGTTTGTTTATTTATTTTTGTCTCAGCCAATTTGCCATTGAAGAAATCGAGATTTAGCTTGGTTCAGTCACCCACCTGTGGTCACACAACCAAGATAGAATTTACAAGTATGCGTGTCTGAACTCACAGTCTGTGTGCTACATTGTTATTCTGCACTGCTTGGAAATTTGACAGTTCCGTGACTCATAGCCCGGACGTTGATCCAATGGGATAATCTTCCCTACATTTCTAAAAGAAGAAAGCGAACATCGCTCAGCTGTGACAGGAAACGTGCATGTGTGGCGGTATTGAGAACTGCTTGTGCATTGTTTAGTATTGTCAAGCAGGAGAACAAAACCAAATTCAGAACCACAATTAATTTATCCCATTTGGGCCTCAGTTTCCTCATTGTGGAATAAATAGATGAGGGCCACGTGATTGTCAGGTTTCGTTCTGGTCAGAGATTCTGTTTTAAACTGAATTTCTTTGGCTAACAGCTTCACTGAGATACAATCACATACTGTAGAAGTAGCTCAAGGTGCCCAGCGCAGTGATTTTCAATGTCTGCACAGCGTTGTGTAACCATAACCACTGTCTCATTCTCTAACATTTCCATCAGGCCTATTTTCAGTTATAATCACTCCTGTCTCCCCTAAGTCCTTGGGAGACATGAGTTTGTTTTCTGTCTTCATAGATTTATCTTTTCTGGATACTTCATAAAAACAGAATCATGCAACAAGTCATATTTTGTGACTATCTTCTTTCATTTAGAAAATATTTTCAAGGTTCATTTGTTATAATATGCACCTTAAAGGTGATAAAAAAAAACTCATGCACGAATTTATCCTTTTCACTTCCAAATGTGTTTGTTTGTTCCTTTATTCATTGACGAGTATTTGGAGTGGTTCAGCTTTGTGGATATTATGAATAATGCTTCTATGAACATTTGTGTACCAGATTGCTGGAAATGTGTTTTATTTCTTTTGAAAAACTACTTAGGATTGGAGTTCCTAGATCATGTGGGAACATACTTTTGACATTATGAAAGCTGCCTTTTTCTGAAGTGGCTGCATTTCTTATTTGTAATTAATGACGTTCTCCTCACATTATTAACAATCTTGCTTATGTCTTCTACCTTTTCTATTTCAGCCATGTTAATGGGTATGAAGAGCATCCCATTGTTTTTGATTTGTATTTCTCTAACCTCTCAATGCTGAGCTTCATTTTATATATGGATTGCCAATTTTTATAACTGCTTTTGAGAAGTGTGATTTAAATTTTTCTTTTCAGTTGCTTGTTTTTAGTTGCTGAGTTGCAAGCCTTCTGTATATATTGTGAAAGCCACTGAGTTGCATTTCAAACATGAGGTTTGCAAATGCAGCCTCACATTGTGTGGGCTCCCTTTGCAGTTTCTGGGTGGTGGTGTCCTCTGTAGCAGTGTTCAGTTTTCTCAAGGTTAATCTATCAAACTTTTCTTTTTTTCACAGAGATTTACCTACATGATTTCTTCTATGTGTTTCAGTAATTTGGTTCTTACGCTTCTCTTTTTCATCCATTCTGGGTTAGAATAAATATGACAGGAAGTAGCGCCTCCACTTTATACCTCGGCGTTGGTAGCCAGCTTTCCAGCACAGTTTTTTGAGAAACCTGTTTTTCCAGCACTGGGTTGCCTTGGCAACCTTATTGAAAATCAATTTACCATAACTCAGGGTCACTTTCTGGATGTTTAATTACATTTCATTTATTTCTGTGTCTACCTTATGCCACTACTGCACTTAAATGAGACAAAATTTAGAGAATCCTGGAGCAACACCTGTGGTGCCTGTAATATGTCAGTTGTGGGAGTAATAAAGCTTCTCTGGATTGCTCTGGATGGCCTGATAGAGAAACCTACTTCTCAGGGATTGCCTCCTGCTAATCAGTCTCGTGGTGAGCACCAATTAAATCCATGTGTCAGTGAAGTCCCAAAATAATGGATACTCGAGGGCCTGCAGAATTAGTTGCAAATAGTAATTTTTATTTTTTGTACAATGAAAGCTCCAACCCTGTCATTCCAAAGATACACACAACGGGTGTGACACTGACTGGAATGGAGGAAGCTAAATGGTTACTATGTGCAAGAGATCTTGGAAAAAAGCAGTTGCCATGGCAACTGTGGCCTGATAGACTGCCTTGAACGATAGAAATTATTCCAGCATAATTAGAGTCTTTTGATGTACATCCTTCCCTGGGAGAGATCAAGCCAACCCATGTAACCTGGCTTCACAAAGAGAATTATCTGAATTGAAAAGGAATCTTCTCTTTAATATACGCAGACTGAAATTTGAATATCAGTGTTTAATGTGAAACTAGCTTTTTAGTTACCCTTTCAGAGACGTTGGGTTAAAATATTCCTTGTAAATATCTAAATATAGTCAGCCTTGTGATCGGAATAAGAAGAAAAAAGAGAATATGAATAAGTGGCTCATTTTTGCTACAGGATCGCAAAATCATTAATCTTGGTTTTACAAATAACTTTTGCTAGAGATACTAACTGAATCTATATTAGGCTCTCTTTTCTTTCCATTTTTGAGCTTTCTCAGAGATTTTCAAAATGAAAGCTTTAGTTGCAGAAAGGGTGCAGGTTTTTTTCTCTAACTCAGTAGGTAACACAGCAAACTTAGCTATTTTAGAACAACTGCTAAAGCGCCCTTTTGTCTCTGACCATTTTCATTTTGAAGAAGAAAGGGTTCCTGTCTTCGCGGATGCAGTGAGCTCTGCAGCCCCACCTTCTAGCTGGCAGGTGCACGTCATTCTCCAGGGCCGTCCGTGGAGCACAGCTGCCCATTGTTCTGTTGAGAGACAATCGTGTCACTTGCCAACCGCAGCGAGGGTTGAGAGTCATTTCCTCCGGGTGCAGGTGTCTTCTGACATCTTGCAGTATCTTTTGCAGACGGGAGGAGCTTACTGCAAGACGGAAGCTTTCCATTTTTAGTTCAACTCAAGTGGGAATAAAACCCTTCTCTGTTCTTACTGAGGGGGACTCCTGATTGAACCTTTGCCTTAACGTTGATGCCCTTAAATAATCCATTTTCATTATCTCATATTGAATTCAGTGTCCCAGATTGATACCTGAATGAAGGTCGATTCCTCTTCTCTGGGGCGATATGAGCTGTGTAAAATGAGATTTAGCTTCATAATATAGGCTTCCTCTTATATTTAATATTTATATTACGTGTGAATATTATTGCTTTATACTATTTGTGAGGGTCATCCAAAGAAGCCCAAAACACATCGCATAATTCCAAGCTATAGAAGTTGTAAAAATTGAGCTCAACATCTTCCTGTGCATCAGCCTAGCAGGAGTCTGGGGGAGGATCTGTAAACCAGGAGGGAGAAAGGCCAGTTGTGCCATCTTGGAAAAACTGGATGAAATCTTACTGTTCCCTGCTATGCAGGTGACTGTGCTTCATTTCTGTCCCTTGAAGTCCTCCTGGCAGGAAAACTAAACCCAAGGTAAAAGCAGAAGGAGCAGGGAGCCTCCTTGAACCAGGAAGCAGGCATCTGGCTCTGCACCCGAAGTCAGGCCAGCATCGCACCTGCTGCCTCCTCTCCCGCCCAGAAGTGCGTGCAGAGCCGCACCCTCAGTTCCTCCTCTGTCCCGCGGGCCTGCAGTCTCAGGCTTTCTTGTGCACTTTGACGCTCCACTCAGCCCGCATCTGCTGTCTTCTGGCCTGAGTGCAAGGAGCAGGATGCTGGCCGGTAATTCGGAAATGTGTGGCTCTCTTCACCGTCCTAGTTCTCACCATGGGCTCTCTGAAATTTTCAATCTGTTCTCAGGATTTCGTTGCAGACTTTAGCTACAGCAGGTCTGATTCTCTGTAAATCCTCTATAAGTGACAAATTAGGGGTGAATCAGGACACCTTTACCCAAACTCTTGCAATGACCAGCTTGTGAACAGAGCAGAAAGTGAGCATAATTCCCTGGAACCACGTCTAGCCTCCCCCGACATGCTACTTCTCGACATTCTTTGCTTCTTTTTCAAGCTCTTCCCTGGAAATAAGAGTGATGAAAGGCAAGCTATTATGTCCATGCCAACGAACAAATTTATTTAATTCTCGTGTTTTAATTCTGAGAGCGGAAACAGAAATATAAAGGAGAAGGGTTCTCTCCATCTTTTTTCTTCCGCAGCTGTTTCTATTTCTCTTCCTCAAGTCTCCAACATCCTCTCTGCCCCTAACCAAAGCCATGAATGTGGGTCCTCCCGGCCTTTAAACCTCATCTCTCAACACCACGAAGACCACCAGGCTCTGTGAAAAGCCCTTTCCCTTATCTTATCATCTATCTCCAGCTCTCTATTATTTTAAAGTACAAATCAAGTCAGGTTACATTATTTGTTCAGGATCAACGATTGTATCCTTGTTTGCCATTCTCAAGATGTTATTTAAAACCCTTAGCTTCTATAAGCCACACATTTCATATATTTTCATCCAATAGAGCCTTAGCCTGATGCATAAGATATGTGATGAACACATAGATATCCACAGCACTAGTTGGCTTTCTGTTGCTATGACAAAATACCTGGGATACACAGCTGGTAAGGAGGAGTGATAGATCTGGGCTCACGGTTTCAGATCGTGCCTATCTGGTGGGTCTTTGGTGGCACAGTTCATCCTGATGAGGGTACATGGAAGAGGAAACTACTGGCCTCTTGGAAGCCAGGGAGCAAAGAGAGGAAGCTGGTGTCCCAAATCCTTTTCAAGGGCACCCGCAGTGAGCCAACTTCCTCTTCCTAAGCCCTGCCTCCCACAGCGCCAAGGCTGAGGACCAAGCCTCTGACAGGTGGGCCTTGTGGTGCATTACAGGTCTAGAGCACTGAGCACAGATCAGTGGCCGGAAGAGAAAGAGAGAGGAGTGGGGAGAATAGATACACAGACAGACACACAGGTACATAGATGTATAGATAGACACACAGAGAGATTCTTTTTCCCTTCTATATCTTGCATGTGCAGAGTTCCCGTTATTTAAGGCCTCTCTTTCCATGCCTATTGGTCTGTGGAGAACAATTCTGTTCTCCAAGTCTTTCTTAATCACCACAAGCAGAGTTAATGCCTCAACTCTTGGTTTCTTCTGATTAATTCCCAAAGCATACTATGTCTCCTTCTACTTATCACTTCTTACTTTGTAGCACAACTAGATCATTTTCTGTGTCTTTGTTACTATGTATTCAGTGGAAACATGATCTGTGAGTAGTTGCTCTATCTTGAGAGATAGCTGCATTTACCAAATATTAAGACTCCCATTAAAGTAGCTTGAATGAATGAATGAACCAGACAAAGCACTGGTGTTTTGGTTACAGCTCCTATCATTTAACAAACATGCCATTTGAATAATGAAATAATAACGATTCTTGTATTTTTACAATTGTTTGGTATAATTTCTTCTCCATTTACTTTTTGCTTTAGGGAAGTGTTTTAAACAAAGTTTGGAATAGATATATTCATCTTTCTGTCTTTTTCTTCTTGTCTGTAACTCTGGAGGAAGTCAGAGTGACCGGTTCTAGTGGGCAGACTACGTGGTACACACAGATCTTGAGACATCATTAAATAGGGAAGGACCTAGGGCCTGTTTTACTTCCTTGTCTGCTAAGTGATCAAAAGCTAAAGAAGGAGATCACTTCCTCTCATAAATGTCATCTTACAGAAATGTTCCTATTCTTTCAAAATAATAATTCCTGCAGCCCATGCCCACGTTCATTTATTAGACCCTTGTGCTTCCTGACATTTGTACAACTTGAAAGCTAGGTGTGCATGTGTGTTATGCACCACACACGTGCATCCGTGATTTCAGGTGACTTGAAAGTGTCTCATGTCACCTGTACAGTGATTCTGACAGCGTGTGTGACTTGGTTCTTTCAATATCCAAATTCTGGGAAATTCAATAAATGGCTACTCTATAATATTTCAAAATATCAATATCATGAGAAGCAAAGAAGCTCGAAATGATTCTAAATTTTAAAAAGTAGTATCTAAGGATAATTAAGAAATAATTACCAATGGATTGATTGTTGATCAAAAGAAAAAATAATCACAAAGTATCATTCTTAAAGTATCATTTGATATAGTCACATGATGCACTGTAAAACAGTGATATAGATGACAATAATATGATTTCTGACTCAAAAATATAAGTATATAAAAATATACAGAGAAAAATTTTGTACTTTTACTGTTAGCCATATAATCAATTTCCAAGCTGGTATTACTTTAACTGCCTTTAGGCTTTCATGATTCCAGAGTTTATAATTTCTCTTTTCACAGTTTGCAATCTATTTTATATTTAAAATAGGTAAGGTCGTACATATGGCATGTGTTTAAAAGCTATTTTACTTTTGCTTACGTGAAATGACAGTTCTTGGTATTTGCTTTTTCTACATTTTTTTTTTTTGGTTATTTCTGAGCTCTAGAAGTGCTATGTGTATCAAAAAAACACTTTCCAAAGTTGCAGATTTTTCTTTCAAATTGTGAAAATTGTCAATTGCCTTTTTAAAAAAACTTTTAGTTTTGCTTATAAAAAATTTTTACGTGAAATGTGGAACATTTTTTCACATATTTACTTGTTGTTTTTACTTCTTTGTCTGAGAAATATCTGTTCATTTCACATGCCCATTTTTGAATTGGGTCTTATATTTGTGGGGGCTGATTGTTTTGAGTTCTTTATATATTCTATATATATTCTAGATAATAATCCTTTGTCTGAGGAGCATCTGGTAGATTTTTTCCCACCTTGTAGGTTGTCTCTTAGTTCTGTTGATGGTTTCTTTTGCAGTGCAGAAGCTGCTTAATGAAATCCCAGTTGTTTATTCTTTCTGCTAGTTTCCATGCTACTGAGGATTTGTTCATAAAGTCTTTTCCTATGCCAATGTTTTCAAGAGTTCTGCCTAACTTACCTTCCAGCAAGTTTAGTGTTTCTGTTTTAATATTTAGATCTTTAATCCACATGGATTTTAATTTAGTGCATGGTGACACATAAGGGTCTAGTTTTAATCTTTGGCAGGTTGAGATCCAGCTTTTCCAACACCATTTATTAAAGAGGCTATCTTTCCTCCACTGAGGATGGTCAGCTCCTTTGTCAACGATGACATAGCTGAGTACATCTGGATTTGTTTTTGTGCCTTCCAGTCTGTTCCACTGATCCTCAGATCTGTTTCTTTGCCAGTACCATGCTGTTTTTATCACAATACTTCCAAATTCATTCCTGGAAGCAAGTATCACTTTGATTCCCAAATCAGGAAAAGATGTAACTAAAAAGGAGAACTACAGGCCAATTTCCTTAATGAATATAGATGCAAAAATCTTTAATAATAAGATACTAGCAAACAGAATACAGAGGATTATCAAGAAGATCATACATCCTGACCAAGTTAGATTTATTCCAGGGATGCAAGGATGCTTCAACATACATAAGTCAATAAATGTAATACATTATATTAACAAAGTCAAGTACAAAAACCATATAATCCTATCGATAGTTGCAGAAAAAGCATTTGACAAAATTTAACACCCATTCATGATAAAAAATCCTGCAAAAAGTTGGAATAGATGGTCTATATCTCAACTTAATAAAGCCTGTCTATGAAAAACCAACAGCAAACATATTAAATGGCCCAAAACTGAAAACTTTCCTTTAAAATCAGGAACAAGACGAGGATGACCACTATCACCACTCCTCTTTGATATAGTTCTGGAAACAGTGACAGCAATTAGACAAGAGAAGGAAATTAAAGCAATAAAGATAGGAAAGGAAGAAGTTAACTGTCATTTTCTGATGATATGATACTCTACAATGAAGACCCAAAAACTCCACCAAAAGACTTCTAGACTTAATCGACAGATTCAGTAGAGTAGCTGGATACAAGGTCAACTCCCCAAAATCAATAGCCTTCTTGTACACAAATAACAGACTCAGTGAGAGAGAAATTAGGGAAACAATTCCTTTCATGATAGCATCCAAAAAAATAAAGTATCTAGGAATCAATCTAACAAAAGAAGCAAAAGACCTCTACACTGAAAACTACAGCACTCTGAAAAAAAAAAAAAGATATCAAAGAGAATATAAGAAAATGGAGATATCCCTGCTCCTGGGTAGGAAGAATCAACATAGTGAAAATGGCCATACTACCGAAACTGCTATACAGACTCAATGCAATGCCAACTGAAATTCCAACACTATATTTCACAGAACTAGAAAAAATAATCCAAAAATTCATTTGGAACCATAAGAGACCTAGAATAGCAGAAGCCAACCTAGGAAACAGAGACATGGTAGTGGGCATAACAATTCCCAATTTGAAGTTATTCTCTTTTAATTCTTATATCTTTTCCCTTCATGGCAAGATTATAAGATCATCTCACTTACTTCCCTACTACAAACAGAGTTAAAATAAATTTTTCTTTTTGTTCTTTCTACCTCTTTCCATGTTACTACTCAATTTTGATAAATAATAATCTTTTACTTATTCTTTTAATATTTGTTCTACTCATGGCTATATTTAATTTCACGACAGTTATTCTGATTTTTGACTCACTTTTGCACACATGATTTTATTTCTAAAGATATTTTCCCATTTCATATTATTAATGTCCCTTTTTAGACTCATTTATCTTGATTGCATATTTCTTGAAATATATTTTCCCTATGCTCCTTAGAAATGAAATTTATTTTTGTTAGGTATTTTTTTCCTTCCTAAGGCCACAAGTTTATATTTCACCTCCTCCAGTGCACTTGAAAGTCTTTCTAAGTTCTTGTATTTCTGCTCAATGATCTTCCATAAAGGTGAATATTTCAGGAAGGCCCTTTCATATATGATAAAATACTTGGCCATGGTACTTTCACTGCTTTGTGGAAATGTATTTTTTTTTTAGTGAGTGTTTATAACTTATTTTTGTCCCACATTTCCCCCGCCCCATATGTTTCCTGCATGTTGGTGTTTTGAAATGCACCACTGAATATGTTGTATTTCCCAGAACCAGCATGGCATTCCTCTGTCATGTGAGGGACCAGGATGGCCAGCCAGGCATCACAGTTTTAAGCTGCCTGCTCTGTAGCGTGGCCTCTTCAGACGTGGCCCTCTTGGCCCTTGTTCATGTTGGCCTACAGCCTTCGCCATTTTGAGGAACGGATGTGTCTCACAGGCGCCCTCACTGCTTCTGGCACTTGTAGCTGTGAGGAGATCTGGCTGCAGGATGAAACCTCCACATCACGCTGCGTGCATATTGTTTTCCTACCTGATGGGTGACAGGAACTCCTCTTCTTTCACCTCCTCTCTTCACATCTGCTGTGCTCTTTTGTGCTTCCACAAACTTGCCTCAAAATAGTGAGAATGAAAATTGCAGCCTCCACTTAGTTTTGCCAAACACTTGGTTAGTGGTTTAAGAAAGTTTCTTTTTTGAAAGAAATTCTTGGAGAAGAGAAATAGTGAGACATATGGTAGCTAAAATCCAACACATAGACCTTATACTTAGAACTCCTTTAACATTTTATTTGAATTTATTTAAAATCATCTTCCTATTTTTTTTGCGGGGGGGGGAATGTGTATTAATATTTAGAGAAAGATATTTTCACCCTAGTATGGGATTCTAGTTGGGGAAGCAGAAAGTTACTTGTTAGGAGCAGAGCTTTGGCTGTGCCTTCTCCTCTTATTTCCAGGTGTGTGCAGATCTCCTATGGTTTATAAGTATGTGTTGAAGGAAACACATCACACCAAGGAGAGCGGTGATGAGAATATGAAATTACTTGCCCCAGGCCACAAAATGCAGATCTGATCTTATCAGCTGTCAACAGTCTCCGTGACAGTCTGAGTCCTGCTGTCTTGGGACTGTGAGTTAAAGAGCTTGATTTCAAATGAAGGATCAATGTCCAGGATCTAATCTCCGTGCCTGGAAAGGTGCATTTCAAATTATTTATAAGAATGAAGAGACTCTGAACTTTCATGAACTTAAGAATTGGAACTTCGAGGCTTTGTTCTGTAACTTAATCCTCCCAAAAGAAGAAAAGGACATTTTGCATAAAGAAAGCTGTATAAAACCCTGATACAAAAAAGAAAAAGAAAAACTAAACATGTAATTATTAGCAGTGTAGAGACCCTTGTCATTTTAAAGTTGACACATTTAGGTCTCTGAGTTAATAATCTGTATTTCTTCCATATGAATAAACTTCAAAGAAATCTTTTTACTTAGGCTTCAGGAAACAAAGAACTAGGAAAAAGAATAAACACTTATTGTATATGCTGGTCACTGCACAAAATGCTATGTACATGTTTACGTACATTAACCCCAGTCCTCTGGGGGGACTGTCGCACCCCAGGATTGTGTGTGTATGGGAGAACAGGTGGACACGAGCATTTGGTTCTCGGTTCTAAGTCACCCACAAGAACACAGAGAACATCCTGGATTGTGCTCCCTGATTCTGCACTCTTTTCAACACACCAGATGGTTCTGAGTGTGTTTCCCTATTCTATACAGGGGTTAAGGATGGGAATTTAAAATTAAATTTGTGGTGAAACCTTAAGAAGGAGTCACTGGGATTTAATATGATATTGATTAAATCTCTAAGGTTAAGCACCACACATTCGAACTATGGCCCCCCTTTTTGTTCATGTTTGGAAGATTAAATAAGAGAAGAAAGACTCAAAGTTCTAATTTTAAAAAAAATTAACAACTTCCGATTCCAGTTAGGTTTATTTTGATAACTAGGCTTATCATAGGAATAAGCCCACTTTTTTGAAGTAAGTCTCATAATGCCAAAAGCTGAACTGAAGAATCAAGCATAATTCTTTGTTGGCTTCAATTTTTTTTAATTGCAGTCTGTAAAAAACAAAACAAACAAACAAACAAAAAACAGCATGTATGTCTCCTGCTTTTTTCCCTGATTGCTTTTTTTTTGAAAAGTAGGGACCACAGATTCTAAAAGGAAACTAGATCTTTCCATGTCAAGAACTGGATAGAAATGTAAAGACAGAGGGAGTGGTGAATCTTATGGTGAGACAAGGGACTGTTAAAGAACCTTGCCATTTTTGGAAACCCATTAATAAGAATATACAGCAGACCCTCAAGTTACAACCAGCTTGATGAACAACTTGGGTTATGACCAGAATTTTTGTTTTAACTTATGAATGAAGTCTTGAGTAACTACCCAAGCGCCAGGTGCTCATAATTTCAGATGGTCTCAGAGACATTTTTCACCCTTGAAGAGTCCAGAAGGAACAGGACATCATCCTTTCCTGTGTGGGTTCACTGAGAAATCCCGGTCCAGCATCTCTCTAAGGACATTGAGACCTGCCTGTGTCCAGGAGAGAGACTTTGAGGGCTGTGCAGAGGAGCCTGAGCCTTCACTGACCAGCTTGAGTTACTGCCAGCCCTCGGGAACTCGGAATTGAGTTTGTAAGTCATGGGTCACTGCACCAAGAGCAGGTGGCTGATATTCATAATACTAGCTGCGTTCTCCATGTGCAATGGAAGGATCTGGGCAGATTTCTGAAATTTATGTGGTTTCTTTAAAAATTGACTAAGAAAAGAAGAAGTGAGGGAAAACCAAAAGGATTCTCCTGGAGAGACGGCACGTGTGCTCATACCAGTGAGCTTCTGTCCACAGGGAAAGAAACAGCACAAGAGCAAGTCTCAGAGCCCTGGCTCTGGGACCCAGTGTGTTAGCCACGGTGGCAGCTCTGTGCCTGGAAGCAGCTGGTGTCCCAGGGCTGACAGAATAGGACAGTGCTGTGGAAAGCTGAAGGACGTCACTCATGGTGTGCTTTGAACTCACCGGGGAGATGGACCTCGGCGCTCTTTGAATTCAAGATTTCTCGTATTTCCTGTTTGCAGGAGTGAGGAAAATCACACGATGCTGTGTCCATTTCCATCTCCAAGCAGTGTAACATGGTGACTACCGAATGTTATCTCAGAGACACAAAGCATCATTTACAAAACTGCAGACCTAATCACATAAAGGCATCGTGATGGAGGCTTGAGGAGCCACTTAGAATGTGGTGGCACAGCAGAGCCATTTTGTGACAACAGCTGTCCTGCGAGTCTCATGTGTTTAAGAGCTCTCTGTCATGGAGATGGCAGCTCCTCAGCAGCAGACAAGAATGTGCACCGAGACCCTCCCAATGCACCCGCAGCAACATCTGTTCAGGGCATGTATTCCTGTGAGACAGTGTGGCTGTGCGGAATTAAAGTAAATGCTCACTGATATCTCCTAATAAACTGCAGCATAAAACAGGATGTCCCTGGTTCCAGAGATCATTTCTACTCAAATAAGCATAAAAACTTGCTTTGGATTGCGAATGTATCATTTTACTCTTTCGGTAATTACAGCACGGATGATAAGCAATCTCACTGGTTTTACTTTTAAATGGAATATGGCTCTAGTTTATTAACATGTTTATACACGCAGAGATAGGATACCTCGGGAATACTGGTTGAAGCAAGGCTTGTGTCCAACACTGACTCAGTTCTCTTTACTCTCTACTATTAAGGAAAATTAAGGAACTTTGGATACACTGCAATGCAGTGCTTTGAGTCACTTGGTTTTTCCCTGGTGATGCCCGGTCAGTAAGGGTGAAACTGATCTTGTAGTCTTTTGGTCAGATCTACTTACTCAAAGATATCTCTGCTGTGCAATGAAGCTAAAACAAGTAATTCCTGAAAAACTTAAAGCTAAAGATCCACTGAAAATGCAGTTGGCCAAGAGGGCAGTAAAATGTAAATGAAGATATTCATAAGTGGGACAGCATGCTTTGCTTATGCTAACACTAATTCTCACATTTTCTGTCATGTATAACTCCATATTCCTCTGGACATTTTAATTTTGGCTTAGTTAATATTTAGGTAGTACAGCTTAAACTTAAAGAACCAGAACTTTGAAGCATGCCATCAAAGATCAAGAATCCTGATGTAATAATCCCAGCATACACAGTCAGGAATTTTATGCCTTGAAACTTTTACAGTGTTTCTTTGCATGTATCCTGTTCTATTATAAAAATATTCTTTCTTCATGTTTCTTTTGTAGTAGTAGGGATTGAACTTGGGGTCAGCTCTTTGTTTTTGAGATTGGGTCTTCTTAAATTGCCAAACTCCCAGGCTGAGCTCAAATTTGTGATTCTCCTGCTTGGGATCACAGGTGGATGTACCCTGTGTGACTTCTAAAACTGTTTTGAACAAGATTGGAAGTCTAGTTGTATCTAAAGGTATGGATGGTCAGTCAGCCTCTCACAAGTGCAGAAATCTAATTGAATGCAAGCCATACAAAGAGAATTAGTGTTTTAACCTCAGCATTTATAGTCTCATCTAGGAACTAGAATGCACCAGCGAGACAGGATCCACCGTGGTGAGCAAGTGGAAATTGAAGAAATGGTTTCATGAGCCTGGAGAAGAAAGTTGTCACTTTCAAGAAAGGTGATCAAGAAAGGCTTTATCTGTTTGCAAAATTATTTCCTACAGTAAGTGTTTACTGAGCACTACCAACGTCCTGGAAATATTCGGACAGGAGGAACACCAACAGTGTTCTTGAGAGCAGAGAGATTATTGTGATTGTGACATAACACACGATGCGTTACTGGGAAGACATCACCATCACACTGCTGGGTATGCACAGAAAGGAGTCACTCGTGCTTCGGGGGAATTCAGGGTGGCTCTGGAGCGGAGGTGAGGTCTTTGTGGCAGGTAGAGACAGATGTTTCCAAACCTGGGTCTTAGTGTTACTCGGGAATGGTAGGGCCAACAGGTGAGGAGATGGGAGTCCCTGGAAAGATGATTCATCACCCACAATTTCCAAGAGGGTGATGCTTTGACCGCGCTGCTGGGCGACAGCTGGTAACACTAGGGTTGGGAAGGAAGCACAAGGGGTGGGGAAAGCACAGGAAAAGAGCTTTTAATGTGGTGTGTGTGTGTAACAGTAAGCAAGCCTAGGCTGCAGCTTCAGCATTGGTGAGTCTGAGTATTTTCTGGAACCCCTGGAGCACAGGGTCTCTCCTGCGCTGCTGTCACCTGGCCCTGGGCAACTCCAGAGTGGGACTGACTGGAGAGGTGAGAACAGAGGAGAGCAGCGAAGGCAGGAGAGCCGGCCCTCAGGAGTGCACAAGGGAGGTCCCTAAGGCAGGTGTCTTCAAAGGGGACCCAGGACGGAGACCCCACCACCGTGAAGACGGACAGCCACACGCTGCGGTGGCCAGCGAGGCACAGGAGCCGCTGTCCCAGAAAGGCCTTCAGCTTCCTCAGTGCCCCTCACTGCTGGACACTTTAGTCCCTGTCCGCGCTTCCTGGCCGACAGTTTTGTCAGCTCCGAAGGGCGCGGGGGAGCAGCGCCCATGGGTCTCTTCATCCTCCAGGCCCCTCAGAGAGGGGCCCATTCTGCGATCCAGCGCAGGCTCCGTTCCATATGGAAAGCTCAAAACTCACACTTTCTCCTTGAATATCTAAATGCCACCCAAGTGCGTACTGGATTGCAGGGAAGGGTCCTGCAGTACAAGATGCCTTTTAGGATGCTTAAAGGCAAATTTTCTTCAGGTTTTATAAGGTGTACTCATTTGGCATCCGGGAAAAGGACGAAGTGAACGCATTTCCGACACAAACACGGGCTTCTGCTGCGCTCCGAGCTTTGGCACGCTCCCTCTTGCCCCGCACCCCAGCCCCGGTCATCGATCGTGGGACACTTCCCGTCACCTGGCCAGCGGAGTCATCATCGCTGGGCATCACTGGAAAACCTGAGACGCGCAGGCTCCTTTTCTGGAGCTTCTTTAATCTTTCATCTGTAAAAATAGCTACTTTGTAGTCGTTAATTTACATCTTTTTGTGCCTAAAGAAGTCAGTAATTGTAGGCGTGCCCATCACTTTTAACTCTCAAAACTGTGGTTCTTATTCCATTCCCGGGGTTTACTCGTTGTGAAATGACCTTTCAAGATCGTTATGGAAAAGGCTTCTAAATTTTTAAAACGGTACAACACCAGTCACCCCGAATGTATTATATCCTCAAGTAGATTTTATGTCCCGGAAGCATGCTAGGTTGCACTATAGCTCAAACATAGGGATCCCAATACCGAGGAGAGGCCCCCGTCAGGGTTACAGCCCACCAGCCGTGTTTGTGTGAATAGCCCCTCTTCACCTGTACTGAGAATGTACGAAATGATTCTCCTGTGCTTTCCGGCACAGAATGCTCACCCAGGCTCCAGGAAAGCACCTGCATCTGTCCTGAGAAGTGCTGGGGACAGGCAGGGAGGCTGAGGGCCGTGAACAGCTGAGCGGCGGGCTCCTCTCTGGGGAGTGCTGACCCCCCGCCCGCACAGCTGCTTTTCTTAGAGACCTGCTGCTCAGCTCTCACTGAGATTTTCCTCTCCACCTCCCAGCCTTTTGTCCCTCTCAATTTCACCCAAGGATGCCGGTGGCCCAGCCCTCCCTGGGGTGGGTCTGTGGCACTTGTGTCTCCCTGTAGAAATAACCCAAGGCTCAGAGCAAAAAAGCCAGAGCATTAGTACAGAAGAGACATGAAAAAAAAAAAAATAGAAAGAAAAGAAAGGAAAAAAGAAAAAGAAATGATAAGGTTAAGCGTGTGTAACTTTCAAGGTAACAAGCAAAGCAATTACCAAAATCAACCCGAGAGGCAAGGCTCCGGGTAGATGATATGGATGTCTATTTAAAACCCCTACATTCTAGGGTCTGGAAGAATCTACTGAAAAACGACTTCATTTAGTATGAGGAAGGGTGGAGGGGATGAAGGGAGGGCAGGGATGTGGGGAAAAAATAAGAACCAAGATGCATCATGTAAAGGTATAAGATTCCAGTGATGAATGTAACTGTACTGTGTACCTAAAAATACCAATAAACTTAATGAAAAATAAATAAAATAAGTTACAGCAATGGTTCCTAGCATACTTGTAACAAGGACAGGCAGTGACAGTTACCCTACTCTTTGCTTCAGGCACATTTCTTTTTTTACACATATTTTCTGGGCAGCTTCAAGCCTGATCCTGGACGAGTAAGTTAAAATGAATAACCGTCTTAACAGACTAGCCTGGAGGCTAAGCTTCAGAAAGCCAGTGGAATCTGTTAGCCTTTGCTGTTTCCTCACATCCAAGCAGGAGTATTTTCCCAATAACAGGATTAAGTGGTAAATTCTAGAGAAAGTTCCACTTGTGTATTCTCTTGGCTGATTAGAAAAGAAATTTACATCCCCAGGGAGACCAGAGCAGGGTAAATATATATTTACAACTGTGGCTTTTGACATCTTCAAACACACTTTTATCTACAAACACAGCCACATGAATCCCAGTCTGAAAACAGCCATTCAGATTACAATAATTTATCTTGTCCAGGTAACTAATGGTGCCTGTAATTTGTGGTTTGTGGCTGAAAGTGGGAATGTACGGTGACTTTCCAAATGCACTTTGTGTTTTTGGTTCTTTCATTTGTTATGTTTCCCGTTACGATCAATTATCGGTTGCCAGTCATCACAGAACCTTCTGTTTCCAACTGAAAATCAAGAAGTACAATGTAAAAATTTTGCCTCAAGGTGGAGCTGTTATATTTTCACAAGAAAAAGTGACTTGCAATAGTCTAGAACTTTGTTAAGAATCCCGCGGAAAGGTTTCTGCTATTTTTAACAAGAAATAATAGGAGCTAGCTGCCCTGCTCCTTTATCTCTTACTCTAGAAGACAGTGATGAAGGCTAAGCTACTATAGAACATAGAACAGTGGCCCATGTGACTCCATGTCCTCTCAAACACCAAAGGCTCTTCTGTGGATTTTTAAAATTAGTACATGCTTGGAAAACTACATGAATACACAAAGAATATGCCAATGTGCCCCTGAAGTAATCAGAACCACTGCTAACCTTTGCCAGGCCTTCTAAACACCTGATGTTACTTAGAGCTTTGTGTGCCTGTCTTCTGCCGGACTCGTGGGGGACACCTTGGGGAATCGCAGAAGGTTTCCCTTATGTTGTGATGCTGTATGTATTAAACTCTAACCTTTTATTTATTTATTTATTTGGACCAAGCAGAGTGAGGCTTAGCAGTGAATATTAACAGCTGCTAAGGCAAAAATATGTCAGCAGAATAAAACCAAAGCATGTTAAAGCCTAACATCACACTGAAAGCCTGGAGGGCCGAGATGTGGCTCAGTATTAGAATGGTTGCATAGTGCAAATGAGGCACTAGATTTGATCCACGGCTATAGGGAAGAAAAAAAAATAGAAAAAATATCTACATAGTTTCAGAATGCCCTAATGCCACAGCTTCCCAGCATGCCTTGCATGAGCATGGACCTGATGCCAGAGCCTCCCAGCAAGCCTTGGGTGGGCATGGACTCGGTGAACAAAGAGAATGGATGAGATGGAGGTAGATGGGGAAGAACCATGATTACTGCTTTCTCTCACTTGCTTTACTGGGCTTACTTCCCAGAAGATCCAAAGAGAATGCATTGACTTCAAAACTGAGTCCAAATGTAACCGGATTTATACCTTAGTGATACACCTATTATAGTTGTATTCTAATTTGATTACTAAATGAGTGGTTTTAAAAATCAAATTAGATTTAAAAACCTATTTCACTTAAAGATTTTTCTATTTTAGTAGTCTTAGGTTACCAGCACAAAAGCAAAATATCTAACTAAAACTATAGAAATTAATATCTAAACTGTTGCACTGTTACCTCAATATTTGTGAGCAACTTATAATGATGTCTAAAATATTTCTGGATGAAGTTCACTACAAAACCAGAACTCCCCAAATCCCTAGCAAAATCAGAATGATGAAATCTTTAATTTCAAGAAAAATAAGAAGTCTACTGTCAAAGGCCAGAGAAATTGCAAGCTCACAATGAGTATGAATTAAAATAATATCCTGTTATTCAGTTTGCTAGAAAATAGAATTGGTGTTCCTTTAATTCTAGTAGAATTAAGAAAACTTAGTTATTCCAAATCAAATTATTTCAACATCATGCTTTTATATTATTTGTTATAGTATATCACAGTGCTGTTCAATAGCTCGTTTTAAAAATAATTTTATATTTTTGTGCCCTCCCCCAATGAAGCTACTGGCTGTATAGAGACATTGATCCCTTGAGTGTTTGCCTGGATTTTAAATATAATTTGATTTTAATGTTTTAGCTTCAGCTTAAATTTGCATTGTCCCCTCAACTGGTTCCCATAACACTGGACAGTGCAGTCCTTGATCCTACATTGGAGTGCCCAAGACTTATTCTCCCCAACTCCGTGCTTCTCCTGCCAGGAACACATTTAGAGATTCCTCCTTTGAGATTTTACACTGTAGATCTTGTTGTTTAGGTAAATTCAAATTTTCAGAAGCATTGCCTGGACATTATTCAAATAAGTTATATATCTGAACATGGCAAATCTAAGAAAAGACTGTTAGCCAGCACTGTGGGAGCCAGTCATGGCCCACTGGCATTTGATATTTGAAAGATAACTTCTTTCTTTATAATCAAGGCATTGACACAATGTGTGGTCAGGATGTTCCTAATTAGCATCTGTTAACATTCGTTCCTTTTTAAGGACTGCACACGTCAAACTTGTTTTTGACCCTGCATGGGAGAAACTCGAAGAGATAGCCAAAGATCTGATGTTATCTGTAGGAGTCAGGTGCTTCCTGTTAAAGATCTGACGTTATCTATAGGAGTCAGGTGCTTCCTGTTGATGTGAGCCTTTAAAAGGAGCTGTTTCTGTGAAATAAATCAGACTTCCCTTGGTCTCCCCTCAGGCTTGAGTGTTCTTTCCTTTCTCAATCCTCACTCAACAACTCAGGCATGTTCATATTGTGATGGCTGGACCGACACAAGTGGCGCTTGAACAGGGACCTGAGTATCGAGGGATCCAATGAAGGACACTGCAGAGAAGAATGAGGCCTCAACGAAAAGGTAAGGAGCGGTGAATTTTCTTGTAAATATTAAAAATGGGAGCTGGCAATAGTTGCATGCTTTTTGTACATATGCTTAAAGATTTATTGTGTGTCGGTGATGTTAGAGTAGGGCACCAGCAGTTGTGTAATTTTTTAGAATTTGTAGAAATGGTTTGTTCTTGGTTCCCTGAAGAAGGCACTGTAAACTTAGATACTTGGAGTAAGGTAGGAAAACAATTATAGGATTATTATGCTGCACACGGACCTAGCAAGTTACCCGTGGATGCTTTTAGTTTGTGGACTCTCATCAGAGATACTTTGGATCCCAGACATAAAAAAAAAAAAAGTAGAGAGAGAGCCCTCTTTGGTTGCTGTAGCTTCACAGCCCCTTAAAAGTTAAAAACGTGTTAGGATCAATTCTCAACCTCTTTTGTCCCCTGTTCAACAAGGCTTACAACAAGCTTTAAAGATTGAAAAAGATTTATCTGGATTTTCCCTTATCTGCCCAGTCTTCGATGCTCAAAATGCTCAGGAAAACCCCATTCATCAACATGCTCCAATTCCTTTTAAACAATTTAAAAAAATGAAAATGGCTTGCACCCAATATGGACCAACAGCCCCTTTTACTTTAGCAATGCTTGATTCTCTGACAACTGATGCTTTACCTCCTTTTGATTGAAAACAAATAGCTAAAAGGCGGGGCAATTTCCTTTTGTAGAAGACTGAATTTGGAAAACAGTGTCAAAAAGCAGCAAAATTAAATAGGACACAGAGAGGGTTAAATGCTAATTATGAGACACTTGCTAGAGATCAAGCTGCCCCTAAAAGACCCCTACTGTGTTGAGCACTTAAACTTTACAAACCAATTGGTGAGTGCTTGTTCTTTTTGTTTTGCTTCTGTGTCTTTCTCTTCCTGTTAATGTCTGACACTTGTTAATTAGTAACTTGTGATCCAGATCATTTTGGAGGCCCAGAGATCCAGGCAGATCTGCTAATGGACTCAGCACCACAGGGGCTGGGAGACCTCCCAAACCCCCTTGGTCAGGACACCATCCTTTTGGTTTAAAAAAAAAATTTAGAGGAAACTGCTCATGAGACCTCTGGTTCTACTTTTGGTTTGGTTTTCATAAGCCTTGGTCCTATATCTTATTTGGACTCCTTTGTTTCCTTGTTTGTCTGCTCGCTTATTTTGAATTTTCTGACAGGATGAAAAGAAGCTCATCTACCCTTCTCACCTTGAT
>NW_022900950.1:78006124-78012321 GCF_012274545.1 Fukomys damarensis | reverse complement strand
TTTTGGGGTAACACTTCTTGTGAATTGCAAATTCTTAAACTGTGATTATAGGGTTAACTTGCTCTCTTCTAAAAATTCAAGGTTAATACTGTTCTATTGGCAGCCAGTCAAATTTTAAGATGTAACAATCTGAAGACAGAAAAAGGACACTTTAAGCTGAAGTTTGCTATAGAAGGTTAATAATAAATGAGACAGAAAAATATTAGGAAAACTATGAGTTATACTTTTGACATGAAAGGTTTTTGTATGTTCATCTTGTTAAAAACAGGTAAAGAAAGATATACAAAACTAGAAGGCCTAAGTATGTAGAGAAGGTGTGTGGAAATCATTTATTTATGCTTGCTTGTTGGTTTCAAGATTGTTATAAAAAGTTTACATTTACAGTCAAGAAGAGTTTTCATTCCTTTAACCCTAAGAGATCTCTGTTAATTTTGACCTGCAAAACTTTTGACTAGTCATAACTAAAAGATTTTATAATTCAATTGGCCAAAACCATCTGAGTGCACTCTTTTAAATTCTTATATGTTTGTCTGTCTAAGTGTTCAAAAGTGTTTGTCTGATTGTTTTTTATCAAAATGACATCAAATACAAATAGATTGTTGATTTATACAACCTGGCTTTATAGGATCAAATAAAAAACTTAAAAGATAATTAAATATAAACCTTTAAATTTGGATACACTCCTGTTTGTAAATAAAGAAGCAGCTGCTCAGAAAATTTATTCTGATCTTTGTTCAGTAATGGGAGCCACCAAAATAATTTTCATAGCCTTATAAAAAGATAGGCCTTGTTAAATATGTTGTTAAAAATGTTTACATTGGTTATCATCAAAAGGCTGAATTCTAAACATGTTATTGTAACATGTTTATAATGATTATCTTCAAAATATAATTTCTGTAAAAAAAAAGAAAAGATCCTGTTGATACAAAGCTACATTACAGGACATAAGATTTCATATAATTATAATAATTATTATTGCTACTTTTCTGGTATACAAAATGTATTCATATTGTTTGACCATGCAAGTTTTCCAGCATATTGTTTATGATGATAAGCTTTTGGTCCAGGTATTCTCCCTTCTCTTCTGCTCCACCTACTTATGGTTACAGGTACATTTATAGACCCACCACTATCCCTGAACAGTTTGAAGCCAGGTTTCCAGTGAGGAGACCGGATTGGGACTCCAACACTGAAGCAGCAGAGAAAACTCCAGGATGTGTCTCAGTGCACAAGTGGAAATTTCATTATCCAGAACAGGGATTTAATGGGACTGGTGATTTAATGAGACGTCTCAAAAGTTTTTAGACTGGTCATTCGAATATTCCACAGGCTTAAGCTTATCTGCAGGACTTTGGTGGACAGATGCAGCTTTTTCTCAAAACAACATTTGAAAACTTGGCTGCTGCATTGGGAGAAATACATTTATGGTCAGATGTCAAAGTTACTAGCCTTAGTTTCAATATTGTTGGCATAGGGGCCTCTAATATAATGTCTTGTGTTAATGCTCCTTATATGTTATTAGTAAAAAATATAGAGATTGTTTGTGAAACTGATAATGAATATAGTATCAGCTGTTTTAATTGTAAATTGACCAATTGCATATTCTCAGAAATGGTGACTTCCTTTCATTATGTGACGGTTGTGATACAACCTCCCTTTGTAATGATGCCTGTAAAAATTAATGAGTCCTGGTATGAAGATCAAGGTTTACAAATATTGATAGAGGTAGAGAAAGCTATATGTCAGGCCTTCACAACCCATGGTATAACCCCTGCAGAGACTGGTAGTCAAAGACAGGTAAGAGAATTGTGGAGAAATATCCAACCCAAGACAGAGCATGAGTATTACATTTCTCATGGCTTGATGACAGGTAAGGGATTTCTCTGGACATTTCTCACCTAAGACAGGCATAGTCTTTCTGCTGAGCTGGGAAGCTCCCTGCTCTAAATATAATAAAAAAGGGGGAAATGTGGGAGCCAGTCATGGCCCACTGGCATTTGACATTTGAAAGATAACTTCTTTCTTTATAATCAAGGCATTGACACAATGTGTGGTCAGGATGTTCCTAATTAGCATTTGTTAACATTTGTTACTTCTTAAGAACTGCATGCATCAAACTTGTTTTTGACCCTGCATGGGAGAAACTCGAAGAGATAGCCAAAGATCTGATGTTACCTGTAGGAGTCAGGTGCTTCCTGTTGATGTGAGCCTTTAAAAGGAGCTGTTTCTGTGAAATAAATCAGACTTTCCTTCGTCTCCCCTCAGGCTTGAGTGTTCTTTCCTTTCTCAATCCTCACTCCCCAACTCAGGCATGTTCATGTTGTGACAGCTGGACTGCCACACAGCACCTCTCTTTTGTCTGGTAAATTCTTCTGTGACCCCAGATTTATCACCTGACTTATTTTAAAAGAAAATAAGTACTATTTTGTGTTCTCCCTTCTTCAGAGGTAATGACTTATTTAGCCCAAGTCAGTGTGTTTATATTTTAAACAACTTCTGACTGAATCAATTAACCTTTTAATTATATACAGGTGCCTATGAAATACCCTTATCAGAGTGGTAGTTTGTTGATTTATTTATTTATGAGGCAGGATATTGCCATATAGTTTAGATCAGCCTTGAACTTCCATATTGCCTAGGCTGGCCTTGAACTTCCAACATTCCTTCCTCAGCCTCCCAAGTGCTGGAATTACAGATGTGCACCATCATCATGCCTGGCTAGCAGTTTATTTTTTATTTTTTCTGTACCTTGTAGCTCAGGATTGATAGCCCAGGTAGGAACCATTATGTGGTAAGCCAAGGTGATAGGACATGTGAACACATTCCAGATCATAGTCATTACGTGGTCAAAGTAGTCATGTTGAAAATATTCTCTTGTCAAGCAAAATATAAAAGATTTGTGGTTATTTTTCAGCTGCTTTAAACTCAAATATAAAGTTTTGGGCAAACTAACATTGAGGTTTCTATAAGACTTCAGGAAAAATCAGCTCTAATTTCTATGCTGGATAGTTATTTCTTTAAAAGAAATAAATAAGAGTAATTAAAGACTGAGCCAGAGGCATATCTTCCAACACCATTCTTCCCAGGCCCCATTGCTAATTAGTCAAAAATTTGCTAATTTATCTAAATCAAGTGCCAAGCTGGTGACATTTCAGTGGCAATATCACACATCACACACAGTACATATTACATACATTGTCAGGCTAACTAAAAAAAAGTAAACACAAATGATTAATATGAAATAGAACAGGGCGTCACTACAATCCGCATGGGCATTAAAAAGGTAATAAAGGAATATTCTGGACAATTCTACACTCATAAACTTGATATCCTAGAAAAGCAAGCTCGAAGTAGAGAGTTAAGAATGGGTTTAACTCAGAGTTAAAGGACAGGAGAAAATAACTGCTAATGTGCAAAGAAGAAAAGATGTCTTTGGGAACAGTATTGTGGAACAAGGCAGAAGAAAGTGGGGTCAGGATGCAGGCACAGTGGTTATTCTCCTCGGGGGCTGCCTACTCTTCCACAGGCGGAAAGTAACAGAGGAAACTGGACTAAGCTCAGGACGCAAGCTCAACCTCCGTTGTCTTGCACTTTCTGATTGTGACTCTCAGGTTAGCAAAGGAACTCACAGTCTTGCCCCACTTTTAAAGCCTCAAGTGCACATCGTTTTGGGCCCTCAGCTGCATTGACAGCAGCTCCATTTTCTCAGAAGTTACAGAATAGCAAATTTTAGCTCAAGAAGGGGTCTTCACAGTGCGTCACAGAAATAATGAGCCGGCCTTTCACCCGTGTGTTGTGCGAGGCGTGGTTTAAAAAGATCTCCGTGTTTCCCCAGACAAATCACTCCTGCCCCTATTTCTTACAAATTACTGAATGCAGATCCAAAGAGGACAAATGTCCAGATGTTTTTGTTTCCATATTTTGGACTGTTTTTCAGCTAAACAAGCCATGTTCTGGATCAGCATGACCCTGCACCGGGTGCTAAGCAAGCTGAGCCCTGGTTCTGAGAGTGAGAAGGGCCCAGGGCCAGCTGTCCTTGTCTTTAAAAATCTCCGCCCGCAGCCTGGTGACACAACTACCCCGGCTGGCCTGTGCCTTTCTGCAAGCTCCACTCGCATAGAGAAGCCTAATAAAGCTAATATGCTCCTTGAGGGGGTCCAGCCACCTCTCAAATAAGGCTTCTGGCAGCAACAGCTCAGTGAAGAGGGGGCTGCTCCTCCCGAGTGCCTCCCCACCCCCCCACAAGGACTAAGGAGTTAATTAGGAAGCTCTGCTTCTGCGCTGGTTCTGTGGGGAGGAACTTACTGCGCTTACTGCAAAAGAGACAGCACCTCCTCTGGTTACTGCCGTCCACACACCATCAGGTGTGAAGGGAAAGGCCCAGCGAGAGTCCCACACTGATTTTCCTTTGTTGGAAGTTGAACATTTCCGAAACGCATAATAATTTAATTTGAGACTTCTGCATTAAAAAAGTCTTGGGTAAAAATACAAAGAGTGAGATGGCAACAGTTCCCCTTTCATACCCAGAGGCAATGATGGCAAAGAGACGCTTGTGTCCTTCACACGGGAAGAATATGCAGGAACACACACACAGTGCTCTGTGAATGCTTAAATTCTTATTTTTAAAATCCTGCTTAAGATCCTCATAAATTCTTTACAAAGTCAATAGGTCAATTAAGCCATAAAGCTCTAAAATGAAAGGAAGGATTAAGAGAAGTAAGTCATTCTGCCACAAAGATAAACTCTTAGATGGTTTCCTGACTCATGTGAGTTTTAACTAAGCCCCATGGCTTCTGTCTCTGGTTTTGTCACACCCAGCAAGGGCGTTGCCACTTGACCCATTACCTAGAAAGGAACACTTACAGATTTTCTTCCGGCATCCAGGTGGCTAAGGTGAAATCTAGAATGTTTTGTCCTTTCTTTCAGAGCAGATCATGAGTCCCCGGTGATGCAGAACAGTGGGCCTATCGCAGAAAAGAAAATGCTACCCGAAACTTTCATTACCAAATAAAAATTTTCAACATTAAAAATATGACCTTTGCACAATACAAAATGAATTTATTTCAGATATTTTATCCAACTCAGGCAAGTAAAGGAATACATAAGACTGTAAGTCTAATTGTAAAACTGTTTGGGTAGACATTTTGAGAAATGTAAATGTTAAAATACAGTCTTGGATAGGTTAAAAATAGTACAATAGTTTCTTAAGGTTTTAAAACCATGAGTTATTGAAGTTATTTTCTCCAGTGGATGGAAATACACAAATTGACATATAACTTTAGATTGTCTAGGACCTAATTAACAACAACAAAACATTCACAGTGACAGAACACTGTAGACATTCTCTCAGTATGGGCTTGTTCAATGATGCTCTCAATGGTTTGGAAAGGCCACACTTTAACCTTTTTATTTACAAGTTTTGGATACATTTTCTTAAGAGTTCCTCTATTTTTTCCGAAAGAAATGTATTTTTTAGGTTTACTAGTACTTGTTTGTAGTATGCAGTGCTCATACTCATCATGGGGAGTTTGCACACGTACATAACACGTCGTAATGTTGTGTCCCCTTCCCTTCTTCTCCATCCAACTTTTCTTCCCTTCCCTATTTGCAAAAACTCTATTTCCCTTTCTCCTTCAACCCTTCTATCTTCTTAAAAGTCCCTTTCCCTTCCTTCCCTCCCTCCCCACCAATCTTTCTTGATTTCCGAGGAGGCTGGTCACATCCTGTTTGGCCTGATATTTTCCTATGCAGGAAGTGTTTCAATGAGTCACGTGACACTCCTTCAGCAGAGTCCTCAACAAGTACTGAAGCTAGGAAATCAACATTTGTTTTGAAACTACGCTTTGTAAATTAAGATGCAGCCTTTTCAAAGCCTCTGTTGCATGCTCTTTTCTTCCAAATTGGAGGAGTCAAGTTTAAAGTTTGTTCTATGTTTTCACATGCAGTACTTTTAGAATATGATGAATTTCTGTTTTTCTCAAGGCCTCTTAAGCTTGTAAATTAGAAGGAAGTAACTCGAGACTGTTGGTTGATAACAGATGCAAAAATCAATTGTTCTGGAAGGAAGTTTTACACATTTGTCCACAGGTACAACCCTTGTTCTTTCATGATGGCTAATGCATTTCATACCTGATGGTCATCCTCAAATATGATGGTCAAGGTATGGAATTGATTACACACACACACACAATATATAT
>NW_022900950.1:77976242-78005703 GCF_012274545.1 Fukomys damarensis | reverse complement strand
ACATACATATACACATACATATATACATACATATATACATATATAACTTTTTTATAACTTAATAAAATTTCAATAAGTAGCCAAACTTTAGATCATTTTATCAGTTTATTGAGTCCTATGAATTATTCCTTTTTTGATTGTATCTTGGACCAGCATTCTGTTTCATGAAGTTGTCTCCTTCTGGACTAACATAATTCTGCTATTTTCTGAAAATTGGGATGGTTTCTCTCAGTACCTAAGGGCCAGAGATGTAGCTCAGTGGCAGAGCATGCGCTTAGAAGGGTAAGACCTAGCTTCAACCCCTGGCACCAAAAACCAATGAGCAAACACAACAAGATTTAACTGCATATTAAAAAGGATTTTTTTCTATGATATGTGAGACTGTACTTTTTGTTAAATTCACAAATGACAGCTGCATTTCACCTCTGGAGTGCTTAGGCCAGCCACTAAAAGAAGAGGAAACAGATCATTGCTTGAGAAGAAATGGTGTGATTAATTCGCCCCGGTAACCAACAGTGTCAGACTAGAGGAGAGTGAGATTCTCCACCGAGGCACAACCCGTCATGGTTTCATGGAAAATTAAGATTTTTCTCTCAGGGTAAGAGTGCATGGAATATGAGCACATCTACAAATTTCTAGGTGCTCTTTGTCTCCATCATACTTACAGTGGTACTGTTCTAAATGTTCAAAATTGGCATAGATGGGGTAAACTTCTTTCTGGATTTCACTTCTTCCTCTACAAAGCTCTCAAGTTGTGCTAAAGTAATAAATATGGACTTGCTCAAGAAACTGAACTGTTTAACATCCTTCTTTGTGGAAAGTGAAAATATAAATCTGTGCAAATGTTTTCCTGAACATCCATGATTAATTTCAGGTGTGAAAAACATCCTACTTATTTTCCCAAATTTATGCCCACCATATCAGGAGATAAAAATTGAATTACCAGAAGATAGTTGGTCACTGGAATACAGTATAAACATTAAGAGACCTGAATGAGTTTTAGAAATAGTATGTGTCTACCTACTGAGGCAATGTGATAGTACATTTTGTTTACTATATTTATTTTATAGAAGTTTATGCAATTGTAAGAAAACTGCTCTTTCAAAAGAAGTGTTTATTATTGTTCATCAATTTGTGATATTAAAAACATGATAAAATGAATTTTTTTTTGAGACAGTGTTGCACTACGTAGCTCAGACTGCCCTGGAACTCACTATGTAGCCCAAACTGGTTTTAAACTCCCAACCATCCTCCTGCCTCCGCCTCCTGAGTGTTGGGATTATAGGCATGTGCCACCACACCCAGCTACAAAATGAATATCTAAAAGTATTTTGATATAATTCAGAATATTTGTTGTCTAAGTTGATTTCAAGGAAGATAAAAAATAGTAAATAGAAAACTAAGTACTTCAATATTGGTTTTGTACATGGAGGAAGTAATCACGTTTGTAATTTTACATTACTGTAGTATCTGTCAGTGAGGAACTTATAAAACTTCTTTAAAAATTTGAATAAACTCATCAAAAGTGAGAGGCATTGCCAAATATTTACCACATTTTACTTCTTTTCAGACATATGCATTGCAGTTACTATAATCTATGACAAATAAAATACATTTCTGAAAACATTTTGGAAGTTGATTTATTCGAGTTTTCTTATATCGTGTGTCTTCGCTCCTGTTTCTGGCACAGGATGTTTACATGCCTTGAGGTTATTAGGTCCCTGTACAGGATTTATCTTTACTCTGCTCATCTCCCCTTCCACTACCCCTCATCCCTCTCATCGCTTGACATTGGTCTCTTGAACCTCTTCCCATTGCCAAGAGATCAGCCCCCTTGTCTCCTTCCAGTTTTGTTTGTACTTTGTCTCATTCTAATGAGAGATACCATATGGTGTTTAAGATTGTGTGCCTGCTTTATTTCATTCAACATTATATTTTCCAGGTGCATCCATTTTCCTGCAAGTGTCTTGAATGCATCCTTCTTTGCAGCTGAATAATGTTCCCTATGTATAGACACTGTATCCTCCTCCTTCAGTTGTCTGTTGCTGGGCAAACAGGCTACTTCTAGGATGTAGCTGTTATGCATTGTGCTGCTATAAGCATGTGTTGCTGTAGTGTGATACGTAAAAATCTTTGGGAAGATAGCTAGCAGGAAGATTGCTGAGTCATATGGAATTTCTAATTTTAGCTTTTGAGAAATCTCCATAGTGATCTCTACAATGGTTTCCATTCCCACCAACAATGTGTGAGGGTCCTGTTATCACCACAGCTTTCCCAGCATTTGTTATTTTTTCTCTTTATTGAAGATTGGAGATTCTTTCTGGTGTAAATGAAACCTTAGAATTGTTTTAATTTGCTTTTTTTTTTTTTGGTACCGGGAATTGAACTCAGGACCTTGCACTTGTGAGGCAGGTGAGGCACCACTGAGCTGAATCCCTGGCCCTGCATCTTTTTGATGGTTAGAGATGTTGAACATATTTTTATATGTTTGTTCTTCTTCCTCTGTGAAATGTCTGTTCATTTCACTTCCCCATTTTTATTGGATCTTTTATCTTAGGTGGTCTAATTTTCTTGAGTTCTTTATATATTTTAGATAGTCCTGTGTCGCAGGAATGGCTAGAAAAAAATTTCCCATTCTGTTGGCTGCTGTTTCACATTACTGATTCTTTGGATATGCAGAAGTTTTTTTAACTTTGATATATTCCCATTTGTTAATTATTGTTATATTTTGTGCAATCATTGTTGCATCTAGCAAAATCCTTTCCTACACCTACGTTTTCAAGTGTTTTCCCTATTTGATCTTCCAATAGGTTCCATGTTTCTGTTTTGATGTTTAGATATTTGACCCGCTTTGATTTCAATTTAGTACCCAGTTAGAAGTAAGGGCCAGTTTTAGTCTTCTGCACATGGATGACCAGTTTCTCAGCTCCACTTGTTGAATAGGCTTTCTTCCCTCTACTGGATGCTATCATCAAAGATCACGTGACTCAATGAGTCTGGGCTCTTTTTTTTTCCTCCATTCTGTCCCATTTATTCACATGTCTGTTGTGCAGTGCCTTACCATTTTCATCACTATTGCTTTGTAGAGTAGCATGAAGTCAGGAACTGTGATGCCTCCTGCTTTGCTCTTGTGGCCCTAAATTGCTTTTGCTATTCTGGGTCCCTTCTGGTTCCATATCAATTTTAGGAATGCTTTCTCTAAGTCAGTAAAGTTGGCTGTTGGTGTTTTGATTGCTACTGCATTGAATCTGTATAATGGTTTTGGGAGTGTGACCATTTTGACAATATTGGTTCTGCCTATCCAGGAGCAGGGGACATCTTTCCATTTTCTGATGTCCTCTTCGATCTCCTTTTTCAGATTACTGTAGTTTTCTTGGAGAGGTTTTCACTTCCTTGGTTAAGGTAATCCCTAGGTATTTCATTAAAAAAACTACTGTATTGGTATGGTTTTCATAATTTCCTTCTCATTTAATTTGTTATGAGAGTATACAAATATAAATGCTTTTTGCACATTCACCTCGTGTCTATGACATTGTAGACACTGGTTATTACTTTTACTCATTTTTTTCATGGAATTATTTGGGTCTTCTATGTAGAGTAGCATGCCATTTGCAAATAATAACTTGAATTCTTCTTTTCCCTCTCCCCCACTTTCTTTTCTTTTCTTTCTCTCACGCCTAATCGCCCTGCCTAATGTTTTCAGTACTGTGCTGAGTAGAAGTGCTGACAGCATCCTTGTCTTATTCTTGATTTTCAAGGGAATGCTTTTAGTTTTTCCCCCATTTAATATGACATTGGCTGTTGGTTTGTTAGTGATTTTGTCAAACTCAGGTGTGTTCCTTGTTTACCTTTGTCAGAGTTTTTATCACGGAGTGTTGTTGGATTTTGTTGAAAGCCTCTTTTGCATCTATTGATATGATCATGTAATTTTAACCTTCTGTTTATGTGATCTATTACATTTATTGATTCACACATGTTGAACCATTTTTGCATCTCTGGGATGAAACCTACTTGCTTGTGACATTGATAATGTGGTGTGTTCCATTTGCTAATATCTTGTTGAGGATTTTCTGCTGCTGTGTTCCTTGGGAAGACTGGTTTATAATTTTCTTTTTTAGTTAGGTTTTTATCCAGTTTTGAAATTAGGGTTAAGCTGGATTCTATAAATGAATTTGGGAGCACTCCATCTTTTTCAGTTTTTTTGAAGAGCTTATGGAGTATGGGTGATACAACATCTTAAAGATTTTGTGGAATTCAGCAGTGAATCCATCACGTTCTGGACTTTTTGTAGTTTGTAAATTCTTTATTATTGTCTCCATTTCATTGTTGACTATTAGGTTATTTGGTATTTTTGTGTCTTCTTGAGTTAGCTTTGGTAATTTGTGAGTCTAGAAATCTGTCCATTTCTTCAAAATTTGCCAATTTGTTGAAATACAATTTTTCTAAGTAGTTGCTATCTTCTAGATTTTTGACAAGGTCTGTTGTGATTTCCATTTTTCATTTCTAATTGCATTGATGTGAATCTTTTCTTCTTCTTGGTAAATATGGCTAATGGCTGATCTATTTTTTTTAAATTCTGAAACAATGAAATAACACAACTAAAAACCTAGGTAAACAGAAACACCCAAGTAAAGTTAATGGATAAATAACAAAGGAGCCACAAACCAAGAAAAAATGCAGTGATAGTAAATACTCAATTCATCTCAATGTCAATAGCCTCAGTGCCCCATTTAATAAAAGAGACATATTCATGGATTGGGTAAAAAAAACAGAGTTGTACAGTTTGTTGTATCCATGAAACTCATCTAATGCAAAACAATATTCACAGAATAAAAATTAAATGATGGAAAACAATATTTCATGCACCAGGACCCCAGATAATAAGAACAGAGAGAGAAAGAAGAAAGAAAGTTATTATAATCCAGCACAGTGTATCTAAAAGTATAAATTGACTTAGTAAAATTTTCTTACATGGCCAATTAGTGTGGTTTTCAATCTTTAGATATGATAATTAACTTCATAAGGTTTTATAAGATAAATAACTGAATCTGACACTGGAAAAATAAAAGGGAGTTGGAGGGAAAGGGGAAAATAGAATTAAAGTATGCTATGCACAGGTGCCAATTTCCTAGGATGCAAGTAATCATTATGTACTGTGAACATGTACTAATAAATGTATAAATAAGACAAAAATGTAATAGAAATAAATAAAAAAGAAGAGGGATGCTGTGAGGGAAGAAGACAGAGGGAGGAAAAGAGGGAATGAGAGAGGAAACACTTATGCAGATATTCAGCAAAGGTAAGGTCCCAGTATCATTTAAGCATCTGCAATCTAAAATTACAAGATCTCAAATGATCCAAAATTTTGAACTTTTGAGGGCTAAAATTTATGCTACAAGAGGCAAATTCCACATCTTACCTGTTACTGGTGATTGGCAGAGTGCAGGCAGAACTCAAAGTACTGTAGGAAGTTCTCATTATGGTTTAGATTTAAAACAGGTCTGGCGTGCAGAGCTGAAGCTTTTGGAGGGTGACTGGGTCAGGGGACATGAAGCTCATCGGTGCACTGACCCACTGAAGAGTCCATGGTGATGGCTGTAGGCAGGAGGCCCAGTCGGAAGGAGCAGGTCCCTGGGGTGTGCCTCTGAAGGCATCTCCTGTCCCTGCTTCCTCTTGGGTTCCCTTCTGCTCTTTAGGCTCCTTTGAGGCCATGAAATGCAAAGCTTTCCCCACCAAGTCATCCCACAATGATGTTACCTGCCCACCCTGCGCGTACACAGCAGGAATGTGCAAGCAGGTTCTCACCAGACCTTGAACTGCTGGCACCTTGACCTTGGGCTTCCCAGCCTCCTGCCTGCTGTCCAATGAGAAATAAGTATTTGTTATTTACAAGTCACCAAACCTATGATAATTTGTCATTAGCAGCCTTAGCAGAGTATGACATTCAGCATCACACTATTTAGTACAGGGTCTATGGTTTCGTACCTATAATTTCTGAGTTACAAGTCAGTGGACCCTCCACAGACTGAAGATATCAGTGCTCACAATTGTGATAACATGTGGATTCATTTTAGGCAAAAAGAAGATAAAACTAGGTTCATATTTACTTCTTTTTTTAAATGTCATTCTGCATTCTTTCTGCTGTGTTGGTTGCCAAGCCCCATGGTAATGCACTGGAAGGTGAAAATTGCTATAAACAGACCAAGTAGAGGAAAGTTCTCAAACAGAATATTCTGTATTTTACAGCAGTAAAAACTCCTGATAGGATACCACTATGAGGTCATAGCAGGCTGCAGGGTTAGTGTCCAAAGTCCCTCCATGAAGAAGTCTAGTTGCAGCTGCCTTAAGCTTGCCAGCAATTAAAAAAATTCTCCCATCACAAAAAGATCATTCCTGACATTTATGACATAGAAAATGCCAAATACCTGGAGCAAGCACTCAGAAAGTCCCGGCGTCGTCATGAGGTGCAGCTCAGGCCCAGGGACATGGGTGATGCCAAGGAGATGAACCAAGCAAAGTGTACATGCATAATATTCGCAGACTGGCTTTCTGACTCAGAAGCACTGTGTCGCCCATGTTCTGACTTGGTTTAAAGATGCCCGGAGATTGTACTAGAGCAGCAGTTCTCAGACTCTCCTTGTGTTGCCATCACTGTGACAACCTGTGCGATACAGATGGCCAGGCCCCGTTCCCGAAGCTCCTCGTCACGGGGGCTGTGGGCAGGGGTTCGGAGAACTGGCGCTCTAATAAACTCCCAGGACATGCTCCTGCTGTCAGGAACTACTCTGGAACTGTTAATCTAGAGAGAAGGCATTGGGACTTTGCCTGAAACAAGGAAACAGAATACATTGCCTATTCAATTTATCGAGTTTATTTCTCAGTGATAGGGAGTCTTGCAGGTTATGGTTTCTTGATTTGGTTCTAAGATTTTTAATAGAGATTTGAAATTTAATTTTCTTTAGCAAATAATATTGTTGTGATGCCTAAAACTTATAAGACTTGTATCTACCTGGAAATTTATGACTATACAATTATTTAGGGCTCACAAGAATTCTAAGGAGTGAGCATTACTATATCATTTTATAGATGAAAAATAGCTTGTGGTAGATTGACTAACATGTGAAAGATTACAAAGCTATTAAACTGAAAAAAAATTAGAATCTATATCTTATTTCTTATACAGCAAGTTTTTTTCAGAAACTAATGTGCATTAAGTCATCAGGGTATATTAATGAATGCAGAACTGTTCATTGTAAAATAATATGCACTGTCAAAAATGATCAATACTACAAGACCTATGGGCATCATGTAATTCAAAGACTATATAGTTTCTCCAAAAAATCAGCTTTATAAGAACTATAAAAATTTTATATTTATAGAACACTTTCATACCTTATGTTCACTATTTTTATTATATAAATATTATTATAAATATAACATAAACTCATTAAAATATTATACAGTATTGATCATTTTTGACAGTGCATATTATTTTACAATGAACAGTTCTGCATCCATTAATATACCCTGATGACTTAATGCACATTAGTGGGTGGGCAGGGTGCACTGTCTCCAGGCTTTTCTCATGAGGGCACTAACCCCAGTTGAGGGGACTCCACGCTCATGACCCAGGCACTTCCAAAAGCCCAACTCCCCACACCACTGAATCAGTAGTTAGGTTTCAGCAAAATATGAATTTTGACGTATGAACTTAGCGTACACAAATAGTCAAATTTTAGCCCCATTAAAAGATAGTTCAGATTTAGTGAGAACCTTCAGGAGCTAGAGGAGATCGCCTATATGGGCACTTGAAAAGGCCAGTAAGATATAAAATACGAAGATTAGAGAGACTGTGAAGTTATGGGATTGGGTACCTAGCCAGTGAATCAAACCATTGATTCCCTTAAAGGCAGTGTTGACCAAGGGAACAGCAGTCCTGCTGGAGGGAAAGCACACAGTGCTGAGGGAGCTGAGGGAAAAAGACTGAGCTAAGTTACACAGCATGAATTCTGTGAACTGCAGCTGAAAACTTTGCTTCTGGCCAGGGTTCCTGCATACTACTGAATGGGAAATATAAGTAACAAAGACAAGTTTTCTTCCCAAAAGGAGTATTGATCCACTAAGTGAGTCAGCTTTTGGGAGTACAAGAGTTTTAGGTCTACCAAATCTACCATTATTCCACTGATGTCTGCCTTTGCATATAAACACAAAGAAAGAATAAATTACATTAAAAGTCTTTACAAGAAGCTATGTCATATGTCCTTCAAATTTCCAATCAAATCCTTTTTTAAAAAATGGAGACAATATAGTTCCATATGACTCACTACTGAAGTTCAAATACTGGAACAAATTATCGTTAGAGTGATTGCTATGAATTGCCGAAAGAGCATTTCTTTCAAGTCCTTTTTTTTTTTTTTTGGTACCAGGGATTGAACCCAGGACCTTGCACTTGCCAGGCAGGTGCAAGTCCATTTTTAATATATATATGTTAGGTTTATGGGAGCAAAGCCACTGTTGTATGCTTATGATGTATGAGTCATTTTAAACATTAGGGAACATATTCTCTTTTTAAAGTTTAAGTAATGTTTTTCTTGCTAAAATTTCTCAGATATTGTCTGCACTGGCCTTAGGACTCAATTTTAGTATATTTCTATACTCCAGACTGAAATTAAGAATATAGTGAAATTAATCAGATATTCTATTACTTAATAACATTTAAATCATGTTTGTCTAGTACCTTATGAAGTTAAAATCCATCTGCCTTGAATAAAAATTGGAAGTGAGTAAAACTATATTGTAACCATTATTAACATTAAATTACATTACTTTGGAATTGAGACTATCATTCCTAGTAATTTTCTATGAACATTCTTCACCATAAGAAGATAAAAATAAATTTTTAAATTGTACTAAGTATTTACTTCTGCAAATTTCAAGTAATTTTACAGTAGCTTGTGACTTACCATCACTCATTATTGGTTTATTTACACATATATTTTATATTTTCTACCTTTATTGAGATACAACATTGTATCAGTTTACAGGACACAGTATAATGATTTCATGTACATTTATTTTGTGAAATGGTTGCTATAATCACATTTGTTGATGTCTATCACCTCATCTAGTTACTCCTTATGATTCATATGCTTTTCATATTTCTAGCTTCAGCATTTCATGTGTATGTACACACCTGCTTATAAGATATCAGAAATTTGTTTGTGAATTTTGCACATATTCACATAGGGGGCATCAGTCATGGGTAGATAATATTATGAAATGAAACAGACTGGTGGTGAATGTGTGTGTGTGTGTGTGTGTGTGTGTGTGTGTGTGTGTGTGAATTCATACTGTCTCCAGAAAATGTATTGTTACAAGAAATGTGGGCTAAGAGACTGCCAAATAATCCACTGTCCAGAAAATTATAAAGATTTTTACTATGATATATTTTAATATTTAATATGTCAGTGACTGGAAGTATTTTTAAACATATGAAAAGCATGTATAAAATCATATCTAACTATCAAATCTTATTGCTGAACTCCTACTACGGTATCTCTGACATAAGGTATGCTACTCTGCAATTTAGTCTTTTAATTTGTTTACAGCAGTTGATTTTGAGCTTGTATCCTACCCTGTTTTATAACAAAGGACAAACAGTATTTGTTTCATGGTATTCTTTTTTTCAGGTCTTAAAATACACATCTGAAGCTTTATTTCTTATTATAATCTGCTATCATATGAAAGAACAATTTTCTACCAATAAGTTTATGGCAATTTCATCATCTTCCTGATTTTTTTCCTGTGTATCATTGTGCTCCATATTTATTTATTTATTTCTGTAACACTTGAGAGGCTAAAGGTTTTATTTTGGATTATCAAAGGTATTCTTCTAGCCAATATGGAATGAAACAAAGTGTACTTATGGTCTCATGTAAAAGTATAAAACTGTACAAAGCAAAGTTTTCTGAAATTGGACATCAAGTTGTGCAGAGAGTGGATGCTGAGAAATGTGAAACAAAAATCATGAGCTCCACAAGTAGGCCCAGTTGTCTGTCTGGGGAGATTCCCAGGTCTCTCTGTGCAGAAGGAAATACAAGGGATAAACTGAAAGTCTTGAGCTGAGAAGACAAACAAAAGCATCTTTGAAGAGCTGAGCTATGTCCAGAGTATGTGTGCATTCCAGATCAAAGTGTAGGGATAGTCATAGAAATGTAAAAACATATAGAGACACAGTAGAATTCATGATGTTAGAGATCCAAAAAAGTTTACCCACCAAACAAAGAAGCAAGAAAATATTACAGTAATAAGAGAATAATCAATAGAAATAAAACCAGAAGGGAAAAATATTATAATACTTGATATGATCTTCAGAACAATGATAATTCTACTGCATATGTTAAAGAAAGCAACAGAAAGACTGATAGGGACAGATATAGTCATAGAATACATCTCTGAAAAGACACAAACCACACTTCTGTGCCTGAAAAATATAGTTTGTGACCATCATAACATACAGTTTCAAGAAAAAAATACTAAACTTAGGGATGGAAAAGTGGAGGCTGTCCAAGAGGAAATGAAAAAAGAGAATAATACTTAAAAATGAGCAGATTTCCAGCTCCATTTTCCACATGTGAAGAATTTGGCAGGCACCATCTTACTCCAACAACACATTAAAAGCTGAATAGACTGAGATCTGAACCATTCTTCTGGGAGCTGCGAGCAGGGTGAGGACAGGCAGGCTGCTGTGCCCATGCTTGGTAAGATGGGCTAATGTGAGGATACGGGCCTGAGGGATTCAGTCTTGGGCCCGGAAACCTGCACTATCATTCTGGAAGTGCTGGAGGTTCGGTATAGACAAGTCCGAGTGAGAACTCCAGGCCTTCCTGGGAATAGGAAAGGGGCCACACTCTTGTAAATTGTATTCCCATGGGCTCAACAAGGTATTCAAAGTAAGAATAAAGGGAAGGGGAAAGGAATCCTTTTGAAATGTACAAGAGAATTTTAGTCTTCTTATCAAGGCCTACCCTCGTAGAAACTCACAAACCACAGTGCAACTCCTGGGTGTTAACTGGGTATAAGTGACCAAGGAGGATGGACCACCACTCTAGGCACCTGTTCCACCAAGGAGGAGGGAGACAGACATATTTGTAAAATTTACAGCCCAAAAGCAGATTGAAAAAACACTGAGACCTTATCCTACCACCAGATGATATTTTCCCTTCTCCAATCCTTACCACATTATTAAATCCTGTTTACAAAATTTATTCTTATTTGGTATATTATGTCTGACTATCTAGAAAAAATTATAACACAAAATAAAAGGACATTTAACAGAGTTTGAAAAAGCAGAGGAAGCACTGCAGCCAGACTCAGGTATTGCAAGGACATTGGATTTCATACGATTTTGCATTTACAGGATCCTAAAAATCAATACACAAGTAACTAACAACTTAAGACAGCAGGTTGCAGGATACAAGATCAGCATACAAAAATCAGTTGTAATGAATAGTTCAAAAATGAAATTAAGGAACTAATTTATAATAGCCTCAAAAATAATAAAATATTTACCAATATATTTAACAAAAATGCAAAAATTTCAATGTTAAATTGCAACACATTAATAAGGATTTAAATGAGAAAAATCTCATGCTTCAGAATTGGAAAACTAAGCAATATTTAGATGGCAATAAGCCTGCAAATTAATGTTCAATTTCAATACCAGTTTTCAGATCTGCTAAAATTCCAGCTGATACCTTTTCAGACATTGAGAAGCTTATTCTGAAATTTATATGATGTCATAAACCTCCTAGAATAACCAGAGCATTCTTGAAGAAAACCAAAGTCAGAGAATTCATATATTCTGATTTCAAAACCACAAAGCAGCAATAATACAGTTTGTTGGCACACAGAAAGACATATAGATCAACAGAGAAAAAAAGAGAGTCTAAAACCATATGCCAGTGATAAACTCATTTTGACAGGGGTATCTTGGCTGTCAGGAGGAAGTATAGGTTTTTCAACAAATGATGCAGGAGAACTAGGGAACCATGTTTAGGAAATGAAAATAGTTTTCTACTCACCCATTGAGCCATTCATTCAGTGGTAAAAGTTAGGATCTTCCCTATTGCAAATAATATTTCACTGAACCTGTTTGTCTTGTCTACTGCTGCACACATACAAGAATTCTCTTGAGCACCTGTGAGTGGATTTCCTGGTTCACAGCATGGAAGCACATTGGTGTGTGATACCTGCCCAATTGGTCCCCAAAGTGGCCACTGATTCACATTCTTCACAGCAGTGCTCATGCTACTGAGTCTGTACATCCATGCTGTGAGGGTGAAAACCCATTTTTGCTACCAGGAAGACCCAAGAAAACTAATTTCTGTTTATTTTATGTGATATTTGGAAAATAAAAACAGTACCTGCCTCAGTGTTGTTAATGTTAGATGAGTTAGTGAATGTAAAAAAATCAGAACCATGGTTATAAAATAGTAATTCCTCAACCAATACTACTTATTTAATAAAAGGTAAGCAGATATTTATTTCATGCCATTTTAATAAAAACTCAAAATGGATCAAGCCCCTAATGTAAAAGTACTGTAATACTGTTAAAAAAAAACAACTCAAGAAACTTAGGGCTAAATTTTCATCAACTTAGATTTAGCAAAAGATTCTCAGTTGTGTCACCAAAGTGTGAGCAATTCAAGAAAAAAGAGATAAATTAGATTTCAATAACATTAAAAATCTGTGTTTCAAAAGATACCATCAAGGCAATGAACAGATCATCTACAGCATGAGAAAAATATTTTCACCTTATATATCTGATATGCTAATTACATTTAGAATATATAAAGAACACTTACAGTTCAATAATAAAAAGCAAATAGCCCAATTAAAAGGAAGTGACATTTCTGAATATTTATTTAGTAAAATATATTAATGGGTTCCTAGGGACATACAAAATGTTTCATACTATTGTTGTGGAAGGAATTGGTAAGAGATGCAGAATAGAAGTAAAATAATAAAAGGTTTATTTTGTCCACAAAAGGCTGATCACACTGAAAACAGTGCCAGTGATCAACCCCATACTGGGTTGCGGCTTCTTCTTTTATAGGTTTTACAGCTATGATCTCATTCAGGTGGTTACATTTTATTTACTCAGTTCACTTTACTGATATATCAATTACAGTAACAAGACAGTTAATTTTTAAAGTAGATGTAACAAATCTTTGTGGTTAGGGAGTTTACCTTAAGATTTATCTAGCTATGTATTCTAGTACACAGCAAGGGGGTGTTCAAGGTTGGGAAATGAAATTAATTATTTTCTCATCTTGACACTTTTACAGCCATATAGTTTACAGAGTATTTTATAGCTAAAGGACTGTTATTTTAGCTTGAACATTTGGTCCCATCCTGGGATGTGGCTTAGCACCTCAGGCATTTGTTAATTATAATTGGGAGCTGGGCATGGTGGCACATACCTGTAATTCCAGCACGTGGGAAGCTGAGGCAGGAGGATTGCTGTAAGCTCAAAACCAGCCTGGGCTACATAGTGAGTTCCAGGTCAGTCTCAACTACATGGTGAGACTCTGTCTAAAAAAAAAATTATAATTGGAGCCAAGCTTCATTATTAATTATCAGGGAAATGCAAATCAATACCACCATAAAATTGTACTTTACATAAAATAGGATGAATAAAATTGGAGTTAGGTTAAGAGTAGAGAGCAGGATACAGAGAATGGGACAGAGACTGCTGGCAGGAAGGCAGAGTGACTCCTCTCCCCGACAAACACTCCGGCCTTTCCTTTCCCAATCAAACACCAGGTTACCATAGGACCCAGCAGTCTCACTCTAGGTATGTACAACCAAGAGAAGTAAACAGGCCTGAAACAAATGAATACAGAGAACAGTACTTATAGAAACCCTGAGCCAAAAAATAGAAAGTGTAATGAGAATGTATTTTGAATTCTCTGAAAATAAAAATGAAGACATCCTGTTTGAGATTTGTGGGATGTGCTTAATAATCAAAGGAAAAGCCTAGTGTTAAATGACCATATCTGAAAGGAAAGTATCCAATCAAGTGATCAGTGCATTTACCTCACAACATTAGAAACATACATTAACTTAACTCTAATGTAAGGAAGTAATAGGATTAATAAAATATACAACCAGAAATCAATAAAATAGAAAATAGAGGAAATCAATCCAAAATCAGTTCTTTGTGTTGATAACACTCTAGTCATGCTGTTAGAGGAAAAGAGAGGATAAACAATTACCATAATCAGAAATGGAAAATGATTTCACCACATATTACATATAAATTAAAATGTTAACAAGAAACATCCCAAGAAAAGTTTAGCCAATAAACTCAAAAGCTTAGACAAAAATGAACAAATTCAGTCAAAGACACAAACTATCAAACTTATTGATAAAAAATTAATTACTTCAATAGCTTTTGTCTATTCGTGACATCCAATTTATATTTTAGAAAAAAATCATTCCACACAAAAACCTTGGGTCCCAGGTGAAAGTATAATACCACTTCAATTCTCTAGAGGAATTTATAAAAAGTTAGTATTATACTTTCCTTCAATTGGTATTATACCAGGAAGTCAAAATCAGTTTAAAATATGAAAATCAATGTGATGGTTTGCATCCCTCCACAGAAAAGGCAGAGCCATACAAAAAATAAATTAATGTGATCCTCCATACTCCTAATAAAAATCTCAACACACCAGTCCTCCAGGGATATTCCTGACCTTGAAGAAGGGCACTTCTAAAGAGCAACAGCTAAGTAATTTTGTGTGCTTGCTTTGATGTTTCTTTTACTTGTTCATTTTAGATAACTAATTTGCGATTAAAACATCTTTCACTGGAAATTCTATACTCAGTATTATAGTCAGGGTTTAATAGGTTTACTAGAGGACATATAATTTATAGGATTATTGTATAGTATTCACCCAAGAGTCAGATGCAGAAGAATGCAAGAGATCTGATGGGAAAACGAAGGGGCAGGGGCTGAAGGCCAGAGAGTAGTGCAGAGCCAGGAGACTCAGGCAGGCGAAGGTGCGGGTGGAGCTCCTCCAAGAGGGCAGTGGCCAAAACTCAGCCTCTGTCCTTCCCAGGATGGGAGGTGGTGGGAGGGGAAACCTCTTTGGAGTCTCCAGCTGGACCCTTCCCAGGAAAATCAGCACGAAATCCTCCTCCCCTCCTGGTCTCCTTTTATTTCTGTTTTGACAACAACCCTCAGGTGGGTCTTCTATGCCCAGAACCATGCTGACTCTGCTCAGCTGGGCGTTCCTACTCACACTGACTGTGAATTAACCCAGTGTGCTCAGTTTGGTAGGTTACATTAAAGCCGTGTCTGCCCACCTACCAGTACCCTAAGGACACATGGTGGGGCAAGCATGTGCAGAACCCTCCACATTTGATCTCAGCATTACAGGGGCAGATACCATGTACTGCAAACATGTATTCAAAAAATTGTACTTACATTTTTAAAGCTAAAAAAGGAATAAAAATTAAGTGCTTGCTTTTATTTTTCCAGTCCCCTTTCATGATGAGGTTGCAAAGTTCTTTTCTTTTCTTTCTGTACTTGGTACTTTCTGTACTGCTTTGATTTTCCTTTGTGAACCTACATGTGCAATGGAAGACTTTAGAAAGTTGCTACTTATAAGTTTTTGAGACGTGTTCCCCACTGGGGTAGTTCCCAATGAAGCAGCCCAATTAAACACAGCACTGTGGAGGCGCATTTTCCATCCAGGAGGTTAAGTATGTACATTGCTTTTGTTTTGGTTTGGTTTTTGTGTGTGTGACACTAAGGGTCTCAAAAGCGCCTAACTCTGTTAACTGGCTCAGAATTAGTATGGTAAAAAACACCAACAGAGTGAAGAGACAACAAACAGAGTGGGAAAAATTTTTCATCAGTTTTTTTGTCAGACAAAGGACTAATATCTAGAATATATAAAGAACTCAGAAAAATCAGGCCTCCCCACAAATTTATAGACCCAATACAAAAATGGGTACTGCAATGAATAGATACTTCTCAGATGAATAAATATATAAAAAATATTCAATATCACTGGTCCTTCCAGAAATGTAAATTAAAACATTGAGATTCCACCTCTCTCCAGAAAGAATGGCTGTTATCAGGACATCAACCAATAACAAAGCTGGTGGGTCTGTGAGGAGAAAGGAACCCTTCTCCACTGTTGGTGGGAGTGTAGAATGGTGCACCCACTGTGAAAAACAGTGTGGAGATTCCTCGAAAAGCTAAAACTAGAGGTTCCATTTGATCCAGCTACTCCCCTTCTTGCTGTCTTCCCAAAAGAATTAAAAGCATCACATCACAGTGATATATGCACATCTGTGTTTATAACAGCACAGTTTGTAATAGGTAAAGTTTGGAAACAGCTCAATGTACATCAACTGATGAATGGATAAAGGAGATGTAGGGTTTTAAAAATATACAACCTTGAAAGCTCAAGGTCCCAAGTTCAATCTCTGGTACAAAAAATAGAAAACCAAAAACAAAAAACAAAAAACAAATGAAAAAAGCAGCTTTAATCAACAGTTACACAGAGAAATCCAGGGCATTCATTTATTATTACAGATTCATTCATTCATTGTATCAAAGGACTACAAGTTACTAAAAGATTTAGAGTTTCTTTAAGCAAAGTCTTTCCTAAAACTATTATCATTATTATCATATTTATAAACCTTATTAATATATGAATATAAATTTATACATGTATGTGTTTTTTAGATTGCATCTCTTTTAAGTTAAAAACTATTTTAACTGAAAATGTGTAGTGTGTGCATAAATACTGCTTCATGTTTTCAAGTAGAGGCATTGGTGTTTTAAACAAAGTCATTATAAGTATTGGCAAAAATCAGTCATTTAGTAATTCTTATGCATAATGAATAAGAAATAAAATTTAAGGTTTCAGAGGATGATGCCTAGATATTACAGTGAATGCTAGTCACAATCAATGACTCAATCCACACGAAATGTATGTATGTTAAATAGGACACACTCCACCTTCCAGGAATGCAAATGTTAACCTAAGGGAGGCCAGGAGTGCGCCTTTCTGTAGCGTGGTGCTCAACCCTCATGTGGACTCCCCTGTGGGAGCTGAGGAGAAAGGTGGCAGGGCTCTGATTTCACTTTTGACTGACATACGTGAGAGGGCAGAGCCGGGCTGCTCCTTTTCCCACCGGTGACTGTTTCTTTAGTCCCTTACTCAGGGGATGGAGGCAGACAGCATCGGTGTTCTGCTCGGTGTTGGCAGAGGACCCCTCCGGAAATGATGCTGTGAATCCGGAAGTGACGCCGGAGGATAAAGCTGCGTGGAACACCCGCTGTTGCCTGCCTGTCATTTAACAAAGGGCTTGCCATTTTCTGTATTTTTGTTTACTTGTGCAATATAGTAATATTTTTATGCATAAGATGCATAACATTTTAGAATTAGAGTTCATCAGGGAATTATATGATTGTCTATTAAAATGCACCATTTTCACTTTAATTGGCAAAGTTTTCTTTCTTTTATGGAGAAATTTAAAAAAAAACCTCCAGGAAGAAAGTTTAATAGTGGTAAAGTGCTCTAAATCCCATTCTAGAAAGGATGCAACTGACTCCCAATGTTACGTTAGCAATGTGAACTGGGAAGTCGTCAGACCAAAGTGTTCCTTTCAGGCAAACCTTTAGTTATATATGGTGGACTTAATTTGCTTCAGTAACTTTTGGGTTGATGAATATCTCCAAGAAATGGAAATGAACTGATGCACTTATTCAAAGAAAGGCAAGATTTGCTGTCATATCCTGAGCACTAAGAACAGACTTATCCCTCTGAATTTTCTAGAATGAACACCATGTAAAAGAAAATAAAAGTAGCATTATAAAGGGTAGAATTAATGATTTAATAAAAATTCTCTATAAAAGTAAACAGTGGGTTTCAAATGATAACTTTTCTATGTAAAGACGTAGAAAAGGCTATGCTACTTGTCTTTCTAACAAGTACACACCTTTGTGAATGCTCCGTGAGAAACATCACATCTGTGATTGTCTTCATGAAACTGATCTGCTAGAATAGAACATCGTAGACTGATGGCTTCAAAAACTTAATCTCTTATCACTTTGGGCAGTCCAGGCTCAAGGGGACAGCAGAGGCACATGTCGGTTGGGGGGGGCTGCTGCCTTGTTCATAGGCAGCTCTGCTCTTACGTCTGCTGATGGCTACAAGGGGAAGCCACCTCTACGAAGTCTCTTTATAGTGACACTGTGAGAGCTCTTCCCTTGGGACCTAACCTCTCCCCAAAGTCCCCACTTCCTAACACCATTACAGTAGGGTTAGGATTTCTACATAAGAATGTTACTGAGACGGAAATACCCAGTCTAGAGGTTCTGTCCCTGCAAAATTCATGCCCTCTCACTGAAAAATACATGTATTCTACATCAATAGTCCCAAAAGTCAACCCATTCCAACATAAACTCTAAAGGTCAAAGTGTCACTGAAATATTACCTGTATTAGTTGTGAGTAGAACTAGTGGTACAATTTACCGTGAGGAAAACATTTCTCCTTACCTGTGAAACTGATACCAAAGAAGTTGTGTGATTTCAAACTTCAGTGATGGGACAGGTATAGAATCGACACACCTCTTCCAAAGGGGAAAATTGAAACAGTAGAAGCAAGTCTCAAGAAATCTAAAAGTGATTAAAAAAATACATTTAACCTCGAGGATCAAGAATGTTTTTGCTAGCACGATGTCCAGCACTGCAGGCAGTAAGAGAGGTGGTCATTGCTGTTCCCACGGCGTGGTGGGCGTGGTGGTGCAGCCAGTCTCATGGAAGGCTTTGTGGATCGGCTGGGGCTCCTCACCCCATGCCCTCCAAGGGTGTGGCTCTGTGACAGCAGGGAGTCTCTTTCTCTGAAAGAGGTAGCTCCGCCCCCAGCCCCACACACTGCTGGCCTGTCATGAGAGGGGTGGCTGTTGCCTCTGGAGTCATTTCCAGGCCCCTCTTCCAGTCCAAAGAATAACACCTGGGTTCTGTTGGGAAGACGGATCCATACTGGTTTTCTTACCAGATGTTCCCTTGCCCACACCTTCCGTATTTTCAATGTTTGCTATATGGATAAGGCTAAGATTTTGCAATTCTAAAGCTCTGCGTCTTCTGCTTAACACTTCTGTCTTTAAGTAATTTTTCTGTTTTTATGCTTTACTGTAAGCTCTGATCAGGAGCTAAATTTCACCTTTAGCATTTTTCCTAGAAACACCTTCAGCTAAATTTTCATTTTCCTCCCTCCCAAGCTCTGCCTTGTACATAGCACCAGAAATTGTACACAACCTTGCCACGTTCCTTGCTGCTGTTAACAAGGGTCACCTTCCCTCTGCTTACCAACAGTCTGAGCCTCATTTCTGAGACCCCATTCAAATGGCCTTCTCTTTGCCTTTCTATCAATTTTCTATTCATGATTTAAGTATCCTCTGAAAAGTATTCTGTGAAGCTTCACTTGTTCTGATGTCTCATTAGAGTCAGCTTTTAAAATCCATTCTCAGAGCCAGGGGTGGTGGCATACTCAGGAGGCTGAGGCAGGAGGATCACTGTGAGTTCGAAACCTGCCTGGGCTACATAGTGAGTTCCAGGTCAGTCTCAACTACATAGTGAGACCCTGTCTCAAGAAGAAACAAAAGTAAATAAATAAGGTCCATTCTCAGCAGCACAGGCTTTTCCAGCATGCACCTAAAATTTAGCCACTGCTCACTAATTACCCAGTTCCAAAGCCATTTGCACATTGTTTGGTGGCTGTTGAGGCAGCAGCCCACATCTCAGTACCAGTGTCTTTCTATCCTAGCTCAGCTACTGTAGCAGAATCCTGTGGGCTCCTCTAAGTAACCCGTTCTCTCTCCCATTCTGAGTTGGGGTCGTTCAAGACACTCAGTTTTCTAAACTTTTTGGAGTCAGCATGAGTTATCTTTTTCCTTTCTAAAACTTAATAAATACACGTTACTGAAGAAAGAAAAGAAGAAACTGGATTCACAAGAGCCCATTTGGAAGGAAGAGCCCTTTCAGTAGTTCATATTTAGCTCCTAGTCCATCAAGGTTGTTTCCTAGTGTCACGTTTGTAACTCACTTCCTTTGCATGCTGACCACCACACACCACTGAGCAGACAGAACAGCAATGGATTAGAGTGGAATTATTCATGGTGCAAGCCACGCTGAGAGTGGATGGCCCAAATGAGAGTGTCAGGCCGTGTAGTTCACTCACCTTCCCTTTTCGGCAAACAAGCTCTGCACAGTCTGCTCAATATTGTCACAGGGAGGAAGCGCTGCTAACATTTCTCTCCGGAAAGGTCAGGGCTTCACTGTGGGGACAAGGAGGAGCCATGCGTTGCTGCTCCCTAATTTTTTGTGTTAACAGAATATGCCAGCACAGCAGCCAGGAGCTGCTTACTAATAAATCTAAAAGGACAGGCATTTCTAGACAAATGGAATTTCTGATCTCACTTTTCACACGGTATCTTTGAAGTGCTAACGTAAATACAGGTGCAAAACAGATCAGGTGCCACTTGATTTTTGATTAAATATTCTCTATTATGGGCTAGAGATTGTTGAATTTTATACCAAGTGTGAAGGAAATTTAAAATTTTTCCTCTAAATTGTTAGCAACATAAATACACAAATGACAAATTTTTTTTATTTATATAAAAATGTAGCATTGAGGTTTTACCTAAGAATTTGAATGCTTAATTACTGAACCATGATAAACTAAAGCCATATATATATATATATATATATGTGTGTGTGTGTGTGTGTGTGTGTGTACATATTCAATAATCAGAGAGGGCATAGCACTGCATATGTCTTTTAAAATGAGATTTGTCTTGAGTATCTATTCAGTGAGATGGCTTGTTATTCTACACAGCCTGTTCTGGCCGATAATATTATAGTCTGAAGAATGTTTTCATTACATATCCCATCCTCAGAGAAGTTAAAGAGTTTGAAACTGCTCACAGAAAATGAGTGGGAGGAGATAATGTACCACAGTTCAAATTAAACGTGTGCCTCTGAAGTGAAATACGAACGAGGAAGGCGTTGAGGCTGCCGTTGAGTGTATCTGAGCCTCGCAAATCTAGTCGTAGCCGGTAATCAGCAGTGGCCAGTTACCATCAAGTCTGTATGCACCTGCCCTTGCAGGGAAGATGCCATGCATTTATCAGGAGGGCCACAGAGCGCCGCGTGTCTGGAGGAGTGAGAGCTAGCACTTGCAAACGGTGGGCTCCGAGCTCTGGAAGCACGTTCCCAGACACTTCTTATTTAACCTTCAATAATTCTTGTGAGTATGATTTACATCTTCTTTGAACCTTAACTTTATAAACCAATAAAAGATCATTTACCTTGCGATCTTGGTTGGTGGTACATACAAAGGCATTAAAGATACACCCAGTTCTACGGACAGGAAGATAAAGCATCACCTTGTTGACTTCCTGCCAAAAGTGAGACTTCTTGCCTGGAGCCACGAAAGAAGTTCGTCCCACAGGTTTGGTCCTCCTGAGAGCCGTGTATGTTCTGACTCTCACTTTGAGATTATTACAGTTTATTTATTCTGATCTCTATTTGCACTTGTTTAAAGGAATGTTAGAATGGAGTTGACTAAAATTACTTAAAATTCCTTTGCTCCCTTCCCAGAAGATAAATGGGAGCTCAGAACAGGAAAGATTTCTCCATTTAACTCAGCAAGTGTTCAGTGAGCACTTGTTATTTGTTCTGCACTGCATAAGCTTCTGGAAGGCTGTATATGGGGTAAGGCAATTAGCTACCAAGCAAAGCAGGGCATCGTCTCGATTAGGAAGCAACATGTACACACTTGAAACACGTGGGAGTCATTGCTAACAAGAGTCGGAGTAGGATGGGCCTGGGCAGGCTCCATACCCACGGATGTCTGGAGGAGCAATATCCGAGCCAGGTCTTACAGGACATCTCTGATATGCATGATGAAAACAAACGAAAGTGTTTGTGAGGCGTGGGAAGGGTTTGTAGTGAATGGGTGGCTTTTACCATGCATCCCATTTGTCAGGATACGGCTATTGTCCTGTTATAATTGTCAGTAACTTCCTCTTTCAGTCTCAGAAGAGGGCAGATTGAATTGTAGATTGCATGTATTATAATGAGAGGGTGGTCGTGCCAGCGTAACTAAAGGAAAATTAGTTGGGGCAGATTCGATGGAAAGGTTGGAGTCCAGCACAGCCAGGTTATAACACGGGCTCCTTCCTATCATGTAGGCATGCAGAAAATAATTTACACTTGGGAAATGCCATAGTAAAAGTGATGTGGAGAGGTTAATCTGGTACAAAGTAATGACATGTATGTATCATCCTTTATTTTTATTCTTAGACCTTGATCACTTAACAAGAAAGGCCTGGAAAGTCTATGGAGCTCTGAGAAAAGAGTGTAATCTTTAGAACTGAATGGACATCTTTGGTCACTGTCTCTCTTTGTACCTGTAGCCATATGCAAGCCTGAGGATCTCTAAGTAATTGCTTATTCCAAGAAGACAGATCAACATAAAATACAATAAAAGTGTAATTTATTGCTTAAAAATGACACCATTTCTATTTCTACTAGCAATTTTTCAGTCTACACAACCCTCCTTTAACTTTGAAGCATAGAGGCAAAGACAGAGGAAGGCTTCTGTGAAGAATTATTGGTCCACAGTGTGTGGTAAGCAGGAAGAGATGGACAGTAGTCATCTATTAGTGACTCTTACACATATTAATATAAGATACAAGAAGCAATGCCAAGGATGAATGGAAATAATTGGCTCAAATGTCTGCCCTTCATCACAGAAGTGATTTTAATAAGTGTAGTCAATTAGGGTCATGTTAAATACACTACACTTAACATGAGATTTACTTGAGAAGCAATACAAATGAAATTTATTAAGCACCTAACTTATGTGCAGCAATCCTAATGATGAAACTATGAGATCATTATTAGTATCTTTGGTATCCACAGTTTACAAGTGTGGATACAGCACTTGAAAGACGTGAAGTGTCTGACCAGGATTGCTCAGTAAAGGACACAGCCAAGGTGTAGCCAAGAAGCTCCCTGCCTCCTAAAACCCCCACAAGGTCCCTCCACCTATTTCTTCTCCACCTCAGGTGTAATAGTGATGCTGACCAAGACTTTCAAATATTTGTGAAATTGCCCAAAAGAATTATAAAATGGGGTCCTCAGACAATCCTAGGAAGGAACTCAAGGAATTACAGAGGCTTAATAGTGGGAAATTTAAAAAATAGTTACATATTAACTTTTAACCTGCCTATGAGGGAGAGCCAGGAAAGCATGCTAACAAGAAGGCAGCGTCAAGCACAGCAGTCGCTTTACCGAGTGAACGCATGACTTCTCATTACTGTGAACGATATCCAAGCACGCTGCACATCCCACAGTAATATTTAAATACAATGCAGCACCTGTCAAAATTACAAGCTATGTTTCAGGACTTCACAAAGTGGCTTTGAAATTTTTTTGGGGAAAAGCAAACATTTGAGAATAAGCGCAACAAGATTCTATTGGAGAAAATGAAAGCTGCAATGATGCCTCTCGCCAGTTGGCCAAATGTTTGAGCGGCTTGGTAACCTAATCTTTCCCTTCGGTGTCTTTGCTCCACAGCGAATGTTAAATGGCACTGCCTTTACCTACATCGCATGGTGGAGTTTGCGATAAAACCAGGTTTACCGGCAAAGTAAAGAGTTGTTTCAGTGTAGGAAGGTTTGCCAGAGGCCTTTTAAATAAACCAAACACTAAGTTTAAAAAAAAAATCAACACAATCATCTCAGTCACTGAGATCACTGATTATTACAGTAAAGTTGTCCCCAGACTTGTAATTTATTGAACTAATTAATATTCAGTACTCAGGGTGATTTGGGAACCTTATCTCTTCATTCTCCTCTAGGAGAATCGCATTTTACATAAAAATATAATCGGTAATGTGGTTCTAGGAAAAATGAGATAAAGAATGAAAGCAGATTGCAGTGTTTACAGACATTTCAGAATCAAGCAATACAGTATTAGTCATTATTTCAGATTCCTAGAGATTATCATTGTCTAGGTAATGGGATAAATATCTGTTGGATGTTTAACTTTCAATTCTGTTAACAGAAGTTTTACTAATTATGTTACCGAATTGAGACAAGATGCCTTTATCTAGACGGCGCCTCTGCACCTAGAAGAGAAGTGAGAAGTGAGAATTCAGCCTCTTAGGAACAGACCTTCCCAGGTGGGTACTTGCTAGTGTTGGCATGCATGCCAGGTAAAATCTAGTCTTTTTTCTATGCTCTGATTTAAATTTTCCAGATTTCTTGAGGCATATTTGACAAATAGTTCTATGTGTACTTGTGGGGTACGGCGTGAGGTCTTGATGTTTTATGTACATGCTGTGAAATGGTTACAGTTGAGCCCATTGTCACATCTATGGAATTAGATTGCTATCATTTTGTGTGTGTGGTAGGAAGATTGACCATCTACCACTCTCCTAGTAAATTTTAACTGCATAATATGTGTTATTAATTATAGACAACATGGTGTGAGTTAAATCTTCAGAAATTATTTGCAGGCCCATTCGAGTGTCACATGCCCTGACCCAACCTCTGTTTCTCCATCCTCCTGCCCAACTCAGACCAACCACTTTTACTTTCCCTGCTCCTGTGACTTGAGTTTTTTAAATTTCACCTGTAATTTCATGGGTACTGTGTGTGTCTTTCTGCATCTGGCTCATTTTACTTGTCAGAACAACCTCCAGATTCATCTCTGTAGTCATAGTACAGAGTTCCTTCTTTTTGTAGGCTGATTGTTTCATTTGGAGAAAAATTTGGACAATGGGTTAAGTGAGTACTGTGTACCATCGATGGCAAATGCAATTTCACAAGGTGTATGCAGTTTTCTCTTTAAATTTCTGCCAGCCACATAATTTATTGAGACATAATTCTGACAGTGCTGGGCACAATCAGCTCTAGTCTATTCCCATAGACTGACTACATTCTCTACTACCTCAAGGGAAATTAAAGGCAGGCCTCTTTCTGACTTATTGATTCCCTCTGCCTCTGGAGAAGGATTATCCTGAGATTAGAGAGAGAGAGGATCTATCCAGGTTGGAAGAGGCTGGGCAATGAGCTTCACTTCAGAGGTCCTGTGGCCCCCAGAAGCTTATGGCACTAATTCTGCAGGGCCCTTACACAACAGAAAAGTCTTAAAAGTCCTGAGCTTTATTTCAAAATCGTGGATCTTTTCCCTAAACCTTTTATTGTCATACCCTCCGTATAATAAAATACACAGTTCCTAATGAGTTATCAGCAGTATGGAGTATAGGAGCCTCTTCCCAGATGAAGATGTATCATTTATAGGCACATATGGGATTTTCTTTGTGTGATCTTCCCAGACTGGGCGGGTTCTAGTCCTGGAAGCATCTGGACTGTGCTGCGTCAGAACATTACAAATGCAAAGTGATAAAACCTGAAGTGAAAGCTGGATCACACTGAGGGAGCTCTCTGCAGGGAGCGCAGAGGGGAGCAGACTTGCCCATGCAACAAGACTGTGGGCTACAACCAGGATTTAGGAAAACAGTCAACTCTTGTCTGTCCGCATCCCAACATGGTATCTGCTTCTTCCTTCACTGCCTCTTGGAAATACAGAGACTATCTTCCTTTAGTGCTAATTTTAACGAAGTGCTCTGCAAGCATGTTTAATGATCCGTACTTTAGTTTATATTCCATCTTTATTAGAAACAGGCTAGTGGCTACTCATGTTTGAGTGAGAATTTGGTTTGCTGACAGCAAATAGATATACAGGTCTAGATGGTCTTCCCTAGGGATAATCGATGGGAAGAAAAAGCCAAAAGGAATTTCCTGGCATTATGCTGCGATGAGATACCAGGATACTGGTGAAATTTAGGGAGTTGGGAAGTGGACTCCTAAATATAAGAAAGTTAAATTACTGCCAGCCCAGAATCTTTGAGCAAAATTCGGAAACAGTTAAGGAAATTGAAAGAATATGAGTTTTTGTTTTGCTCAGTGTTTGTTTTTCACGGGCCTGAAGGAGTGAAGGTGAATTTGAATTTGTCTGAATGGTTAAGGTAAGAGGAAATGACATCATCATAGGAAGCTCCTAAGTTCCAGAGATCCCAGCCAGGTGCCCCAGTGGCCTCTGGGATACATAGGGCTGTCTCACTATGACAGAGATGGACTTCTGACATCGCATCTCTGGTCAGGGTAGCAGAGCAGCACAATCTGCTGAGTGAACAGGAGCTCTTAAACTGGTGCCTAAAGTGACAAATGTCACCTGGTTTTCCCCCAAATCAGAAATAAGAAGTTCATCCCTACCACAGCTTAGAGGAACAGGGCTAACAACCATCTCAAAGTGCAATACAGGTTCACCAACTAGAGCTTTCCCATCTTCCTCAGGGAACCATCAGAACACCAATGCAGAAAACCTGTGTTACTTTTCTCATCCTTTTAAATTATTCTAATGAATTTACTAATTTGTCGTGTGGGCCAGTTAACAGTGCTTCCATTTTTCTTTCCTGCTAAAAGATAAGGTAATAACTTTTAATTTTCCAAAGATCACTTATCATCATAGATATTTCATCAGGTTTTAAAATTTTACACCAGGGTGACCTGAGTATATTCTTTAGTTCTTTTATGGAGGCTATATTCCTTTAAATGCTGATTTAAGGAAGTGTGTTATAAGAGTTTTTGGTGATTTATGCTTTATTTTGTATTCTGTTTGTATTAGAAACAGGCCAGTGGCTTCTAGTGTTTGAGTTGGAATTTAGTTCACTGACAGTAAAATAACAACTATCTATCATAAACTTGCAATCCATTCTTATTCTCTTCATTATTTGAATGTGGATAGGGTCCATAAAAATGAAAAGTAGCTTCCACACTCCAAAATAGACTTTCCACTTAAAATTTGACAGTCAGGAGAGTGCGGTAGTTAAGTATATACATCTGGGAGCCAGACTACTGGGATTTGAATCCTGGCCTTGCCAGTTAATGAGCCTGGCAAAGTTGCATAAATTCTCTATACTTGATTTCTTCTTCTGGGGAGGATGATACTCACTGTATGCATGGATGAATTTTCAAAGGATGAACACTTGGAAGATATTAATAAGACTGCTTGATGTTTGATACATAGATGTATATAAACTTTTGCTATTATTGTTGCTATTACTGCTATCATTTCAGTACTAAATAGATTTTCGACAGTCAACTGTTCTAATTTTATCAGTAAGGTTAGGGTATGGGCACATGCATGAATTTGAAAGTATGCAATAGTGTGCTGCAATCTATTCGTTAACAAGAATTTATGCCTGTTACATAGAGAAGTCTCTAGAAACCCTGGAAAATAATAAAATAAAAATTGGGTTCTCCTTCGTGGATATCAAATTGTGTGGTAAGAGATTGAAGTCGGTGCAAGAGAAGCTAAGAAAGGCCTTATTTGAACACGTCATATCTCAATATATTTTTGGAAGAGAAATGGAAATCCTTCCTCTAAAGAATGTTCAGAAGATTGTTGCCCTACATAGACAAAATGAACCAGGCATTTAAATGTGCAGAGGCAAGAGAAAGCATGGCAATGCCATGTTGGACAGAGCCTGAAATGAGGCGCAACTGCCATAGTTAGCTTGACTGCCTGACTGGCAGGGGGCCCATTCTGGATGGTAGAGCGCACGTCCAGGTGTGGGGTGAGCCTGGGCCTGACCTTGGGGTCTGTATCTGGCTCCTGACCCTTCCTCTCTGTCGCTGCTCTCCTGCTCTGCTTCTCAGTTTCTGGTAACTAAGCAGCTTTGCTGTGCCATGAACTTCCACCGCCCTGTTCCCACCCCGGAGCCAGCTGATCATAGACTGAATTCCTTGAAAATGTGAGAAAAAATAATTCTTTCCTTCTTTAAATTATGGGTATTGGGTGCTTGGTCCCAGGGACAGAACACTAACTCACACAGGAGTGATGAGAGTTAAGCTGAAGGAGGAGGCAGGCTGGGTTGACCTACTGTACATATTTCTCCGGCCAAACATGGCCTGGAATCTAACTGGGTGAATAAAGTTCCACTGACACACAGCCACAGCCATTGATTTGCACAAGGTCTATATTGGCTTTGGTTCATCACCTGTGCAGGTGAGTAACTATATCAGGGACCCAGGGATGGTGCACAAAACATTTGCTATGTAGCTAGCTATGAGGCCCCTTATAGAAAATGTGCACAAAGCCACAGGCTAAGTCAAATGAGGCCACAGATGTCATTCTAAAAATTTTTTTTAATTTTGCCATGAAGACAATACAATAACTTTAAATATAGGAATTGGACTGCCTTTAACAGAACACAATGAGAGAATGTCAAGTGTAGAAGTCTGGGTATCATTTAAGGATCTGTTGTGCACACCCACCAGGCTTGATTTAAGCCTCAACTTGAAGTCAAGAAAAGGCAACGAGAATTAAAAGGAAGTGATGGATTTGAGAGATTTTAAGTTGGTAAAAATCACTGAGGCCTCACTGAGAGCTGGTTACTGATAGAAAATGTGACATAAAAAGGGTCCTTGATAATGAGCAGATATTTGTATTGGGCACCCAGAATGTGTATGTGTTCACTCACTAGGAGAGGGAATTTAGCATGAGTGGATTATAAAGAGAGCATTAACTTCAATAAGTTCAATTTTTTTCTTTTTATTGAGTTTATTGGTACAATCTAGGCATACAATATAGTTATATTCATTATTGGGATCCTGTACCCTTACATGATAGGTCTTGATTCTCATTTTTTCCCCTTGTCCCTGCCCTCTCTTCATCCCCTCCTCCCCTCCCCATTTACAAACACTTTATTTCCAATTTTTCATTTTCTCATATTTTTTTCCTCTCCCTTATTACCTTTCCCCCCAACCTTCCCACTTTCCCTACACCTTTAGCCCTTTACTTCCTATTTCACATTATTAATTATATCATTAGGATCTTCTCTACTATTATAGTTTTTCACACCAGAGAAACTATTTGGTATTTCAGTTAAAGAAATATCTGTATGAACATTAAAAATAGGGAATCCTAAAATAAAACTAAAAAGGAAAGTAAAAGAGAAAATGCAATGATGTAAAATTAAAATAATCCTTAATTCTGAAGATGCAAGTGGTCCCTGAACATACTTAAATTGCTTCTTGCTCTTGTAGTCTTATCTTATTCTTTTTTTATTATTTAGAGAACACTTTTTTAGTTTCTGTAATCAAACCCACGTAGATATGACCTTACATATTTAATACAGTGTGTTGCCCCTGTACAAATGGAAAAAAAATTAACATTTCTAGATCAATATGGCTGTTAATTTCTGTACAATGCCAACTTAACACAGTAAATTGGGATAACGTTTTCCAAAGTTGACATTACAGTTAAAGTTTTCAAAAATTCAAATTATATAT
>NW_022900950.1:77961859-77976221 GCF_012274545.1 Fukomys damarensis | reverse complement strand
AGAGAGAGAGAGAGAGAGAGAGAGAGAGAGACCAATTATAGCAGTATGTTAGGCATCAATAACAGCAACAGCTTTTCCACGTTCTGCAGTCATCTGAACAAAATTATAGATGTTCAGCACATTCCATTAAAAAAAACAACAACAAAAAAAGAAAAGAATAATACCCAGAAAACAGCAAAGTTCTGTTGCTGTTGTGGTACCTGGTATCATTTTTTAAATTAGCATCTTAATCATCATTGGGAAAGAGAACATTCTAGAGTAACATCATTAAAAATAGCTCTGATAAAGCATGGTCACTACTATGTATCATAAAGCAGGTACAAGATATTTTACATTCACAGAGGTATGATACAGTACCATCCTATATCAATAATACTAGAATCAGTTTTTTTTTGAAATTTACTTTGTCTGCAAATAAGATTGCTACCCCTGCTTTTTTCTGGGCTCCTGTCACATGGAGAATTGTTTTCCATCCTTTCACTTTCAGCCTATGGGCTTCTTTTGCACTAAGTGTGTTTCTTGTATACAACATATTGTTGGATTTTACTTCTTATTCCATTCTGCCCGTCTATTTCTCTTGATTGGTGAGTTGAGGCCATTGATATTGATGGTTATAACTGATATGTACTGACTTATTACTGTCCTGTTACTGGCCTTTTGTTGACTCTTTTTACTTTTTCACCTTCTCCTTTTAGTTTCTTGTCTTGCCTATTTGATTTGCTCTGTTGAGCCTCATGGCGTTGTTGCCTTCATTGTCTTTTTCTAGGATCTTGTTTAGAATTGCTTGTCGTGCTGGTTTGGTATTCCTGTAGTTTCTCAGGTGTTCTTTGTTATGAAAGTATCTTATTTCCCCATCCATTTTGAAAGAGAATTTTGCAGGATATATCAATCTAGGTTGGATGTTGTTCTCTTTTAGTACTTGAAATATCTCACTCCAGGCTCTCCTTGCCCTAAGGGTTTGTGTAGAAAAGTCTGCTTTGATTCTGATGGGCTTTCCTTTGCATGTGATTTGTTTCTTTTCTCTTACTGCTTGTAGTATTTTGTTCTTCTGTTGGGTTTCTGGGATCTTGATTATTATATGTCTTGGTGTAGATTTTTTTTTATTGTGGCTAGCTGGGGTCCTGTATGCCCCATTTATCTGAATGTCAATTTCTTCCCCTCTGTTTGGTAAGTTTTCTATCATTAATTCTGTGAAGAGCTTTTTTAAGTCATTTGTATTTTGTCCTGCTACTTCCTGGATTCCTATCAGTCTTATGTTATTCTTCTTTGCATCATCTAGGAGTTGTTGGATTGATTTCTCATGATCCCTATGGTTTTTCAGAGACCTCTCTTTTCATGGTCACTGACTGCAATCTTATCTTCTATATCTGAGATTCTATTTTCGCATTCTTTTATTCTGTTGCTTACACTTTCAATGGAGTGTTTAATCTGGATATCTGTTTAAATCTGTTTTATGGATTCCATTTCTTTCTTATTTGGGTGTTTATTGTTTCTATTTCTTTCTTATGCTGGGTCTTCATGACTTCTATTGTGGTTCTGAGCTCATCTATTTTTTTGTCAGTTTCTGTTCTAGAATTTCGAATCATGACTTTCATTTTGCTCACCATCTCTATTGTTATCTGGGAAGTTATTTCTGTTTTGAATTTTTCTAGAACCTGACTGATCTATTTTGTTACTTCCTGTGCTTTGAGTTCAGGGTGTCCTGGTGGTTCACTATCAGCCTTTTCATCCTCATTTGCCCTACTGTTTGCCATTTGGTGAACTGGAAGTCTTTCTTTGTGTCTTGCTCAAGTGTTTTTTCATTTTTATTTTTGTTGTCAGGCTGTCCTTGGTTTAATCTCTGGCTTATCACCCAAATTTTCCTGATATAGTTGTGCCCTAGCTTCTGGGTCTCTAAAGACCCACAGATATTCTCATCTCCATAACATCAGAGAAAACAGCTCATCAAATCAACCACAATCCTTTATCCCACCTGATACAATCAGCAACACATTAAGATCAAACACAACTTGGAAACTGACCACCTGTGGTAGTCACTTGTCTATCACCCTTAAACTATTTGAATTAAATTGAAATCAAGAAGCAGTCCAAAACATATCTGCAGTGAACAAACTTTTCAGTATAGTATATTTACCATTTAATGGCTTAGACAGAGCAAGGATGCAAGATCCTTGATCTCAGTTCGCTGATGGCTGAACCCCATGATGCAGACTGAACTGGGGCTGCAAGGCCCAGATTGAGTTCCCCAACCTTCTGAATGGTTGAACTCCACACCGTTCTACTACAGGTTTCCCATGCCTTTTCTTTAAAGATGTTCCAAGTTGGGAATTCAGAAAAATACCCTTGATGACCACTTCTGCCTCTGCAGAATGGGTCCAAAGACTGCCACAATCAGGAGGTCTGAGAGTGCACAGGGGGGTAGTTAGGGGAGTTGTGGGGTTCAGGGGTGCCCCCGTGGCTACCTTCTTGGTGCTGGAGTGATGGCAGCTCCTGGTGGGAGAGGTCATGGCTATCCTTCCCATGGTGGATCAGGGCTCAGGCAGCCATCCTGCCACTGGAGCAATGGCACCTAATTTGATACTCATTGAATTTGAGGGGATTATGGAAAAATTACTAGACAAATGGAGGAGACATTTTCATATACAGGTCTGGCACTGACAGGAAGGATTAGGCTAGAAATATAGATGTAGATATTAGCTTGTGAGTTTCAAGCCCCTCATGAGATCACCAAGAAAGTCTGAAACACATCCAGAGAAAGATAGCCCAAGTTGAAGATGAAGTTACAGGCTGAGTTTTGGAAGTAGAGGAAAGAACGGAAGAGTGTTATGATTGGAATCGAGTAAAGAGGACTTCAGGAACAGGAGACCCTCAGCTCTGCTACAATGAAGATGTTTCCAGCAGGTGTGACAAGCAGCCAGTGAGCATATTACTGGGAATAGTAGCAAGAGAAATGCCAATGGGCTGTCTGTGGTGGCAAAAAAAATCAAGCTTAGCTAAGGGATGAAAGCCAGGTTAATAATAAGAAAAAAGAGCAGGAGTGGCCAGAATAGTATGTTTCAGAAATTGACCATGAGAAAGAAAAAAGAAAAAATAGATCAGAAAAAGATTGCAGAAGTTTTGCTTGGGGATCTAATACCATTATATGATGCAAGAAAACAGTGAGAAGAGAGGGCTGGACCAGAGACCACAGCAACCTTAGGATTAATGACATCTGAGACTGCTGTCCACCTCTGTCCATGGTTATCTGTGTTAACATTATTCCTTCTATCATAGGATTTTCTGAAATGCCCTGAGCTTCACTTTGCTCTTATATAATGCAGGCAATAATATCTACCTTAGGGACTTATTTTTGAACTGCATGAAATAAAGTCCCTAAAGTCCCTGGCCAAATGTCTGCCATATTATAGAAGCTCAGTAAATGGCACTCTTTTCTCTTGCACTCATTATTTAATGTCAGTGTGAGTTATCTCTCATCGAATGGATCAATCTCAGACAACTTGCAGAACTCAGAGAACAGAGACCGATGTGTATTTTGGAATCATAAGGACAGAAGGGCGATGTCACTGATTGTGACCTTGAGCAATTGAGGGACAAGGAGATTGTCCTGCATGAGAAAAAGTGGGATACAAATATTTAAGTGAAAGTTTCTTAAAATGGATGTAGCATTACCTACAGCCACCTCAGTTCACTGAGTTTTAGTCTCTATAATGAATGCACTTAATACAAATGTTTGAAAATAATTTGCTTTGGGTTCTCATCACATAAGTGCTCTCCAACTTCGGCTCAGAGTTCTGACAATGCACGCTAAATTCTCCCGAATGTCTGTGTTCCTAGAAGCATCCTCCTTAACGTTTCATGAATCTGAGAATAAGGCTTTCAACTTCTTGATTCAAAGAAACAGAAGGAAACATTATGTTCATTCCTTGAGCTATTTACAGATTATTCTAGGGCACAGATGTGAGTTCACCATTCCAAGAAAATTCGCTTTGCTCAGATGTAACGCATGGCCGCTCCACAGTACCGAGCTTATAAATTCTTGCGATTCCTTATTGGAATTATGCTCCTAACTCCAAACCAGACCATGAAATCTGTAATGGTTCAGACTAAACATGAGCAGCGTGTGAACCAGTGTCCATCAGCAGGACAAGAAGGGCCTCTTCCTGTAGTCACTCAGGGCTAGGTAAATATTCCAGTACAAAATGAGGTAGAAACCTACAACCTTTCTTGTACTTTATTCTTAATTTTGCACTGAATTCAGTGTCAAGTTGATTAAATATGGGTATTTCATCTTCTATTGCAGTAACTTTTTCTGTATTGTAAAATCATTTTTGTTTGCAAGACACAATTAGGATGAAGAGTACTTTTTCTTCTGTCTTCCCATCTGCTCCATAAAGGAAAAAAAATATGCAAAGAAGTAGAGTCATAAAAACTGCCTGTGTGGTCTGGGCCCTGCTTAATAGAGAATCAAAGGCCTCTGCAGGGCCTCAGGAGATTTTGTTCAGTTAATTCCACCACCTTCAGACAGGATTTCACCCACACTGTGTTGGGAAGCCTGGATTATGAAGTGCCTAGGCCGGGCATTTGGACAGGAGTTTATTCTCAGACTTAAATCACTCTTAAATGCATCTGTTAACAATGACACTCTCATTTTCATGTTGAAAAAGAGAATCTCTGGATATTTAAACTCTTGCTGTGAATAATTTCTAACACTTTTCCATCCTTGAACTATTAATAATAATAAATCATGATCTCATTGTATAACCATTTTGAATGTTAGCAGAAACTTTAAGAGTGAAAAAATAAGTGAGAAAATGTGTTATATGTGCAGGTACTAATTCTCCAAAAGGAATGTAATTATTTTTCCTTGAAAACACATACTATAAAAAAGAAGAATGTAAATGCAAAGTTCCTGTTGCTGTTGTTGTTGTGTGTACATACACTCATAGGAGTGAGGAAGAAAGACTACTAGTATAGTATTTCAATGCAGAATAATGGTCAAATTTAAAGGAGTTTTAAAATTTGCAATTCATGAAACCTCATGTTGAATAAGAAAAAGAAGTCCACATTTCCAAAGCAGGATAACTAATACCTACCAGCACATTCGGTGCACACAGTTGACTGGGTAGCGAAGGAATACATTCATTTTGAAGAAAATGAATGCGTGCTTCACTTTCAAATGATAGGCAGAGAACAAACTCGTGTCGAAGTACTGTTGTTTGAAACACGGGTCTTTTTCACTAGCAGAGTACAGTGGCTCCCTCGTCTGCTCAGCTCTGCAGCTGGCCAGATATGCAAAGGTGACCGAGGGGTCCTCTCACTCCTTTGAAACCCTCTTGCCTGGGCTGCATTACAAGCCAGACTTCAAAGGCCGATGCTTCATCATTTTTGTGACCTAATCACAATATTCAGCTGCAATTTATGGGCCGGTGAGGAGTTAGTTATATCAGGGATACTTTAGATGCTCTCAAGATGCTTTACAAATGAAATTAAAAGTTCAAAGTACTCAGCTGCCTATAAATAGAGTGGGCAAAGTTGAGAAAGAAGACTGGGGTCGTTCACTTTGAAGTTTGTTTTGTCTTGCAGTGCATCTTAGAGTTGAATTCAATGGAAAATTTGCTTAGTGTTATAATGTATAAAGCAATATATTCTGGCTCAAAACACAGATGATGCTCATTTCGAATAGCAGGATGGAATTGTATCAGCTTAAAACACCCTAAAGACATCCACACGCACCCCCTACACACACACATGCATGCACCCATGCACCCAGAGCCTACCTTACTTGAATCCTGGAGGTAAACTACATTTGCCTGACCATCGCCACGCTGGATGCTGTTGACATTCCCTGCCCTCTAAACCATCCTCACACATTTGCTCTTTGTCCTAAAAAGCTACGGGAAAGGTCAGAAGATGCATTTTCCTGAGGTCTAGGACGGGACAGAATTCTAAAGTCAGATTCCAGGAAATAAGTAAACTAACACAGCAAATAAAAATCTAATGGGCCCCCCTTGATGAAAGTGGCTTTCTGCATTGTACTGGAATTCAATACTGAACATCACCATCTTGGAGTGAGAGCTGTGGCAGCTTTTGAACAGACTTGGTGCAGTACACGTTGGAAGTGTCTGCTTAAACATGGCTCAGAGAATGAATGGGGATATTTTATTTGTGTGGAGGAGAAGGGGAAGATTTCCCCAGTAGCCTCACTGCTTTTAACATTCATCTCTTATGGTTTATGATGCACGCAGGTTCTGAGGCAGAGGCAATGCAGATGGCCTAGGACTAAAGTACTCAAACAACTCTGCTGCATTTGATGATGACTGTACTGTTCCACTCACTCTGTCACCCCATCCGGCTGCTCTCTTTGCCCTTCAGTGTTTTCCAAGTTGGAGTCCATTGCCTTCTTCTGATTTCCTACAAATGGAATATATTTTCTCTTCCTAGTACAAATCTGAATTCTCTGAAGAGTACACCCAATATCTTTTCTAAATTCCCAGAATTTTTCTCTGAAACAGGGCCATTTTCTGTACATGGGGAAAAAAGTAAAGGGTGAGGGATTTGCTGTGGATGAAGTCAGATCTGAGGCAGGAACTCCAGTTTCCTGATCCCAGGGCAGGTCTGCTGCCTGTCCACTGCCACCCCAAACACAGTAGCAAAGACAGAGGCAAAGGAACTGGGCTCCGAAAATGGTTACTTCCCCTGGGAGGCGGAGGCCTCCTAGTTTCCATGCACCTTTTCAGCTGCAGTTCACTTTGCTATGAATCATCAGGATGAAGACACAAAAGAGCTTTGAATAAAACACCCAGCACTCTGGGCTAAGGTGACCAGCCAGTCATGGCACGGCAGACCCTTTCCAGTGTTGTTTCTGTGATATCATGGGTGACTGTGGTGGCTGACAAGCTAATTTTTACACTGCCTGTGAGAGCAGAATTTCTCTCCGTTTGACACATGAGTCCAGAGTGGGGCAGTTTTTACGGTCCTAAATCAGCAAGTTCCTTTATATATGGAAAGACGGATACAAGAACACAGTAGTCTTTGTGTTCTTCACCCTGCAGAGGTGCCTCACTTGAACAGTACATGGTGAAATGGATTCTGAAGTTGGTGTAACACAGCGGGGGGCGCTGAGCTGTCCTCTCCCCCACAGAAAGGTGTGCATCTGCAGAGCCCACACCAGCTCAGCCCACACCAGCTCAGCCCACGCCTGCTCAGCTGCTGGGTGGCTCCACTCCAGGGAGCTCTGCTCACCGTGCATGAAATGCACGAGATGTTTTCTGACAGGAAATACTCAATGTGGTTCCTTGGGATATCCTGTGATTTATTTAGTTTTTCTCTGAGTCCAGATAATTTTGTGATCTCCAACAGAAGATTTTAAACAGAATCTAATTTAGGAAACATTTGAAAACACATTTCTGGTTTGTATTTATGGCCTGGAAATGACTAGTAAATATATATATAAATACTGGGTTCTTGTTTTCCCAAGATAAAAGTCGTTCCTCAGTAATGAGGTAAGAACCCATACTACTTAGGTCCTCCACGCTCTTATTCCCTCTCTCTCTCTCTGCATGTTTCTTTCTAACTTCATCACACTTAATAAAGATAATACTAAATTTCTGCAATTTATTTCATGCATTAGTCATCTTTCTGTTGCTGTCACAAAGCATCCGAGATGAACTACTTTTCAGAAGGAAAGTTCCTTCGGCTCATGCTGTCTTTGTGGTTGGCTCTGTTGTTTCCCATCCCCTGGTGAGGCAGATCCTCACACTGGGAAGCATGTTGTACAATGAAGCTGCTCACCTCAGGGTGGCCCAGAAACTAAGAGGGAGGTGAGAAGGAGCTGGGCCCCAGGGTCCCCTTTAGGTGCCCACACGTGACCTCACTTCCCTCCACAGAACCCACCACGGGCTGGGGACCAAGATTTAACACGCGGCCTTGGGCACTTTTAAATCCAAACCATAGCATGTCAGTCTTTTAAGCTTTTTAAAAGCATTAATATCACAGCTTGGCAATTTCCAAATGCTAAGAAGCATAGGAGAATTGGGAAGTCAATTCCAACATCTCGACAGAGATAGGAGTCGGGGCCTGAGTTGTGCTCAACATTCTCTGCAGCTGTGCTTGGCCCCATTGAATATGCTACGTCTTCACTCTGCGGCTCGTGGGTGGTAACGCCTCGGCCATAAGGGACGGGCGATGCTCACCTTGGCCTCTAATTGAACACTGTAACTCCTGAGAAGGTTCCCGAAAAGCATTTATCCTTAAAGAGGTTGAGTTCATGAGGATTCTGTCAACCATAACACTTACCTGAAATAAATAAGCTTAAAAGAGGAAAGGATTACCCTGGCTCACACTATAGGAAGTGTTGATTCCTGACTGATTCGCCCACTGCTTTGGCCTGTGTTGGGTGAGGAGGTCATGATGGGAACCAGAGCTAGAGGAGAGAGCTGGCCCGAGTCTCCAGGTCCTCTTCTAGGGACCTCAAGTCTCTCCACAGGCTCCGCCTCCCAGAAGCATGAGGCCGAGGGCAAAGCCTTTCACACTGGGCCTTGGGGACGTTTGTGTTGTAAGCGAGGAGGCACTGTGATAAGGATGCCGGAGAGGTGTGATGCCTGGGATGGGGCCACTGTGTGTATCTGGGAGGTGGCTCGACATATCATGGCACCAACCTGGCCCCACCGTCTCCCTGAGAAAGTAGCACAAAAGTGCCCTTTTTCTGCTGTAGATACTGTTTGGTGGATTTTCACTGGAATTTTCCTACTATTAGACTGAAAGATAAACAGATGCTCAGAGAGCTTATGACCTAAGAATACTTTATCAGTAACATGTTCTCAACTTTATGTATTTAAATTGTATGCATTTGTCAGACATCACGGCACATGCCCGTAATCCCAGGCTGAGGCAGGCAGATTGCTGCACCTTCAAGGCCAGCCTGAAAGACAAAGCAAGGCCTTGTCTCAAGAAACAAAAATGTAAATAAAAAAATTAAAAATAGCATGTTCTTAATTTTAAATTGATGTTTTTTATAACCTGTATTAATTTAAAATAGCTCAACATAGGTAGCATGACAACGCTGTGGTTTAAATGTTTGGGTCCCTTTCACTTCTCCCACTGCAACCCTAGCCCCCAAGTAAGGGCGGAGGATGTGTGCTCTCCAGTGGTGAGGCCATGAGGGTAGAGCCCCTGTGAGTGAGGTTAGTGCCCTTGTAACGGACATTCCCAAACCTAGCCACATCCCACTCGTGGGAGCCAGGCGAAGGAGGAGGCCCTAACCAGACAGAGTTAGCACGGACCTTGATCTTAGACCTGCCAGCATCCAACCGTGAGAAATAAACTCCCCAGGTTGATGCCGTACTGGTCTGGGGTGTTTGCTACAGCAGCCTGGAGGACTAAGGCAGATGTATATATTTTTTCATTCTTCTTCATAAGGAATAATTGGTGGATTATTTTAGTTATTCTGAGAAATCTACAGTCTGGATTGCCATGCGCCGAGCCAGAGGACGACCCTCATCTCCGCCGGCTCCCTTTCTCCTCCACAGATGAGAGACCCTGGATAGAGTAGACTCGGCAAAAGACAGTTACAGCGTGGCTTTCCCTGTTCCCTATCTGTGCGTGCCGGGGCATGAAAACAGTCACCTGTACCTTACCTGCAATTCACCTAGGCCTAGCAGGCCACTGTAGCACTATCTGCCCGCTTCTCTATAAATCTGCCGCCCACTATAAATAAAGTGTTTGATGCTCCTGGCGCCATTACCTCCTAACAAGCTATGGTTCCACCTGGTCCCGACTTTCAAGCACAGTCTTGGTGTGTGTCCTTCTTTCTTGGTTTCTTTATCTTTTCTTCTTCTACCACTGCTCTCCTGGCTTTGGACCCTTTGCTGTGCAGGTCACGGTGCTGGGTGGTTTAAAATCATTTGCTTATTTATCATTTAAAAACAAATGAAAACAAAACTCGGTAGCCAAAGAATAAAAAGCCCAAATTTAAATCTATAACCGTGTTCTTTCCCAAACACGAAGCGGCTGCTCCGCAGAGTAGAAACGCCAGCTGCTCCTTTTCACTGGCGAGGAGGGCAGTGTGCAAGTGAGTGGCCTGACTCGGGCTGTGGAGGAGCAGGAGCACACGGTCTCGGGTGGGTAGGGTAGCAGGGCACAGCAAGAGACGGGGTGCAGCGCAGTGCAGAGCTTGCCTCACTCCGCACAAATAAGTAAATGAACAGACATGTAAATAACAAATGAAAAGCATGTGGTGAATCTGGGCAATCTCACTCAGCATGGCGCTCGGGCTTAGGACTCCATCGGCCCTTAGCTGCTTAAGATTCCGGAGGGGAAGAAGAGTAGCTGAATTACTTCATTAGCCCAAGTGTTTTCACCTGTCTTGGTAACATCTTTCTACAACATGCTGTTTTATCAGCTGAATTTTTAAAGCATTGCACTTCATTTAGCTTATAGAATAGATCAAATAACTTTTATTATCTATTTAATAATAAATAATGTCAAGTAAATCGACAAAGTTTGAGCTTTCTGATCTGATAGGACTTTTGTTTTTCAACACAGTACATCATACGGAAGGCTGGGATGGAGGATGAACACCCCATCTACCTCTAGCTGGAATTTAGCAGTACTTTAGTAGAACAGCCTAATAATTCTGGAGGACCAAGGGCCCTGTGCTGGAGCTGGGTACCGAGTGTCCCCCAAGGCCCCTGTGTTGAAGTTGGTTCCCAGGGCGGGCTCTGGTGGCTCCGGGGCGCGGTGGGAGGGCTGCAGTCCCGGGTGTTCCCTGAGAGGACTGGGCCTCCTCGGGAGGACTCTGCCCCCTGGACCCTGCCTGGCTCCAGACCCAGGGGCCCAGCGATCCCGAGAGCGAACTCGCAGCACAGCACAGCCGAGTTTCCCCTTCTGCGCACGCAGGCCCGCGGTGCCATCAGTCAGAATGGCTCTCCGGTTCGGTTCGGCCTGGTCGGATCACAGCCCCGAACGCCCCCTGCCTCTAGGAAGCGCCTCGGTCTGGAGCCCGCACCCCGCCCTCCGCACCCTCCGGCCTGCGCCTGGGAGCTGGTGTCGAGGTCCACCTTGTGGTCCTCTCTCCGCTCCCACAGGAGCTGCGAGGCGAGAGCACCACTGGGTCGCGGCGGAGGTAAATCTGACGTTGGTCAGCAAGTGAGCCCCGAGGGGACAGAAGTTAAATCAACATGCTTCTTCTTCTTTCAAACGAGCGGGCCAACAAACAGAAGGTCAGTATCGGCACCTTTAGTAAGCACACCGTTGGGGTACCAACCGGTCAGCCGGGACGAGTTCTCCAAGTGCAGTGCCCAGGTCCTGTACACTTCCGACAGCAGCTAAATTACAGTGCGGGGGTTTTGTCCAGACACTCGGGACACACAGTGTTCATAGCAGATGCGGGAACTCAGAGCTCAGGGGGTTTTCTTCATTACTGTAAAAACTAATTTACAACCAGGCTGATGGTGGCAGTTAGCGCTGTAGAGGCAGACAAGGGTGGTATGAGGGGCCTTGTTCCCCGTTTCACAGGTCACATTTGATGGGCTGCTGCTGCTTGGGTTTTATCCAGAGCAAACAGTGGAATTGGATCGTGCAGCTCATTTATAAGATTTGTGTCAAGAACCTTACTGGGTACAGGATTTACAGCACAGGCATTGCTCTTTCTTTTTCTTTTCTGTTTGGTACTAGGGATCGAACTCAGGTCCTTGTGCTTTGCGAGGCAGGCACTGGAACCACGGAGCTGAATCCCTGGCCAGGCATTGCTCTTTCTAAATACAGGGAAAGGAAAAAATGGTTTCTATTCAGACAAATAGTAAAAAGGCAACCAAAATTCTTCCAGCAGGTGTGAATAGTTTCTACAAGATCAAACCAGCCATGTGAACTCATTTTAGCTAGCACCTCTTACAGGCAACGGGCCTCTTCCTTTTTAGTAGATACCAAATGTGTGATAAGTGTTCTCCTCTTTTTGTCTCCAGTTTGGGTGATACTGATTATAATGTTGGAGTTACTGGGACGAGAGCTAATGGATTATTCCAAAGATGCATCAATTACTTCTGAATGTACATTATTGAACAGTTTTTCCTCAAAAACATTAATTATCTGAACACATAAAAGAGTGAACCAGCTGAGTGTGGTGGTACATGCCTGTAATCCCAGTACTTGGGGGGAGGCTGATGCAGGGAAACTGAAATCTGAGACCAGCCTGGGCTACCATGAGCTCAAGACCAGCCTGGATTGTGTAGCAGGATCCTGTCTTATCTGCTACACATACACCCAACACACACAAAGAGTTGTGAACCCAACTACAGTGAATTTCAGTGTGAAAACTATCACAGTGAATACTACATTGCCATCTCTCCCTCTTAGAATCTCCCCCAACTTCCAGCATACTTATCCCAAAGTTCTGAAGCAGGTCAGAATCCTGCTGGTATCTTCAGTTGTGCTGGCCCAGCTGCCTAGATGTCCTGATTTCAAGGTCATTTTGACCTTGAGGAAGAGTGCAGAAGTTGCGCGGTAACAGACCTGGTGAAGGTGGGAGAGCAGACACTAATAGTTTTATGGGCCTGAATTTCTGTTGGATGGGAATCCAACAGCAGCATTCACTGAATTTCTGATCACACTTCCAAAAAAGAGGATTTAACTACCAAGGGGACTGAATTATAATTGCTATAAAAAGTATATATTATCACTAGTAGTGAGGGTTTATGTGCTTTATTCATTATAGGAAAAAAAAAGGCAAAAAACAAATGGATGATTTTTTTCTCTTTTTTTTTGGTACCAGGCATTGAACTCAGGACCTTGGGCTTGTGAGGCAGGTGAGGCACCACTGAGTTAAATCCCTGGCCCAAAAGGTAAATTGATTTAAATGTTTTTTCCAAGCTCTGAAAATTAAGCTCTTTGCCTGTGTCTTTCACAACCCTTTCATTGACACTGGAGAGTAATTTACAGTAATTGGAAAAAAATTTCTGTAAGTAAATGTTCATTTTATGATTTATAATTTTTTCAAGAAAAAAACCTGCAAATTAAGAAAAAAAGCGAATAGAATGAGAAAAGAAATCACAATTAATTATAAACTTAAAAATGTACAACTACTACATATGGCAAAATTCAGAAAATAGTGTCAACAATTTATACATTTCAGATGGCACATGTATGGTTTTTCTGAACTTTGTTTTGATCAATAATTCTGAACCACATATTCACTATTAGCTTGACTCTTAAAATGTAATTTTGGCAAACTCAGAAAAATAACAAAAGTTTATAATACTAAAGGATCAGAGGTTCAGTTCATTTTGGAAATGTAATTGAACTAGTTGCCATTGAGTAACTCTTTTTGGTACACTTCAAAAATTCCTGGGAATAAATGAGAAAATAAAGAGATCCTTTCTAAAAAAAAAAAAGAACAAACAAAATAAAGAGAGAATGAAGAAAGGCTTATAACTACTTAAATACCCCCACTCAAGTTCATAATTTGGCTTCGTGACAAATCACTATTTAATATGTAGAAAGATAATTGCAAACAACTTGTATTTATAGCAAATGAAATATCGTTGCTTCTTTTTATGATTTTATAGTAGCGATTTTACCATTTTATTTTATCTGCACGTGTTGAGTGTTCAGTATAAGATGCCTACATTGCTTAAGGGAAGTTGGTACGCCCCATAGCACATTTGATCCCCTTCCCATCCCCTTACCTTTCTCTGCACCCCCGTCTCTCCAGCCCCTTCCTTTGTTTTTGCACAGTAGGTAATGTTCATACTCTTGTGCAGAGCTGGTACATGTACATCACAAACCCTCTCTACCCCTCTCTCTATATCTTTGTCCCCTTCTCCTTTGAGAAAGATCTGTCTCCCTGCTTCTTATTATCTTTTACGTTTTTCATTATTTGACTCTGCATTTCTCATATAAGAGAAACTGTGTGACATTTAAGCTTGTGTGTGTTTTTCACTTAACATTATGATCTTGAAATATTTTATTTCACCTGCAAAATTAACACAATATTATATGTACTGCTTGCCTTTTACTTTTGTGTATGATATAATTTAATTTGTAGTTTTTGGTACTGGGGGTTATACTCAGGACCTTGTGCTTTCGAGGTAGGTGCTGTGCCACTGAGCTAAATCCCCAGCCCTATGATATAATTTAATGTCTAAAAGTTTCTCCTTTTATGTAATACAATTGATCAGTGTTCCTCTGTGCCTTATGATTAGAAAGTAAGAGCTTGAGCCAGCCATGGTGGACTATAATCTCAGCATTTGCAAGGCTGAAGCAGGAGAATCACAAGTTTGGGACCAGCCTCTGTGCAACTTAAAGATGTGGCATGACTCTCTCTCTCAAAAAAAAAAAAAAAAAAAAAAAAAAAAAAAAAAAAAAAAAA
>NW_022900950.1:77948951-77961822 GCF_012274545.1 Fukomys damarensis | reverse complement strand
AAAAAAAAAAAAAAAAAAAAAAAAAAAAAAAAAAAAAGAAAAAGAACATACCCGGGGACATAGCTCAGTGTGAAGACCTTGGGTTCAACTCCTAGAATGGGGGGGAGGAAAAAAAAAAAGAAAAGGCTTAATTGAGCACCAACTATTGAGAAATGTAACTTTAATTTCACACAAATGCTATGTGGAAATCAAATTTGAATATGAGTGTGTTTCTAAATGGCTCTCCTGCTTTCTTATATATGACTTGTAAAAAAAGTAACAGAATTTAGAATGTGTTATTATTCGATTACTAATATTTTTGTACTGTGCACAATGTCACATTCAATAAATATATTTAGTAGCTGACTTTAATTCTATGTTGATTAACACTGACTCTGACAACTCCATTCTTAGAAGGTTTTGACAGCTTCTTGTATGTCTGTATAACTGCGATTTGATTTTACTTAATTTCTTACAGAGGAGTCAGACTTTAATAAAGAGAGCTATATCTTTGAATTTTTTTGTAGAAATAAACATGCAGGTCATATTTTCTAAGTATGCCAAGAGAAGAGCATTCCTTTGCCTTTGCATATAAATCATTACTTAGCGGTGCATACAATTGTAGTCTCATAGTCATTTTCCCTAAAAACTGGATGTGATCGTATTGATGGAATTACCTCGTAGTATTGTATGAAGAAATGTGAGGTCTCAGTGTTCCACTGACACCAGCACTATTTATTGTTTATGGTGTATTGGAGCTTGTATGGGATTTCTGTTTTGTGGAGGTATTTTGATATTATGTAAGAAAAAGATCATGTTGGATTTGGGAAGACAGGGGATATTGATAAATTAAGAGCTAATTCTCAATTCAGTGGCCTGGAGGGGTGAAGCCACAAGGTACCGGGCAGAGCTGTGAGTCAGAGAAGCTGGGTCAATTGGGTTGGGGAAATGGTTCTAGAAGATTCACTCTAAAGTGGAATGTGGGGCCCTATGGGAGGAGAATATGATAATAATATGAGAGAGAAAGTAAGGCAATGTCCCTCGTCTTTTTAAAACTGTTATACAGGTACACAAGTGTTATTATAGGCAGGTTTGTGCATGCACACAACACACTGTGATCATTCTCACACACACAGCCCACCTGTCATATGGCAGGGGGTGATGGATATGTGTGACACCTTGTGAAGATGGAGAAGAGAGTAGGTTTGGGGTGTCAACCTGCGAGGGAAAGACTGAAGTTTCATAGTAAGGAGATGCTCTGTCATGCAGCAAGATGAATGAAAGAATGTCTTCGGTGTGTGGTGTTGGGGGGTTGTTTCTGATGACTTCTGTTTCTCGCACTGAAGTTTGAACTTTGCTTGTTAATCAAGAAAAGATAGAAAAAGAAGGATATGGATTTAAAAAGCCAAAATAAGATGAGGCATAACCTGATTAGAAAATGAGAAAAATCCCACTAGAGAAACAGAAGAATTGTTGGAACTGACACATTTAAATTGAAACTCGTGAATACAGTTGTACTTATATGAATATAAGTATAATTACAGATTATGTATTTTCTTCCATAAAGGACCCATGAATAGAAGGAATACAGGGGTACCTTGGTTCACAAACTAAATTTGTTCTATGATTCTAGAAAGGATCCACTTTCATGTTCATGTGGGAGAGATGGGCTGAGGTCCTGTTCATCCCAACACAGAGCTGGCAAACAAACAAAATTCTGCCAAACTCTTCGGTTTGAGAACCAAATTGCACACCAAAGCGTTTGTAAACCAAGGTACCATTGTACGTGTGCTGTCACCTTAGAGGTAGTCATATCTGACCCTGGCTGTGTGTTGTTTAATCAGTCAGAATACTGAAAGCAGAACAACGAAAAAATGTGGCTCAGTTTGAGCGATCTCTAGGAATTACCCCAGCCTAAGGTTTTCCCTTCCTATTTGTTCGTGTGATTTCTGGATTTACCGGATGGGATGATTTCACCTGTGTGAACTGCAGTGATGCATGTTGTTGTGTATGAAAGTACAGGTATTGATAGTTCTTGATAAACTTGAATTTTCTGTATAGTGAAAGTTGGAAAATACCTTCTTACTGTTTGTTTTTATGAGAATCACCTAACAGCTAAAATAATAGTATCCCAAAATCCATGCTGCCTATAAGATAGAATAATGGTACCATGGATCGAACTCAGGTCCTTGTGCTTGCAATGCAGGTGGCGGAACCACTGAGCTAAATCCCCAGGCTAAGACAGGATAATGATAAAATATTAAAGGCATGAGACAAAATATTTTGTACAGAAATTATTCATAGACCAATAACCTAGAATGGAAAATATTTTAAGAAATAATGGAATCTGTTTTACATATATTCTAAAAATATAACATATCAAACTTGTGCCCCAAACTATAACATTTTAGACTAGATCCATATGAATTTGTTGGATAGCAGGTTTTATATTAACACTCCTGGTCACGTTAATATTCATACTTTTCTCTCCTGATATAGTTAACAGAACATAGAGAAAATGTTTCAAATAGTTTTATTAAATGCTAAGGATTAAGGTCTTTAGAAAAACTATAATGTTATTTACTACACTGCCACGAGCATATCTAAATTTGGAATTATAGCATTTATTCAGCATTTTGGAAATTAATAGCATTATTCATCATTCCATAGAAATTTTCTTCAAAACTGCCACTTGTTCCCCTAAGATCAGAGTTGAATATCTACTAGATAAAAATTTTGTAGATATATTTCCTTCTCAGTGGCTTTCACTTCATTTAATTCAGACCAAACTGCTCAGATGAATCCCCTCCACTTATCCTACTACTACTACTACTACTACACACACACACACACACACACACACACACACACACACACACAGAGGAGGGTTTTTTTTAGAAAATCCCTGATTTGTGTTACTAGCTCTTAAATTCAGAGTGTTTGAGCAAAAAATGATTCATGATAATGAACTTAAAGAGTTTTTGAGAACTCCTCCTGGCAATGTTTATAGACAGTGTTTATATTCAAAAGTGAAAGTAAAATTCAGAAACGACTAGACTGCTTCGACTGGTAGTTCCTTCATCGGGCAGAGTCTGAATCTCCTGGTCTGTATCATGTGGTTGCCTGTGATTGGCAAAAAATTGGCTGCTTCTGATTGGCTTAGGTCTAGCTTTCTGTTATGGAACACACAGTCTCTGAATTAGGATTTGGTTTGTAGTGGCGCTCTAATGGAGAGAGCCTTAGACAGATGGCCCCTTGCTTGTTTAAATTCAAAGTTGTGATTCCTTAGTGCCTTGATTTTCCTTATCTTACTCTGTCCTCTCCCTTGGATGATTGACTTTCCCCCCATCTTTATTTTATCATTCAGTGACTTCATAGTGAACAGTGAACTCAGTCTTGTTTAGTTTGAGGATTCCAAAGGTTAAGAGAAAATAATCAAAATGTATTAATACATAGAATGTCTGTAACATGTTTTTTTCATGATTCAGTTATAAAATTAAATCGAGAAAGATCAAATTGCATTTTCGAATACCATGATTGGGTAGATTTGCCTGTTAGAAATTTCTTTTTTATTTCAAAGACTTTAAGAACTTGTTTTGAAAGAAACACAAGGCTGTTTGTGTCAAGTGTTTGGTTAGGGCCTGCGCAGAGGAAGGAACTGCTCAGCCTTGCAGAGCAACATGTTCCTGTGTGAAGTTGCGGTATTCTCGCGGGATTTCTAGCCTGTATCTCAGTAAAAGCACCAGACCATCAATAACTCTAGTCTCCCTACTGACAAGCCACACTGTGTTCCACTTCAGAAATTCCCAATAACGAACTGAAAATATTCTTAGAATCAACACTACATAAAACGAGAAATTTTATTTTTTCCTTTTCTGATTAACCATAACAGAGGAAGAGAGAATACACAAAGGATATTGAAAAGCTTTAAACTTTAGAGAGTTGCTTTCAAACCATGTTAGCCCACTTTATTTGTTATGCAAATTTATTTTATTCAGTCTTTGTCAAGAGGGAAAATAATTGCTGCATAGTCATTAAAAAAATCACTACACAAACCATATGTGCTGGTAAATAGTTGTAATCTCAGCCCTTTGGGAGACTGAGACAAAAGAATTTCTTTCCTAAAGTTCAAGCCTGGCTTGGGCGACCTAGTGACTCAGGGGACCCAGTCTCAATGTAAAAAGTGTTGGTGCTCTATTTCAATGCAAAGGCCCTGAGGTCAGTCCCAGGTAATAAAAAATAATCACTGCACAATGGAATCTTTGACTCAGGTAGATGACAGTCCTACATATTTCTATGTGATTAAAATGCTTGACACAGTTATTTGTGTAACAATTTGTTTTAGGTGATTTCCCTCTCAAAAATCTTGGAAAATCTCATAAAATGTTTAAGATAACAAATTGCTGCATGACATTTAAATCATTTCAAAGAAAGATGCTCAATACTTGACATAAGGAGTTTATAATTTATCAATCTGCTCCCGTGTATGTAAAGTAAAAGTTTGATATATTTAAAAAAACCAATGCATTAAAAGTTTGTTCCAGACAAGGGGAGTGAGAATAGCAAAAATAGGAAATGTTTTGCTGGTGATAAAGTGTCTTTGTCATGTTTGATTTGTCTCCAGTCACACACTCTTTGTTGTGTTTGATGCCAATTGTCTTAACCTGGAACTCAGCCTCCTTTGGTCATTGTGCTCACCAGGTGCTCCTGGCCTGTCTCCCATTTCTCCAGAAATCATCTGTCTCTCCATTTCTGCTCCTTCTCAACCTCCTTCTCAGGCTCCTATTCATCCACCTGTTCTTAAGTGTGCAGTTTTCGGAGAGGTTCTGGGCCAAAACCTCTTCACTGCTCACTTTCAAGTTCTTCTGTGATGGTAACTGTCACTTGCCTCCTGACAAGTCTCACATTTGTCTTCAGTTGCCTTTCGGGGAGAATTTAGGACTTGTCATTGTAATAAATGATCTATCTAGCAAGTTTACAGCTTTGTTTTACAGAGTTCAAAGCCTCTGAGAAAAAAATCACCTCTTCCTTGTCATGATTTCTAGTTCAGTGAAAGTTTACTTTCCCCATCCAGTTGTAATATGCAATCTAGAAACTAGACTCATCCCAAACATCACAGATGTAACTACTCAACAAACTCTATGAATTCTGTTTTTGAAACCTCTTATTTCTACCTGCTCTTTCACTTTTGTGCTGCCACTGTCTGTGGTCACACACTGACTTCAGAGACCTGAAGACAGGTAGTTACTTCCGTGCTCTGGTCCTGTTCCCCCCTCAGGGAGTCTTTCCCCAGCAAGACCTGGAATGTTGCGAGTCACTGGGTGGGTGGGGCCTCACTGGTGGGAGATAGAATACAAAGAATACCACTGGTCACAACACAGGAATCTGTCATTGGGAAGGTGAAACAGAATGGGACCCTCCTGTTTTTTTCAGGTACCAGGGATTGAACTCAGGACCTTACACTTGCGAGGCAGGCACAGTGCCACTGAGCAGAATAGGATCTTCTAACCAGCAGAGAGTGGGTGCAAAACTGAAGATATGGGATGAAAAGGAATTAGCTCCTATTCTTCATTCATTCTTATATTACTGATTCTATGTTATATTTATTTTACAATCGAATAGATTGACGTTTTAGTTTAGCACATAGATCATTAAATGACTAGTGATCACCATATCACACTGCACTATTAGTATTAAAATATACACTGTATTCAAGATGTAGAAATAACTTCAACTATGTATTACAATGGTATTCATTCAAATGAATTATTACTTGTACTTTTTAATGCCTGTATTGATATTCATCGAGAATTTTCTGGAGCTCAAAGGACCCAAGAGAACTAGAAGAAACATCTTAGAGAGCCATCTATGGGTCATGTAAGTTGTACAGAGAAACTAGACAATGCTTCTCACTTAACAGGAGTTCGCAGCTGGTTAGAGAAGACGCACTCCAAGAAAAGGAGATAAGAGGAAAGCTCCGCTCCGGGGAAGAGTGCTGTCCATGGTGCTGACCACCTCTCCCTGAGAATCCCAGGCATCAGTGATGAGGGTCTCACTTCCCAGGGTGGACTGCTAGCAGTTTGTCCTAGTATCTCCTGGACTGTCTCATCTGCTCCAGGAGGAGGAACAATTCCAGCAGCCAAGGAATCTAATGGGGCTATTTCCTTGGTCAGAAATACGGTCCCAAAAAAGGTGGAACTGATTTTACAGAAGGCGACCCATAGCCACATTTACCTGGCTTTAAATCTTGCTAATAAGAAATATCTTTGGGCCAGGATTTAGCTCAGTGTTTCTGCTTCCTGCCTCATGAGCACAAGGTCCTGAGTTTCATTCCCAGTACCAAAAAGAAGAAATGTCATTGAAAGAAACCAAGTATGATCATGTGGGAAAAAATATACATACATATATATATTCCACATAGAGTTCATTGGTACATTCTAGGTAGACAGTACAGTTACATTCATTACTGGGATCTTGTACCTTTACATGACAGGTCTTGGTTCTCATTTTTTCTCCTTGTCCCTGCACTCCCTTCACCCCCTCCTTCCCTCCCCATTTACAAACATTTTCTTTCCATTTTTTCATTTTCTCCTATTTTTTTCTTTCCCTTATTACCTTTCCCCTACCCTTCGCACTTTCCCTACACCTTTAGACCTTTTCTTCCTATTTCACATGGTCAGTTATCTCATTAGGATCTTATGTACTGTTATAGCTTTTCACACCAGAGAAACTATTCGGTATTTACACATGTTTGACTTTTTTATTTCACTTAGGAGTATATCCTCAATATGTATCCATTTTCCTATGAATGAATCTAATTTCTCATTATTTATAGCTGAGTAGTATTCCATTTTATGGAAAAACCGCATCTTCTTTATCCAGTCTCCAACTGATGGGCAAATGGGCTGTTTCGAAGTTTTAGCTATTACAAACTGTGCTGCTATAAGCATAGGTGTGCACATATCTCTGTGATATGATTCTTTTAATTCTTTTGGAAAGATACTCAGCAGAGGGCTGGCTGGGTCAAATGGAACCTCTAGTCCCAGCTCTTTGAGGTTTCTCCATATTGATTTCCATAATGGTTGCACCAGTCTGCACTCCCACCAACAATGGAGAAGAGTTCCCTTCTCCCCACAACCCCGCCAATGTTTGTTATTGAGTGCTTTCTTGATAGCAGCTATTCTTTGTGGGGTGAGATGAAATCTCAGTGTTGTTATCATCTGCATCTCTCAAATGACCAGTGATGTGGAACATTTTTTCATATACTTACTTGCTGCTTTTACTTATTTTTCTGAGAAATGTCTGTTCATTTCAGATGCCCATTTTTGAATCGGGTCCTTACATTGGGGGGAGGGTGGGGTGCTGGTTGTTTAGAATTCTTTATATATTCCAGATAATAGTCCTTTGTCTGAGGAGCAGCTGGTAAAATTTTTTTCCCCACATTGTAGGTTTGTCCCTTAGTACTGTTGATGGTTTCTTTTGCAGTGCAGAAGCTTCTTAATAAGATGAGATTTCACTTGTTGATTCTTTTTGCTAGTCCCCCTTGCTGCTGAGGATTTGTTCGTAGTCTTTTCCTATGCCAATGTCTTCAAGAATTCTGCCTAATTTATCTTCCAGAAAGTTTAGCGTTTCTGTTTTAATATTTGTATCTTTAATCCACTTGAATTTTAATTTAGTGTGTGGTGAAAGATATGGGTCTAGTTTAATCGTTGGCAGGTTGAGATCCAGTTTTTCCAACACCATTTATTAAAGAGGCTATCTTTCCTCCAGTGAGGATGGTCAGCTCCTTTTTCAAAGATGACGTAGCTGAGTGCATCTAGAGTTGTTTTTGTGTCTTCCAATCTGTTCCACTGATCCTCAGGTCTGTTTCTTTGCCAGTCCATGCTATTTTTATCACAGTGGCTTTATACTATAGTTTCAAATTGGGAATTGCTATACCCACTGCCATGTCTCTGTAGCCTAGGATGGCTTTTGTTATTCTAGGTCTCTTATGGTTCCAAATGAATTTTTGGATGCTTCTTTCTAGTTCTGTGAAGTATAGTGTTGGAATTTCAATTGGCATTGCATTGAATCTGTATAGCAGTTTTGGTAGTATGGCCATATTCACTATGTTGATTCTTCCTACAAAGGAGCAGGGGATATCTTTCCATTTTCTTATATCCTCTTTGATCTCTTTTTTCAGAGTGCTATAGTTTTCAGTGTAGAGGTCTTTTGCTTCTTTTGTTATGTTGATTCCTATATGCTTCAATTTTTTTGGATGTTATTGTGAAAGGAATTGTTTTCCTAATTCCTCTCTCAGTGAGTCTGTTACTTGAGCACAAGAAGGCTATTGATTTTTGGGTGTTGACCTTGTATCCAGCTACTCTGCTAAAAGTGTCAATGAAGTCTAGATGTCTTTTGGTGGAATTTTTGGGGTCTTCAATGTAGAGTATCTTATCAGCAAATAATTTTAACTTCTTCCTTTCCTATCTTTATTGCTTTAATTTTTTTCTCTTGTATAATTGCTGTGGCTAATGTTTCCAGAATCATATTGAAGAGGAGTGGTGATAGTGGGCATCCTTGTCTTGTTCCTGATTTTAACGTGAAGGTTTTTGGTATTTGGCCATTTAATATGATGTTGGCTGTTGGTTTTTCATAGGTAGCCTTTATTAAGTTGAGATATAGACCATCTATTCCAATTTTTTGCAGGGTTTTTATGAATGGGTGTTGTATTTTTTCAAATGCTTTTTCTGCATCTATTGAGAGGATTATATGGTTTTTGTACATGACTTTGTTAATATAGTGTATTATATTTATTGACTTACGTATGTTGAACCATCCTTGCATCCCTGGAATAAATCTAACTTGGTCAGGATGTATGATCTTCTTCATGGTCCTCTGTAGGCTGTTTGCTAGTATCTTATTAAGGATTTTTGCATCTATATTCATTAAGGAGATTGGCCTGTAGTTCTCTTTTTTAGTTGCATCTTTCCCTGGTTTGGGAATCAAAGTGATACTTGCTTCCAGGAATGAATTTGGAAGTATTGCTTCCCTTTCAATTTCATTGAAGAGTTTGAGGAGTAATGACAGTAGTTCTTCCTTAAATGTCTTGTAAAATTCAGCAGTGAATCCATCAGGACCAGGGCTTTTCTTTGTTGGTAAGTTTTTCATTACATTTTCAATTTCACTGAGTGTAATTGGGGTGTTTCAAATGTTTTTATCATCTTTGTTCAACATTGGTAATTCTTAAGTATCTAGAAATCTGTCCATTTCTTCTGTGTTTTCCATTTTATTTGAGTACAGGTTCTCATAGTAGGTATTAACAATCTTCTGGATTTGTGTTTGGTCTGTTGTGACTTTGCCTTTTTCATTCCTGGCTGCATGGATCTGAGCCTTTTCTTTCCTTTTTTTGATAAGGTTAGCTAAGGGTTTATCAATTTTATTTATTCTTTAAAAAAACCAACTCTTCGATTCATTTATTTTTTGTATCATTTTCTTAGTTTACATTGCATTGATTTCTGCTCTAATCTTTATAATTTCCTCTTGTTTGAGCTTTGGGTTTTTCTTTCTTTTGTGTTTCTAGGAGTCTAAGGTTCATCATTTGGTTGTTTATTTGAGCTTGCTCTCTTCTCCTAGTGTGGGCATTCAGTGCTATGAATTTTCCCCATAGAACTGTTTTCATTGTGTCCCATAGATTCCTGTATGTTGTATTGGCATTTTCATTTATTTGTAAAAACTGTCTAATTTCTTATTCAATTTCCTCTGTGATCCATTGATTGTTCAGGAGAGTGTTGTTCAATTTCCATGTGTTTGCGAAGTTATTACAGTTTCTTATGTTATTGATCTCCAGCTTGATTGCAGTATGATCTGATAATATACAGGGAATAATTTTGATTCTTTTGCATTCATTCAAACCTGTTCTGTGAGCTAGTATGTGGTCTATTTTGGAGAATGACCCATGTGCATCTGAAAGAATGTATATTCTGATTTCGTGGGGTCAAACACTCTATAGATGTCTATTAAGTCCATGCATTCAAAAGTTTGGTTCAGTTCTAGTATTTTGTTGTTGATATTTTGCCTAGATGATCTATTTGTGAATGTGGGGTATTTAGATCCCCCACTACAATTGTATTGGTGCTTATTTGGTTTTTCATGCATCTTAATATTTCTTTTATATAGTTGGGGGCATTAATATTTGGTGCATATATGTTTATGATTGTCATCGCTTCCTCTTGAATTGTTCCATTTACAAGGATGTAGTGGCATTCTTTGTCTCTTTTAATCAGTTTTGGTTTGAAATTTACTTTGTGAGTAAGACTGCTAGCCCTGCCTTTTTCTGGGCTCCTGGTGCATGGAAAATTCTTTTCAATCCTTTTACTTCCAGGCTATGTGCTTCTTTTTGCACTATGTGTGCTTCATGTATACAACATAATGTTGGATTTTACTTCTTAATCCATTCTGCCAGTCTATTTCTCTTGATTGGTGAATTGAGGCCATTGACATTGATGGTTATAACTGATATGTACTGATTTATTATTGTCATATTATTGTCCTTTTGTCGATTCTTTTTAATTTTTTGCCTTCTCCTTTTAGTTTCTTGCCTTGCCTATTTGATTTGTTCTGTTGGGCCTCATGGTGTTGTCACCTTCATTGTCTTTTTCTAGGATGTTGTTTAGAATTCCTTGTAGTGCTAGTTTGGTTTTCATGAAGTTTCTCAGGTGTTCTTTGTCATGGAATTATCTTATTTCCCCATCCATTTTGAAAGAGAGTTTTGCAGGATACATCAGTCTAGGTTGGATGTTGTTTTCTTTTAGTACTTGGAATACCTCACTCCAGGCTCTCCTTGACCTAAAGGTTTGTGTTGAAAAGTCTGCTGTGATTCTGTATGGGCTTTCCTTTGCATGTGATTTGTTTCTTTTCTCTTCCTGCTTGTAGTATTTTGTTCTTCTGTAGGGTTTCTGGTATCTTAATTATTATATGTCTAGGTGTAGATTTTTTTTTTAATCATGGCTAGTTGGAGTCCTATATCCCTCACTTATCTGTATGTCAAGTTCTTCTCCTCTGTTTGGGAAGTTTTCTGTCATTACTTCTGTGAACAGTTTAAAGTCATTTACATTTTCTCCTGCTACTTCATGGATTCCTATCAGTCTTATGTTATTATTCTTTGCATCATCTAGGAGTTGTTGGATTGATTTCTCATGATCCCTATTGTTTTTAAGAGACCTGTCTTTTCATGGTCACTGACTGCAATCTTATATTCTATATCTGAGATTCTATTTTTGCATTCTTTTATTCTGTTATGTACACTTTCAATGGAGTGTTTAATCTCTTGGACATCTGTTTGAATCTGTTTCATGGATTCCATTTCTTTCCTATGTTGGGCATTTATTATTTCCATTTCTTTCTTATGCTGGGTCTTCATGGCTTCTATCATGGTCCTGAGATCATCTATTTTTTTTTCAGTTTCTCTTCTAGAGTCTCGAATCATAACTTTCATTTTGCTCAGCATCTTCATGGTTATTTTGGAAATTATTTCTCTTTTGAATTTTTCTAGAGCCTGATTCCTCTGTTTTGTTACTTCCTGTGCTTTGAGTTCAGGGTGTCCTGGTGATTCTCTATCAGCCTTTTCATCCTCATTTTCCCTACTGTTTGCCATTGGTGAACTGGAAGTCTGTCTTTGTCTGTTAAGTTTTTTCTCATTTTTATTTTTGTTGTTGAGTTGTGCTTGGTTTAATTTTTGGGTTATTATTTAAATCTTCCTGATATAATTGTGCTTTAGCTCTTGTGACTCTAATGAATCAGACATTCTCACTTTCATAATATCAGAGAAAACAGGTCTTTAAATCAATCACAATCCTTTTTCCCAATTCATACAGTGAGCAACACAATATGATCAAGCATAACTTGTAAATTGACCATGTGTGGTAGTCATTAGTCTATCACCTTTAAACCATTTGAATTAAATTAAAATCAAGAACCAGTCCAAAATATGTTTGCAGTGAATAAACTTTTCAATGTAGCATATTTGCCATTTAGGATTGGGGCTTAGACAGAGTTAGGATAAGAGGAGTAGATAAGTAAAAGATTTGGGGAAGGTTTCAAGTGAAGCCAGAGGACATAGAATGACCACACAATCTTTAGGAACTGTTAAATTCAAAAGGGATAGACAGAGTAGAAGTACAAGGACAATAATATGTCCCCTTAACAGTAATAGGGGTTCGCTTTCCCTTGAAACTATTGATGCTAGAGTGAGGTAGAATGACATAGAAAAGAACATAAAGGAAAAAGAAAAAAATGATAAAAGAAGAAATCTGAGTTAGGGCAGAAACACAAAGGGAGTTGAGGAATAATATGGTGGAGCAAGAGACTGAGTTGGAGAAAGAGAACAGAAAAAAGAAAATTTGCAGAGTGGAATGAGGAAAAGAAAAAATAATTTGAAGGGACTCTTTCAGACTATATCTCTGCTGTCGTAATATACAACGTGCACAGCCATGTACAGACCCAAGTCCCCTGATCTCAGCTAGCTGATGGTAGACCCCTGAAATTCAGACTGACCTTGGGCCTTAAGGCCCGGAATGAGTTCCCCCACCTCCTGCAGGGTTGAACTCCACACAGTTCTAGTACAGCTTTCCCCGCCCTTTCTTTAAAGATGTTCAAAGTTGGGAGCTCAGAAAAATACCCTTTATGACCATCTCTGCCTCTGCAGAGTGGGTCCAAAGACAGGCACAATCAGGAGGTCTCGGGGGGTGGTTCAGTGGTGCCCACACGGCTACCTTCCTTGTGCTGGAGCCATGGCAATGCACTGGCAGGGTAGGGTGAGGATATCCAGTCCATGGATTTGGACTTCCTGGCCAAGTAGGCCTTCCTGGCCCTGGAGTGATGGTGGCAGTGGTGCAGGCATAGGCATATATAT
>NW_022900950.1:77825598-77948907 GCF_012274545.1 Fukomys damarensis | reverse complement strand
ATGTCAGTGAATTTATCTTGCTGGAAGGATCATTATCATTAGTTGGTAAGTCATATCATGTGCCTTAATTTGAGTGATATACTCAAGTGAATATATGCTAGCAGTATACAAAATTATGTTTGATGTGTTTGATTAAGGAATTACTAGCAATCTCAGAACACTGCACATTTTATAGTAAGCTTTTGAGAAAGCTTAAGGTGATCAAATAATTTCTCATCAATAAATGTGAGAGACATTTATGGTGCACATTTATAATTCCAGCACTCCAAAATGCTGAGTTACGAGGACTGCAAGTCAAGCCCAGTCTGAGTAATTTAGCAATTTAGCACGGACCTACCTCAAGATAAAAAAACAGAATATGGCTGCGGTGTAGCTCAGTGTGAAGACCCTGTGTTCAATTCCTAGTACAAAAATATTCCCAAAGAAACAAAAACAAAACACTTTGCTTATGAAAATTTAAAACAGAGAAGCCAATCAACTGAAGATCTCTAAACACTTTGAGCTATTTTTTTTCTTTTTGTCTTTTTTTTTTTTTTTTTGGTACTGGGGATCAAACTCTGGCCCTCGCACTTCAGTGTCAGGCTGTGGAACCACTGAGCCAAATCTATGGCCCCTCTTTGATCTATCTTAATTGCAGTGACTTAATTTTTAATAGTCACGAATGATGAGTTTTGCATTACTTTTCACCTGGGATTTATTTCATGTGCAGGAACACTGATTTGAGGTGAATGGCTGTAAGTTGAGCACTAACATTATCATTAGGTGTGAGGAGTTGTTAAGTATCTTAAAAATTCTGAGATAAGTCTTCTTTGGCTAACCATTACTACTTCACTAGATTTCTGTACAAAAGGAGTTGTTTGAAAATGAACTGAGTAAATGGAAAGACCATGGCATATGTTAAATTTTGTTTCCATTTGCATATCCTAGTGTATACCTGTGCTAGTATAGATGTTAGCTTAAACTGATAGACCATGATTCACTACCTAAGGTAACATTTTCCAAAGTGATCTAGTGATCTTTGCAAAGTCCTTTTTAGATATGACTTTTATGGTCATATAAGTTTAGAAAATACTATATACTGTATCTGCACTTGACAAGGTTATGCACGGCAGGCTTCAAGTAGCTGTGCAGCAAACAACCTAACACTATTCATCACAGGCTTTCTGAAGTTACATGATCCAGAAAACTTTTCCCACCTAGTGCCTTCCATATCTGTTTTAATTTAAAGGGCCAATAAGCAGGGGGATGTTAAATATTTGAAGGTCATGTCCTGTGTAAAGCTAAAATAATAGTTTGCGCCATTATATACAGCAACTGGGTTTGACTTTCAGACTTTGAAACATTTAATATAAAAAACCCAAAAAGCGAACACACACAGAGAATATGTACTGAGCAACCTATGTTGTGATCAGCATGTATGGTGAGTGTTTACACTTTAAAATTTTATTGCAGTTTAAAAAACACATTGACATTGTTCCTCCTCAAAATACATCCCCCTGACTCAGACACATGTGTCCCATCGTTCCTGTCACTTTCTGAAGCACTTCTGGGAATGCTCTCTTGTCAGCGTCTGCCAGGTGTGCAAAAAAGTACAGTGAATGCTGTGCCAGGTGCCATCCAACAAAAGAAAAGTACCTTCTTCCTCAGATCTAGGACCATGTGACTCCTGGCTCTTCTTTAAGTTAAAAGCACCATAAAAGATAACATTTTGAGCTGATTCAGGACACCAAAGCAGTCCCGACTGTGCACCTAAAGACACTCACAAAAGAAGATGACAGGAAGTGCTTCAGAAAGTGTTAAAAATGAAGGGATAACTGTATTTGGAAGCAAGGAGGAGTATTTGAGGGCAATTACTGTAATTACGGTAATACATCCCGTATTCCTAGGAGTGATGAGTATAACTGTGTGGTGGAGATGAACAGAATAAGAATGAAATGACTACAGCAAGCCTTCATCTAGGGTCAGTTATAGAGAATGCATTCTGATGGAAGCTAGTGAAATGCTTAGCTAAATGGTGTGGAAGGAGAATTTCACTTAAATCGGATCATGGGTGAGGTCCTGAAGAGAAAGGCAAAGCTCCTGTGTGGTTGGTGGGAAGCAGATTTGAACCTGACAGTTGTGAAATCTCCAACTGGGAATAATGAGTGAAACTCAGCAGGACTGAAAAGAAATAGGGTCTTCAAGGGTAAGGCAAGCTCAGGAGACTATTTTTTGTTGTGCAATTTAAATATCCCAACATCTACACACACTTAACCAGTCAGTCACCTGTGTTCAGAATTCATCTCAGCTATCTTTCACTTTAAACACTAATTATTCCTGTCTAGACATTTAGCTGGTGGTGTGCATGGTTTTAGCAAAGCTTGCTAAATATTTTGAGTTTGATTCCAAGGAACAGAAAGTCTTTGTGTGGCTTCCTAGCCAATGAAGGGAGAGCGACATGAAAAACATGCAGAAGTGTTTCAGCCAGAGTTATCCCTGGACATGTGCCTTCCTGTAAACACCCAATTCCTTTTGTGAATCCAACTGCTCCCACCTGTAGCCTCAGTTCTACAAATGCTGCCAAGTTTTCTATTTTAGGATAGGACAGTAAAATACTCCAGAGCAAATTCCATGTAACCTCTGTTAGCATAATACATCTCAGGATAAGCCTTTAGAGAGATAATTAAGATATTCACATATGATAAAATAAAATTTATTATTATTATTGTTGTTATTATTTTCAATCTGCATTAATTATGAATTTTGAAGACAATTCAGAGCAGGGGATTTAGCTCAGTGGTTCTGCCACCTGCCCTGCAAGTGCAAGGTCTGGAGTTCGCTTTCCCATACTACCCCCCCCAAAAAAACACCAAAAAACAAAAACACCAAACAACAACAGCAAAAAGACAATTCAGATGAGGCTGTGGTATAATTTAAATTTGAATTACCAAAGGTAGAGATATTTGTGAACAAAGTAGTACACACAATGGAAACACAGGGGAATAACATGATTCTTCTATGAATAAGATAATTTTAATCATGAAAAATTCATCTACGCTATATCTTTAAACCTTAAAATACTTGTCTGAATATGATAAAACTTATAATTTTGACACCATGCATGTAAACTTGTTTCCATTATTACTTGGCAATAATAAAAACATAATTCTATAATATATTCAATAATTGTTAATTCTTTCCAATTTTAATACATCTGTCACTTATTTTGGGCAAATTAAGTGAGACATCTTTTGCATTGTTTTCAAGGCAAGTTATGTGAAGAATTCTGTACAAATTTAATGAATTACTATAATAAGTAAAAATAGATATGAAGGTCCAAGTTGGTTTTTGTCAATTACCTTCTTCTAGAAAGCCAAGCTGAATCTGCTGTGAGAAGCATTTGGAGGTAGGGTGCTGTAGTTTTTCTTGTTAGGTTGTACAGGCATGACAGGTTCAAGCCTGTGAATTTAGTTTCAGTAATGGCAATTCTACAGTCTTAACAAAACGAAAGCATTTTGAACTGCTTAGGCAATAAGGCTGTTGTCTTGGCTGTGTTTACATAGCAAAAGCCTGGTCCCACAGACCACAATAACCAATCTGTCCCCAAGATTTGGTCCTTACTCTGAGTGGAAAGAAGTTGGTGCCTGTAATCTTGCCACACTGTAGAGTACTCATGTATTTATTTATGTCCAGCTTAGGTCCTTAAGTGATTTGAACTGCCATACAAACTCAAAATATATAGTAAGAATATGATACAAATGTCAAAACCAGAGAGTGCAATACAGGCAGATGTGCACAATGGAGAACCCCATAAAGTTATTGGGGTTACACCTAAATTTTGGCTCTAGGTATCTTCATAGAAACAGAGAGAAAGAAAAGGAAACAGAGAGAAAGAAAGGGAGACACAGAGAGAAAGGGAGACAGAAGAAGGGACAGGAGAAGAAGAGAGGGGAAAGAGAGAGGGAGGAGGGTGAGGAAGGAAGGAAGGAAGAAGGAAAAAGAAGGGAGGGAGGAAAAGGAAGAGGGAGGTAGGCCATTAGAATTAAGATCGGCAAGTCAGAATTTAATGATACTTTTTGCTACCTGATGGAAAAACATGTCCACGTGGAAGCAGATAAATATCCTTGGGGCATCCCTAAGTGACAGGAAATGTTCAGCTTCATACAATTTTCCTAACAGTTTCGGCAAAGTTGTCGGTTCATGACGAAGGCAATTTGGCAATAGTCTAAGTGCACACTCTCCGTGGCTGGGCTCAGCAAATTGCACTGAAGGAGCTTCCTGGAAACCGCATTTCATTTTCTTGGTGGTGCCCTTAAGACCCAGAGTTTATTTATAAAATTCACTATTTCTTTGATATACTGCGGGATATCAGGGCCTATAAATATAATTAGCGAAAAAGCACCAACAATAGTCCACAGCACAGTAAAAGTAAAAAGCATGTACAAATCATAAGAATGCTGACTTAGATTAACTGGTTTATTTGAATTAAATTGCACTTCCTTACAGTAGGCTTTATTCTCTATATTATTTTATCTGCATTTCACAGTTTATTACAAAGCTGGGAAATGTTAAAGGAGACTGCCAGATGATAGCTGTCTGTGCTCCTGCTCAGCTGGCTATTACAGAGAGCCTTTCTGATGCTCCATCTGTCACACTTGGTGCATTTTCTGCATTAAAGCATATCTCATACGTTTCCATTTGGGGAATGGGAGAAAATTTGGCTTCTGAGTTATTTCTCTTTAATCTTCTGAAAGCTTTTAAAAGATGATTAATTACATATCACTCAGACCTATAATCTTTAGCAGATAAAAACTGTAAAAGCCATTTTTCTGCTGCTGTTCATTTTATATGAATTACTTCAAAATAAATCTAGATTTTTCTTTGTGTTTGAAGAATTATTTTCAAAGACTTTGCTGGCTTTAAATCAATTTTCATCCACATAATAAGTGCTAAGAATGAATCTTTCTGGGTAACTCTAAATTACATAGCTTTTTAATCTGGATCAAACTGCTTACTAAAAGAATAGAATGATATTAAGTTACCTTGGCAGTACATGTTGCTGAAGAGTTTGAAAAAAAATGTGCTTTCTGGCTATTCTTGGAATTCAGAGACCTGGAAAGAAGAGTTCCAGTGTACCAGGTCTCTGCCAAATGCCCTGTGTAGACAGTAAGCCAAGGCCCCATACTGCATCCTGCACATTGGCCCTCCTTTCTCTGTAGACCATTGATCTACTCATAAATACCTGACTTGGGCATAAACAACTGAGTAGACTAGGTAGTGATCTATTTCTGTAGTGTATGATCTATGTTCTAAATGGAAATGTAAGTTTATTTTTTTTTGGATCATGTATGTCCTTTCAAAATTCATGTGTTAAGGGTTTTATCCTCAACTTGGCAAGGTAGGGAGCCATTATATGTTTATAAAACCTGAAACTGAAAACTTTGAAGAAGGAGAGGTTTCACTGTCTCACAATTCAGGGGGCTCAATACATGGTCATCTGGTTGCAGGCAGAATATCATGATACAAGGGCATGACAGAGCAAGGCTGTTTGGTTCATGGGGGCTGGGGAGCAGAGCAGGAGAAAAGTGCCAGAGAGGAAGGGGCCAAGGTTCCATATATAGAACCAAAGCTTGTGCCTCCACGATCAAGAGAGACACACCTAGAAGTTTGCTTTGTGAATTCTCCGAGTGTTGCTCGTCCAGCCACGCTCGCATACTATGATTAACAGTAACAACGGAGGCCATCTCAGTGAATGGCAAGACCCTGCCCCTTTCTTTTTTTTTCGTTTGCTGGCCAGCATTGGGCAAGCAGCCTCGTCTCCCACTGTCGTGTGTGCCTTTACCACAGGCCCTGAAGAGTTGGGACTGGCGACCTGGGACTGAAATCTCCAAGGCCCCTCGATGAAAGAAAATTTTCCTCTTTTCAAGTTGATCATCTTAGGTTTTTCTCAGTCATGGAGCTAACAGAGTAAATAAACAATCTCCTTGAGTATCTAGCCATTTACATTGAGAAGCATAAGACCTCAGTCAGACCTGAAAGAGATTTGAAATAAAATAGTTATGAGGGAGGAAAATGTTATAAGATTTCAAAGTGAAATATACAGCAATATACAAGGAAGCAGATAATTCATCAACAGATGCAACGAATACACTAAATATAGAAATAACATGGTAAACAGAGAAAGATTGTGTGGCTTACACAGACCATATCCATGATTTTATCCTTCAGTATACATTTATTCCTTATGATCCTAGTTGGTTACACAAGGGCATTCTTATGATAAATCCTCATCTATTGGAAAATACTGGAGAAGTTCTCTGTGTTTTTGAGCTCAAAGAGCTAGGCAAAACATAAGCAGACATAAGAGACCCAACAGCATAAACTGAATACAAAATTTCAGATGGGTATGAAAAAAGTAAAAATGAATGCAAGTGGTCAATAAAAAGAATAATGCAAAAAGTAGGCTGGTGAATATCATGTGGCCTTTACCTGGAACAGAAGCCCCGAGCAGATCCCAGTCCCTGCCCCCATCATGACATCCCTGAGATTTCAGTGTTGTCCCAGTGCTCAAAAACAGTCTGGGTTCTCATGTGGATGTTAGGAATAGGACTCATACAACACACAGAAAAATAATCTATGGATAGGGTCTGGGGCATATGAAGCATGATTAGATGTGAAAGTCCCATCATCAGAGGTTAATGTCAAAGCAGAGAAACTGGAAAAGGAGCTTAGACTCGGGTAATCGGTCTCTAAAACCCTGGTACTGGAATCAGTATGCCAGGAGCTGTAAATATGAAATACTAAGAGAGGTGAGCAGTCAGCACTGAGACCCATCTCCCAGGATCTCATACGTTAATCAGGACTCACCCCGTGTGAAGTTCTGGAGGGAACAGTCCTCCAGAGTTGCTCATGGCCCTCAGCAGCTTTCATGAGTTTCAGAGAAGAGCAGACTCCATAGCAGTGAAATCTTCGGTGCCCTCACCCTCCTCTCTCCCTCTCTCCCTCCGTCCCTCCCTCTGCTTTGTTCATTGTTCATATTTTTTGCCTTGACTCCTTGATGGCCCTTGTTTATTTTCTTAAACTCAGCAAGTCTCAGGACTACAACTTTACAACCCTCTCCTATGAGAATTGTACTTCTTGTTTCCCAGTGCACACCAGTTTATTCATCCAAAAGTGAAGCACACCTGGCCTGTTCCTCCTCCTGAAGACTTGGTGATGCCAGAGCCTTCCTCTCTTAGGAAGGGAAGCAAAGGAATTTAGACTTTGGAGTTAAGTGAGTGCTCATGGACAGAACTAAATCCTCAGTGGAAAGAAGTTCAGCAAGGGTTAGAAGATCATGAAAAAATGTTATTAGAATGGCTGTTTACTCTTCCAACCGGAGGGAACTAGTAACTTTAAAGAGAAAAACATGGTAGGAAAATCCATGAACCATTGAGAAGAAAGTCAGGGAATGAATCCTTGAACAGTGTGACAGGGTCTATTTTATTACTATTCATTAATTAAACTGATACGCAGAGAATTTGAAAGTCAATGTAAAAAATTATGATGAAACTTTATGTGGAAGGTCTATAAGTGTGTTGTCCTTTTTCCTTTGTCCCAGTAAAAATAACCTCTATTGAAATTATCATCAACTGATTGATTATAATACTGAAGTACAATGCTTATAATAATTCAGTAAAGTAATATTATATAGTATTATTCCTTTCATAAGTGTGGAGTGAGAGCAGCTAGCTTCAAACATCAAAGATCACATTTCCAAGCACATGCACTTAAATATTCATAATTGTGTCACACACATATACACCCTCACACACAGATGCACACACAAATGGTACTGAATGTAAATGAAATTTCTTCAGGGGGCATCAGATGAATCTTTAAAACATTATTTCACTCTATGTATGCATAAAAATGTCTCCATTTTTGTACAATGTGAATATAGAAATAGAAAATCTTCCACTAATTTTAGAGAAGTCATTTTTTAACAAATTTCTGACAACTATATGCTTATAATCTAGAAGATATTAAGATATTGTCAAAAGACTTTTGGATGCTAGAGAAATAATGAGATTTGCTAATAGCATTCCAGAAGTGGTTATTGATTTTGCAATCATTTAACTTCATTGAAATCTTAAGGATGAAAGCAGAATTATATTTCAGAACTAGAACAAAATTAAGCAATGCATTTCAATACACAATTTTCTAGTAACATTACAATTTTAATTTTTTAGGTCCAAATTGTCTACTGATGTACATCATAAAGTACAGTGTAGAAACCAATATTAGATTTTTCTCTTACAGAAATTAATTCAGAATGTGACCTTTTAAAGGAATACCACATCATGACCTTACAAGTAATCATACTTTTGCAATTGGCCGATTTAAAGATGTGTTTTTCAGTGAGGAGACATGACTTAGATATCTACCATTGCTTAAACTATAACATGTGCTTTCCTGAAAATAAGACCTAACTGGGAAATTATCATCCTTGAAAACTAGAGCTCAGTGCTGCAGGCCCCAGCAGCCCATCTTCGCCTTCCCTGCTGTTGCTGTTCTCCTGCTCAGTGGCCGCGCTTGTGAAGCAGGGAAGGCAACTTTAGGCTTGTGGTGGCCAGCATTTTTTCAAGGTTGAATGTTTTCCAGTTAGATCCTATTTGGGGGAAACAGGGAACACAATACAGCTCTGTATTATAAAATGGCTTGCTCTTGGTAAATGACAGAAACTGGCCCGCTATCCAGACAAAGCATTGCACTAGCTCATTTAGTGTTGAATTAATACCATCTTGTATCAGGTACACAATTGTCAACCAGCAGATTTGAGAAATTTTGTAGCCAGGTTGGGAACATGCATGAAAGCACTATTTCAAACTAAATATTTATAATTGGCTACATTTAAGAGTAAGAATTAGACTAATGTAACATGAATAACTTTCGTTTAGATTTCAGAATAAATGTCTCTAAAATGTCATGCCACTTGCAACTAATTTTTAGACTGCTCTTCTTCTGACAAGAATGAACTTATACATGAATCAGAGCTCTAGCATTGCTTTGAAATAAGGTTCTGGGGAATCACAAATTTATTTTTATATTAAATAGTAGTCTCCTGTTGTTTTCAAAACTACACATTTAAGAAATCTTTTTCTTGTAAATGGAAAGAGTTATAAATCTCTTTATTTTTAAAATGCACAGGGAGAATATATTTCTGGATGTGAATTAAAATATAATTATTCTGGGAAACAACTCACCACATTACTTCTCATATGAGACCAATCAAATCAAATCATGTTAAGATCAAAGCAATCTTATTAGATTGATTACATATTCATCAATTCTTCCAGGAATATACGTGAAAGATTTTTAAGGAAATACCAATTTCAGACCTGAGCATCACCCAGTTAGTAGACTACATTTTCATACTTTGAATTTTCTGTTTCACAGTAATCACTTCTCCTTACTTTATTTTTCAGTTAATATTAAAATGTTTAACTTATATGGAAAAGCATAAAAATGTTGTCTAGTCATGGGGTACAATTTGATATTGTGATATGTGTATACGTAGTGTAATGTTTATGTAAGTTAGACATAACTTTCTGTTCAAGCCTGTATCATTTCTTCATGGTGGAAACCTTCAAAGTTGCTTCATATGGCCTTTTGAAATATATAGCACAGAATTGTTGTCTGCAGTCACCCTGCCTTTCGGAAACGCAGCAGAACTTCCTCCTCCTGTCCAACTGTGAGTTTGCACCTACTCATCCACCCACACCATAATTCTCCGCCTTGTACTCTGCCTGAGCTCTGTTATGCTTTTCAAATATAAACACAGTATACAAATGTCAGTATAAGAGCAAATTAAAACCGAAAAACTGAAGAAAGTGACAGATTAAATTAACGTCTGTGTGTTCTGAATTTAGCAAGTGCTTTATTAATGCATAACTGTGAAATAGAATATATTCTCTTCCACCCAGTTGGAAAAAATTTATTTTGGTATTAGCCTGATGAGAATAGAATCTACAGTAGAAGGCCATGAGGAATACAGAAGATAAGAGAACCATTGCAGAGTGGGAGTATTTTGTAAGAATTGTAGGAAGAGGGCATGGTTAATTTGATCCGTTTTATAAATGCCCTAAAGAGAGGCTGACCATTAAATTAAGTTCAGGGATGTTTGCTGCTGTTGCAGCTGCCCCTCCCGGAGGAGCGAGTACATATTCGTCGCGATTTCATTCAATAGGTCACGTGGCAGATTCACCTACTTAACTGCACCTTGACAGTTAGTGGAACTGTCAGCTTTCATGTTTCGGTTGCTTCCTGAAAGAAATCAATCTGTTCTTTCTCAAGTTGCTTCAACAGTGTTCAAGGGGTAGAGGAAGACCACTCTGGTAGAGAAAGGCCACTCTGATTTTTAGAGAAGCTGGTTTTATTCCTCTTCAATATTGAACATCATAAAATATAAAACTAAATTATAATCTGCTCTAAGAGAACTATTTTACATGTTCATTGTAGTCCTTTCATCATCTAAAGATTTGCTTCTAACAGTAGCCTTCTATAAACTTTTTATTATTAAGTGATATCTGCTAATAGCGCAGACACTGCCGGCCTATATATTTTTCACTTTTCTTTTACGTTCTCTAAAACTTCAGGGTGCCCACTTTTTGTCACTTTTTTTTCTGGCCCTGGAAGTTACACCAAGGGCCTCACACTTGCTAGATAAGGGCTCTACCATTGAGCAGCACCTCTAGCTTTAGGATTCTCATTGTTTGTATGGTAGATAATAGTCAATAAACATGTCAACCAGTTTTTCTCATAGATTGAACGAGTAAATTAAAGCATTATATTATAGGACAATAAATTATTAAACATTTGACTTGCATATTGTTGCAAAAAACAACTAAAAGTAAGTTCTATTCACAAAACTCACAAGGCAATATCAAATTTGAAATACCATGGTAGCCTAGAACTTGCAATTAAATTTGTTTTAGCCTTGATTCTGTGGCTCTTTTGTACTGCTTGTCATTCCAGTTAAAAGTTGCTATGATCTATTCTCGGTGGAGGAGTGAATAACGTTACAATATGTGCTCAAATTTGGCAGTTACATTAATTTATAATAATCCTGAATACTGAATGCTTCAGTACTAGTAAAATTAATATTATGCAGGCTGTGGGAGAGAAGACCTCCAAGGATCTTGAGGTCATTTTTATCTTAGTCCTGGTCTCTCAACAAAACCCAGTAGGAGCTGTTCATAACAACTTCTGAAGAAGCAGGGTCACTTGTGTTACTCTGTGGAGAAAAGCACTCACCCTAAGGAAGACATTCAAACCTGTAACTTTTCAAGATACTCTTTGCTAATAATTACTGCAGAATACCACAGGACTTACACTAACCTAGCACAATGCCAACTACTCTGTTATGTGATATTGACAACGGAAAGCACCTGTGGTGAAGTTTTCTGCTTTTAGAACATATTTTCCATATATTTGTATCAATGGATGAGAGATTTTAAACCAAGGAATCTCCCACAGTTATTGCTTCGTACTTGAGCTCATAATTTATTTTCTAACTGAATCGTTATAATTGGCTATAGTGAAAACCTCCTTAGCTCATCAAAAGAAAATATAAATTTACCTTTACTTTGAGAAATAAAACAAAGGTAATATTTATTCTTCCTATACTTTATTTATTTATTGGTACCAGGAATTGACCTCAGGCCCTTACATTTGCAAGGCAGGCAGTGGAACTACTGAGCCAAATCCCTGGCCCGGTAATATTTATTCTAGTTATTTTCTTATTCTCTTAAAATAAAACAGTTAATTACTCTGCCTTTTCCAACATACTTAGCATGAATTATCAAATAGCAGAAGATATTTTGAGTGGATATACTTCTTCCTTGTATGATAATTTTGTACTCATTTTAAAACTCACAAGTTAATCTTGAGATTTATTAAATACATCTTTTTTCACATTAATGTTCAAACCCATACAAAAATTCAATATTGAGATATTGAATATTCTCAATCTAATATTAATTATGCTTAATTCTACTTGAATTCAGATACAAAGCATAACATTATATGTTCCAAAATCTTTACTATAAGCATTGGCATCCTGGTGTGGTACCTTCTCAGTATTAAGACATCAGACAATTCTGACATAATTTCAACTGTTTATACTTTTTTGCTATTATGAACATCATCGTAATGGATATTCTCCAACATTGATTTTTTTTTTCTTGTACCAGGGATCGAACTTGGGTCCTTGCAATTGCAAGGCAGGTGGTGGAACCACTGAGCTAAATCTCCACACCAACATTGATTTTTATCCATGTCTTTACCTATATTCCCACATTGATTTCCTGAAATAGGATTACAAGATCAAAGGTATTATTTGGTTATAACCATATTGCTTCCTATAAAGCTGCCACATCAAGGAGTAAATAGAATACATAGTCACTCCATTCTTACCACCTTGGAATGTGATAATTTGAAAAAAAATCATTATCCCATTATAGCTCACGCTTGTGTTTCCTTGTATATAAGAATACTTAGAATTTTTGTTTCTGGGATGTTTCTATTTGCCTCCTGGGTCTATTTTTCCAAATTTTTAAATCAAAAATTTAAAATTTTTAATTGACAAGTTGAAAGTAGTTTTATATATAATAAATGTTTCTTGAAATATGTATACATTGAGAAATGGCTGAATTGAACTAACATCTTCTTTCACTCATAATTATGGTTTTCTTCTTGAGAACACTCAAAAACTGTTATTAATTTTCAAAAATACTGTTAACTATAGCCACCATGTTGTACAATATATTTCTTTAATTTATTTTCTCCTTTGAATAATCCCTCAACATCCTCCCCTGTCCTATTCCTAAAGCTTCCATTCTTCTGTACTTCTATGAGTTCAACTTTTTCTTATTCCTACATAGGAATCAGATCATGTGGTTTGTTATTCTGGACCTGGCTTGGTTCACTTAACAAAATGTCTTTCAGGTTTATCTGCATTGTCCTAAATGACAGGTTTCCCTTCTTTTTGAATGAAAAACAGCATCCTTTGCAAATATATTCTTCATCCATTCATCTGTTGATGGACATATAGATTGATTCCATTTCTTGACTATTGTGAAAGTCTGCAATAAACAGAGGAGCACAAATATCTTTTCCATATACTGATTTCCCATGGACATATACCAAGTGGTGGGATTGTAAATTCATATAACAGCAATGTTTGTCATTTTTTGAAGCATCTCCATACTGTTTTCAAAAATGGCTATTCTAATTTACATGACTGCCAACAGCTTGCAAGGGTTCCCTTTCTCCATGTGCTCTCCAACACTCACTGTCTTCCATCATTTTGGTAATATCCATTTTAACAAATGCAAAATCAAATCTCATTGTGTTTCTGATTTACAACTCTTTGATGTGTAGTGATGATCATTTCTTCATATGCCTCTTGGTAATTTGTATATCTTCATTTGAGAAACATCTATTCTTTGCCCAATTTTCAATCAGATTACTTGTTTTCTTACTATTGAGTGTATTGTGTTCCTTATATATTTTGGATATTAACTGCTTATCAGATGTATGTTTTGCAAATACTTTAATCCACACTGTAAGTTGTCTTTTCACTCAGCTGATTGTTTACATTCCTGTGCAGAAACTTTCTCTTTTGATGTAATCCCATTTATTTGCTCTGTTGATTCTATCCTCTGAGATTTGTTCTTTATTTTTCTCTTTTTATACACATTTTCAAATTACTTTTCTTTATGTTCAAAGACTTTTTTTCCTTCACAGAGTAATTCTGTTTTTGGTGCTCTCTGTTGAATTGTTTATTTCATTCACTGTATTATTCAGCTCCAGAATTTCTATTTCATTTGTTTTTATTTCAACCTCTCTGTTAAATTTCCTGTTTTTCTTACTTACTGCTAATTTCATTGAATTGTTCCTATATATATTTTCTTGTGATTTCCCTTGGCTTCTTTTAGACAATTATTTTGAATTGTTAGGCAGATTGCATATTTATAGATCTTTAGTTCAGCTACTGGGAAATTATATTGTTCCTTTCTTGGTATTACTTCTCTTTGGTTTTTCATATGTCTTGTTGCCTTATTTTGATATTTGCATATATGAAGAAGTGGGATCTTAGTTTTAGACTCTGAAGATTATTTTCTTGGCTAAGCCTTTTATCACTCAGCCTGTCCAAGATATTCTAGGAAAATCATCTGGTGAATTTTAAGCGTGGACTTGCTGGTAGAGTTCTGATGCTGGCTTATCTGATGCCTGGGACATTCAGCCCTTAAAACCTAGGGCCGCTCTGGCCAGCTTGGGACTGGAACAGACTTGGGGACTGAATCTGCATAGATGATCTGGCAATTATAGTTGCAAGATTGAGCTGAGGTTAGAATAAACTTGAACTAGTAGGCTGAGGCTGTAGGTAATGGCTTGGAATCTGCGGACTTGGGGCACAGCCTGGTGCTGGGTTTTACTGGGGAAGACTCTGTGTTGGATCAAGTGCTCTTTCTCTTTAACAGAAAAGGAGGCTATGTTTCTCCCTGTTGTGCTGCCGAAGTTAGAGAATGAGTGGCGCAAGTGATTTAAAACTGTCCTTCCTACCTCCCTCAGTGTATCTTTCCTGATTTCTGTGCTTCACGCTGTTGTCTCTCACCTGGTCTCCTTAGCTCTTGTAAAGGCGTATCTGTCTGCGCATATTTCTTCAGCCTGATGCTGTAGCAGAGGAAGGGTCTCCTTTCACCATCTTGTCCTACTTCTTTATTTCCAATATTTCTTATGTTACATTTAATGTTTTGGGATAAAAATATTACCTCTCTCAGTGGTAAATGTTGACTTGTCAAACATGTAAAGTTTTTTTGCATTTATTTCTGTGTACTTCAATCTACCTTTCACATTCACATAGTCATATTTACAAATAAGACTTTAATAAGTAATATGAGCAGCTATACATCAAAATATTACCACAAACACAAGTGCAGTTTCTAAGTAGTTTTAAGTGTGAATTCTATTGAATATTTAAGAAAGAAATTAGAGCAGTCTTAATTTTAGAAAAAATAGATGGTTTGGAAAAAATAGTTTTCAATTGGCTTTCTAAAGCACCATTGCCTGGACACACACACATAAACACAATGCACACATACACACACACAGAAAACTATAGACCATATATGTCATGAGTATACAAGCAAAACATTTAACAAAATTTTGGAAAATTGAATCCAGAAATAAAGAGAAATATTAATATTTCACTCCTGAGTATGGTTTATAAACACTTTTGTTAAATTCGTAATAACCTGGGTCATTGCACAATGTTAATTGCATTTTGTATACCACCAACAAAATTTTGGAAAAGTTTTTAAATGACATAAATTATAGCATCCAAAAATACAAATAAATAAATATAAAATGAATAAAAGTATGTAATAGCTTTATGATTAAAAATACAGAACATCTTGATATAAAGAAGTAAGGGTGCTATATTCATGACAGAATATCAGTGATAATTTTTTCCTTTTTTTACAAAAGGTATTTTTTTGTAATTTTTACATAGTTTTGTTTTTAAGCACAAATTATGCACTTTAAGCAAGATTATGTTTAATTTTCTTTTCTTTTTTTCTTTTGGCACCAGGCATCAAACTCAGGTCCTTGCACTTGTGAGGCAACAGCCGAACCACTGAGCTAAATTCCCAGCCCTGATTATGTTTAATTTTCAGTTGTTTCCTTTCTTGCTTTTCTTTTTCTTCTTTTATGCTTACTTTTGGACCAAAAAAGTGTTTAAAATTTTTTCTACATTAAAAAAAATCTATTAGCCTTTTACTTCTCATAATTTTTTTTTTTTTTTTTTTTTTTTTTAGCAGTGTGGACAAACTATGTCCTTTTGGCCATGTCCAGCCTGCCATCTACATTTCAAATTAAAATGCATAGGTTCAAATCCATGGCCATTTGTTATGTCATCTATGGCTGCAGATTTTGTGATAAAACAGCTGAGCTGGGTAGCTGTAATAGAGGCCATCTGGACCATGAAGCTTGAGATATAATCTGATTCTTTACTGAATTGTTTTCTAACCATTGCTTTAGAGATTGCAGTATGTGTGTGGAACTGATAGTCTGCTCAGAATAAATGCTATACTTCACAGAAAATTTAAGATCTTCACAAAAATGTAAATTACCTCATCCAGTCATTTGTACTATTGTGGTCATAAATTTTTCATCCTCCTAAATTAGTCCCCATCATACTTTGATTTTTCATTTTGGCTTTAAATAGTCATTTGTTATTTAAATAAACTGAAATAAGTGTAAAAAATTACTATAAGTGAGTCTCCTTTTAGTAGATTCAAGCTTGCAATCAGCACTTCGGTACTCAGCTTTAAGAACTTTAGTTAAAAGCCCTTGCAGTGAAAATTCAGTTTATGATTTATAGAATGTGGCTTTATTTTACTCACACTTTTAAAGGCTACTTTCACTGAATATAAAATTCTGAATTGTTACTTTCTTTTAGTATCTTAAAAATATATTCTTTGCATTGACTTTGTACAGTTTTCTCTCACAGGACATACATTTTTTTTTTTTTTGGTCGAACTTCTTTTAAGTATTTCCTGTTACTTTATAATATCACTATTTAGTCCTATTGTACTCTGATATATATATGTATAATGAGTCTTTTTTTGGTAGCTTCTTTCAAGATCCTTCCCGCCCCATTTTTCTCTCTCTTATTTTGTGTAGTTCTTTTTAAAACACTCACGGTGTAGCTCATTTGTCCCATGCCTGCCTGGAAGAGCAAGGTCCTAGGTTTGATCCCCCTGGGTACCAAAAAACACACAAACAAACAAAAACACTCTCCCTGCATCATTACTGTGAAAAAAAATTAGCAAATTTACTAGCCTCTCTTGCAACTGTGTGTGGCTGTCTCGATCCATCCTGATAAATAAAGCTTAGAAATATGTGCTAAGCCAGGAGTGGTGTGTTATGCCTGCAATCCCAGTACTTTGGAGTCTGAGGCAGGAGGATCGCCACAAGTTCAAGGCCAGCTTGGGCTACCATAGTGAAACTCTATCCCAGGAAACAAATTCTTTTTTAAAGAAGAAAGTATCTGCTGGAATTCTTCTGAAAAAGTCAGCATTCTAAGCCTTCTCTAGGTTCTTCAAAATTTCCCAAAACCCTCCCACAGACCAGGGTCAAAGGGTTCTAAACCACATGGTCATGTGCAGTCACAGCAATAACCCACTCCTCTAGTACCAAAATATGTCTAGTCACTTTCCCACCCTGTGGACAGAGGCTGTTTTATTTCTGTTTGAAACTTTTGCATACTGTTTCAATACATATTTCAATTGGTTGGTGTTATTTGCGTTACCAATAATCGAATTTTCACCAGATTTCCGTGTTCAAGCCAAAAAGTGCACATTTAAAAATTTAAAATATCCAGGGAAGGTTATACTCTCTATTTCTTTTTGTTATCGATTTTCAATTTTGCAACAAGGATTGTACTTTTAATTAACTAATTTTGGTATTTATGATTTTAAGACACCAGCGTTTATAGATAAAATTCAAAATTCTAAGAAAAGCATTAGTGTAGAAACTTGCATCCAATAATAAACAATGCCTCTGTTAATCAACAAATTATTTCAAAAATACCAATGATTACAATGGGCTAGGCATAAATTTGGGCTACCATAAATAATGGTATTTGTCCCTGTGTTTTCTTGGTAATGTTAATAAATATGTGAATCATAATTACGCTAGAGATGGCAATGTGTCCAACCCCAAACAAAGTGTGTGATGGTCGATGCATTAGCAGCTGTCACACACCAAGCAAGGAAAGTGAAAATATTTCAGATTTGTTGGATCCCTGATGTGAGTCAGAAACCTTCACATTAAGACTTTTGAATAAGGAAAAATGAGTTTCTTTGTTCCACTATAAGTCATTATTTCTGTCAAATGCTATTTTAAACATAACTTACTACATATTTAACATATAAATATTTAATGTTTTCATGGCATGTGGCATAAAAATTATGGCATACCCCTAATTCTTTCACAGTAATTCACTCAGGTTTCATGCACACAAAAAAGAGATAAAACAGTAAAGTGATTTTTTTTCCCATCTGACTTCGCTGTGTTCCCAGGTACTGATTTTTTTCTGTAGTGTCACTTTTAAACTAATTAGAAGCAATATTTTAGTTTATCTGGTTAGACATAAAATCATGTTGGATTTTAAAAAGTTAAGAAAAATCTGAAGATTTTTTTCAGGATAAAAAGAAACGATGAAAAGTGTGGTGAGTTCATGCTATTGATACATAGCGTATTTACTCCTAGTATTATGTTTATTTGAAAGTAATCTATAACAAACTCAATTAAGCACTGGCCTACTAACAGAGTTTCCTTGAGGAATATGAAAATTCCAGGAAAGTATAAAGGCTAGCCAACTTTAACTCAAGTTTGTATTATAAAGTTCAGGACAAATAGATACAGGGTATTGTTGAGTTGGTATTCTTTAAGCCTAGAGGTTAGGGTTAGGGTTAGGGTTAGGGTTTGAAAACAGTATTTGGTGACCATAGAACAATGACAGACTTTTGGAGATACAGCAGAAAAAACTTTAGTAGCGTCTCTTCTCAGGGAAACAGGCATGTGATAGGAGACAGAACAAAGCCAGAATAACTAAATTTGTGAGTACTGGCATCTCTGGGAATTACACAAGAGACATGAGCCACCAAAGGGTGTCAGTGCTTTGCTTCTGTGTGGAAGTCACGGAGCAGACGTGTTCCCCAAAGCAACACAGGCGTGTAGCTAAATAGCTAGAACCTTGTAGTTGCCCACAGTCACCATGGAAAAGAGAACGCAACTTTGTTGCCTACATGAACAGTCCTGAGCCTTCTGGCCAGTCTGATAATTTGGGTGGGGGAGCAATTCCTTAAGAAGAAAGAATCCTAGACCCATCTCAGGAAAGGACATGGTCAAAGCCAACTGCATAATTTCATTTTTCAGTGCAAAATGAAAGTGCAGGGCTTCTTGTTCAAAAAAGAAAAAAAGCACTCTCAAGAATGCTAAAATATACAACTTTTACCTTTCTTTGCTTGCATAATTATATCTTATTTGCTATTTATTGTTTTCCTGAAAAGCATTTTGAATTACAGAGATTTTACATTTCCTATTTATAGTGTCTGATAATTTTAAATGCAAACATGAGTGTTTAATTAGTATGAGGAACCACATAAATTACCCAATTTGTATTTCACAGTTCATATATTCTCATCTATTCTATTCTACCAGAAAACGGAAATGCTGCACAAAAGTAATATTTGTTTTTATTTATCTTTTTGGCACATTTACATTTACCTCAGCCTTCTGACAAGTAAACAAGTGCAGAGAGGAAGTGGGACTGTGGATTTCTTATTGCTCTTTCCTTCTCCTTTTGTGGTCGAGTGCAGTGCTGGGGACTGGCTCACAGAGGGAGCTCACAGAGGAGGGGTATCACACATCCCTTGGTCAGGGCTACAGACGTGGCTGTGTTCTCTGGGATGCAAGTTCTTTCTCATATCCGCGCGGTTAGTAACTGTGTCTGTCTGTCCCATGGCAACAGTTTTGATGTCTCACAAGCACATGGTAAGTGTGTGGCATTATGGTTTACATCAAAAATGTCTCCCCGCAAAATCTCATGTGTTCAGAGAAACTGGAAAGGTGACCAGACCCTGAGGATACTGTACGCATCTGTGGATTATTCCATGGATGAGTTCACAGCTGAACGTGCTGTTAGGAAGTGGGGTCTGGTTGTAGGCTGCGGGTCACCAGGGATGCGACATGGAAGGTGCCTCTCTCCTGGCTCTTCACTTCTTTCTGGCTGCCATGGGCTTCCACTGTCTCATTTCTACCCAGGAGCCAGCCAGCTATGGACTGAACACTCTAAGTCTGTAAACCAAATAAATCTCTCCTCTTCCAAGTGCGGGTGACTGCATTTTGTCCCAGCAACAGGAGAGCCAAGCAATATATTTGGTAAATATGTTTGGGTCATTGAAGAAATTATATCAGAGGTAAGTCTCATCTAACTGTGTTTGGTAAATAGGTAAGATTTCCAAGGTCCAACAATATCTGTTGCTATGCAGACAAAGCTAGACAAAGGCGACAAAGGGATACATTTAGAATTTTCTTTAAAAGGGTAACAATTCTTTTAGGCTATGATTTCCCCCTCTGACTGATTCAGTATAGGAAAATGTTTCTCCCCCGACAACACGACTGAAACCACAAACCGAGCTCTGCGTGGTCAGCTGGGCAGCTTGGTGACCTGTGCCTGGGATTCTGAGGAGAGCTGGATAACCCAGTTTCTTCCCTCACAAGATCAGACGTTGCCCTCTTATACTTTGGAATGAACACAAGGAAAAGCAGCTACATGCTATATTTAAATAGAATGCATTTATTATTTTCTCCTACTGTTTTTCCTTGAGGAAGTTTACTCTTGAATAGTTTTCTTTTTCTCTGAATGTGTTTGTGTATGTTTGTGTGTCAGTGCCTGTGTTAGTTTTGAAAACATTTTCAAGTTCAATTGTAATGAAGTAGAGCATATTTAGAACCATTCTGGAAAACAGCCCCTCCAAAAAGCTTTGGAAAATTTCATCTTTATTAACGTAGGATTTCTCCGTCGCTCAGCCTTTGTCTTCCCCTGTGCTGCGTTCCACTGTCTAGTCTTTCTCATTCTCATTCTTCCATGATCTTCACAGGCATAAGCAGTGAGAAAGTGGTAGAGGGCTCACTCCTGAAACTGAAAACAGGAGGAAGAAAACAGCAGGTGAGGAAGGGGTGCACTCACTGTATCAGGGCACCTCAGTCACAGGATCTCATTTCGGACTCACAGAGGACTTGTTCCATAAGCGAGCTTCATCTCCCTCTGTCTTCTTGGCTGAAAGTCGGAGGTTCACAGTAGGACACATTTGGCCCATGGTTAAATGGTGGGTCGGCATTGGAGTTGTAATTGAAGGGTTTTTTTTCTGAACCCGTTATTCTCAGCTCATTTGTAAAGAAAGAAAATAAAATATGCAGAATGAAAAATGAGGTAAACTTCTCAGCTCACTGTACAATGGAAAAATGGACTTAGAAGGAAAATATTCACACTTTATTTAAGTTGCGTGGATTCTTTGAGTCAAAAAATGGATAGGGTTGGGCCTGGGATTTAGCTTAGTGGTTCTGCCACCTGCCTTGCAAGTGCAAGTTTCCGAGTTTGGTCCTGAGTTTGGGCCATAAATCTACTTTGTGCTTTAGAAAGAAATAGAGGAAAAAAAGAAAGAGCTCAATAAAGAAGATCAATTTATAATCCACAATTACAACACCCATCCAGTGAGTCATCACGGAATGTGTTTATCCAGCCTGTCATGGCCGTTCAGACTTCAGATTTTCCAAATGAGTTTTTTTTTTTCCCCCATTTACTTGCTTTCAATGCAAAACCTCTCAGAACACTCCTTGGCCACCTGAAAATCCATGATGACACAGGGTTTTCTGGAGTTGCTAGCAATTCTGCTGTAACCAAGGGCCTCTCCTGGCTGTGTCTTGGCTTCCTGCATCTGTTTGCTGTTCATTTTCGGAATCTGCAAGCGCTGAGTTTGCATAATCTCAGCCCTTCCTGTGCCCAGAGGCCAGATGGGAAAAAAAGTATGTGGAGAATTGGGGAATTGGCAGCCAAACTGAAGGAGAAAATTGTGGCAATCATCGGAAAGTACGTGTGAGGATGTGTTATCACCCAGAATGGAAGGTAAATGTCTTCGAATTTCTGATTCGTTTGGACTGTGAAACCTGGATAAGATTCCGATCTTTTCCTGCTCACACATAAATCACTGAGTTCCACCTTTGCAAGGATGTATGTGTCAATGAAGCCCTCATTTAAAAATAAATACCGCTTCTCACAGAAGCCTGGATTCATTCTCTGGGGAGTTGTAGTCATGGCAATGACACTTCAGGACGAAAATCAACATTCCTCTCTGAGAAGCTGGTCACTGTGTGGTTTACAGAAATACACACATTTTGCCTACTGAGTACGTAAATCACTAAATTAGTGCTCTTGGGCATCATTGTCTACAATTCTTAACATTTTTTCAAAAATATGTGATTTTTTTCACCTGATCATGAAGGCTGCTATTTGATTAATTTATCAGATACTGAATTTAAGACTCACTGTTTTATTTGACCAAAACTTTCCTAATGTAGGTTATGAATTTATTGTCAAGTCCTATTTATGGGTCTTTAATTTATGGCTTTTTTCTTTTTTATCTGTAAATGAGTTTTAACAAACTATTTAAAATAATGGGTAAAAATCCCATTTTTAGATCAGTTCTTAGGTTGGTTATTTTTTAATGTTTGTGTGTTTTTTTCTGGTTGTAAAGACTTACAATAGAAATTTAGAGACTACTGTAAGAAATGAAAGAGAATATAAATCCGCGTAATGCAAAACTTACAGAGCCTACAGATGTTATGTAATGTATTCTTATATACGTCAAAAAGCTTGCAAAAGGTACTGATTTATGCATCCCATTTTCCACAGTTAATGTGTCTTATGCATTTTTCCTGTCAATGGTAGTTGTTAAAAATCTTCATTTTTTAATAACTCAACACTACTTCATAATCTAGAGGTTATATAAAAATCATTCTATACTTAAACATTTAAGTCTGAGTTATGGAACACCACTTAGCAGAGATTTGCAGTTCCGTGACATTTTAAGATTGTTTCTTGACTTACGTATGTCTGTATGTATATTTTTTCACGACATGTAGTATTCACACTCCTTTTGGAAATTAGTACATAGGCATATTCTATCTTAGTCATTGTGATCCCCTTCCCCTCTACTCCCTACTTGTTTCTCTCTCCCTTCCCAATCTCCAAAAATTCTGCCTCCCTGTTTCCTACTATCTCTTCTTTATTTTATTCTTGTAGCTGTGCTTTGTGTTTCTTGTATAAGGGAAACCATGTTATAATTTACTTTCTGTTTCTGAATTATTTTACCTATCATTATGGGCTCAAAATTCATCCTTTTTTTTAATCACATGATTTCATTCATGTTCATAGCTGAGTAAAATTCTATTGTGTGCATATACCCAGTTTTTAAATCCATTTGTGTGTTAATGGGCATCTACACCGTTTCCAGAGCTTAGCTATTGTGAATCGTACCACTATAAACATGAGCATGTACATGTCACTATAGGATAATGACTTTTTTGAGTATATACCTATGTGAGGCATAGCTGGATCAAGTGGAACTTTTCTTTTCAAATGGAATTGTTACATTTACTTTTTTGAAGAATTTCCATATTGGTTGTACTAGTTTATATTTTCACCAACGACACAGAAGAGGAAAACTTTTCTCACACAACCTCACCAGCAGTTTTTTTACGTGTTCTTGAGCATAATCATTGACTGGAGGGAGATGGAATCTCAGTGCTGTTTTGATTTGCAATTCCCACATGGCTAAGAATATTGAGCTTTTTAAAATGTACTTATTAGCCATTTGTACTTCTTTGGAGAAATGTCTATTCACAAGATTTATTTTTTAAAAGAAAGATGACAATAGTTTATTATTCTGGAAGTTTCCATAATTCTTCATGTTCTAAAGGAATACAGCAGAATTATGGACAGTTTTTTGTCTTATGCTTTCTGGAACTTTATTACATCTTATCTTTAATGCAAGATATTTAGATCTTTGCTTACTAATAACTAAAATCTATCAACACCTGGGACGTGAAACTGTAACCAGTTGTCTCTCCCTCTGAGTTCTTGTTCTGAAGATGACAAAGTGTGATGTCTGGAGAATGAACCAAGTGTGGTTCATTAGAATGAAGATAGCAGAGCTCTTCTTAACCAAGAGGGGCTCCAACAGAGGACACAGAGGAGGCACTCACGATCAGGTTTTACACGTACTTTGTTGGACCATTTGGTGGGTGCACAAACGTGAGACGTTGAATGTAGCTGTTCATTTAGGCTAGGCCTCTGACTCCCCTTGTACCCCAACCTTCAGGGCTTATCTCAATTTCCTCAGGCCCTTGTCCTTTGAAATACTGTGCTTGGCCTTCGTAGTGAGGCCAATGATGTTAGGAGAACAGCTGCCCCTTCCCAGCCTCCTGCAGCAGACCTCAGGGAGCCCCTCTCCTGTGTCTTCCCCAGGCTTGTCTCAGTTTACTCGGCTCCCTGTCCTAGCTGCCTATTGTTCACATGGCTTTATTTAAAAATATTACAATTGTAAATATGATAATGATGTTAGGATGTCTGAGGTAAGCTTTAATATTCAATCTGTTTAAAATCCTGAGACCACTGCACTGCGTGCTAGATTCCCTACAGTCCCACGACATAGTTCATTTCATTAATACCTTTTGATTCCTTTGTTTAATTATCTCCCCATAGAAATTTATTTGAATACATTCTTCTGGGGAATTAAAACAAAAGGCAATTCTTTTTACTCCTACCAAGTCCTTCTGTTTTGTGAACTGGATCCAAAGCAGGGAGACCCATGCATTTTCTGTAAGCTGTCGTAGCTGGATGCCCGGCAAAAACAGAAAAGTCAGCGAGAAGCGTTGCTGTGCTCCCTCTCCTTCCTCTTCGGTCTCTCTGCTCTTTGGAAGCAGGGAAGAGCTACTCTGTGACTACAGAGTCTTTTGTACATACACAGTTGGCCTGTGAAAGGCCTTTTCTATTTGTGTCAATTGAACTGTGAGACATAAAAACATAAAACCTGTACAGGTCAGTAGGGAATCATGTGATGCTGCTGAAACAACTGAAAATATTCATCCCAAATAACTGACACAAAAAGTAATAAAGAGAATTTTGTGTAGAAGAAAAGCAATACCTTATGACATGCATCATTCTATGCATATGAAATTGTACATTCCCAGGATAATATTGATTCTCCTGATGTCATTGTGCATAAGGTAAAGGTGGGTTGAGAACAAAACAAAATGTCTTATTCGCTTCCCGCCAACTGCAACAAGACACCTGAAACCCACAATTTAACAGGAAGACAGGCTCGTTTTAGCTCAGAGAGCATAACAGCCGCATGCTGTGATGCGATTACCCTCCAGACACTTATGTGTTCGGCGAGTAGTTTAGATCTAAATCATAGAAGTGGAGAAAGTCACAGAATCCCAGTTAAGCAGCGAACTTCTTCCCGGGCAGCAGCTCAGCAGAGCTTCCTGCTTCTGCTCAACTGTGGCTCTGGACTCACCGACCAGTCTTTCCCAGTCCTCTCCTCACTTGTTTTCAGCATCTGTGGTTTTGATTTCAGCAACAGAAAAGGGAATTTCTGCAGTGAGTACGATTTAATATCTGATCTATTTTAGACCACTAACCTCTGGTGTGGAATATACTAAGGGCTCCACCACTGGACTGTGCTCCACTGATCACGGCTCTGTTATCTTGAAGCCTTGTTAGTATCACTAAGCACTTAGGAAGAAAAAAAACTCTTTTCAAAGATAAGAGGCGTTTGTCTTCTTTTCTGCTACACATGACATCATGTGATAGAGAAGACAAAAAAGGAAGGTATCGTGTATAATGAGAGCACCAGAGCAAGAGGCTGGAAATTCCATGTTCGGCTTGGTCACACATTGGATGTCCTTTGAGGGTTTTTCAAAGGAGTCATCTGAAAAATGGATTGTCCTTGGCTGATCAGTTGACGCTGATCTGTTTTTGTTGAGTCTGGGAATAGAGCGCTCTGGGTGGGCAAGGGACAAGGACCAGTGGCAGAGCAGGAAGTGGAGAAGGGAACTCTGGAGAGGAGTGCAGACCTGGAGGGGCTGGGGTCCGCAAGGCCACTTGTGCTGAGCAGGAGGCGGCAGAGGCGGACGGGAGAGGACCACGTCTCAGCTGGGGAAATGCAAGGCCTTTTGCTGGAAAGCTCGGCTTCAACTGTTTCCTTCTACTTCTGCTGTTACTATCAGAGTTCAGTGGAACATATCCGATGAGGAAGCTTGTGAAGAAATCGCCTGCATTCAGTGAGCCCCTGCCGGCTTCCCTGATGATCCTTCTCCCAACGCGGGTCTACTTCAACAAGGCGCAGCACCGTACAGAATCCAGCAGAGCATCTGCTGACTTGCAACTAGTCCTACATTTCTTTATTCTGTTTGCTTTCTTTTTATTTGCATTGGGGATCGAATGCAGGCCCTTGCATTTGTGAGGCAGGCAGTGGACTCACTGAGTCAAATCCCCAGCCCCCCCCCTTTTTTTTTCTTTTTTGGGGAAGAGGGATTTCCTTTTTGTAACGAAGACTAACAACACATTACTAACTTATAGAAAGACTTTTTTCTGTGCTTTTAAGTGATAACTTGCATTGCCTAAAATAAAACTAGGGTCATCAGTTTTTCCTGGGGTAAATGATCCTCAATAACTACTTGCATAAAAGTATGCTGAGTGACTATGTTTTAATTTTCTGAAAATAAGCATATTTGAAATATGCGTTGAGATTCTTGGCTTTATTGAATAGTTGGAGATACTCCTTATCCCTATGTTACTTTATGTTCTGTTAAAAAACTCAGAAACATATGTTACTGGGAAAGAAGATGGTAATTTATACGTTCAGTACATTTTTATCAGTATATATGTAATACATTATACTGGCACTTGGTAAGGGTGTTCACAATTTATGTGCTATTATTAAGTATCTTTATAAGTAGTAATTTCAACTCTATCCTTATTGTTGGCCAATGTAGCCTGTTCCATATGAACATGTAGACGTAGTTTTAAATTTTATCCCCCAAAACATGCCAACGTAAGAAAGTACTTGCAGTTTTGAGGAAGTGATATGCAATTTTTATCTACTAGAAGTTTATGCAATAAATTCAGAATGCGTTTGTTACTTTCCACATGCCTGCTCTGCTCACCCCATTTTCTGTTATTTAGTTGTTTAGTGAGCTATTTGGTTTAGATAAAGATACATTGCCATGGTGATAAAAACTGTTCAAGAGAACTGTGAAAACATCAATGAGTCAGATACGCAGCTGTTATTTTCTGCATCGCATCAGTAGTAGGTGAAGTTGATATTCGCTGTTACTCTTTGGAAACTGGGATCCGTATCCATCCGTATCTGCGGACGCTATCCGCATTCCCTGCTTCCTGGCCCTATCTTCACCACTGGCAGCAGCAACACTGAGTCTTTCTCAAGTTGTATCTTTCTTCTTTCTGCTTATGCTTCTTATCTGAAATTTTATCAGTCTTATTTTTCAGCACTCACAAAAAAGTCTCCACAGCTAAAGATCCAAGCTCTTCAAATTCTGCTTGCCATATAATTGGGTCCATACAGGACACGATTGTTCGCTATTTGTCACTGTGTAATCGGGAAGGTCTTTGCTCTAGTTTCCGAGCGGTATGTTTTTCATTCCTTCCAAACCTCCACTGACAGCACCTTCTGTGTTGATATTTTTATCTACATTCTGTTCGTGGCAATTTAGGTATTTTCTAAGGCGATTTTGTTTTTTTGAAGGGAATTGATGACTCCTTTTTGCCTTTTCCTTTGAAATAGAATCCATGTAAATTTCATCCTATACCTGACTTACAAGCAGATAACTTCTTTTTCTCTTTCTGAGAACTGTGGTGTGAAGAATTTCACAGCAGGCTGATTATATATCAGTTACCTCTGTTGCACCTAATTTAAGGAATTTAGATTTCAAGATAAGGATTATTGAGTTGATTAGAATTCGATGGATTTTTTTTTTTCATTTTTTGAGACAGGGTCTCACTATGCAGTTCAGACTGCTCTAGAATTCACTATGTAGCCCAGGCTGGTCTCTAACTCACAGTGATCCTCCTGCCTCAGCCTCCCTCCCAAGTGCTGGGATTACAGGCATGCGCACCACACCCAGCCAGTGGATTTTTTGACCGTCAGTTGACACTATAATAAGATGACACCTTTGGAAATCTTGAGACGGCTGTAAGCCTTTTGTATACAGAATAATGACAGTTCAGAGGAGTTCCTCTCCACTCCTTAGAATCTGTGATTATGTTATATTGCATGACAACATAGAAATAAGGTTGCTGGCAGAATCGTTTGCTAATCAATTGACCAGGAAAGGAGGTGAAGAAAAGGAAATTGTCATAAACTATCCTGAGAATAAAATACAACTACCCGAGTCACTGAAAGCAGAGTATTTCCAGTCTTGTGATGACAAAAGAAGAAGGAAAGACCTCGTGTGTGACCAGCACTCAGTTGGTCACCACTGGCCTTGAAGATGTCGGGCAGCGATTGCTGGGTTTGAAGATGTCCCCAAGCCAAGGAGTGCAGGTAGCTTCTAAAACCCAAGAAGAGCTTTGAACTTATAGCCAGAAAGAACATATGAATCTCCATCCTACAACCACAATGCACTGGATTCTGCCAACAACTAAAAGAGCAAAGCTTTCTAGAGCTTCAGGAGAGGAATGTGGTTTTGCTGATATCTTTGAGCGTCGTGAGACTTCTGACCTGAAGAACTGTAAGTTCATGAATTTGTGTTATGACAATAATGAGGAGAAAATACACTGGAATGAACAGTGTCACTGTGATGATTCTTGCTTGAAAAAGAGCATTCAGAGGATCAAGTCTCTTTGCTCAATTTAACAGGCAAGACACTCATAGAGCTCACCCCTATCAACAATTCCAGCTACATCTTCCAACTTTTTTATTTTAACTTCTACTATAGTTTTATAAAAAATAGTTATGCTCTTTAAGAAGAAGTTTTCCAAGTTACTTTCTGTGCTTAGGAAAATCTCTGTAGCTTTTCTGACTATTTCTCACCACCACCATGATTTGCATCACTTGTTACCTCCCGTGCGTGCACCTGCTTCTCCTACTGTCACTCTTCCTGCCATTCCCGCTCAGATTCTAAGGCCGCGACTTACAGCCTCCAGTAAAGATGTCTGATGAGTCAACCACTCTTAACCTCAACAAAGATACTCTATTGTCTTTTGAAATGTGAGGGAAAGTTCATCTTTTAGCCTTGTATCTGCAGTTTTCATGCATGTGCATGTGCAGGAAACAGCGTGCCTCGTGTCTGAATTGATTTGGGTTTATATGGACAGACCTGACTTTATAGCTGATCTCTAGGGTCACGTGATCAGTCCATCTCCATAGTCAGGTAGGAATTAGAAACATTGAATGAGACTGATTACTTGAAATCTGTAGTTTTGTCTCTTCATGGACTTAAAAGCTTGCAGAATATACTCAATGGTGTTGTTTTTATGACAATGGCATTTAAACATAAAAATAAATAGCTCTCTTTCCCATTGATAATTATTCCTGAAAAATATGCTTCTGGACATGTCTCTAAGAAGAGTTAATATTGGTCTTCATGTGATGATCAAATGAGAAGTCAATATTATCGTGCAAAAAAACATAGGAGATCCTAGAGTTTGCAAAGCAATGCAGATTGAGAAAAAAATGTGGTGCAGCTGTATCCACAGGTGATGTTGACTGATTAGAAAGGGCCAGAGGAAAATCACTGGGGGGAGGGAGAGAGGAAGTACCCCCAAATCATCGTGGACACTGTTGGGACCATTTCAGTCCACTTTCTTCTCTTGCTTTGCAGCATTTTCTGTTTGGGGTCAATTTCAGCCTCCTTGCAGAATGGTGATTGGGGTCAGTGAACCGAGAAGCTGCTGTGTCTGCCCCTTTCAAATGGCTGCATTTCTTCATTTGGGGGGCATTGGTCACATAAATCTGTACTTATTTGTGCAGAATAAATGCAGTGAAAATATTGATTTAGCATAATGTATTACAAGTATATGAGTATATAATTAAATATGTCCATCCACAATTTCTTCATCCTTAGTAGTACTTGATTTAAAGAAACTCTTTCAAAAATTAATTTTTTAAAAAAGCTTTTTATTAAAGATTGCAAACATACATGACAATAAGAAATGAAGATACTAAATAAAAATTTCAAATATACATGTATATGACAGCAAAAATGATATGAAATAAACAAAAATTTATGCAACACAGACTGATAATCCAATTACATTATTAATTTGATATGATCTTCAAACATTATATGTTCTTTCTCATTTTCTTTTCATATAATGTTTTCGAAATAACATATTTACAAATAAAACAAAGTTAGATATTATAGTTGAGAAACTGTCCTCAAAATTTTATGATTGATAAACTCCTCAGTTTTATTAATTTGATAAATATTGTATGCTTGTTGATTGTATCACTTATATTTTCTAACAAAACTTCCCACAGAAAATATACTTATATTTGAAATCCAAAAACAACTAAAAGAGTTCACATTTTTAAGATCAGATTTTTCTGTTTCTATTTTATTATATCCCATACTTCTTTTTATTATATTTTTATAAGCATATTGATAGGATTTAACACCAATACATATGTAATATTCTTCCCAAACAAATGACTATGAATTAAACATGTAATTTAGAGAAATCATAAGATTGGCAGAGAAACTATCGATATGCCAAATGTGCAAAAATTAATTTAAAAAATCTCTCGCTCATCCTTCCATTTAGAAATTATTTGAAATGAAACAGTAGTCCATACCTGCACTCAGTTCAGAACTCTATTTGAGCTAACACTCTATGTTTAACAGTTTGATTTTGAAAATTGAAATATGAAATTGGATGCCTTGAACTTGCACATTTATTGCTGCAAATTCATGAAATTAAATCAATAAATTTAAAGGAAAGCTAAAGAAGGTGATAATGAGTTGGCTCATGATAACATAAACCATTGGTGTTGGAAGAGGAACGTGCAGACATCAGAATGATTCAACAGTTTTAATTAAGGCAGCAGTGAGAAGTGCACTCCTAGGCAGCACACACAGTGACATAATGTTTCTTCCCTTTCCTACTTTTGAAGTAGCTTCGCCAGATGAGCTGCTCTCTTCAGTGTTCCGGGTTTATTCTATAAACTCTGATGGTTAACACCTAAAACACACAAGAAGCAACATCATAACAAACAAGTCATTTACAGTGTCAGTGTCTGATTACCCAGATGCATGCTTCACACCAAATTAAATGATACATTGCTGTCACTTAGTAGGTTATTAATCGCACATGTGAAACTCTTAATCTGCAATATTTTGGCACTTGCATTCTATGCTAAATTCGCTATGGTTGCTGTAGATGGCACCTCTTTGATCTGGCCAGGAGCTAATTAAACCAAGTGATCACATGGGACCAGGCCATAGTTAAAAATACAAAATACTCTGTCATTGAAGAAATATCAAAGAGCAGAAATGCCAAATAAATTTTTACTTTTGTATAGTTTCATAATTTGTAAGATGCTTTTGTAACAGGGGAGAGAAAAAATGATCAAGATGTAGTATCTACACGTGCTAATTCACAAAGACAGTTACAATTACTATGTACAGAAAACGTACTAAACATGATTTTTTTGGAAAAGCTACTGGAATGGATGCTGACTATTTTAGAGCCTGGCACTGCGAGTATTTTCAAACATACAACAAACCAAATAGAAGGGATGGGAACGAGGTAGAGAGAAGGCCTAGCAGTAGTGCATCGTGGGGCCCTGGCCGACTGCAGATGAAAGATCCTTTCACAGCCATCCAGCCCAATCAACATGCAAGACACATTGCAGTACTGCAGTGCAAGGGCTCCTCTGCCTTTCTATCATCAGTTAGCTCACCTAAATTTCCTCAGGCAGGGATCAAGTTCTTTAACGTATTTTGAAGCTTACTCTTGCTCTGTAACGAGAGCTACATTGTTCTTGCCTAAGACGGGACTAGAGGAAACCTTGGTAAAGGGTATTCTCTAGTTTATGAATAAAGAAATAGAAATAAGTTTGTAATTTCCTCTTGTTTCCGTTTCTTAACTTTTTTTTGTTGGCTCATTTGTGCATGTTGCAAGTTCTAAGTGAACTGTGTAGGACGGATGGGACTGGGTAGTTCTCTGGAGAACAGTGCGGGAGATCAGTGATGAAACCTGCCTGGGGGCAGTGAATTCAGAGAGCAGCAGAAGCAGGTGGTTGGCTATTGCTTCTTCCTCAGGGAACTCACTTATTCAACCGTGTACCGCAGCGTCCAGCATAGTCTCCTACTTCAGTGAGGGCAGTGGATAACTGTGTTTCTAGAATGCCACCCCTTCAGGGCCATGCAACCACTCTTGGGGTGGAGGGTCCGAGCAGGCTTCAAATACCAACCCCTTCTTTTTAAACGCGTTCATCACGAGTATCTACTTTACCTTTTCACCTGAAAACCTCATGTCCAACTTAAAGGAAAGAAGTAGGAGGGGAAGAAAAAGGAAACCTTTGTATTTTTGGCTTTGTTTTTTGCTGCTGTAGGACACATAGAGATGGACTTAACATCTCATAGATGATTCAGACTTTAACACAAAATGGAAGCATTTTAGTTCTTTTTAATTTTCCAATATGTTCTCCATGATTATTACACCAAAATATTATGATAGAAAACTTTAAATAACCCAAAAGTCTAAAAGAGATAATGAAAGTTGTCTACAATCCATCAGTCCATAAATTTCTGCTTTTAATAAGGCCCAAGTCTCAGCATACTTCAATTACGTTGACATGAAAACACTGCCTGACGTTTAAGAAACAGAGTATTAGTTATCATTAGTAAATAGTAATTATGATCACGGTTCTTTTTTAATGATAGTGATTCTTATATGTGATTTTAACTTGTTAGATTGTATGGACTTTAGGAAAATGTCATAGTTTACAGAAATTCTCATATTTTGGGACAGTTATATTTATTGCATGTGTTGCTAACATTTTTATGCATCAGTCTCTCTATATCTCAGAACATTACACTACATATATATAAAAGTAAAAATATCTGGTTAAGACATAGCACTTTAAAAAGTCATAACATAAAATTTGAAATTGTCCTGTGTATATGAAATGCTTGTAAACGTATACTAGCAGTGAGATGACTATATTCCACCCCCCAAAAAATTAGGCATTATACTTTAGAAAAAAATGTCCTTCCTATTTGATAGAGAAAAACTGTGGCCTTGTTGTGGGCTGGGACAGGGTCAGTCCTCAGAAAGCTCTCTGTGTTCCAGAGTGATCTGCTGATGAGCTCTGCGAACTAATGAGACAATAAGGACCCCACCTGCATCTGTGAGTCCATCCACTGATGGATGCAAACTTTCAGGGCATCACTGGGAATGTTGTTGGGTGCAGCCCCGTTGACAGTGGTGACCTCAGGGACAGTGGTCGTCCCTGGTCCCTTCCTCTCTGGCTCACTTCCTGCTTTCTCTGCTTGCTGGTGACTGCAAAGTTAGAGTCCTTCTTCTGCCTAAAAACAAAGAACCACGGACTACAACGCCTGCAACCATGAAACACAACACATTCTCCTCCTTATAGTTGGTTATGTCAGATATCTGTCAACACACAACAGAAATCTGTTTAACACAAACTTATTTCTTAAATGTGTACTTTGGCTATGGATTTTTAAAAAAAAATATTTTGTCACTTTTTTCCCCCTTTCTTTCAACTTCCTATTTAAGAAATTGCCATCTAATAATTTGATAGATACTAAAAATTGTTTGCAAAGCTGATTCTTTTCCAGCTTTTTATTTGACTTCAAAATTAAAAAATGAAAAATTCTCTCTATATAAGTATTCATCCAAATATTCAGTATATATTTTGCAGAAAACACATGTAGATAAAAAAAATCAAACAGAAGTGTTCATTAAGTGTTGTCAAAAGTCTTGTTCTAGAGATACTTCTGATATTATTTGAAAATTTCACTCCACTCTATCATTATGATCATTATGCATTTTTTTTTCTGCTTTGGATGAGTACTCAGGTAACCTAAAGATTGTCATATAACTTAAAAATCAAAGATCTTACCAGGTGTGAGGGTGTGTGTCTGTAGTCCAAGCTACTCGGGAGGCTGAGGCAGGCAGATTACTTGAACCCTGGAGCTCAGGGCCAGCCTGGGCAATATATCCAGGATCCAACTAAAAAAAATTATGAGGCTTAAGTAATTATTGCAAAAAATACAAATTATCGGGAGGTACAAAAGCAGGAAGAGATCTAAGATGCTTAGTGTTCATTCTCAGATTTTTCTATTTGTTGCATCCTACAAATTCTGACACTGATTAACACATGAGATCCTTAAATATTGTACATCCTTGTAAGGCAGGTTTGTCTTGGTAAATTTTGGAAGCTGTAACAAAATACCTCAGACTGGACAGCTGACAAATGACAAAAATGGAATTTATTCTCACAGTTGTGGAAGGACAGGAGCCCAAGTTTGAGGTAAAGAACATGTAATATTTAGTGGTTGCCTGTTTTCTACTTCCCAGACAGAACTTTCTCTGTGTTTGCCCATGTGACAGGCAGTGGGAGCCAGCTCCTTCACACCTTTTATAAGGAAATTAATCTCATGATGTAATGTTTTCCTAAAAGCCTCCACCTCATAACATAATCACGTCATTGTTCAAAATTTTAACGTTTAAAATTTAGAGCCACAGAGCCTTAAAACCATAGCAAAGTTATTTCAATTTAAAAATATTTCTGTTCAGTTTCTCTGGTAGTTACAGAGCTCATGTGACATTCTCCCAGGCATCCTATCCCATAGCCCAGAGATTCATGTTTTATCACATGAAAACTATAAAAGAACAAGCACAGGGCTGGGAATTTAGCTCAGTGGCACCGTGCCTGCCTCGCAAGCACAAGGTCCTGAATTCAATCCCCGGTACCAAAAACAAAAACAAAAATTAAAAAAACAAAGAGAAACAACAAATAGACCAAGCATATTCTGCTGAAGCCATGGACCGACTCTCTTGAGACTATACCATTAGTATGTTTGGAAAACAGCCTACTAGTAGCATGCATTCAAGGGGTTCTGATAACATCATCGTGTTCCTTCTTCCAGCCATGTGGAAACTGTGGTTTTGTGGTTCCTTCCACAGGTGTTTCTTGAAATGAGTACAACACTAACACCTTGACTGTATCTTTGGAGAGACCCTGGGCCAAAGGGACCCCGCTGAGACCTCTCTCAGAGTCCTCCTAAGACTTTCTACTTGATCAAAATTCCAAGTTACTGTAGCCCAACCTTGTTGGCTTCCTTGCTACCTCTCTGACTTTTCTTCTACTATGCTCCTTCTTACTTTGTTTGTTTCAGGTTCATTGGCCTTTACATTCAAAGACACATTTCTCTGTCATGGATTAGATCTGAAATGTACCCCAAATCCTCCTGGGTTTGGAAGGTGATCAGATCATGGAAATGCTACATTTATTGGTGGATTCATTCACTGATAAGTCTGTAGCTGAATGTGCAGTTAGGAGGTGGGCCTGGTGGGAGGTGGGTCACTATGGGGATGACCTGGAGGAGTATATTCTTGTCCCTGTCTCTTCCCCCTCCTGCTTCCTGGCTGCCACGAGGGAAGCAGTTGTCCTGTGGCAAGTCCTTCCACCATCATTCTGCCTTGCAGACAACCAATATGGATACAATTGTTTGAAAACCATGAGCCAAAACAAACTCCTCCTTTAACATTTTTGTGTGTCAGGTACTTGGTGCCAGCATTGGGAAAGTAACAAATAAAGGGAATTGGTACAGGTAGGGTTGTTGCTGTGACTATACCTGACTGGATGATTTAGAAACCTTTGGCAATACTTTCTGGGAGAGCTCAAAATGCTTTGGAGAAGTGGGCCAAAGAGGCACCAGATTGCTATAGGCAGAACTTGATGAGTGGTGCTGGTCAAGGCTTAGAAGACCAGATTGGTGTTAGCTAACAAGTAGCTAACAAAGGGCAATCTCATGATGTTCAGCTGGGAAGAAGGACTCCATTGGCAGTTGAAGTAGAGGTCATTTGTATTGCACTCTGGCCAAAAAGTTGTCTACATTTTGCCTGTGTCTTCACACTGTATGAAACTAAGTTTAAAGGTAGCAGAGTAATGGATCTGGCAGAAGAAAGTTCAAGGCAGCTGAATATTCAAAATGTGGAATGGGTACTGCTGGTTTCCATCTACAGTGAAAGTCAAGAACAAAAAGCAGATGTGGAAAGTACACAGGCAGAGCTGGGGCAAAGAAACACATGGCTGCTGAAAAGATAAGCAGTAACAGCATCCAAGTACTTTGCATCAGGAAAATTGGAGAGATGGCTGAAAGACATCTCAGTAATTAGCATGACCCTACCTTGTGCAAGTTCAAGGGCATAAAACTCTAAATCTTTCATTTTGGAAGAAAGTCTTGGAACTGTCTGGTCAGAATAGCTGGTAGGAAATTGATTCCTAGTGCTCAGCCATCCAGGCACTCAGAGACTGATGGATGCAGATATGATCCAGTGGGGCCTGACTACAGGTGAGGTGGCAGCAGATCTTGGTGTTAGCCACATGATGCTGGTTTTTCAGGCATGTAGTGTGCAAAAGTTATGGGCTCAGTGAGGTTTCCACACAGATTTCAAAGGGGGTTGGGCAGTACAGCATGAAGCTATGAGAGAGAAGCTGAAGATGGAATGGAGACCCACAAATTTGGAGACTCCAGGAGGATGGACAACTGCTTAGAAATACAACCAGAGTAAAAGAAAATCCATGTGGGTTATAATGGGCCATAGTAGAGTGGTGAGGTTGCCACCCATGGGCTGTATCCTTGAAAATTGGCCAAAATAAACTTCTATTCCTGTTGTGCCTTGTATCTAGATGTTCCCTGAAGCCTCACATGGTCATAAGTGGGGCTTTGGGGAGGTGTTTGGATCATGAGCGTGTGATGGGATAGATTGGTTTGCGTAGTTCTGGGTGTGAGAAATGGTAGGCCCACCCTGAGTGTGAGTGGCACCACCTAAATGGTTGTAGTTGGATGTATAAAAGGGAAAGGGAGGCTTGCTGTTGCTGCTCACTGTTTACTGGTCACTGCTTGCTGCTCCCGCCTCCATAACATGGACTGTCTCTCCACTGTAATGACCCTTTGCCATGAGGCTCTGCCTTGAAGGCAACAGACTATGGACTGAAACCTCTACAAGCTGTGAGCTGAAATGAACCTCTTCTCCTTTGAGTGTTGGATATTTTGTTCCAGCAATGAGAAAGTAACTCAGACATCTTCTTTAAGTTGCAGTTTTCAGTTATATTCATCCAGCAATGAGAAAGTATCCAATGTAATTCTCCACTCTTCCTATGACCTTCTATTTACTAATTTTTCTTTAGTATGTATAATTTACATTTACATTATTTTCTTTATTTGGTGTTTTTCTTATCTCTCTCCTTCATTAAGATGAAAGTTGTGTAGGGATAAGGATCATCTACTGCTGTATTCTGAGTATCTGAAACAGTACTAGAACATAGTAGATTTTCAGTCAGTTGATGAGAAATTCTGTCTGCAGTTTTTATGTGGACCATTTTTAGCCTTATCATTATTTGCCTTCCATGTCAAATGACTGCCATTAACTCAAGCTTTCAGTCAAGACTTGATTCTTTGTATTTGTACCCCTGGCCTGAAAAAAGAAATGGTGGTAGGTCAACTTAAAGACAAGCTGGTATTTAATGTCTCTGAGAAATTCTCTGCAATATGACTGTGAATTATAGTTACTGTAGACATAACTTGTACTTTGGATACAAAAATGAATAAATGTTATTTTTTTCATAATCTACTGTTTTACATAGTCCCTCTTTAAAAAGCATCCATTGAAGTTTCTAATACAGATATTTTTATTCCTCTATCTACCTGCCTACTTAGTCTTAAAGCCAAAACAATATTCTAGTAAAACTTTAGTTAATGTTACTTCACGAAAGTCTATTACTTTTTTATGGGAAAAAATAAGTCTCAGTAGTTTTCTGAACTTCTGAATTTTAAGTTCCACCATTTTAAAATATAAAACTACTAATTATATAAATATTATTATTCAGTCAATAAAATTACTTGTTTTGTTGATATTAGATTCCATTATTATCAATACTTATTTTATTATGAATAAGATGATGTTAAAATTACTAACGTGGTTGCAAGATAAGGCAATTCATAAAACCCACAGTTGCTAGATTGTGCTCTAAAGTGCTCCGGTTGCCACAGTAAACTCACATCAGTGGTATCGTGTATTTTGCATTTTCAAAAGAAACACAGAAACTTTCAGCATCTCTTGGACACCATTTGAATTATTATCTTAAGCTGGTTCCCAGTTCCAGCATGAGATTAGACTACATTCTTGCCAGTGATGTTATGTCTTAGTAAGGCTGATTTGTCTGCTATTTTCCACAATAGATTTTAGAAAATCAGTGCGGAATGTGAGAAATGAAGCTCCCACTGTCCAACCAGATTTCAAAGTTTGAGAAGTTGTGAGGTAATCGAGTAGAATACGTGACCCATAACTAAAAGACTGTGGTTATCGAAGAGTAATTTAACATATTTTTCTTTTAATTTACATATAGCAGCTTTCTTCCAATGACTAAGCATTAGGATATTAACAGTTATTATGTCCTATAGACCTCACTACTTGATAAATGAAACTATTAGAAGTTATTTTGTTTTGTTTTTCTTTTTGGCTGAGGGGCTCCACTGAAAATATCACTGAGACATAAAAGCTCTAGGAAATGACAACATTTGAAAACCTGAGAAATTGTTTTCTATTTTTGCTTTTATTATTTATTCTTATCTCTGATTTAAATTTTTATAACTATAGCAAACACTGTTCATAAACAGTGCTGCAATGAAGCTCTTAATGGTATAAACATTATTTATGAAAGTAAATCTGTGGTCCTGCTCCTAAAGACTTCTGATTTGTTTATTACCAATAAAACTTGAGAACAATATCCAATCTCAGCTTAGATTTGTAATAAACAATGATCAAACATTTTTAATAAAGAGCGAGGTTTTGATTTCCTGAAAGTATCAAAACATAGTTTTAAAACACTTTGGACCTGACAAAACTCAACTGAATATTGCCAAGACTCTTTTCTCTAATTTTTTAGGCTCTTGAGTATTTGCGGAGAAATTTAATCCTTATGTTTCTGATTCATTTACACTTAACTCCTCAGAATGTTGGTTAATTGCTACATCATTTAATATCCAAAGAGCTTTATGAAAATTTACAACTGCAGTTTTTTATAAATTATTCTTGAACTTCTCTTAACCAAATATTTAGGTTTTCTCCTCCTCCTCCTCCTTCTTCTTTTTTTAATAAATCATGTAAAATGGAATCTCAAATTTTACTTTAATTTTATCTAGTCCAGAAACCAAGTGGGAGTAAACTAGTACAATATTTTCAAATCATGCAGATTTACATTGTCCTTAGTGGAATATGCTGTTAATCATTACTGAGCTTAATAATAATAAAAAGTCTGTGCATGTTTCCTTTTAATGGAAAAGGTTTCATTCTGCAAATAAAATGGAATTGTCATAATTTTTCAAGTTCTCCTGGTGTATACATCTGACATAGTAACTGTTCTCAGTTAAGTGTCGCATTTTACCAAGAGTATTCAAGCCAACATCCTAACTTCTGTCACAGTACCTTAACTGTAATTAATAAATGCTGCCTGTATCTTCAAGAATGTGTCCTTCATTAAACAACAATAATGCAGTAAAAAACAAAAACTTTAAAAATACATTTGATTATGCCTGAAAAATACAACTGTTAATCGCATTGTGTTATTTGGCCTTACTTTAAAAAGTCCCCAACATAAGGCATAAAACAAAGTTACACTTAAAGCAAATAAATATAAGTAATCTTATTTAGATTCAACAGTCAGCTCACTAAAACTGTGTAGTTCCTTCGGATACACAAGGCAGTCTGGTAGCCTCAGGACAATTTACTAACTTGACTCATATGTAGTTGCCATTTTTAAGGGGAAAAGTGGTCAATTATTAGCAATTTCACAAGTTTGAAACTGTATCTACCTGTGAACTTGCAATATGGAAAGTTCTAGATCCACTTCTTCTTAAATCAGGAAGAACTCATTTTTGTATTTTAAAATGGTTATTCATATTATTACCATATTTTTCTAAGCCAAACATTTCTTGGTGAATGAGGAAATGGACTCAACACCTTGGTAGGTCGTTGCACTCTGTCCGTGAGGTCAGCAGCTTCTGCAGTTATTATACCAAACCTCGGTGAGGTCAAACTTTGGTTCCACTCATTCTTCTGTCTCCTCCACGTGTGCAGTCTTCACTTCAGGATGCACTTGGCTGTGACAGTGATGTTTCTACAGCCAGAAGGAAAGGGGAACGCAGTGCGGGAAATCCTGCTGGAAAGTCAAGCAATTCCCTCTGCTCGCATTTCACTGGCCGAAGAACATTACAGGAAAAATTACAGTGCCCTGCCAGGTGCCCTACCAGTGAGAGCAGGATGCTGGTGAACACCTCTATGAATCACAGCCCCAAAACTCCAAATTAGAGCTCTGAGAGGACGTGAAATCCACCATGGAACTGAACCTTAGCCTTAGCCTTCGAGGACTCCAAATACAATGAAAGCAGGGCCTGTAAGTTCTCATAACACTGAGTGCTGCATATACAAAGCCTTCTGTATGCTAAATCCAACACAGACAGTGAATAGCATAGGGTGGTGTGAGGAAAGAACATTTGTTCCACTATTTGGGTGGACCAACTTTTCTACAGTCAGACTTAATTAGCGCACCGTGCAGCAGGACTGGACCTTATAACTTCACATTGTGTTTGCTTCAAATGGTCAACTGACTAATTTTAATTCAATCAAGACTAAATAAAGCTGGTTGGGGATGTGGCTAAGTGGTAAAATACTTGCCTAGTGTGTGAGGTCCTGTGTTCAATCCCCACCACTAGGAGGAAAATAGCATTTAAGACTGAAAGGGGAAAAATAAACCTACTTGATGTTAGAGTGGGGGTTGGTTTGCAGTTAGCTGTACCCACCCACACATGCATTTCTTTCCCTTATTTCCCTTGCCTTTTATTTCATCTATATGATCTCAACTGACTGTGGAGTCAGAGCCAGGAGTAAGTAGATAGCAAGTAGATACCATCACAAAATTTATCATTTTATTTTGAAAGGGAGCAAATCATATGCACGAAGAGCCAGGACGACTTACTTGCTAGTCTGAGAAAATTCTTCAGAGAAAAAATTCTTACGTGCTTTGAAAATGACAAACAAAGCAACTCTGTGTTACAAAAAGAAAAGCCAGCATAAGCAAGATTATTTTTCAGGAGTAATGAATCATACAACATTTGATTTAGGAATAGAACACTAAATTTCTTTAAGTTGGCCAGTAATAATGAGCTTGAAAATTTTGAAATAAACTCTAATGATACATTTGAGAATCTCACAAACATCAACATTGCAACAGCCCACTGTTTATGTACATAGTTTTGCAATCATTTTCAACTTCTCCATTGAAAATTTTAGATCAGAAAAAGTGGCAGGATCACACTCACTTCCCATTGGTTATAAAAGTTCAAACCTTGTAAATCCATACTGAGCCCAAGGCACTGCAGGACTTTTCTTTAAAATACTAGTATCTTTGCTTGATTTAAGAGACATCTGATATTGTTATAGGCTGGAAAGCTAAATCATTGGAAAGGAATCTGAAACTCTTGCTTGGAGACCACCTTGCTGACATGGACAGTTGACAAAAGGAGTCCAGTGGACCCCAGGGAAACTTAGCCTCAGAGAACTCACCTGCAAAGAGGTCTCGTTGGCTTTATTTGCTCTCATCTGACCGCACTGGCTTTTCTTGAACAGTGCTTTTACTTTTAGATGTGATTATTTTACTCTCACAAAAGAGAAGTCACTAGGACAGAATCACACACCACCCCAGCAAAGACTGGGGCTACAGCTCAGAGGTAGGGCACTTTTCCAGGCTGCACAGGGCCCTGGTTCCATTGCCAGCACTGCGCAGGAAGTCACTTGCTACCTAGAAATTTAATTGCTCCTTTCTTTCCCAGGGTTGCTGAGATATATTTCCAGTCTGAACTCATAAATGAATTGTTAAAGATAACATTAAATGTATATACAAAATGACCACAGTGATTTTTCTTAGAAGTACTTCTTTGAACTGGCCACAATTTATTAATAATCGGTAGAACTTTGACAGTTATTCCCTCACAGTTTAATTTTTTGTAAAATAAGTTTTTATCACATTTAAGCCAATTGTTCTTTTCCATGACTGAGCTTTGGCCTACTATTTAGGCCCAGAAATATTTTTGTATTCTCTCCATGTCCTTTCCAGTCTTTTCTTGGCCTCTCTCCTTGTACCGTCCTGTTCTCCAGATGCTAGATCCTTGCCTGTGCGCCGTGGCTCGTACCTTCCGATATTAATCTTTCTAGCTCCTCCATGTGATACATACACTCTTTGCAGTGTTTTATGGAGCTCACTGTAGATTCCATGGCTCCCAAGGCATGACTATCCGGAGATACGATTCCACTTCAAAGGCCTAAATCGATTCCTTCTCATCTGCTGCCTGCAAATCCAGTTTCCACACTCCCCCTCAGCGAGAGGTCAAATAAATGATTTTGCCATCTTATTATTATCTTCTTCTATTCGGTTTCCCTTCAGTATGCTTTGTCATGGGCCTAAGGTGCCAGGGGCTCTTGTGCAACAGTTTCACATTTACCTGTCCATGTAATTCTATTTGCCACTGAGAGGGCAACTTCATTTTTCCCATATTTTATAATCTGTGGTTTTATGGATTCATAAACTAATCTGAAACTTCTATGTATTCGTACAAAGCCTGAATACTCCTAAAGGCCCCAAAACTCTCATGTATAGAAAGAACTTCCGCAAATTTATAGTTGTCTTGAACAGCTTTTTTCAGGTGAGTAGGTATAGGGAAAGGAAAGGAGATGTTACCAGAACCCCTGCAGTGCCCTGGTTTCCTGTGAGCCATAACAGCACAAAGGCTAATTAAAGAATAAAGGTAGGAAATGAAATTTAGAGAAAAAAGCTGGGTCTTGGGCCTGGTCAGTACTGCTCTGGGCAACAAAGACAAAAGCATCACTATTTATTGGGTTCCTAGAGAGATCAGATGACTCAGAGGGCAGCAGCAATCCTGAGTTGATTAATCGGAGGAAGAATCAGCTGTCTCAGAGGGTGGTGGTACCATGATGATGAAGGTCTTATGCTGATGAGCATTTTAGGTTAATGAGAAGCTTATGTTGGTTAGGATGGTGAGAGGAGCAAACCATTCTTAAAGCAGTAGGTGGGATGAGTTAAACTGATAAGGAACTTGTCCCTCCCCAGGTCAAACCATTCTCTTTTTGTATTCCTACTCAGTTCTCAAAGAACCAGGATGTTCTCAGCTGATGTAGTCTTGTCCTCGAGCATCACAGCATCAGGGACCACTGAGGCCTCAGCTGAGACTGGAGGCAAATTGAACTATGTTTTGGCATACCCTGCTGGTCCACAGCAAGAAGACTAAGCCTCAGACAGCCCTAATCATAATTGTGAAATGACTTTTCCCCCCAAATTATGTAGAAAGGCTCCCAGCAAGTAGGAAATTCCACTACTTGAACTTTTTTTTTAGACATATGCTGTGAGATGAAATTAGATAATGTAAGTGAAAATTTCCTGCTAATTATAAAGTAGTTTAAGATCTACTAATTTCAAATGTGCCTTCTATTAATATCTGTTGCTGTCCTGAAGTTGTAACTATAGCTGCATCTCTATTTCTTACTTGCTACAGGCTTAATTTTAAGATACGTAATTTAAAAAGTATTGGTTTAGTCTTTGCGTATATTTTGACCATTTTTCTTGTCCTGATATGTAGTACTTGAAAACAGCAGTTAATACTGTGACCATATTACAGCATATCATTTCCCCTATTAGCATAATTATTAGTAAATTGTTTTCAAGTAATTTTCTCATATCTCATTTTTCAAGTAAGTACTTTGAATATTTTAGAATATATTTGTGCATTACTAGGCACAATGTTTTCCTCTGTTTTTTTTTCCCCGTCATCAAAAGGTTGGTAAGAAACCATTACAGGAGCAACCAAATATTGATACCTTGTACAGAACAAATATACTGTGGACTGAATTGTGTGCAGTGAAAATTCATATGTGGAAGTGCTAACAACTAGTGCTACTGTGTTTGGAGACCAGGCCTTTAGAAGATAAGAGTTAAGTGAAATCATGAGGGTGGTGCACTAATCAAGCATGTTAGTGTCCTTCTGAGATGGGATGGCAGGACATTCCCGCTTTCTCTTTCTCTTTAAAGACAGCATGAGAAGCAGCTGCCTGCAAGTCAGGGAGAGAGCCATCAGCAGACATGGAATCTACTGGTGCCTGATCTTGGACCAGCAGACTCCAGAAGGGTGAGAAACAACTATCTGTTGTTTCAGCCACCACTGTGTTGCTTTTTATTAAACTTTAAGGTGATCATGTATTTTTTTAAATTACAATCTTTATATTATATTCCAGTTAATTATATGCAGAAAAACAATTGCCAAGAAATTCTGAGCCCAAACTATTAGAGTCTTGTTACCTTGTTATTTTCATTGACCAATTTCGGTAATGTTTGGGGATTGCAAGAGCAAATCGAGCTGCTCTCCATGAAGCTGGTCCTAGCTCAAGTTGGCAAATGCTCAGTTGGATCTTTCGCAGGGGTAAAAGCACAGTAACAGCATCAGAAACCATTTATATATGCAATCATTTCCCTTTCAATTATAGACACAGCTGTAATTATTATCAAGTACTTTTAGCACTATGTTTGCCAAGGAAATAGAAAACAACAATGCTGCTTACAAAGGTCATTGGTTGCAAGACCATTAATGAGCTTTTCTTAGAAACTGATTTCTTTCAACTCGATCAGCCATGTCTCCTATGATGATTTAAGCATGACCCTTTAAAGTTTAAAGTCAAAACCAGGAGGTGCAGTATAAATCACTGAAATGTAAGTTGCCCTCAGTTGCATATTAGTGGTTTGAAAAAAATGACATGCTTATTCACTCTACTTTGGAAAATCCAAGAGCTCCTTCTGTTTTCCTCTTAGGCTGTATTTCTTCTGTTGCCTTTTGCCCTGATAGGCAATGACATACACAAATCATCCTTTGTGGACCAAGAATTATTCTAAGCTGGAAAGAGATATGAATAGGGATGATGTCATTGACTAGATCTATGTCACAGAAAAAGATGAAAAGAGTGTTTTTATTTTATTTGACCACAGTTTAAGTATTTAATCTTCAATATGTGTCACAGCAAAAGCAATGAAATATGTGTATTGATGAATTCTATGTACCCAGCACTGAGACAACAATGTTTCACGTATTTTTTTATTCTTTACAAGTTTTACAGATTAATTAATAGTAAGAGCACCACAATTTTAAAATAAGGAAAGTGAAACAGAATTACTTAAGTAACTTTTCCTCTGGAACACTGCTTATTAACAGTGGTGTCACAGTTAAATATTGACTTTATCTGGCTTCAATGTGCATGCTAGCTTCTTTTTTTCTTTTTTATGAAAACATAAAACAAATTTCACAGCAAAATAATAATATAATAACATTAAATAATACATGGTGCCTTGTTATCTTTAAAGTAGTTACTCAGGATTCAAGACATAAGCACAAAGCTTATAGACTGTATAGAAACTGGCGTCTTCATTAATACCAGCTAAAATGAAGAGCTGTGTCATGAGATCTCAGACAGGTCTGTGGAATACAGCAAAATACATTTCTAGAAAAATATAATTGACGTAAAATTCAGAGAAAGCAAAAACAAAAAAGCCTATTTTCATCCTGCTGCTTACTCTGTAGTTTTCACTGCAGCATGCTATAGTTTTAACATTGTTATCGTGGTGTAATCATGTGGTAAGCAGACCTGACATGCCAGGTGAGAGCCACAGATACTGACCCAACTCTCCATGAAGAGATATGGTCACTCTGGTAAGCAAGTTAGTTTCAAGTAAGTTGAAACCCAGAAGGGCCGGAGAGAAGGAAATTGGTTTCCCAGTAGATGGCAGCAAAAGGAAAACACAAGCAGGCTGTGTGCTAGTGTCTGGGCAATCGGGCAGAATCTGATTCAGACAAACAGCACATTCAGGATCAAAAGGATATGAAATTTGCCACATTAATCTCCAGTGACTTGACCGAACAGGAGAAGAAAGAAGATGTAATTGGAAAGTGGGGCGGCAGATATTCATGGTCACAGGGACTGTGTGGCCCGCTTGGGTAACAATCGCAGATCAGACTGGAGGCGATCCACCGATGTCCCACATTTAGAAGCAGAGCAGAAGGAGATACAACCAGAAGCATGACCAGTTAAGAGGAGGTTACAACTGGTTGAGTAACCCTTTCTGTAACAGAAACCAAGGGATAACTACGTAGCAAAGTGCATCTTACATCATTGTCTTAGTTTCTCTCTTCACTGCTAGGACAAATATCTGATATCCACAAATTAAGTAAGGAGAGGTTTCTTTCAGCTCACATTTGTAGAGCTTTCCGTTCAAAGTCGGCTAGCTCCAGGGTAGGGTGGTGTGGCAGAGGGGCGTGGCAGATGAGGCTTGCTTATGGCCCGGCAGGTAGGAAGCAGAAAGACAACATAGAGAGAGGGAGGGAGGGGGGGAAGAGAGAGAGAGAGAGAGGGAGAGATCGAGGGACAAGGGAGGGGGCATACCAATCTAGCCTTCCCCCAGCAGTAACACTCTTCCTATCCCCAGGCTTCACGTCCCAAATCCCATTGGTGGACTGATCCACCGACAAGTGCCACGCCCACGATCCCATCATTCCCCCCAATGCACCACCTCTAAGCACATGAAGCTTGGGGGATCATCCAGATAAAAGCATAAGAATCATACACAAAATCCATAATTTTCTTCCTAGCCTCAGTTCCCCTGTAAATTTCCATGTCCTCCCTCCCCTCTGCCAAGTTATTTTCACATCTATCCTAATAAAAATTCTAACCTTTCCCTCATCTCTACTTGTGTAATCCAATACTGTTCCTTCCATTTTTTGTGTATTTCTCTTCTTGGCCTTGACTTTGAATCCTTCTTTTATATCAGTTTGCAATTTTGGTCAGTAGCTAGATGACCCAGGAGATCCTCTAGTAGCTGTTAATTAATAGAGAGAGACAGTTAAAATTTGTCCCATATTATAGACAGCTAAGCGAGACAGAAATTAACAGGCAGTCAGGGAGGAATTGGGCCCCCAAGGAAGTCAGTGCAAAAGATGAAAACCTCACAATTGTGGCTGAGGGTGAATCTGAAGATGGCCAGGCCTCACGATGGAGATGGACAGCCTGGCCTGTGAGTCTCTTTGGAGATAAACAGCAGTTCGAGATTCCACTATGATCGGTACCATCTGGCCCAGTGGTCCCAGAGAGGCATCAGACACATAGGTGAACATCTGGACCCATACTCCCAACTCTTTCCAGGAATGTCTTTGTTCTTTCTAAGATCAGAAGTTATGGCTAAGCTAAAGTCAATGGTGTTTACTATCCACGCTTGTTGTGTAGTTTGTTTCCCTCCTGGACGGATATTAGCTAAGTGATTATACTTGTAACCCTACAGGTTAATAGTAGTTTGCTCCACATTGTACCCACATTGTGATTTTGCTGTATAAAATATGCTTGGAGAAAGAGTCTCTACAGCAACCTGCTTGGGGCCTTTTCTGTCTCTCTGGAGCCTTTCCTCAACAAACCTTTCTTACTCTTCCCCTCCTTTGTCCTTGAAATTCCATCTTTGCTACTAGAGGGCTAAGAACTTCGCACACCTGACCTCTGTCAGATGGGTAACTATGTGTTTCAAGTACCCCTAGGTCCATGGCAAAGAAACTTGGTTATGTCTGTTACCTGCCGATAACCTGTTCTGGTGTGTTACAGGAATCTCCTAGAATGTCAGGAGAGCCACTCTTAACCAGAACAGTAATCTTAAAGAATAAAAATTACTTACATTTTCTGGGGGGAATCCCTAGCAAGATAAAATTCTGCCTCCCCAGCCTTTGTTATTTAGATTGACTAGTGGAAGTGTTTCACAGTAAGAAAGAGACAAAACAGTTGTTCTTTTCTCCCCATTAATTTAACATCTTTCTGGTTCCATTTTAAAATATTCTGAATGAGTAAAACACAATTGAGAAAAAAGTGGTACTGATCTACTCCTACCTGATAAGGCATACATAGAGAATATCACATCACAGGGCTAATGCAGTGCCAATGAATGTGAGGAGACCCAGGCTTCCGAGTTCATAATTTCTCAACATGGGTGTATTGAGTCTGCTTAGTTTCTTTGTTGTTGTTGTTGTTTTTTTCAGTAAACAAATTATTCTCACAACTTACAGTAGGGGTCAACAGACTTTTTTTTTTTTAAACAAGGGCCAAGCACTGAACAGTTCAGCTGTATAAGGTGAGGGCAGCTTGAGGGCAGCTCCTAAAGTCTACCAGGGAGAAGGACAGTGGCACACACAAAATGCAGGGCAGCGTGCTGTCAGTGCTCCAGAAATCGCGATCTGGAGATAGGCAATAGACCCGATTTTGAAACATAAGCTACAGTTCCTGACTCTCCATTAACATTTCTCTTGCTGAGTTTTGACATTAAATCACTGCTCATGACTGTAAGGGAAGTTGCATGCCTAACTTTTATTATCATTGGCCAGGTTGCAAGCATTCGTTCTGACATCTCACCAGGACGACGTAGCTATCCATGACCATCTGACTCACTTCTTTCTTTAAGTTTTCCAGATAACAGTGTTTGGTCCAATGGCATAGTTAAGCGATTAGGAAAACAAAAAATTTTATCTCCCAATAACAATTTCTTCCTTCTCATCAATTTTCTGTATAAAACAGACTCACGAAAGAGCAGAATCGTGGAATTCTAGTTAGAAAGGGAAGTTAAAAGTCCGCTAGTGTCAAATTCCAATTTTTCAAAAGGGGAAATTGAGGTAAAGAAGTGTTCCCAAGAGAAGAGAACAAAACAAATCAACACACGTGACTCCAGAGTTGAGGTCAAGCCCTCTGACATCACTGTTCCCAACACCCCGCTGAATGTCTGTCATCATCACCCCATAACCAGGCCGGCAGGAGTCAACCGCAAGAGCAGCCCAACGCTCGGGTGCCACTGGGACCCAGCCATATTGGTTCACTGAGACTGACTCAGAACCACTTGTATTTCCCACGGCCTTGCCAACATATTGACAATTACTGAGCAAACCGTAAATGCCGGGCTGTAAGGTCTCGGGTCTCAAGTACGGGACAAGGAGAAGTTTTGCTCTCCTTTCTACCAACAGAGGCTGCACACTCACATCTTAATGAAAATGAAAAGTAAACCTCTACGAAGGCGCTTCACAGAGATCATAAAAAATAACCACCTGGCTCTGGTCTGCACATCAGCTTGTGAGTGATGGGCATAGCTTTTAGAAAAGTGAGTCACTGGGTCTTGATTATGGTGCATGGTGTGGTGATTGTGTGTGTGTGTGTGTGTGGTGTTTTCTCCTGTGAGTTTGTGGACCAGAGTGTGTGGAATGTGGTCCCCAGAAGGGTACCAGGACTGGATGTGAGGTTGCTAGGCAACTTTCCCTATTGTTTTAAACAAACAGCACAGAGCTGGCAGCAGCTGTCAGAGTTCCTGGCTCTTAAAAATAACAGAGCTGAAAACACAGAGAACAAAGGTCTTCCACAATAAATGGCAATAAATACCCGGAACTTTCAATGCCAGTAAATGCAGGCACTTGGATGTTAAGGCAATTAATAAGGTTAACAAACCTAAGAGGTCATTGGAATTCTTTGTTGTCAAATACTTCTTCTCCCCAGACACTTTCATTTAAATGGTAAGGAAATCTGAAAAGAGAAAGCTATGCTGTGATTCTGATAAATTACTCCACTAAAATCACCATTTTCTTGCTTGTGCATTATGATTTTAACAGGGAGAATTTCACCATGGGGAAAGAGTATAAACTTTACCTAAAACAAATTTTACATACCTAATAGAAAGAAAGTCTATCATTTATACTAAAAAAAATTCACTCAACTGTATCACCAAATACTCCCTCTTTTTTCCCTTTCTGTCCCTCCCCAGGCTTTCTTCCTACCTCTCTTTATCATGAGGTAGCTGCAGGCAGTGATTAAATAGACACACACACTCACAGAGCTGAGGTCTTATGTTACCTGTGAAATCGGAATAATCTCTGCGAGTTGCTCCAATGTCAATTCTTGGCTACGTTCAGGAGAGCGACACTAGAAAGGTTATAATCAGGCCACTTGGTACATTGTCTTATAGTCTCCTGTAAATCTGGAATTATTTCAAAATAAAAAGCTCAAAGAAACCAGGCAAATAATTTTTTAATATTTCAAAACTAGAGCTCTCTCCCAAAATAATAAATCATAGTCCTATGGGTCTAATCTCTGCTAAGTGCAAATGATTTTCTTTCCTCCCACTGATTTGGGCTTCATCATCTGTTTCAAAATAATTTGATAGGAGTAACAAGGACAGTTTTTGGCACAGTTTTTATAGATAGTTGGTCAATATTGATAGATGATTTTTAAAAATGTATTTGGGAATCCAACACCATTGTGAAATTTAAAATCAAAGAATCTTCTAGATGGACTTGAGATTTAAGCTTTTTTCCAACTAGGAACAAGTCTTCTCTGAGGCCATGCTTTTGAAGCTATGCATATCCATGTGTGTGTGTTCCAACTGTTTGTTCTGAAGTAAATACAGCTTTACCAGACATTCCAAAGATAGCCTACAGAGTTCACCTTTGTGCTAAATTTGCCCCATGATCACAGCGTGTACACAGCCAACATCAGAACCAGGAGTTTCCATGGGTACAAACGGAGTTCATGCCACACTAGCACTTATATGCAGCTGTCTCCAGGTATCAGGGATGGGTTGGTACCAGAATCGCCATTGGACAACAAAATACCCCATGCTTTAGTCTCTATGTAAAATAGCATATATTTTCATATAAACTGTTCACATTCTTCCATATACTTTAAATCACCTCTGTGGCTTCCTTCAAGTAAAATGTAAATATGATGTAATTCATAGTAGTTGTATTGCACTGTTTATGAAATAATGGCAAGGAAGAAAAAGTCTGTATGTATTCAATGCAGCTGCATTTTTTTCCTCGAATATTTTTCATTCATAGTTGGTTGAATCTGAAGATGCAGAGCCAGCTTGTGCAGGATCACCTTACGCATTCTTTTGACACCCCACCACCACCACCACCATGAAGGATTCAGAAATATTCTACACTCCAGAGACTCCCTGGGGCCACCACTTCCCCAGCTCATGAGAGGTGTGAAGACCTCATCTCCTCTTCAGTTTCTCACTCCTCCACTAGTTAGAAAATATTCCTCGATGTACCTTGACACCCTCTTCTGAAAATGATGTTTTTCTCTATTTGTGAACACTCGAGAGGAAGATTAAACTGTCTTTACATTTGCTGTAAAAAATCACTTCTTAGTGATCTAAGGTCTTTTATGATTCCTTTGTGCTTAAAGGATTTCTTTTTAGCTTTCCTTTAGTGTGGGATCCTCTGAAGTCCTCACCTTCTGAAGAAGTGGGCACTCTGAAGGGTGGACAGCAGGGGCTCGGACTGAGCGAGCTGCTCCTGTGTTTACAGCCCCTGGCCCCTTCCAGGGCGTGAAATCTGACCTCAGATCAGCAGGCATTAGATTCTCCGGGGACCATAGAGCCTAACGTGACTGGCGCTTCCAGGGATTTAGGCTCCTATATCCTTTGAATATCCTGAAACCATTCCCCACTCATCATTGAAAAATTGTCTTCCATGAAGCCAGTACCTGGGGCCCAAACAGTCTGGGGACTGGCTCTCTTACTACAGGTTTACGAGAAATTTGGGTGTTTTGTTTTTGTTTTAAAGCTGAGAATATCCTCTTCATTCCCAAACAACTGTTTGCTGCACACAGAATTCGGAATTGGAGATTCTTTTTTTTCGGCACTTCAAAACTGTTGTAACACTGCCTTCTTGCTTCCATTTTTAATGGAAAAATACAGTTTCATTTTGACTTTTTCCTCTATAAATAATCTGTCATTTTTCTTGCTCTTTCGAAGTTATTTCTTTTATTTTTCTGAAACATTTTATCATGATGAATTTTAATGTGCCTATCTTATCATTGAATAATATTTATATTTACTTCTAAATGTTATTCCTGAGCTCCAAACATAGCAAGTGAACGTCCTTCAAGCTTCTAAATTCAAAAGGCATAGTATATGTTACAAAGCTTATCAATTTACTTATATTGTAACTCCAGACTTATAGGAGGCTTTAAAAAAAAATTTTTTTTTTTTGCAATTTGTTTTTATGCAATCAGAAATTTAGGATAAAAGGTTGCCTGCTGAGCTAACATTCTCTGTTGTTAGCAACACCAACATGAGAACTTTCCCACCTGAGTTTTTTACTCTTCTACAGCTAGACCAGCAACCTATTATGTACCGGGAGTGTGGGGTTTGTCACCCTCCACCTCTCCTTCCTTCATGCAACCCCTAAAGATTAAATAGACCATGTTGGGGCCAGTGTCTGAGGGTTTCTACTTTTTCCCATGCACTATGGAAAATTTTCATATAAATTGTGGCAGACGAACTTGCTTTTAAAAGTGTCTTTGAATTATTCATGATTAAACAGTAGAAGAATAAGGTGAGGGTAGAAGTGAACCATATCGCTTGGATAGAAAGTACAAATTTTCTGAAATTAAAAATTGATTCTCCTTGCAGAAAAGTCTTACTATGAGCACATATAATGACCCAGACTACTTGCAAGTTTTAGAAAGCTCAGGTTTAAAGCAGAAAATCTGCGCAGTAATTAGTATGCAAACAATTTCAGAACTGGTACAATAGTGAAAGAACGCTTACACAAATAGAGTGAGGAACACACTGAAGTTAGCAAGAAAAAACTTCAATACGAGTAAATGCAATTTGATATTTATTGCTATGTTTAAGAAACTGATGCTTTCTTTCTAAGATTTATAAGAATCTAAAACATTGCTAAACATTTATTTTAGATGAACTGCAATCCCATTTTTCTGTATTTTCTTTACCTCTGGTGCAGTGAGAGGAGACAGAAATGATGAGAGCTAAATACTATGTGCCAAGCCCAGTCTTAAGTACGATTTGAATAAGCCACCTACCCCTCGAAGTGGATTTGTGAGGTACAGTACTATAGTGGTTTACAAGATGAGGAATTCGGATACCAAGGGATGCAAAGAGCTAACGGGACAGCTTTTAAGCTCATTTGTCTGAGTCTGGACCCCACACTCCCAACACCACCTCACTGCCCTGGGCGAACCGCTGCCATGACCCTGGGCTCTGTGTGACCCTGAGCACTTCACCTACTGGCTGCCCATATCTTTCAAATGGAGATCAACAGCATCCAATTGAAAAGCTGTGGACCTAACCGACGTATTCATTAAACTCTGATACAAACTTAAAGGTAAAAAAGAACTAGTAGCCAATTATGTTGATATAACATTTTCCCTTAAATATACACACACAGTGGGTTTTTATTTGTGTAGTCTTTTCTTTTCAGACATGATCATTGCAATTTTAAAATACTGATGCTTTTTCCTTCTCCCCAACAAATCTTACTGCATCCCCAACTGCCCCTCGCCTTTCTATCTGCCTTTTAATCTCTTTCCCCCAGAGCCCTGCTCGAAGTTTGCAAGTCATACTTTACCACAGCCCTCCAGTACAAACCCCATCTTGACTGACTTGCGACATGTCGAGTTCATTCATCACTTTCCTGTTCCGTTTCTGCTGTTTCCTCTGTCTGGAATGCGTCTACCCAGCTTCCTCTCTACCCACTAAAGTGTTTGGAACTAAAAGTTGAGTTGAAGCCCTTGTCTACTCACTGAGATTCCCCGTGTGTTCTGGTCAACAGCATAACTCATTACAATCTTGTAAAGACCAGCAGAAGGTCTGTGAAGCCCCATTAGCGGGGACCATTGTGTCTCCTCTGCTTTGCTGTTAAAGTTGTATTTGTACTGCCAATCACTTTATCTCGCACTGTGTTTGTTTACCTGGTCATCAGAGTTTGTTTACTCTGAGCCTAAAACTCTGTCCATTTGAAAATACTTCAAAGCAGGTCCATAAGTCTCTAACCTGATATAAAGTTTAATTACAATGCCCCATTTCCCATGCTTGTCATATATATCTTAATTTTTGCATGTATTATTATAAACTCGAAATAAATTTTTAACTATTTATGTGTATATGTCACACTGAAAAATCTCACAGAAGAAACTGTTTATACAATCATTGAAAATAGAGAAAATAACATAAATTTTAGCCTGCCTATAAATAATTTTCCAAAAATGACTATTTCAATATTTGAATTTAATTACGTTTCTGTGGAGTTTCTGTTTATACTTTTAGTAGGTTAGAAACACATGGAAATGTAATTTGTATTACAGTTTTGAAAATTATATTTTCATGTCATTAAATGCTTTTGAAAATATATGTAGTGAGCTCATAACACATTACATGAATCTGTCACATCTTAATTGAAGCATCTCCAGATACGTGAACATGGATGGAGTTTAATCGCGAGCACATTTCCGTTATAGTAAGCAGCACATTTCAAAACATTTTCATTATTAAATTTTAGCCGCATATTGCTAATATAAAGAAATGAAAATGAGTCTCAATTAAAATGTTATGCAAGCTTACAGTTATCAAGGTGCGTGTGAGTTAGTATGCGTATTTACAAAGCTATTACTACTCCTCGCTGAGTTTCACGTAGCTTCTCTCCTCAGTGGACTTTCACGGGCATTGTAGTTCTTCACTTAATACCATTTTCTCCTCTATGAAGAACTTCAACATCTTCGTCGGAAAATGTGTGGACAAGTGAGTGAATACATGAGTACATTCTGCAGTTAAAGTGTATTTCTTCCTTTGCAATCGGATGCGAATGACTTATCGATCACATTATTTCACCGTATTTTCTATTCAGAGTTATTCTTCCAAATCTTTTAATGTTGATCTTATATTTATCTCTTGAAATAGATTGGGGAAACTTCCTTTAAGAAACAACTCATCTAAATACTGCGCTTTTTATTATACTTGTAAGGATATAGTCAGCTGTCGTAATACAATTGTTGACATTTAGGCTTCACACACAAGGAGGAGAGAGAGAGAGAAAGAGGGAGAGAGGCAAAGAGTGAGGGAAGAAGAAGTAGGGATAGGAAAAAACTTTTGTCATGGACCAGTATAACGATTGTGGAAAGAATATAAGTGATCACAGTCTTTCCTGTGCAGTCATCAACTCTAGGATCAGGACAACTAAAAATAATCTTTGCCCACTCTTTCCTTACCCAGGAAAATTAGACAGTGAGTGTCACATTAAATTATTCTGGGCCGTGGATACATATGATCTGAAAACATTCTACTCAACCAGGGGAAATGCACAGGAATACAAGAATGAGTGAAGACAAAATGAAGACAAAGGCACCCACAATTCCAGGACAGTGGGAGACTGAAGCCAGGGGTCAAAAATTTGACTCCAGCCTGGGCAATTTAGTCACTTAGTGAGACGGTCTCAAATTGGAATATTTTTAGAAAGAGTTATAGATATCGCTCAGTGTGGAAGCTCTGGGTTCAATCTCTAGTACAGCCCTAAGAACAATAAAAGTCATAAAACAGTAAAGTGTCTTAAGACAGCCTGGCTTTGAGGAGAAGGGGCTGGACTTGGGTCATACGAAATCAGAAGGGTGACTGTGGGGTGACGTGTTCAAGTTGGGTAGAATGATCACACTGAGGGTTTAGGTCACTGTGTTTCTTCCTCGCTCAAGGGACCCAGAAATCCTTGGAGAAAGAAACAACTTCAAGTTAGGGGCAGCAAACACTACATGACCTTCACAAACCAGAGGGAAAAGGGCACTTCCACGCCAGCAGGGCCACACGTGGAACACACAGGAGCCAGGGAAAAAGGACCTCTGGCCAAGGAAGAGGCTTTCACGGGTGTCCTGACCATGAGAAGTGAACACAGCGGGCCTGGGTTCCATAATATTCCTCACATCTGTCCACTCTCTGGCTCTTACAGAGAGCTTCTCTGAAATCCTTGCTCAACTACCCTCCACCTCTGGCCTTAGTGTCTTGTGCACACCCTCATTTTAGAGGCTGCAAAATCCATAGAAAATGTGCACTCGGCCCCCCATGCTTAATCTCATGAAATCTGGGTCACGGATTTAGTCTTTACATCCTCATAAGAAAACGTGCCTCTGCACCCATGTGACCACACACTGTCCTGTCAGACAGAAATGATATTTGAAGGAGATTTGGTTTTCTTTGAGTCAAGATGACCCTTTCTGTCTTGTTCCAAATTCATTTTTTTCTCATGCAATCGTTCTAATTACTTACTGGAATAAAATGAGTAGAAAGAATTGAGAATTTGTGTATGTCTTAGGAAATAATTTTTTGTGCAACTGATATTGCAAGGGAGAATTATGCCATTTTCAGTCTTATAAGATGGGCAGCAGCCTCAGTTAAAATCTCTTAGGTGCAACTGTACCTCACATCTGCCCTGTTCTCCAAACACTTTCTCCCTGCATTGCTTGAGAGCATATTGACACACACATGCTGTACTCTGATCTAAAGATACTCACCATCTGAGAATAAAACGAGGGGAAAGATTTAGTACTATGTGAAGAACACAGCGCAGTGCAGAGGTAACACCCAAAACAGGTTTGAATTCTGTTCTAACAGCAACTTTCTTGTAGCACGTAATTTTGAGTCTACCTTTTTATCCTTAAAATTACATAATTGGAAAAGATAAAATAACAGCCTTCTGTGCATAAGTTTTCTGTTTTTTTTTAATGGCTGAAACAAACCATTGTGCATTCTGATTTTCCGTCAAAATATTTTATATCCTTGGAATGAAAGGACATTATTTAGGAAAGGGAAGATCATCAGGCATTTGCAATTTTCAACATGGATTTTTAATGTACAACTTGCATTCTAAGATGTCATAATTAATGGTTTCAAGATAGAAAATTACTTTTTGAAAATGGAATTCTATTTATTTTAGAGTTTATTCCATGCACACAGGTACACGTTTAATGCTTGGTTATATAATAATCTAGCACTTACATGAATCACTTAATTCTGCAAGTATTTCTGAAACTTTACTGTGACAAGCTCTCACCTGGGAACTGGTTAGAAATGCAAATTCCTAGGCTCCACGCAGAGATTTCAATTCAGCAGGCTCAGGTCGAGCAAGATATTCACACTGTTATTCCACAGCCAGGTAATTCAGATGCCATTGCCCTGGCGTGTTCAGCTGTTTGGATCTGAACTGTCCCCCGGTGCCTTCAAGCTGGGGCCTTGGGCGCCAACCGATGGGCTCTCCGAGGCTCTACCCATGATCGGTCCATCGATGAAGTCGTAACTCAGTGGGCTTGTTAGGAAGTGAGCCTGATGAGATCAGACAAGCCCTAGGGGAACAGCCTCGGCAGCCACACGTGGTCCGCAGCCTCTCCTGTGCGGCTCTCGCCCTACGTCCTTCCCAGCTCCGAGAGGACAGCCGCTCTGCTCCACCGTGCCCCTCCCAACATGCTGCTTGCTTGGCCTCGGCGGAGGTCCGGGAGCTCACCACGGACTGAGTCCTCTGAAACTGCGGAGCCACGGTACCTCTCTCCTACACTACGTTGTGTCGTCAGGGATTCTGCCTCAAAGATAAAAAGCTCAGGCACATCCCTGAAAAAGTACAGCCTAATCGCTGTTTGTTTTCATAATAATTGCTTCAAACACCGATGCTAACATTTAAAGATCTACGGGGAGAAGGAGCGCAGCGTTCTGCACACATTCCAACACTTGCTTGCGTTTAATTGTAAGAGGATGAATCTTAAACTTCGCTCATCCACTTTATCTGCTTGGCTCACATTACACTGCGGCGAAGAGAAAAACCAGGTGGAGCAGAACGAGTTTACAGTGACCTAAAGCTTTCCACCACCAGTAACAATCGGGGGACCGGTGGGCTGCGGACTGGAAATAAATGGGCTCCTCCCATCCTCTGGGCTCTCTAGACCCTCCATAACCTCCGCATTCTTTTATGGTCGTGAGCCGTGTCGGGAGTGAAACACTGGGCTGCTGGGTTCTACTCCGGAGACCAATGTCACTGTGACAAGCGCTCCAGGCCCCCTCGCTGGGACCAGTGCAGCTTGACCTCTCCTTGCAGGGCTCTTGCTGCGCGTAACCTCTGGGCTCTACGTCCCTTTATTTTGATTCCACACAGCGACAGGAGCATGGATTCCGCGCCTCCAGATCAGATAGGTCAGATACGTTCTGTCCAGTGTTTCATAAATGTGGTTCTAAATCAAGGTAGGCTAGATAAAAACCCATGTATGCTTTCTGTTTCTGTAGTTTTTTAAATTCTCATATTAAAAACATCTTCTAGTACAAGTAGAAAAGTCTTGTTTCTAAGATACACATAAGTATCCTCATAACATTATAATACAGAGATTATAATTTCACAAATCATGTTTATTCCTTAGGCCTATTTTTGAAATATAAAACCAATACCACCTATAAAAAATTATGATAGCACCTTAATTCTGATTACAGATGTCTAAGTTTTTAAAACAAACTTTAGAAATAGCTGAGCTAAAATTATTATGTCTGTATTATATCAGTATGTTGTTCAAATGGAAAAAATCATTTGGAAAGGATCTTTTTAAACCTCTTGTATTAGAGAAGGAAAAATACTATACTTCTTATTTTGCTTTTTTCCCAAACCAAAAGTTAAAAATAAAACCATCAAATCATATTTTTGTTCATACAATTACTACATTTGATCAATTCACATTGCTTTAAAATTTTTAACTTATATGTGTTTCAAAACATGACCAGTATGTCACCCAGAAGAAGTTCAAACAATTTACCAACTAAATTGTAGCCATTCATTTATTTTTTTACTTCAGAGAGATCTGAAATACTGGAAGACTTCATTTGAAGAATGTTAATATATTTTTTTCAAAAATTATTCTCTTCAGTTAATTCACTGAAGATCTAAATCCCACAGAGCAGAGAACCATGAATACCAAGGAACACAGGATGAGGAGCCCTCGGTCAGGAGAGAGAGTGAGATATGATTTCATACAACCCTGAACGGAGGGTGATAGTGTCTCTGAATTCACACAGCCGCAAGGGGGAGACACAGAGCAAAGATCCAGGCTGTGCGAATGTGTGCATCCATTCAACCACTAACGTACAGCTGGCACAGCTTGGATGAGTACAATAGGGATGCTGAATTTAGGAGGGGTTATTTTAAATATTTATTTCATTATCACTAGCACTACTGGAAAAATAGATGTTTAAGCACATCTAATTTATATAAAATACAAAGAGAGCATAACTTAAAAAATAGGCAGTGAAACTGCAGGACTGTGCCTGAAAGTGAAAAACCATCTCGTTATGACAGTGGATAGTTTCCAATTTGTCTCTAAATCACCCATCGGCCAATGCTGAGAAAACCTGAGTTAATTACGTAATTCATAACGTTCATCAGATAAATCAAGCCAAATTTTGGCAGAAATGCAAACTTTCTTGGCACTAAAACCAAAAAGACATAGCACAAAGTAAGACAAGAGACATAAACTCCTTTTTTGCATAATTCAGATCCCAGGATATCTAGAATTAATCCAGAATTAATCCATTTCATTCAAAACCATATAATATACAGATGTACATAAGATAATTTCATAGCTGGAACAAGTCTCCAGATTCATTTTATAGTAATCCTACCTTAAAGGCTTACTCCTCTATTACTATTTGTACTGATTTATGTGAATCCATAATTGTTCTTTTAGATTTCTAAGTGGCAGAATTTTCTTTTCAGGAAATTCCAGTGCTAAATTGAAAATGCATACAACCAAACCGGATGTGTTGACATGGAAAAAGAAAGATATCATGCAGCTGTCAGACAAAAGAAGGTGCCAAAAAGGTAATATCCAAAATTTCTATAGTTTTACTATAATTGCTTCAAAAATCTAATCCTGCTATGGGTATATGTATTAAATGAGATTGCAATGTATTACAAAAGGTTTAAATCATACAGAGTATTTCATAAAAATAGTCAAAATAAACTATATATTGTTATCCAGAAAAAAGAACAAAATGAACAAGTAGAATATTCCCAACTTGCTGAAAATTGAAAAACACAGTTTAAAATAAATCACTAGTTAAAGGTTAAATAAAAATAAATCAGAAAAAATTTTAACTGCATTGTAATGAAGATGAAACATGAAAATTTGATTCAGTAAATCAAATTTATAACCTTAATTTAAAATAGTGTAAAGAAGTCTTAAAATTAATGGGCTAAATTTCTAACAAATTAAGTTAGGAAAAAGAACAGCAAGTTAAACCCAAATTAAATGAAAGTAAGAAGGTAGTTTTTTAGGAAGAATAGTAGAATATTAAAAAGATTGAAGTTGGCTGTTTGACAAAATTAACCAAACTCAAAGAATCCTCATTAGTTAAGTGAGAAATTGGGCAGGGATTTAGGTCAGTGATGCTATCACCTGCCTCACAAGTGCAAGGTCCCAAGTTTGATCCCCAGTACCAAAGTGGGGGGCAAATTATCAATGGCAAGAGTAAGAAAAAGGACATTATTTCAACCTTACCAATACTGATAAACATAAGAATTGCAAGGTAAATCAAATAATAGCCAGTATTATTTAGGTTAAAGAACTATATTTAAAAATATAATTTATAAAAACTTAAAAACATAACAAAAAAACTTGGTTAGTTCAAAACAATAAATGTGTTATGGGGAACTTACCAAGAAACTAAAATTGTGCCAATGACAAATTTAACATAATATTTAGGCTGAGATAGCATTCATCTTACACAGAAATCATTTGGGGAGACAGAGCAACTTAGTGTCTTATAAAGACCCTCTGTTAAAATAGAAACTAGAAAGGGCTGAGAAGGTAGCTCAGTGTGAAAATTGGGTTTATTCCCCAATGCTGGAAACAAAACAAGTACAGATAAGTCTTTGTCATAATGATGAAAAAATTTTAAATTAATATTGACATGAAAACAGCCTTGCACAAAAAGAATAAAATGACATAATAAAGAGAGTTTATTGTGATATTCATGGTATGGTTATTTTAAAATTCATAAGTATAATTCACCATATGAAAACAAAAAAGGAGAAATTATTACCTATGATAAGTATTGAAAGTTTTGGTCCTGAAATTAGCAGAAAGGTAAGACTGTCTTCTATAATCATCATTAATTAATGTCATTGCAAAGATGCAAAATAATGGGGGGAAGACACAAGAAATGGAGGGGAAGAAATAAGTGTCATTATTTGAAGATAGCATTATTTACACTACAAATATATAAACTATTAAAATTAACCAATAAATTTAACAAGGTTGCTGATTATATAGGCCAATACTTAAATCATTCAAATTTCTCTAAATCCCAAAATCAAAAAAATGAATTTAGGATGAGACTTGTTACCAAAATGCGTTAGTCAGGTTTTCATTCCTATAACAAACACCTGAGATGGATCAACTTAAATGGAGGGAAGGTTTATTTTTAGCTGATAATTTCAGTGGGTTCAATCCATGGTCTTCTGACCTTGCTGCTTTTGCCTTGTAGTGATCCAACATATCATGGTGGCAGCATGTGGCAAAGGAGCCAGCACACAGAGCCAGAGTAAGGGCCCTAGTACTCCCTTCAAGGACAATCCCCAAATGACAGGACTTCCTTTCTTGTCCCAAGGGTTCCACCTTCTCCCCACAGACGATGAGCATGGGCCCAAACCGTTCAACACACATGCTGTGACTGTCAGTCGTGATATGTTGACTTGATTGGATTAAGAGCCAAGCTGAATTATGTACATGTACCACGTACTACCATAAATTAACAATATGACAATTTAATGAAGCAATAAACACCTAGCTGATAAGTAAAACACTTAGTGGAACAATTAAGTGTTACAGGTGATGGTTTGCTTTAAAGATAATAGGTTCTACTTCTTTGTTTACAAATTATAACTGCATTGGAATGAGCCTTAATAGTAATCAGTCTTTTGACCCATCTACATTTGCTACTAGACTTACTTGGGATAATTTAAAACATCTGCTTTTTTCTATGTTAATGTCACGTATTAATCTGTATTTGCACATTTCAAGTTAATTGGCTAAGGATTAAAATCTAACCCCAAGAAAGTTAGCATTGAGAAATCACTGTATAAGTAAATGCACAGTGAATAGCCAGTTTATCTTATTTTATTTGTAACCAAACTTCAGAGTGTATGCAATTGCTACAGTGTTTGAAAAGTTAATTCAGGATGCCAAGGACAACTGCCCAAAAACGAAAGCAAATAATAATACCAAACATCATAAGCTACTTTTCACAGTTCTGCTCTGAAAGAGAGGATTACAAAAACATTATTTGTTAGAGTCACAGCCAAAAAAACAAACATGTCAAGGCAAGAATAATCGAGCCATTAAAAATTCCAGTTCAAATGAGACCTCTAATTAAAATATTACAAGTGAAAAGAGAACAGTTTGAATTGTCAAGATGAAGAATGATGGCTTGGGAAAATCCCACACTTGAACCATAATTTAAACAACATGTTTATTATGCGAGCTTTGCAGCGCTGAGCTTGGGTTGCACGGCTTCCAGATAGGCAACATTCCACGGTCTGGCTTAAGAACCTATCTCGTATCCTGAGTGTGAATAGATTAATTGTTCCCAATCACAAGTAACTTCCATTTTCTACTCAGGTGATGTGAAGAAAAGGTGAGGGTTTCATGACTGTTAAGTCTCACATTTTTCAGCTTTGTAAACCAAAATAATTCATACATTTTGAGAAAGAGTATTTTTAAAATATACATACGTTTTAACTTGAAATCTTAATCTTGACCATTGTGTCACTGTGGAAATTAGGTTAGAAATACATTTTGTCTATATTTTCACAATGTTTCTGAAGATATAGGGCAACAGCTGAATTAAAGTTGCACCATTTTTGTGAGTAGTATTTGGTCCTATAAATAAAGTTCATATGATTTGTTAATAGTTTGACCCCTTGTCGTATCTGCAAACAGCCTGACATTTAACAGTATAATTAATATGTTAGACAAATGAAGGAATACTATCAGAAGGCCAGAGTTTTCTGGCAGGAAATCTCTTTAGATTTAGCCAAGTAACACTTTGGACCATGAAGATGTTATTTATAAACTGTAAATTTTCAGTAGGAGAATGGAACAACCTAATAATCTTAGGGCAGGCACCTTAGTTTACAATTTTTGGTTTAGTTTTAAATAGCAATCCATGTATCTATTTTCCTTAAACATATTCAGAGCTCATTACAGGAGATTTATCCATGAACAATATTTAAATATTCTTGATCATGGGAATCTGAACTGTTTCTCCTTTCTCACTTAACACAGTCTTAATTCATCTTTTTGAAAGTGAGATGTCAGTTTTATGTATTTTCAACAAAGATAGTGATATTTCAGGTTATAGTGTGCTATAAATATTAACATTATTTTTTGCTTGTTATATTTCCCCAAAGCAAGTAGCTAAATATTTTCAAAGTCACTGTCAGTTAAGTCATTTCTAATTCATCAGTTTAATTGTGTAGAGGTAAAAGCTATTTCTGATGTATAGTTCTACTATTAAATCATTAAACAGTGCAGTATTTGATGGGCACTGTTAAATATGCAGATTAATAAAAGTTGTCTGTACTTAGTGTCATCTCTGGTCTCCTGCTGGAGAGAATTAAAGCAGCATCGTATGTTTGTTACATATGACCACATTGTCCTACACCAGTGATGGCCAACCTTTTAGAGCTTTCAGTGACACTAACAGCCCACCGTGACACGGGTGCCACAGGTTTTCCACCAGTGTCCTAGTTGTAGCCAATGGAGAAGAAACAAGTAACTCGTACTTAACAAGGCCAAAAATGCTCTGAGAAGGAACTTCCATGCCCTGTGAGTGGATGGGAGGAATTTATACAGCAAGAACTTCAATGTATATTAACAGAGTTGTGAGAAAGCCATTTTGTTAACCGTTCCAGCAGCTGTTTTTATTTATTCAGAAGTTCAGATTCAAAATGCTTACCTCTTCTTATTACCATGAAGTTTGTAAAAGATAAATAAATGCGCACTCTGGTCCAGCTTCAATCCATATTTAGTCTTATCTCACGGAGGTCCTTGAAGTCTAGGGTAGGAATAATGGAGAGGCCTGGCCAGCTTGCAGGTGAGAGCAGAGAAAAGGTGCAGGTGGCTGGGGTGGATTGGATGTTACCTCCTTCTGCAAGGAAGCTGCCCCAGGGCTGCATAGATAGCACAGACACCATGGAGAGGGCCTCCGGGCTCTGAGCAGAGTGGGCCTGTGCAGATTCTCCATCATGTCTTGATCTCATTCTTACTTTCCCTCTGTCTTTCCCTAAATAATGACCATAGCCAGTTACTCTCAAATCAACACAGGAAGTTGATTACATAATAATTATCCCTGAATTTCCTTATGTGTTTCTAGAAGGAATTGCCTCCATCTTTATAAACTTCCTGGGCCAGGTAGTCAAGTCCAATGGGGATATTTTATCACAGGTTCTGGCCCATACATGGGAAATTTAACATGGGAAATGAAATGAACTGTTCATGAAGAACAGTCACCCTCAGCAATCACCCTGGGAAATACGTGTGAAACAGATACACTTTTAATTTTTGGAAGTTTCAGGTCTTCATTTCTTGCTCTATGATTTCTTTCTTTCAAACTTGGATAGCTAATATCCAAGGTTTTATCCATGGTACTAGTTCTTCATGGAGCTAGCTCTCCTGTGTTCAGCGTTTCTGTGTTCTCACCTGTGTGTAGGACTCCATTCTTTTTATCACATCTGTGTACACTCACAGTTGACAAACTAACCCTCCGTAATCTTTGCATGCAGTGCATATTAATACACTAGAAGAACACCTGAAGGGTGTTTCACAGCAGAGTAGCTGATTCAGACAGAGAGAAGGGGGATCTGAATCCTGTGGTTAAATATGCTTGAAAATGTGCTAAGTTAACTATTATCTTTACAATAAAATGCAGAGCCATAAATGCAAATTTAGGATTGGGTAAACAAGAGAGTCTTGTAGTATGGGAGAATTTCCAGTATTTTTGACTGCTTTAAAAGAGGAAATCATCTGATGTCACAAGACAAGGAGTTCTTGTGGCATATTTTTATAATGAATGCTTGGAATTATGTACAGGTCTTATGGATTTTAACAGTAGGATGCAATGAACTATTTGAAAGGTAATCTTATCTAATCTCATCTACAGATTATTTTGAGAACCTGGAATTACATAAGAAAATTAAAAGTAGGGATAGTTGAATGATTTTAATGAATAATTACTACATTTAAAAAATTGTTTTCTTCTGATTACAGGTGTACATATATAAATGAAATGTGGATCTAGGTTGTATTATCTGAAGGGTACAGACAGACGTAATTATACGGTCAGTGTTGTGTGAAAATTCAATGTACACGGACAGCCAAACTCAAAGCATTATCATTGCATTCAATAGTGGGGAAAGCAGAGAGCAAATTAATTCCCTTTCCTAAGTTTCCTTAGATGATGATGCAAAGAAAGAGTCACATGGAGACAAAAACAAAAACAAAAAATGAAAACGGGGGAATAAAGAGAACAGGGCAGGCAGGTATTAATGAACACAGGATAATGCAGGTGGTGAGAAAGAATGCTGGAAACAGAATGAGAATCCCATTATGCCTGGAAAAGTTATTTAAATATAATCTACATACACAATGAGCATAAAAACAAATTTTGAGTTCACTTTCTAATTTTATTAATGTTGACTATTCCATTAAAACATAGCAATCGTCTGAAAGCAATAATACCTACTTAGAATATATGACTTTTTTCATTTCATACTCTATTTTGTTCTTGGGTTTTAAAAAGTTAGTATTTGCTAGTTTTATCCAATTACATGAGAAATACATGAAAATAACCAACAATGAGCTTGTACTACTGTTATTATTTTAGATATACTCTTTTAGTCATATATGCAATTATAATTGTTTATTCAAACAAAATTGAAATTCTATTATAGGACTGTTTTATAATTTACTTTTTATTTTATTTCTTCCACTTCATTTTTTAAAAAAAGATTTCTTCTTTTTATTAAGGGTTCTACTGAAAGTCTCATGGCTTTGTCATTGTTTATTTCATCTGGCCTATTGTTACATACTTAGCTTGCTTCAAAATTTTTGGTATTTTAGAACATGAGAATATTTGAACAAATCTTTTTATCTTTTTCTTTGGTTAAATTATTAAATGTGAGCTTTTTTGGAAAAAAGAATATTAGGAATATTAAGTCATCTCTTTTTTTCCCCCATTCTCCTACCTTCCTTGGGCCCCTCTTTCCCTCATTTACAAAAACTTTGCTTCCATTCATCCTTCTTTTCTCATTTTATTTTTTTATTCCTTTCTTTCTTACTCTTTCCTAGTTACCCTTCCCATTTGAGCGTTTTCTCCCTATTTGATAATATGTAGTGTACATTTTGGTCCTTATTACACTTTTGGTTTCTCAACACACAGACGCAATGTGATATTTATACATGTGTATTTGATTTATATCATATAAGAGTATGGTCTCAAGGTGCATATATTTACCTAGAAATGTCTCAAGTGTATCCTTCTTTATGGCTGAGCAGTACTCTATTGTATAAAAACCCCACATCTTCATCCATTCATTGTGATGGGCATTTAAATTGTTTCCAAGATTTAACTGTAACATATTGTGCTGCTCTAAACATGGGTGTGTATATATCATTGTAGTATGGTGTTTTTAATCATTTGGGGAAGAACCAAGAAGAGGAATAGCTGAGTCAAATGGAACCTCCAGTTTTAGTTTTTTTAGGAATCTCCCCACTGATGTCCACAGTGGTTGCAACAGTCTACACTCCAGTAACAGTGGAGATGGGTTCCTATTTCCCCAAAGCCCCATCAGCATTTGCTTTTGGTTGATTTCTTGATAATAGATGTTTTTCCTGGAGTGAGATGGAATCTAGCATTGTTTTAATTTGCATTTTTGGTGACCAGTTGATGTTGAACATTTTTTCATATATTTCGTATATTATTTGCTGTTTCTACTTCTTAATCTGAGAAGTGTCTATTCATTTCAGATGCCTATTTTAAATTTGGGATGAAGTCTGATTTTTTTTGAGTTCTTTATATATTCTAGATATTGGTCCTTTGATGAATAGTTGGCAAAAAAAAAATTCCCACTCTGTGGGTTGTTTCTTTACTCTGTGGGTTTTTATTTTGCTGTGCAAAAGCTTTTTAGTAAATGAGATTCCAGTTGTTGATTCTTTGTAGTATTTCTTGTGTGATTGAGGTTTTGTTCATAAAGTCTTTGCCAACACTTGTGTCTTCAGGAGTTCTACATATTCTTTCTTATAGGACATTTAGTATTTCTGTTTTAATGTCTAGATCTGTGATTTAATAACCAAATTCAGGTGTGTAGCTGAATACAAAACAAGCACTCAAAAATCAATAGAATTCCTGTACACAGATAACAGACTCACTAAAATAGAAGTTGGGGAAACAAAACCTTTCATAATGGCATTGAAAAAATGAAATTCATAGAAAGCAATCTAACCAAGGAAGTAAAAGACCTTTACATTGAAAACTACAGTGCTCTGAAAAAGAAGATCAAGAGGATATTAGACAATGGAAAGATATCCTTTGATCTTAGCTAGGAAGTAACAAAGTAGTGAAAATGATCATACCCCCAAAATTGTTATACAAATTTCATGCAATCCCAATCAAAATACCAATAGCATACCTCACAGAACTAGAAAAAATAATCCTAAAATTCATTTGGAACCAGAAGAGATCTAGAATGGAAAAAAAAATTCAAGGCAACAAAGGCAAAGCAGTGGGCATCACAATTACGACTTGAAATATACTGCAGAGCTACAGTAATAAAAACAGCATGGTACTGGAAAAAAATTGACCTGAGGATCAGTGGGACAGATTGGAAGATGGAGAAATGACCCCAAACACACTCAGCCATCTCATCTTCAACCAAGGGGCCAAACACCTTCTCTGGAAGAAAGGCAGCCTCTTTAATAAATGGTGCTGGAAAAGCAGATTTCCACATGCTGAGGACTAAAACTAGACCCATGTCTCTCACTGTGCACTAAACTGAAATCAAAACAGGTCAAAGACATAAATATTAAAACACAAACATCATTTCATACTCTTGCAAAGAGTTTTTGAATGTTTTTCCAGTCATTTCTATCACCCAGAACTTTTTCATGTGAAGGCATAAACGACTTTGAAACACCAAAGAAAAGAGATTTACACACACATGGGCTTCTCATGAAAATGTATAATCTACTTCTGACAAAGTGCTTTAAGGATTCTAAGTCCTGGCCATAGGACATAAATGTGCATTAGACCACACAATAAGTGCTCTGCACATGAGAAAGAAGGGTCGCTGGGATCACAGACTGGAATTACACCAGCTGTAAGGAGCTTCTGGGTTCTTTGAGATGCAGCCCAGGTGGGTGAACACCCGTGGACCAGGCCACGTCTGAGGGAGCACAGGTTGTGCACCATTGCTCTGTGGCCCTCCGACGGGGTCGGCACCCAGGATGTTTCTGGGCTGATTGTCACAGTGCTACTGGAGTGGGTGGGGTCGACCTGTGTGATCAGCAGAACAGAAACCCATGCCTTGCCCATCATGGGCAGGAAACACTCATTTCTGGAGCACAAATGAGAAACGCAGGAGGGCAGAGAAGGTTGGTGAGCAGAATGAGCCCAGCTCTGGAGGAAGAGGTGAAGAGCAGGACCCCATAAGCCATATCTGCCACAGGAGCCACACACAGCTGTGTGGAAGCCAAGCATCCAGCGGCCAGGAATGGCTTGGTGCAGAAGGCAGCAAGACCTAGAGAGCCGAGTTCAGAGGAGAGACTGGAACCTTCCAAGTCAGGGCACTGTCCTACGCCCAGATGACAAAAGAAAGAAAGTAAAGAAGAAGAAGAAGAAGAAGGAAAGAACTCTCAGTTTGACTGTGATCAAGCCACAGACTGTCGATTAAGATTTCTGGCAAAATCACTCATGAGTAATTGAGATCTACATGGAAAAATAATGACAGATCAAAACTTAGGAATATTTTTATGACTGCCGAACACTGTTTCTAGTCATTTTACATGTACAAACTCATTTAATTCTGCAGACATTTCCTTGAGGTAGATACTACGCTTGGCAGAGGAGGTTAGGGCATGGCAAAACTGTCTGGGGAAGTAGGCATTCCCAGTGAGTCACAAGGTCCCAGAACACATGTGCAGAGTAGCTTCCAAAGCCCTGCCTGTGGACTTCTCACCAGAACTCAAGCGGGTTTTCAATGGACTGGACCTGACATCAGCCTGGCATTTGGGATCCAAATGTAGAGGTTCTCGTGGGTGTCCTTGGCATTTGGACACAAACACCAAGAAGAGCTTGCTCTCTGGCTTTCCTTGTGGTAGCCTGTCCTGCTTCCTCCAGGATGTACCTTCTTCTTTTATTCAACCCAAGCTCACTCCGCAGATCCAGTTTCGCTCTCTCTCTTCACTTTGACTTTTTAAAATTAACTTTGCCTCTACTTTTTTCTCCTTTTATTCAATTCTTTGTTTTAGAGGAGAAGAAGTTGGAATCCAACTGCAGAAGGAGAGGTGAGCAACACCTCCCTTTCACATTTATTTCACAGGCCACGTTTAGAAGAAGCTACCAGATAACAATCTGGTCAGAAATCTACTTCCAGCAACTCATTAGTAGACATAAATATCTCGGTTCACTATCATGGTGACTCATCACTGAGGCTTTTGAAATATGTGCTCAAACATATGCTACAACAGGTGTGTTTAACAACCTGGACACAAATCAGTTGAAAATATACATAAGCATTGATAGTTTTTCTTTTTAATGCAGTTAGACAGGTTAATGATTTAAAGTATTGCGTATAAAATTAATTCATGTTTCTTCTTTATTTCTTCCCTATTAAGACACTGATTTAATTTGGGAATATTGCCGTGGTCAGCATTGATTTAGGCTCAATGAGAAAACCTCAGCCTGGCCATTCCGGTATTTGCTTGTGAGTCTTGCATGGACTGAGACTTGGACAGGGGTCAAATGATACAGTGCCAAGGACAAACTGGAGCAAGAGTCAGACTCCAGAGTGCCTTCTAGATGGACAGAGCACAAGCTGCTTCGACATACTTCCTGACTTAGCTTTCCCATACACTTAGAGTGCTCAGCATGACTCTGACTGGTTAGGAACTGCAGGTCCTGCGTGTACATGCTGAAAATTCCAGCAGTAGCTGATATTGTACCCACAGACAAAGAACATTTACCTCCCTCTCATCTAATCTAGAACAGACATGTCCAAGGGTGGCACAGGGCTGCCCGCTTTTGATGTCATTATGGGAATCTGAGTGATATTTCTCACGAGTCCATTGAGCAGTGCTGGAGTAGGGCTGCCTAACCCACAGGAGAAAGCTGTTCGGGGAAGGGTAAAGTCGCAGGGCCACTTCTGCCTCCTGCACCCAGCACGTTCAGTCTAATTGAAAGTGGCTACACCAGAAGTGACTTGGTAGTTAGATGTAGTTCACAGCTTTAATCCCAGCACTCTGGGAGGCTGAGGCAGGAGGATCCCAGGGATCCCAGGTTCATCCCAGCCATGGAAATTTAGAAAGTTAGTGAGACCCAGCCTTTTAAATGTGTTTGGATTGTAGCTCAGATGAAAATGCCAGAAAGAAAAGGAAGAAAGAAAGAAACAGGAAAAGAGAAGGAAAGATGTGCTTGATTTCGCATGTAAAATGCAACCATCACTGATAAACCTACCTACAAGGTGTGCCTATGAAGACAGAGGTTTATTGTTATGAAACAGATATGGAAGTTTTCTTCTTTTATTATTAAACTTGGTTTTCCAGTGTTATTTAGTAAAGTGATTAATAATTAAATTGAAGAGGAAATCTTGATGCTTATATGCATTAATGATATTACATATTTCATGCATGGCTCAAGGCCAGTCCTCTCCCCCCAGTGCAGACACAGTGTTGGTTACTCATGGTCTAGACTCGAAGAACTCCCAAGAGTTTTAGGGACAACCTAGCCCTTCCCTTAATGTAGAATGGAGAATTCAGTCTGAGAGTCTAAAGGGCACGCCCATGACCTCAGAACTAGAAAACAGAGAGAATCCCAGGCTCTAAGCTCACAGAAGCTTTTCCTAATTACAGCGAAAGCAAACAATTCTTACGTCTGGTAGAAGTAGTCCCCTACTGTCATTGGGTGTATAAAGTATACTTTTATTATAGAAGGGCAGTGGTGTGATTCTGAAGGAATATCAGAAGGATTACAGAGGGAGAGCAAAAATCCTAGATGATTCTTAAGAGAGGAGCTTGCTTGGAGGTGGGTGAATTTGGTGACCAGACTGGAAATTCCTTGGTGACTCAGTCCTTACTACTCATTTGTCCTTGGAAAGTGGGAAGAGAATTGAAGGCCTGCCTCAGACAGGAAATGGAACTTAGTGGGTGGAAGACAGCTTTGAAAGAGAAGACATAGGTGGTTCTTATGTCAGGGAGCTGACACCAAGCTGTTAGTCTCCAACAGCAAGACTATCCACCCTGGAAAACTTACTTCCATGGAGGGACAGAATGGAGAAACCAGCTCAGCAAAGAAGCAAAGGAACCAGGCGTTAACAAGGAAGGAAGCCTCCCGCACTGGATGAGGATGAAGAGATTCTGGAACAGTATTTTTCGGACTCTTATAATCTGAAACTAGTCTTAAAGTACTTCATAATAATTTTTAAGTATAGTGAATTTTGAGAGGAGCACACATCTCACATCAAAGGTGTCCATGGACTATGTGGTAGTTAAAATGGTACAGAGAACATTGCTGTAGGAGCTTAACAGACAAGATAGAGGGGTGCCAAATATTTTGCTGTGGCAAACACAAAGAATCATCCCATCCAAAACACCATCAGTGCCCTGTTAAGGAGCAATGAAACAATGTGGCGTAGGGTGTTTGTGAGGAATTCATGGCTCTGTTCCCAGGGCACAGTACAAAGACAAACAGAAGGTGCTCAAAACACAGCGAGTGAGGCCAACAGGAACGTATGCAGTGTCACCTTGCCATGGTTTGCGTGTAGCTGTCCCCCCAGAGTCTCAAGGGCTCGTGGCACGGGGTGGGGACTTCACGGCACAGAAACTGGATCCGTGGTGGGGCAGAACCTGGTCGTGAGGGCCAAGTGGTCCCTGGGGATGACCCTGCAGGTGCCGTGTCTTTCCTCAGCTCCTCCCTCCTTCCTCTGCTGTCTGCCTCCATGAGCTGAGCATGACCCTTCCGTGCTACTTTCCTGCCTCGGAGTCAGCTAATTACAGACTAATTACACTCTTTGAAGTGGTGGGTAGTAGTACTATGTCCCGGCAATGAGAAAATGACAAAGACACACACAAATCACTTATATATGTTAATGCTTTTCCTCTTCATTGAATTGAGTTAGCAATGGGAAAAGACTGAAATATTTCCTTTAATGACATCCAAATTTTTTTACTCTGAAGTATGAGGACAAGCTTCATTTTCCGAAGGTTAGTGATGAGCCAAAAACAAAAAATGAGGGAACGTGGAGTGGTAGATGTGGCGATAACACGAGGTGGTGAGGAAAGACGTTTGTGAGCCCTGGCATCCTGGCCCTGAATAACTCCAAGGAAATGGAGGACTAAACCCAGAGCCAGCGTATCTGATCCCAGCATCCTGTAGCTGAAGGTCAAGGTGAACAGGAAGCATCAGGAGCAAAACCGCATCAGGTAGAACCCAGTCCAGGCAGGGTGCAGACTTCTCTGTCCCTGACCTGAACAGACCCAGGGCCGACGCCCTCAGCCCCACCTTGCTCGAGCCGTCTACATTAATTCCAAATCCTGGGACTGGCTCTGAATGCTCCTCTTTGGTCAAAGTGTTGCTTTGAAAAGAGAGTGGAATAAGTAGGCCTCCAACTGCCTCACCACCTTTGGAAATTTGCAGCCTGACTTTACGTCCCATAGTAAGCCTGCTGCTTTATCAGTATGCAAATCATTCCACTGCGGTTATCATCCCAAGACAGTGCAGGAGGAAGAACAGGTTGGAGTAATATCCATGCTGTGTATTTTTTAAAAAGGAGATTGTACTTTGCTTTTATAGTGAAAATCTGCGTATCCCACTTACATTCACTATTTTATAGCCCATGCTTTTCATTCTTCCTGTGCAAACTTATTGACAGAAGTGTCAATGCTGAGAAGATTATCGAGTCATTTTAGTATCTATAAACCAGTGTGCATAGTATTTTCTTATGGTTCTTAGAAATTTCCGCAGATGTCCATGCCCCCGAAAATGAAAAGCTATGTTAAAATGGAGGGTAAAATGTCTTACTGTACAGGTATCTATTTTCATTATTTAATTCCTATTGACCTTATCAAGGACATAGGATAAACCCAAAGCAGGCATTATAGATTCTGTGACTCTACAGCAATATGATTATAAAGCAATTTGGCAAAACATTACTGATGCTTCCCTGAGGATGTGCTAAAGGCTGGCAAAGGACTATTCATGCAAAAGCAATGAAATTATCCTTCAAGGAGAACATTTTATTTACTGTAAATTACCACTTAGCTATTCAGGAAAGAACACATATTTTACATCATTGAGGAATGTTCCCCAAATTTATTTACAAACACCATCTAAATCTGGAGTGTGCATTAAGCCTGGCTCCCAGCCACCCTTGCTGGAGCCTGCAATGAGCACCTCTAGCCTGTGTGCCTGTGCTGGAGTTGGTTATTGGACGTGCTGTGAATCATTGTGTCACAGAATGGTACCAGCCACTTTAATAGATGACATTTAGTACAAATGATATTGCTCATCACTGCGGAGTGAGCACGGATAATGTCCTCAGACTTGGGCCCCAGATGGTACCGTTGAGAGGTCGTGCAGTCCTTTACGAGGTCAGACCTTGGAGAGGATCCTTGGTTCTTTGGAAGCAGGCTTTGGAAGGGATTGCGGGACACCTGGTCTTCTCCCCACGCTTGCCCTTCTGACTCATGATGTGCACATTTTCTGCCATCGTGGGTTCCCATAGCTCAAGAATCAAACCACTGGGGCCACATCATTGTCAAGTGCAGTTTCTAGAACATTCTCTTTACCTAGTAAGTGGCCTGTCTCAAAACTTTAGTTATGGTGATAGAAAGCTGATCAATACATCCATATATGGAAGCACTGGCAAAAAAGAGAAGGGAAGAGTAGTTATTCAGGTGTCACCATGGCTTCTGCTAAAACCATGGAGAAGACTCAGAGCGCTAAGCATACACTCATATGCAGAGATGGGATTTATCATGGTAAATGATGGAAGAGAAAATCCACCAAAGGAAAACATGCACGGGTGGTTTCAGGAGGAAAGCAGTCTCACATTTCCAACAGCCTTCTCCCAGGGTTTGTGTTCTGGGAGTATCATTCTGTGAAATGTTCTCTATCAGAGATTTTCACTAGAACCCAGTACCCAAGATCTTTCCCGGGTGCTGCCCCCTCCCTGCCTATCATGTACCAAACTTGCTGATTCTAGAGAAAGAGCAGGTGCTCTGTAGGTAGGAATGACTTGATGTGCTTGTACAAGCAGCTCACACACAACAAGCTATTCTTATCCAAAATCTTGTGGTAGCCAACACCAACTCCATCTTGAGTCTCACCACCACTTTGTGCTGGACAAAGCTTCCAAAATGCACATCCTGTTTGGCAGGGAACTTGCTGCAGCTGCAAGATATTGTTTCCAGAGCTCACCCAGTATGCAAAACTTCCTCTTGTCCTCCACTAACCTGTCATGGTTCTGATTCTGTAAAATTCCACTTGCTGTCCCCTGGATCCCTCCCCAATGGAAAGCATGATTTAAAAGGAGAAACTAAACCACTTCTCAGGGCCAAGAGATCTTTCTGGGCACTAGCTCCCTCTCGGTCACCAGCTTTAACTAAGTAGATTCGAATCTGATTCAGAGTGTGGTGCATCTCTATAGTTCCAACTCGCTAGATTACAGTAACCTAAGTTCCCAGACGCTAGCCTGCTGCTCTTTTCTGCACATAAGATATCCCAGAGGCAGCAATGTGGAGGAAATTATTAACATCCTTTTACATGGGGACATGGTGAGAAGAAGCTGGGATTGTTAAGGGTTGCAAATTTTGGAGTAGCCTTTTCCTGGGGTGAAGCCCAGACACCAGGGCCAAAGGTGTCTCTAAACGGAGGTGTGATTCTAACACCTGCTGGGGCATGGGTAAGGAGATGGCCCACACTGGTTGGATGAACTGGTTCCACAGGTGATGGGAAAATTCAATCTGGAAACCCTTCTGGTTCTGAAATAAACTGCCATTGCCAATGCAGAGAAGGAATATTGCTGAGAGGAGCTAGAAATCAATACTAAGCAACAAGGAAGAGCAAGTCCTTTTCCCAGCCCCAAACCACATTCGAAAAGCCCTTTTCACTGTTGCAGCAGCAGCATCACTAATCTAGAAGGGTGAATTTGTAGCTGAGATATAAGTTTATGACCTCAGACAAGATTTTATGATTTTTCCCTATTACAGCATCGCAGTCCTGGAAGATTTATGAAAGGAATCTAGACATTATAAACTTGCAACCAGAAACACTGGAAGTGATACTGTAGGAATATTTACATGCAACACACACTACCGCTGTGATGGCTGAAGAGTAAATGACCTTTGAAAAGTAGCAAAAACACCAAGTGAGCTCCTGCTCTATTTCCATGAGCAGCTAATTACAAGTGACCAGATGAGGGTCGTGCTGTGTTAACTGGGACAGCAGCTGCCTTCCTGTCCCCTGGGTATCTTTCACTACTGCTAGAAGGAATGGTGATCAGACAGCAGTCTCATCTGACAGTATCTTGGATTTTTACTGACTTTCCTTCTGTAGAACAACATAGCCATGCCTTCTACCCTCTTCTCTGTTGTCATGCAGCTCGTATGACCCCTACTAAGTTTTCCCTGACAAGGTTTGTACAGCAACGCAGTCCTGGTGTCCTTCAGCCCGGGCAGCAGTGTGCACAGAGACACACAGATGGCGAGGGCCACAAATTGACCTCTTAGCATCAGGCAGACATGGTTTACAGCACCTATGTTTTACCCGTTCCACCTCTGAGCGCTACAGGACAGGTGTCATTTTATATTTTGCAGAAGTCAATCCTAAACTCAGACCCACAGAACCCTAACACTTGCATTCTTTACAGTGGGCCGCACTGCATCCCCAAATCTCATGTACTAACTTGTCGTATCTTAAACCTCCAATTTGTCTGATACCGTGCACAGAACCCGGGTTGATTAGAAGTCCTACAACAGAAGTGATAATCGCAAATCTGATTCTTCTATCATAGCTAATGCGGCTACCGTTTGCTTCTTCAGAAAGCACAGATGTCTGCTAAGGTGTGCAATGAGACAGTGTGAATACTGCAAGTTCTGCAAGTAGACACACACTTAGGAGACTTTCAGCGACTGTTTTCAACTGCAAAGCAGAAAAAATACATAAGTCACAAGATTACTGTAAGGATTACTTTCACCTAGTTTGTGCGATTTATTCAATAAACTGCACAATTTTAATGATATGATGAACATTTCCTATCACCTGCAAAACTGTTTTTGGCTGTTTTGTGAGTAAATATTAGGTCCATTTATTTCATTTCTAAATTCAATGCAACACGTTTCTAGGTTATTATTTATTATTTCCTTTCTGTCTCAGGCTTCCAAGGCTCATCCTGTGTGCTCTGCCTTTCAGTTCTTCAGCTCTTTCACCCTCATAATTTTTCAGAAGAAGCTGAGCTGTTTTATTGTGTTTTTAGAGCATCCTAGGCCAAATCTGAAAATAATTTTGTGTAATTGAACTCTAACTTACCAAGTGCATCTTTTTCATAGCAGCATTTTCTCATCATTACATACAGTGAGGAACATATGACTTTGCTACTCAACCTCAGAAGACAATCAAAATACATACTAGGGCGAGAGGAGCACATGTAAAGCGAGAGCTGGATTTAGTTGAGAATACAGTGTTTTTTATTATAATGAAGCAGAAAAAGTCTCTGAAAGTTGGATATTTAACTAAGTTATTTTCCTGGACCAAGTAATCATTACTTATTTTTTACAAGCTGCTCATTGTCCTCAATGGTATTTGTTATGTTTACACTGAATGTTTTTCTTCCATTTAGACTGCACTTCCAAAAGGTTAGGATTTTCAGTCTGTTAAAAGACTTATTCACGGGCTGGGGATCTACCTCAGTGGTGATGCCACCTGCCTCGCAAGCACAAGGTCCTGAGTTCAATCCCTGGTACTAAAAAAAAAAAAAAAAAAAAAAAAAAAAAAAAAAAAAAAAAAAAAAAAAAAAAAAAAAAAAAAAAAAAAAAAAAAAAAAAAAAAATATTTAGTCACCACATAGTCAATAGTAATTCTACGAGCAAAGGAAAATACGAACATTTTTACAGAGAATTTATTAAATCAGATCACAAATTAAGTGAAAGAGAATTTTCCCTTAATTTCTTGAAAATGATGCAAATATAATAATAAAGTGAAAAATGAAAAGTGAAAGTTTCACTATGTACATCCATCATTTTCAATTAGGAATAAAACAACATGCATGAAATCAGTGTACTGTATCAATCTAATCAGACATTAACAAAATAAAATCCAACAACAGAACTTTGCATGAATCACGGGTGGCAGCCCAGTCCTTCAGAGTCTCCTCCCTGCAGCGACTCAGAGGCACACACATGGCATCTCAGTCAGAACCACGTGCACCGCAGGAGGAGAAAGACGGAGAACGGGTCAGACGTCTGCAAACATCTCGACCCAGCAGGGACACACATTGCTCTACCTTCCCTGTCTGGGTCTCCAATGCACCGTCTGGTTTGGAAGCAGCGACTTATGAAATTTGTTCCCCCCCATGACCAGGCCAAGCAAAGGACCACACAGGGAGCATTAGGAACTTCTACAGTAGTTAAAAGTGTTTTTTAATGTACTTATTCTGTAAAAACGCATCGAATCACCATACGTGCCACAAGATGATCGAAATGAAGATTTTCTTATCCCCATGGAGCTTACTCTTTGGAGGTGGAGTTCAGATCAAGAGTTATCTCCATGTTTTAAAATAAATTTTATACAATATTTTATTTTGAAGCTGGGCATTGAGCCCAGGATACTCCATGCTAAGCAAGTACTCTGCTGTTGAGCTACCCTCCTGGTCCTTCAGGACGTTCTGTAAAAACTCTCTGCAGCTGCTACCAAATCCATGGCTTGGACAGTGTGCTCAGCGTGGATAAGCTTCCTGCTCGATCTGAGGCTGCACCGCTACTCCAATTTCACCTGGAGCTACGAAGTGTCCAAGCCTTTATATACTTGGGTTTACCTTTTTTAAAATTAATTTTATTGGTACATTTAAAGTATATAATATGATGACATTCATTGTTGGAAATTTGTACCTTTACATAATTCATCTTCGTTCTTATTTTTTCCCCACACCCCTGCCCTCCCTTCAACCCCTATCTCCCTCCTTATCTACAAAGACTTTGTTTCCATTACTTTTCATACTTGAAGGATACTTCTGTCTTAAACTTAAAGATATTCAGCATGCAGATGCCCAGCTCTGCGTTTCCCCCAGCATGACTTCTTATTGCATTCACAGTATTGTCTACTTTTGTGCAAGTGGCCTGAGTCGAGTTGTATTGTAGCAAATCATTGACTTTCAGTTTAGCTCAGCAGCCCTGGAAATGTTACCTGAGGTTCCTTAGTGCATGCAGCCTTCAAGAGGCCCCTGGCTTGCCTTACGTTCAAAAGTCATCTTGTCGATCTGCTCTCATTGTGACACTGGATTGTTTAATTCGATAGAAGGAAGAGATGTCTATGAAAACTGGGTTTTGTACCTAAACCATTTGTTATTTATTGATTTGCTTATTTTATGTAAGAAACAATGGCACGAATTTCAACACCACAAGCCCAAGAGAGCTTGAAAGCTATTTTTAAAAAGATACTCTTTGTTTAAAAGTATAACAATACAAAGCTAAAGGGAAAAATTAAAATTGATTAGATTTAATAGAAAAATATATCTAAACATACTATAAAGGAAATTAAAACAACTCAGACTCAGGGAAATCTCAAATAATACTTATCGGAAAGAAAGAAAGAAGACAGCATGAAATAGGGCAGAAGGCACCAGCTGAATAACTTCCCAGAGGCAGGCGGAATGTAGGAAAAGGGCTGCCTGCTCAGAACACTGCTCCAGAATTCGCTGGGAAGCTGGTTCCCCAAGGAGCACGTGGCATTTGGTATTCAAGGTGTTTCCCGGAGTCAGGGCAGAAATTTTTGCAAAGCAGTTTTTGACCTGACCTTGACATTTCTCTTCAAAATTACCAAACAAGTTATCTTGAGCCGTGACCCATCTTTAGTAAATGTGCAACTAGATATACCACATCTAAACTGTGAGACCACTACCCTAATCCATTCCTTGCCAAAGAAAATCCATCTCTTGGACTAAACTGCGCATAAGGAACATGTTCTCTCCCAATGACCATTCCAAAACCTATCATATTGGGTTTTAGAGCTTTATCATATCAATTTTGGAGAAACGCATCAGTGCTAGTGGAAAGTTTTTTAAAAAGCACTAGAAATAGTTGTCTTTTTATCAGTCCTCCAAATTAGAAAAAATTATCAACAGACTGAAACAAGAAATAATCAAAATAAGGCAATATATAGTGCCAACAGAGCACATGAGAAAATTTAATCATTTGGTGAATGGATACACATTTACACTATTAAATTATATGTACCATAACAGCTAGTAACTTATGAATCTGTAATAAAAACCATAAATACATATGAATTAGTGATAAATGTATGGAATATAATATAGAATATAATAAATGTGTTGATTATAGGGAAATTTATGGTCTGTAAGTGAAAATGTGCTGTATGAATTTATGGGAGAGTAAGATACACATGGGGTCATATATCACAGAGAAGAGTATTAACTCTAGTTTTAAATTCCGGTCAGTTTTGTTGCTAACACTTATCACAGATAAAGACATACAAGCACATAATGTCTAGAAGTAGAGATAAAAGATATTCACAGGAATACAAATGCGCTGTAATTATATTTCACCTTAAGTACTGCACAAAACAGTTCTAAGAATGATTTTTTGCTTTGTTTTGTCTGGTTTTGCTTTGTGCTTTTTGCTGTATTTTCAGTTACGGCCAAAGCAGTGGTAAAAGGATCCTCCTTGTTCTCCGGTCACTGTGGCACAGGCTTCTTAAGGAGACACGGGGGCCAGGTATAGCCTACAGGTGCTGTGGAACATGCCATAGAATTGAGGAATCCATCAAACTCAATAAAAATGCACTCCTTTTTTTTTTTTTTTCAGCATCAAGGATCAAACTCAGGACCTTTTGCTTGCCAGGCAGGCGCTAGCAATGCTGAGCCAAATCCCTGGCCCCCTTCTTTAGGTTTTCCTGAGTAATAAACAAGCTGTTACTTTTCTGGGATAAAACAGCCTGTCTCATGGTTGTGCAGTGCATTCCTAATATATTTCTTCACATTTCAAATTTGCCAACTGCAGAAACAGTGCTGGTAAGTGATCTGCTAGTGAAATGCATCATTCTTGTGATTTTTGCTCACTTATAAGGATGTATAAGAATCAAGAGTCCTACAGCAAACTGCCTCACTGGTAGTCTCTTTAGTAGCATTTTTTTCCCTCAAATAGGGGATTGGGGAAATTTATTCCAAGCTTTCTCTGTGTCAGGTAGGAGATAAATAGTTAGGTCCATGCATCATTTGCACTTGTTGCTTACAGTAAAACTATGAGAAAGAAGCAATATTTATTAACCATTTTCAGAAGAAAAAAGTGTTTTTAAGGAATTACTAAAGGACAGTTGTAAATCCATGAATCTGAATAAATTCAGAGGTCTCAAAATCTCTGCTGCATGAGAAGAAATGAATCAGTAAGAACTAAGTAAGGCAAATAAGTAAGAATTAATTTTTCCAGCCCTGTTGTAAATGTAAGACAAGAGGATCAGCCATTGGATAGGATCAGTTATTAAGATATTGATTCTCTAAAAGATTAAGAGCTATCTTTATTTGATTCATTGTATTGTTTTCCTCTTCTCTCTCTTTCTCTCTCTTGCTCTCTCTCTCTCTCTTCTACATATATACTTTGAGGAAAAAGAAGCAGGAGAAAAGACAGGTAATGGAAGTTCTACAACTGAGAATGCGTTGATGGTCTGAAGTTTAGTCTTATTACTAGTAAATGGCAAGACCTGCGATGTGTATAAGGTGAAAGTTGGAGGAAGAGTACATGGCACATGTGCAGCTAACCTGTGCATTCTAGGTATTTCTGTGCAGCAATCCTCAGTTTAATAGAAATAAATGCTTAAAAATGTGTACATATACTCTCCCAGAGACACTTACTAGATGTGAGTGGCAGTACTCATAGTAACCCCAAAGAGGAAACTAGTCAAATATCTATCAATAGTAAAATATGTAAATCAAGTTATAATCACATGGTGTCATACTGTATACCAGTAAAAAAAAAAAAAAAAAAAAGAGCAGTCTTCATTATTCTGAATTATTCAAAAAAACTTAAATGTCTGGGGATTTAGCTCAGTGGTTCTGCTGCCTGCCTAGCAAGCGCAAGGACCCAAGTTCAATACCCGGTACCAAAAAACCAAAACCAAAACAAAACAAGACAAAAAAGTCTTAAATGTAAGATTGAAAAATAAAAGCCAGGCATAAAACACTACCCACTCAGGTCCAGGGACTTAGTGCAGTGGCCTCACAAGCACAGGGTCCTGTGTTCAGTCCCCTGTACTGGAAAAACAAACACAATACCCACTCTTTTATTCCAGTTTAATGAAGGACCCAAGCAGGCTGAGTGTCATGATCATGTTGGAAACCAGGACCCCAATAGCATCCTTGGCGGATTCTCTAGAAAGACACCAGGGCCCTATGAGAATCTGGTTCTGGTCCTGCTTTTAACCTTGGTGTCATTCATAACAATTCATTAAACTGAATGCACATGGTATGGGCACTTCTTCATTTTCAAGTGAGAAAAAAGTCTTAAATGATTTGCCTAAAATAAACTGTATCATCTGGCTATTGAGTTTGCATCATAATGTACAATTCTGTTTCTGTACTGTACATTATAAACCTATCCAAACAAATTAAAATTGCAAAGCACTATACTAAGTGAAGTTTGAGTTGAATTTACTGTCGAATGATTTTATATAAAACTAAAAGGTAATTCATCCCAATCTTGATAGTAATTTTTAAAAATTTTAGATGACATAATTAACATAAACATTATAACTAGATAGGCTTATGTTTTTCATTTAATACTTTTATTCACTCCAGGTAAGATAATAGGGAGTCTCAAATACAATCGAATGTGTAATAAATGCATGATTTCAAATTAGGTAACAATAAAAAACAATGACCTAAATTTAGCACATTCTATGCAAGTACCAGAAGTGTCCAGTTATTTTTGTAAAAAGTTAAATAATATGCCTTATACATATAATTATTTAAAATAAATGGTATAATTAAATTCTGCTTATACATTTCACTTTATGCAGTCTGTCCTTGAAGACTAATGAATACAACTCATCATAACTCATTTAGTTGTTACAGCTTTCACTTTTGAGGGATGTTTGTATCAGTCAGCTTGTATCAGTGACTGTGATAAAATGCAAGAGATCTTCAACTGAAGAGAAGGAAAGGTTTGCTGTGGAGCATGGTTTCGGCACTTCCAGTTCGGGGTCACGTGGTCCTGCTGCTGTTGGTTCTGGGCTGACGTAGCACATTCCAGTGTGAGTGTGCAATGGTGGAAGCTACTCGTGTTCTGGTGACCTGGAAGCAAAGAGAGAAGAGAAGCGGCCAGGGTTCTAATGCCTGTGTTGAGAGCACATTTTAAACCCTTGAATCCAGAGTCATGGGCGAGGACTTCCTGAGCAGAACCCCAAAAGCACAAGAAATGATGCCAAGCACAAAAATGAGATTATGTCAGATTAATAAACTTATGAGTTGCAAAGGAAATAATCCATGGAGGAAAGAAATGATCTAAGAATGAAGGATAATTTTGCAAGCTACTCCACTGGTGGAAGACTAAATATGTAAAGCATGTAAAGAAATCCCTCCCCAAAAGCAAATGAGCCAACCAAAGTACTGGCAAATTAACTGAACAGAGACGCTCCCTCAAAGAAGTAGTACAAGCAGCCAGTAAGTACATAAAAAGAAAGTCCATTTTATTTAAGCCACTAGGGAAATACAAATCAAAACAACACTGAAATCCCATCTTCAAGCAGCCAGAATGGCACTCACCAAACACATGTACACAAAAACAAAGGCTGGCCAGCTTCGAGGGAGAAGCAGCTCTGCTCCTTGGCCAGTGGGAATATAAACTAGTAGAATCACTAAGGAGATATGAACGTTGATGCCTCAAAAAACCAAAACTAGAAATTCCCCTGGACTCAGCTCTACCTGTCCCAGGAACATTCCCCAAAGAGTTAGAGTCATTGCACCGGAGTGACACGTGCACGCTCTTACATGTACCACTGGGCCACAGCTCCTGAAGATCCCACCACTTGTACTACCTTCACAGGAGCCAAGCCTCTAACACAAAGGCCCTTGGGGGTCACTTACTCCAACCGTGGCAGTGTGCCTTGTCGGAGCAAGTAAAAGCATCTCCCTTAGCAAACACCAAAAAGCATCAGAATTTTTCCTTGTTGGTGAATGATTGGAATCTTCCCATCTTAAATGCATCCTTGCTTCCAAAATATGTTAAGTATATCTGCACATGAGTATTGAAGTGGCTGGTTTACTTTCTTCATTGCCATAATTCTTATGTCACAGAGAGATTTATTTGCGCACTGCAGCTTGAGTATTTTATGTGAGCATTGTTCATGACAAGACTAAAGACACTGTGCAGGAAACAGACATTATCTAAAAATTATGACATAATAAAGACACAACCATCGTGAAAAGGTAATTTGGTACATTTTAGCAAAATTCTGAGAACTACAGCAAGCTCAGTTACATTGTGTAAAAACATTAATAACAGAAAATATCAGGAAGCAAAGATGCATTGAGATTATCATGGCAATTAAGTGAAGAATTTAGAAATGATTCTTCTCCAGAAAAGAGCTATGGGATAAGAGTCTGAACTCCTGTTTGTCACATGAAAAAACTTCTATTCACTGAGGAGAATTAAGAGACATTTCCATGACACACTGGTTCACCAATACTACACTTAGATTAGAGCTTCATTTTCTGATTTCCAGATCATTTTGTGCCCTCCCCTCCTCTTTCCCTCCTTTCTCCCTCCCTTCCTTCCATCCTTCCTTCCTCTTTTGGCTTTCTCTCTCGCCCTCTCTCTCACTCTCTCTCAGATTTATTGAAGATATAATTCATACGCTACACCCATTAACCTATCATCCAAATCTCATTTTAGTAAATGAAGGGAAGAGAAGTTGAAGGGAAATGAAATAGAAATAGAAATAGAAATAGAAAATGAAAAGAAATGAATTAGAAATGAAATAGAAAAGAATTTAAATATATTATGGAGAAATACAAATTCCCTATGATGAATGTGAGTACTGTGTAAGGCAAATATGTACTAATAAAAAAATTTTAAAAAGAAACAAAAAATAGAGCACTGTATTTTCATCCCCGCCCCTCAAAAAAAAAACTGTACTGATTAACTGTCAATCTGACATGCACGTGGATGTCCTGGAAAGGATCCATGCACACATTTCTTCAGGGAATATACCTCAGTTGAAAGATCTTGATCAAAGTTGAAGCACAGGCTCAGCTTTAGTCGATCGGCTTTTGGAAGCTTCTTTACTGTCAGCAACACATGAATCTCACTGGTTTCACATGGACACTTGCTCTCACGGACATTTGAAAAACATTGCTTTATCCATCCTGAAAGATACACAATGCTACTGTACTGTGGATTTTTTTCTTTTTCCATGAAGTTATTGGTACATTTTAGGTATACAGTACAGTTACATTCATCACTGAAATCTTGTACCTTTGCATGACGTATCTTGGTTCTCATTTTTCCCCTTGTCCCTGCCCTTCCTCCACCCCCTCTGCCCTTCCTTACTGACAAAGACTTTGTTTCCATTTTCTTCCTTTTCTCTTATCTTTAATTTGCATTTTCCTGACACCATGTGCATTTTCTCTGTCGAAGCAGCTATTCCAGTCTTTTGTCATTTCATTATATTTTCTAATATTCTTATCTGTTTTAATCCTAAATGAAGAGAAATGTTAGGTCCATTTCAAGTTCATTAAATTCCTTTCAGGTTTACCATCTCTAGCCTATGGAGAGGCCTCTTAAAATAACCAAGACCTCTTCAACAACTCATACTTGGGTCTTAGAAATTACATCCAAAAGGTTGTTCCAGATCATTCACTTTAATTAATTCTAGTTTTACCTCGTGCCCATTCACTATTGGTCACTCTCCGTTCTTCATGAAGAGACAAGAAAGAAAGAAAGAAAGAAAGAAGGAAAGAAAGAAAGAAAGAAAGAAAGAAAGAAAGAAAGAAAGAGAGAAAGAAAAAGAAAGAAAGAAAGAAAGAAAGAGAGAGAGAGAGAAAAGAAAAGAAAATTTTATTACAATTTAGCAAGCCGAATTAAAGTATTTTGGTGGCGCGTACGTTTTTATTTGATTTGGGGCAGTCTTCTCTACTCTCCTCATTCCAACTCTGTGTTGTAGCGTGGGCAACGATGCACAAGGCAGACACTGGGTGAGTTCCAGGCACAGGAAGCAGAGCAGTCAAGCCTGGGTGGGCGCCAGGCCTCAGACACCAGACTAAGCCCTCCTACGGAAGCTTGTGTTTGGACAGAGACTAACAGGGCTTGAGTGACGGGAAATAGCAAGTTCATTGCACTTACGGTTCTGATGCATGTTAGTAGACCATGTGCTTATTTAACAAAATAAATAAACAAACCAAGGATGACAGCCCTAAAACCACAGGAACTAAGGAAGGGAGGAAGAGGGGTGGGAGGGAAGGGGGAGGAAGATGGTACAGGGCAAGATAGATGGTGGAGAGGCGTTATTCTTTGTAAAAGACGTGCACGGGTCCTTCTTTCCAGAATTGGGAGAGAAATTATTTTAGGGCTCAGTGGGCCTGCCAAGCAAAGTAGGGTGATTTGGGTGGCTTGAATAATGAATCGTATTGTCTCCCAGGTCTGGATTCTACAGATCCAGTGTCCAGGCCATTGGCAGAGCTGATTCCTTTGATAGTTGTGAGAAAAATCCATGCCGTGCGGGTGTCCTACCTTCGGGGGGCTTGCTGCAGGCCTCGGTGTGTCTTGGAAATCTCCCTTTGTACACATTTATGCCTACATCGCCCCTTTCAGGACACCCGTTCCACAGATTAAGGCCTTATGAGGATAGCACCTCATCCTAACTTAACTAGTCCTGTCTGTATGACCATGATTCCAAGTAAGGCTGCATTCTGAGATACTGGGGACAGGAATTCAGCATGTAAAATTGGAGGCACATAATTCAAACCATATGGAAGCTATTTAAAGAGTTGGTTGAAATTAAAAAAAAATTAATCCCTCTGAGTGGAGTTATTATACATAAATACATGTCTGTAGGTTTGTACTTGTGTGCATGCGATGATCGCAAAGGACAGATAAAAGCACACATGCGCTCACTGAGGTTCTACAAGGAGGGATGTGTAAAACCAAAGGCTAAAGAAAAGTAGCAATTCAGAAAGGTGATGTTTTAGAGCAACTGAAGCAGCTATGTACTTTTCATATTATGGCATTTCCCAAAGAGGCAAGTGTCAGAGTTTAGGTCCCTGATGACAAGGGTGACAAAGTGAGTGCCCAGAGGTCCCCAAAGTGTTACATTGAGTGAGAACCCTCCCATCAGACTGTGAAGTTTCTAACAGAGAGCCAAAGCTCTAGAGTTCCTGTGACAGCACTTACAAGTTTGCCTTGCCGATGAAAAGAGGAAGAAAACTAACACAAAGAGAAAACATTGGTAAGCAAAAATGTACCTTAGGTTTGGCGTTGGTTTGTAGCCTGTTTCACGCTTCCTGTGCTAGGCGTGAAGCCGTGAGTCACAATCTGGTTGTGTGGTGGGTCTTGACTCCTCAGTGCCTACTGGACAAACAGTAGTGAACCCTCCTAACAACACACTCCTGCACTCTGGCCTCCAAGAATCTGCACAAAATAGTAGAATGATAATAGTGCAAAGAACACAAGGGAAAAACCTAAATATGCAAAGAAAAAAATGCACTAAAACTAGCAAAAGTAATGGACACTAGAGACTGACTCTGTCAAACTTTAGATGCTTATAATTATCTGAAAAAAATGATAAAACAAACACATGGAAATTGTAAATAAGGATGAAAGTATTAAGCATAAAACATCAAACGTAGGCTAGCCAATTTATAAAAAGGTAAAATGCACTTTTCGTTGTCAAGTTGGACAGGATTATTCCCAGATTAACACGACTCAGGAGACCAACAGTCCGTGGGAAGGCAGACCATCAGACAGCAAGCGTTTGGAGGGAAGCAGTTTAACACTGTAGGGTTACTGAGGTCTGAAACTTTTGCCTGGAGAATAACATGAGAATGAATTAGAATCTAAGGAGGAGCAGGATATAAAGCAGAGTCCTTACTGGGAAGGCAAAAATACAGATAAAAACACCAGTTTGGGAAGCCGAACAAATCCTTTCTGTAATGGCTTTCAAATCTCCTACTCCCACACAGCTTTTCCACTGAGCTGTGTACCCACCTTCCTTTTTCTAGCTGTTTCAGACAGGCTCTATTTCTCTCTCAGTGAGTCTGTTTTTCATGTACAGAAAAGGTATTGATTTTTGTGTTGACCTTGTATCTAGCTATTTTGCTGAATTTGATTAAGTCTAGAAGACTTTTGGTGGAGTTTTGGGGGCCTTTTATATAGGGTATCATGTCATCTGCAAATACTGATAATTTGACTTCTTTCTTCCCTATCTTTATTGCTTTTATTTTTTCTCTTGTCTAATTGCTGTAGCTAATGTTTTCAGAACTATATTGAACAGGAATGGTGATAGTGGGCATCCTTGTTTGTTCCTGATTTTAGCACAAAGGATTTCAGTTTTTGACCATTTAGTATGATATTGGCTGTTGGTTTTTCATAGATGGCTTTCATCAGATTGAGGTAGAGACCATCTATTCCAATTATCTGTAGGGGTTTTATCATGAATGGGTGTTGGATTTTGTCCAATGTTTATTCTACATCTATTGAGAGGATCATATAGTTTTTATCCTTGGCTTTATTAATATAGTATATTATATTCATTCATTTGTGTAGAAATGCAAATGAAAACAACACTGAGATTCCACCTCACCCTAGAAAGAATGGCTGCTATCACAAAATTAACCAATAACAGATGTTCACAGGGCTGTGGGGAAAGAGGAACCCTGCTCCACTGCTGGTGGGAGTGCAGACTGGTGCAACCACTGTGGAAATCAGTGTGTAGATACCTCATACAATTAGGATTGAAAGTCGAGCTATTTCTCTCCTGGGTATCTTCCTTAAAGAATTAAAAGAATCATACCACAGTGATATATGTGCATCCATGTTTATAGCAGCACAATTTGTAATAGCTAAAACTTGGAAGCAGCCCAAATGTCCATCAACAGGAGACTAGATAAAGAAAATAAGGTTTTTAAATAAAATGGAATGCTACTCAGCCATAAAATTCAAGAAATCAGGGACATTTATAAGCTAGATGGGGCCAGGATTTAGCTTAGTGCTTCTGTTGCCTGCCTCACATGCCCAAGGTCCTGAGTTCGATCCCTGGTACCAAACAAACAAGCAGCAGATATATAAGCTAGATGGATGCACATTGAGGTGATACTTTTAAATGATATGAATAGGACACACACGTGTAAATGCCAAATCGTTTCTCTAGTGTGAGAAACTGAAAGTGTAAATGAGGACTAAAAGGTATAATAGATAATGTGAAATAGGAAGAAAAGGGACAAAGAGGAAGGGGAAAGGAAAGAAGGGAAGGGAATTAACATGAGAAAATGAAAAATAATGGAAACAGTCTTTTGACTGTTGAAGGGAGTTGAAGGGAGGACAGGGGAATGGGAAAAAAGTAAGAACCACAGCTGGTTGTGTAAAGATACAAATTTCCAGCGATGAATGTCATTATATCGTATACAGTAAATGAACCAATACAACTAATTTAAAAACAATAATTTGTTCTGGGAAGTTGAGTAAAGTATTTTCTTTGGATAAAAAAAGAAACCCTAAGTATAATTTAAGGAACAAAATAAAAGATGGAGAAGCAGGGAGGGAGGGGAAGGGAAAGGGTAGGAGACCCAAAAAGAATGAAGATGCGTGATGTGCGGGTGCGAACGCCCTGTGAAGAATGTGATCCCTGTGCACGGCACACTGGTGCCAAGAAAAACAAAAGCTTACAAAGATAGACGATAAGAAAAGAGGAGAGACAGACGACGGGGGTGGGACGGGGATCCAGGGCTTGGGGAGACAGGCGGAGAGGGAGGCAAGGGAAGGGAAGAAGATCGGCGCAGTATTCTGTGCTCAGTTCACAGGGAATGTCGTTCTTGTGTGCCACACACGCGCTAATGCAAATTATTACAACTAAAGTAGCAAGTGTCCTTAGGAATGGGGCGGAGATGCGGCTAGCGTTTTCTTTTCCTTTTTTAGTATTAGATAAGGAAGCGCCTGGTTTATCATGCTTTGAATTTAAATTTAACCTGAATGAACTAATTATCATTATTAGTATATACTTACAGATGCTCTGATATATATTGTTTTAAACAATGTTGACAAAAGTTATAATAATTACTACTATTCACAATCAGAGGACAATGAAGCAATAGGAATACCTTTTCTCAAGAAAGCAGAATCTGGGTGTTGACATTAGTGTTTTTATCTGACTTCAGACCCACTGTTTTGTCCAGGAAACACCTAACATTCATTAATGCATTATATACTGATGCTCACCAAATAGGAAAATAAAGTGAAATAGAATAACAGAGACTATATTATTTAGCTTTCCTGTTGCTGGGCAAAGTCCTCAATATCCATTTCTTAATAAAAGGGAGGCTTGATTCAGCTCACGGTTCACGGGAGTCAGTGCACGGCTGGCTGGTTCCCAGGCAGGAACGTTACATGGAAAGGGCTCTCTACCAGTTTGTTTGGAATGTTTAACCGCCAATTGAATTATGTAATCTTACATAATAGTATTCTCTAGTTTCTCTTTCTAATTTATCCTTTTCTGCAATTTTTATGCATTTCTAGGATTTTTCTCCTTACACAGAAAAGGACAGGGCCAGAATTTCCAGAGAGGTCTCCACTCACCAGAATAAATTGACAGAGGATTGTAAGGAACCTCTGGAGTCTCTGAGAATCTGGATTGACAGATGTGATTCCATGACCTGTACAATTACCCATCTGTGAAGGAAATATCTCTATGTGATGCAATCGTGATTATTCAGCCTTTAGTTAGGATTTCTTTTCTGAATTTGTTTGCAAATAAATCTGAACACCGTCAGTTAACCACAGCTGTCTGACCCAGATGCCCTTCAGCCATGTAAATCAGCCAAATTGACTATTTCACAATTAATTAACATTTTAAATAAAGAGCAATTACTCACCAGTATCATGTATAGCATGGTAATGACAATTAAATATTAAAGATTTCCTTCTTAGATAAATTAAGAAATGTGAAGATCCAATGTGACCAAACACATAAAATCAAACGCATCTGTTTATGAGGACATCTTTGAGGAGATCAAACATGCTTTTAATGAACCATTTAAATTATCTTCTAGAATTCCAATCTAATTGCTACCTAAATATTTTATGACATTTGGACTCATTAGGTTGTTCAAAACATAAGGGTTGTTCATATGATTTTGGTTTTTCCTGGTAGTTGGGTTGTGAATTAATTAGCATGCAGTGTAGCGAGCATCTTTCGTAACTCTCTCACTTTCCAGACTGTTTAGAAAACGTGGAGAGATAGGAGACTTTCCTGTGTTAAAGAAGAGTCCATTTACAATAATATTGAAATTGATACTGAGCATCTTAACTGAAGTTCAAGATTTTACCAAAATAGTATGTATTGGTGTGAACAGATGAGACATTGAATTCTGACTTTTTCTTCCTATTTGAGCCTGGCTGTTCTATAGAGCCTTGGTAATATTCCAGATAAAAGAGCCAAATCATCCATCATTGGTATCTATAAATAATTTTGATAATGACAGAAGAAATATGAGCCAAATTAAATGTACTTTCTTGCCAAAAATGCAGTTAGCTATGAAGGCAGTGCCTAGAATACATAAGGAAAAGAACTGTTCTTGTCGACTTTCAAAGACAGCCTTCCCACTGCATTACACCAGGATGACAGACTCCTAGTGAGTCAACAGTTAGCTGCCTGAGAACAAACCTCAGTTGTTTATCCAGAGCTGTGTTTATATTAAATTGGGATAACTTGAGTCTTGGGAAAACTGTAGACAAAAAAAGGAGTTTTGGTTAAACTTCCTCTTTGGAGAAGAGCAAATGTCATTTGTGTTAGTTTTGGCAAAGATAACCAAGCTGTGATGTTTAAAGTGGATGTGTTCAAGAAAAGATTTGGCATACCAAAGAATAAACTCATCACAGCATTAAAAAATAGGCCGAAAGTGCTACACACTGGTGCAGTCTTATAGCTTGTATATCATTAGGATATTTCTTCAGTTCCAAGTTGCAAATGATAATTTTCCCTCAAAGTTCTTCCTAATTAAAAACAAGGAGTTATATTTTGGCAGATGAATGTCTCATCACATTGTAATTAAGCATTATGATCAAAAGGAAGGAAGGAAAAGAAAACAACAGAGGGAGGGAGGGGGAAAGGGAAGTGGCATGAAGGACAGGAAGAGGGAAGGTGGAGGGAGGAGAGGAGAAAAAGGAGGAAGGAAGGAAGGAAGGAGCTTTAGAGCGAAGATGTATTTCTGATACGAGAAGATCTATTTCACATACCTACTTCATAGTTTCTGTTTCTCTAGTGAATTACTTTCCTACTTTTCTTCTACTAGAAGGACAAGAGGTCCCAATTATAGAATAGCTGAGGTATTACCTCTTCATCTCCCCAGCCTTCTTGTGCCACCGTCATGAGTGAAAAAATATTTTTATATCAAATACATGTTCTCTGTTACATTAATTCTTCAGTGTAACGTTACTTGCCATTTGTAGTTAAGTGCATTCTTTTGCGTGTGGTAATTTTAAAAACGTAATGTAAAAATAATTAAAAATTACTTTGTTGAAAATAAAGTCCAGTCTCAGCCTATTACTACAGTACATACACATGAGCACCCATACACTGTTTCCTCCCTCTCTCTCTCTCTGAAGAGGTTGGTAAAGGTGTATCTGTCTTCTGAGTCTGGATAAGAAACAAACGTGTGTTTTATCTCACATTTATTTTTCTCCTAAATATTATGTGACCTTATACTGCTCCAGTTTCCTATAAAATTGGTCACCTTCAAATTGCGAATATATTTTACTCATAGTGGAATGACTTTTTAAAACACTTTTTGTTCACTTTTTCCAAGAATGTTCAGGTTAGATATCTTAGGGGAAAGAGCTGAAGGCCACGGGAGATGATTCAGGTAATTACACTGAATATTGCAGATAGTTTAGGTGAAAGTCCACGAGTTACTGTGAAATGTCTTATCTTCTTGGCCTTGAAGATTTGACCTGAGAATCATCACAAAGCTGTGTGGAAGAAATATCTGCTTTCCTACAGCACAAGTATGAATAACTAACTGGGGAAAAATAAAGAACAAAAATTATTTCTGTTCTGGCAAGCATTACAATCAGATGTCCCAAAAGTATAAAAGGGAGGATAGTCTAAACCACAGAAAATTCCACTTTGAAATTGTCATAAATTTTAGTGCTGAGGAAAATGAATAAATACAAACCTTGACACTCAGCATGATTATATAGAATGGTCCAATTAAATTGTAAGTAACCAGTTCTAAAATAAATGATGTTCAAATAACATCAATTGATAATAAAAATTATGCTTTTTTTTAGATATCTACCAACATAATTTTTTGAGTATTAAATATGCCTAGTTTTAGTTGCTAAGCAACAGTCTCAAATAACAATCTTATATTTTACCATTCTCCAAGTCAAGATTTTCTACGCTATATATTATCTTAATAATTCTTGTCTTTGATATAAAATTCACTTAACATTTATGATAGTGTCTCAAATGATAAATTGTGAAAATACATATTTCTGTGTTGTTTGCATTCTAGGAAGGTATTTCTTTTTAGTAGGAAGATATTTATTGATAGGAAAGCTCCTGAGGGGCAGGAGGGGTCCCAAGTGAGTAGCCCAAGGACCCTACTTCACAGAGAAGTTTTATAGGGTGATACCCATGTGGGCACAACGTGGGCACAGCAAGAACACTCAGTAAGGCTACAAGTACAGTCACTTAGGTAATGGTGGTCCACTTGGGAAGCGAGACAGGTAGTATTGTGGATGGAAAGAACAAGATTCTCCTAGGAGGCGGTGGGTCCAGAGTTCTCTGGTCACCCCAGGGTGGTTGATGTCTATCTGTACTTCACTAAGCCCAGTTCTTTGAAGAAGTGTGTAGGCCTGGTCCTCTTGTCTCCAATTTGAGGTCTGGTTTTCAGCTGACATGTAGGTGTGGTGTGTTTCACCTTTGCTCTGACCCTCTCGAGGACTTAGCCCTGCCTATAACATTTCTACCTAGCTCATCTATCTATAATATTGCCCCCTCTGAAGAAGTATCCTGAACTGCCATGAGGGGGTAAAGGGTAGTGACCGCTGTAGCTACTTCAGGCTGAAAAGGGTTATAGTTGTGGTTGACACTCAGGGATACCCTTCAGAAGGTCTACCCAAAGGTCCTAGGTAGGCAGCAGGCATTTCCATCATGGGTAGCTTTGAGTCTGGAGGAGACAATGCTGGAAAAAAAGTTAAGTATACATGGGCCAAACAGTAAGACCAACAGGAATATTATGAGTATAGCCAACAGATGTTTCCACCAGAAGAGCTAATAATAGCCTTTCACAGGGAGGATGAGGAGAAGTCCCAGGGAATCTCAGAATCTGACATGGCCTTGAGCTGTTGTTTAATATCTTCAACAGCCATTGAAATATTAGCCAAAGTTTCAGGAATTGAAGTACAACATTCAGCTTTTACAATTGCACAGGTAACTCTTTGCACTGCTGTTAAGATACTTAGTGTCACTCAATTTTGGAGGACAGCTTATCTCATTAATTTCACATCTTCATTTAAAAGACAGAGGCCTGTTGAAGTGTCGTTTAAGGCCCATAATTCCTAGAAATATCATTAGGGTCTTGGCTGTGGGAAAAAAAATATTGGTTTAATTCTTTCTTCCCCTAGTCTTCGGATTCCCTTAGATATGATAAGGCCTCAATATTTTACCTCAAGGCTACAAAGTTCTGCTTTAGATCTAGAAACCTTATAACCCTTGTCTGCTAGAAAATTTAGCAGAGCACTGGTAGGTTGGCTAAAGAGTTCTTCTGAGGGGGTACATACCAATATATCATCTACGTATTGTAAGACTGTGACCTGGGGAAGCACAGAAATGCCAGGTCGTGGGAAAGTACTTGTCCAAAAAGGTGAGGACTGTCTCTGAATCCTTGGGGAAGTACAGTCCAAGTACTGATCATGAGGTTTTTCAAATGCAAAAAGAAACTGAGAATCTGAATGTAAAGGAATACAAAAGAAGGTATGCTTTAGATTTAACACCGAAAACCAACAGATCTTCAGGGATCTGAGACAGAAGGGCATATGGGTTAGATACCACGGGTGGATTGACACCACTGCCTCATTTACCAGTCTAAGATCTTGTACTAACCTCCTTTCTCCACTGGGTCTTTGGACTCCCAAGATTGATCAACTGAGGTATTTTGAATTTTACAGAATAGGTAAAATTTGGGTCTAAAGGCCAAACTGGGAGTGCTGCCCGTTCTTGCGATGTTTTAGGGGATAAGCTCTCACCCTTCATTTACAGAGACTGGGCAGGTGAAAGTCAGTGCAGAAATGACTCTTATATAAAAGTTGAGGTTGCAAAAAGGTAGATGAAAAGATAAGGCAACAGAATTCAGCCTATTGCATTTTTTCAGAGATATTCAATAAAGCATAACTTAGATATAGTACAAAGGGATTACCACTGCAGGGATATTATTTGATGTAGTCTGATACAGTATAATTTGGTATATAATCTCTTTTACTCAGATGAGACTAAGAACCTCTGTTCCTTTTAAAAATCCTTGATAAAGTGCTCAGAAGAAAGCAGGAACCTAGGAGCACTATGAAGTTAAAATCACACACAAAGGCACTACTCTAGTTTAAGAAGTGACTCTGCTCATTTGTGTGTGAGCACCTGGACACCCAGCCCAGACTTTTGAAGTAGTAGAAGCTTCAAATCTGAGAAATACAATCTTAAAAGGATTATTATACTGGGATCCTCTAAATAAACAGGAAAAAATAGGCCTTATAATGAAAGAACTGTCTGCATTATTTTTACTGAGAAAAGAATTGTGTCCAGACAGAGAATTGTATCCATGCCAGTCTATGGTGTGCTTGAAGCTAAGCAGGTCTCAGTGAAATTTGGGAAAAAAAGGCAGACTTAGGTTCGCTGTCAAAAATATTCAGGCAACAACTTTGCTCTCTGTCTTGGTTTTTTATTGTTAATATATGCTAATGTTAAAGGCCTAGGAGAGTCTTTCATTGCTGAAGTTAAGGCTAAAAAATATGACTAATGAATCAAAGAGTTGGTTACTGTAAAGGATAAATGAAATTGACGAACTCTCAGATAAACTTACCAAAAGGAAACAAATGACTCGTATCCATGCAGCTGGCAATGATAAAAGTGGAATCATAACTGACCCCCTGAAAATCCAGAAGATATGCTAATACTACTTAAGGAATATAATATTATGTACTATAAACATGTACTAATAAAATGATAAATAAATAAAAAAGAATAACTGTAAATAAGTATTCAAAAAACTTGTATTCCAATAAATTGTAGAATGGATAGATGAAATGGATAAATTCCTAAACACATACTAATTACCAAAATTGAGCCAAGACAAAATGAAAACACCGAACAGATCAATGCTGGTAGAAGAAATCCTACTGAATTTATTCCCCGAATCTACAATCACTCTGATGTCAAAGCTGGAGAAGGACTCAGCAAAAAAAAAGAAAGAAAACTACAGACTGATTTCCTTGAGGAACATGGCCTGCCACCTTTCCCTCGTTCCTTTCTCTCTCTGTTCTTCAGATGCCATCAGCTCTATCAAATGTGCCAATATTTTTCTTTTATCAGTTCAAACTTCCTGTTGAGTTGCTCTAGTAAGTTTTTTTGTTGGTAATATACTTTTCAGTCCCATAATTGCACTTGGCACCTTGTCATAATTTCTGTCCCACTGTTTCTTTAGCCGAGGAGGCGTTGCCATCACCCCTCTCTTGCTGACTTCCCACGTGGCTCACTTTCCTTCTGTCTCTACAGAGGCTGGCGTGGTCTTTGCCCACTGAGTCTGCCACTGCACATCCTGTCCTCCACTGTTCCCTCGCGCCCTCCTCTGCCTTCGCTTCCCTTCCTCTCGTTCCTCTCTCTGAGTCACATTTTCCTTATTCTTTCCACGTCTCATCACTTTTAGGCGAGACGTGGATATTTCTGATGACGAAAGGGTTCTGATCCCAGGGACTGATTCTCTCCTCTACCCCCAGGACTGGCAGTGACTGTTTATTTTTTCGTTTGCTCTACGACTTTTGAAATGTTAGCACGGTCCTTTCCACCTCCACTGTGTGGAGCTTGGTATCACTCCTTGAGAGCGCTTGCTTATGTTTTCAGGCACTCAATTTGGGATGCTGCTAATTTAGCAGGGCCTATTCGAGTTTTCCTCCCCCAATCTCTCCATTACGCTACCTGTCCTAGGAATGGTCTCTGGTGGACCTGTTGTTCTGGGGCACACATTGCTTCACAGACCAATTAAATTCAGTCCTTTGCAAAGGTGGTTTTGGGGTCAATGTTTGAGATTTGTTCTAAGGACACGAGGGCTATTAGTAGATGTTTGCTCTGGTAAACTGGGTGGCCGACAGTTCAGTTTTTGCTCTCATGTAGCTACCAGACTCCTTTAATTGGTAACAATAGAAATACCCATTCTTTGAAGGAGCATCCATAGCCCAAATTTCCTTATACGGTGTTTGAATCATCTCAGCACTTAGGGAAACCTTTAAATCCCCATTTTCTTGTGGTTTATCTTCTCCCTGGACCAAGTTTCCCAGCCATTGCTCAACAGTTCGGGGACAGTGAGTACTCCTCTCAGAGGGCATCCCTAGTTTGGAACAGGGTGCTGCTGGCCAGACACAGCAGCCTCTGGTCCTTTGCAATTGTCTTTCGCAGTGCAGAACCTTGAATCTTGAACCTGGCAAAGGCCAGGAAGGCCTTGGATCTCCTGTCCTTCCAGGTCTGGCCTGAATCAAGACTGGGTGGGGAAAAGGCATCCCGCTCTCATCTTCAGGCATCTGGCCTTTCCCCTCGCACATAGCTGGGGCAGTGAGGAACAAGAAACGCTGCTCACAACCTGTTCTGGGGAAACACACACCCGCCCTTGCCCGGGGCCAGGAGGTGAGGAAACAGGCGTGAGCACAGCTCCTGTGAGTCTCGGCTACGTGGGCTGCGGCCGTGGCTCGGGTACCACGGGGATCTCCCCAGGGTTTAGAGGCTTTCCTGAATCAATGTTTCTAAGTTTGTTTTATGCCTTTAGGACAATTTCTGGAAAACTTAAATTATTTTATTGCCTTTTTATTGTTAAAGATGTGCGTGAGCTGTGGTTGCAGCTATTCTCGGGGGCATTGGGCCGCAGCACGGTGCCACATTTCTGGAAGTCAAATGGTATCGGATCTCCCCACACAAGACATGTGTCTCTGCAACGGTATAGTTTTTCATAGAATGAGGGAACAAAATGGTTTAAAAAAAACATCACAGACCAAAACAGAACGAAACTGTAGTATCTGAATCTGTCTAAGCGTATGTAATGACTCTAGAAACTAAGCACATAAAAGTTTAGAAAATTAATTTATTATTAATATACATTTAGACGTATGAACACTTAAGCTGTGAACAGACAGGAATGGACGCACTGCAGATGTTCGTGGATCCCAACGTCCCCCTGCAGTAGCTCACAGCTGAGCTGCGCTGAGCTCCCGGGGCAGCGCAGTCGTGCACAGCCGCGCGTGAGGTCAGACTTACTCATGAGTGCGACTTAACCTTCTTCTAGAACGGAACTCATTCCTAAGCCTGGGACGGAAATGTCCAATTCCATCTCTATCAAAATCAGAAAATATAATTCATAGGAGGCACAGCGTGGAGGCTTGGGATAGAGGTACTGAAAAGACGGACAGCTGTCCTGTAGAATCCCATGCCTGGGCCTTCATAACAACTTTCTTGACTTCCATCTTGCTTGTCATCAATAAAATAAGAATAACTGTGAGTTAATCTTTTAAAAAGCTGTCTCTGGAATAGAGTAATTACTGTATAAATGTTTGCTATTCTTTCAACAATAACATACCATGTCGAATATATGATAGAATTTAACCCCTGAAGACAAAAATACTTAATAATGATGTTTCTTGGTAGCAATTAATTACTTTAAGCCTACTGTGCCTATCCTTAATTAAAAGCAATTTGTTAAGCCCTAGAAGTTTAATGTAATCTCAAAAACTTTTAATTATAAAGAAAAACTAATTTGAGGTATCCTTTCTCTTGTGTTAAGTACATTGATATATTTAAACTGATCATTAACTTGTAATTTTTAATGAAGTCACCTGCATTCTATGGCCTACGAAAAGAAATTAACATAGAAATTTTCCAACTTTTAGAAATATTTCAACTTTAAAAGATTCAATTATATTTTTCAAAATGAATTTAGCTCCCAGAATATTTATTTTTCATGTAATATATTTTACCAAATGGCTTTCACTGAAGAAACAACTAAATAAAATTCAAACCATGCCCATTGTTGTCACACCGTTCTCAGTCATCACAGAGGAAACTGTCCGTGTGGCTGGAGAGGGGGAATCTCATCTGGCGGTCCTATGAGCAGAAGAATGAAAGCAGGATGAACTGACATTGGAAGGGTGTAGAATTAAACAGGAAGCTCCATTCCCCCCGATGCCACAGTTCTGAAAACAGAAGAGGTGATCACCTTCCTTTAGTTATTCTTTCGTTTTTCGAGTCACAGCTGATAGAAATCTAGGGTAGTCAGAAACTTAAATAAAGCAAGCAAGTACAGTTGTGTTGAATGTATCTGCTACTAGGTCTGATTTCAAATATTTGACAGGGAGATTTTCAGGTAGGCCGTCGTTTTGATTTCATTCTCCCTCAGAATCTTCTCTGTGCTCTTTGTGAGGTCTCCTCACGGAATCCTCCTTATTTTGGGACTCTGATTCATTGTCTTGAGTTTTATTAAATCTTTACATCTTCAAATGTCTTTTTCTGAAACTAATCATTGATAATCACACAATGTAGCTTCCTTTTTCACAAGATGTGAGAGAGGTATGAGAGAATCAGAAGAATAAATGGATTTTGGATATATGTGTATATTAACGGTAATATACATAAATACAGTTGTTAGTCGATGGCTAACAAAAGGACAATAGGAGGAGAAGATGTAAGGTTTTGAGTTGAGCAAAATTCTATTTAAAAGTGCTTGAATTCAACACTCTGCTTTTCACCCATTCAATGTAAATAAAAACAGGTTTTATAGGGCATTGTACAAATGTTGGGAATTTTATTATTGAAGATAAGCTTAGAGAAACAAGCCCTAAAATCACCTGTAGAATATTTATTAGTGGAGATATTATGCATTGGTTTTTTGATATTTTGGTCTTTTTTACTTGATCTTTTTTCTTGTTACGATGATACATGGAGTTGAATCCTTTTATCACTTATTAAATAAATATTTGATTTAACAGCTTACCTAGAAGAATTTTGACAATAAATCCCAGAGTTTTTCCTTTTTTTCCTAAAGCATATTATGTCTAAATCACTGTGCCATTCTGTTATGTTTTAGAAAAACTCACATAGTGTGAGGGAGTTTTCTTCCAGAGATTTGGTCTAAAAGAAAATCTAACTTTTCTATAGAAAAACCTCAAATTATAAGATAAACTACATTCGATAGGGTGAAAACAGACTTGCACACTTGTACTAAGATAAACCACTGTTCAGACAGTTCAGGAGGGTGATCTGTGTTGCCCACATTTTTCTTAGAAGAACTCACTGTGGTAATATCCTGGCTCCCTGAGGTGGTCAAAGCTGTCATCTCCAAACGCCATGTAATTGCAGCGCTTCGAGCTACCTTAGCCAAGTCATCCTGGTTCAATCCTGAGTAAACTAAAAGAAGTGCACCTTGCTCTTGTGACTGGTAGTCCTGGTCAGGTCTTTGATAATAAGGTCTTTGCATCTTATTTTATTGCTAAACATTTTCCCAAACCTTTCTACTCTGGGACTGAAGCTAAATTCAAAAATTCTACTTTTCCACAGTTCTAATTTTACTTTTCCATAGTTTTAATTACTACTTAGCTTTGTCAGTGGAAGTAACAAATGATTAAAACCAACAACAACTGACTGTGTTCTATTGTCATATTTTACTTTTGCAGTTTTAAAGGTATGATTTATACAAAAAAGTGTATAAAATAGTCATGTAAGAACAAGGGAAATATGTTCTTTGAATAGAAATGAGAATGAAGTTCCTTCCATTAACTAAATATTTATTTTTTGTCTAAATTAAAAAATGGTTCGAGAAGGCATACAGATTCATGTGAAACGGCTGTTTATTTAGTCAGAACCCAGTTGCTTCTTTTCTTTACCATCTTTAGAACATGTCTTGTTTTTTCCTTGGGTCCAGCCCACAGAATGGGACTTTAGTTCCTCAAGGTGTCTGCCTCCCTCAGGCCCGGGCCATCAGGGGTGACTCATATGATATACAATTCGATCACACAGGGTGTACAACTCAATTTTAACATAGTAAAGCCTGCTGTCACTAAACAACATTTTGTGTTCATTAAGTGAGAAGTGGTAAAAAATTGGAATGATTTGGCCTTTTGCCTCTGTTGATTTGTGAAATCAGTCACTATAGATATGGAAGACAGAATTTTACTCTGTGACTTTGGGGTATGCACTGCACGCAAATGATATGTAAAAGAAAACTCAGACTCGCTGAGAGATGTGTTAATGCGACTCGTGTGTAAAGAATAGAAGGAAAATTATGGAGTCGAGTTCAAATAGGCAATACTATAATCAGTTCGTACCTCATATCTAGTGCCCCGGGCTGGGGCAAACATCTGTTAGACTCCAAAAACCTGATTTATCTGTGTGTGTTCTTTATTTGTCTTTCATCCCAGCAGCACTTCTCTATTCATGCTAGCCTTTTGGGCTTGGACACCCTGAACATATCTTCTGCTCTCTTCAATAAAAGTAGCTGCTTTTTCTTTTACCATTGGATGTACACTGCAGTTTTTTTGCTTGCTGTAAACAAAAGCCTGGAATCTATTTATTGAATCCATCCCATGATATCATGTTGGTAATAATCTATTAGGCATAATACTGGCTCAGTGGCTTTGTTTGAAGGAAAATGTTGGGTAAATGTATTACCTCAAATTAATCCATGGGTGAGAAGCTTGGACTTATATATATATATATATATGCCAGGAGATTTTGACAAAGATTCAGGTAAGCTTCAGGAATAAACTATTTCCATTGAGTTTGGAAAGTATATGAGGAAAAACACTGCAAAAATAAAATGGATGCAGTTGCTCAGCACATTTTAAGTAAGTAATGAGTCTGAGGTGATGGACTGAGCCCCAGTGAAACAGTGTCAAATGGTTCTAGGGACTATATATATATGCCAGGAGATTTTGACAAAGATTCAGGTAAGCTTCAGGAATAAACTATTTCCATTGAGTTTGGAAAGTATATGAGGAAAAACACTGCAAAAATAAAATGGATGCAGTTGCTCAGCACATTTTAAGTAAGTAATGAGTCTGAGGTGATGGACTGAGCCCCAGTGAAACAGTGTCAAATGGTTCTAGGGACTGATTGGTGCTCAATGGTGAAACAGAGCGTTGAGTTAGGTGCCTCTAAATCTTCAGTGTCTGTCATAAAAGCAGTTCCCAGTACAGGGTTAGTAGAAGAGCAAAATCTTGAGAAGCTAGATGAAATAAGATCACTCTTTATAAACAATTGAATGTAAAAAGATGAAGGCAGATAATACGTATTCGAAGGAAAAGGGAAATGAAAGGCTGATTTATTCAGGCCAGCAGGTCCTTCCTCAATCTTGAGTTTGTGCATTCCTACAACATTCCAAGTTCATTTTGTTATGGAAATGACAAAATCTAAAAGAAGCAATGTTTCTTTCTATATAAGTTTTGTCATTCAAGTTCTCTATATCTTACCAATTTTGAAGACTTTCTTTTTTTCCTCATTGAGTTTATTGGTACATTTTAGGTATGTAGTACAGTTACATTCATTATTGGGATCTTGTACCTTTACATGACAGGTCTTGCTTCTCATTTTTTCCCCTTGTCCCTGCCCTTCCTTCACCCTCTCCTCCCCTGAACAAAAAATCACAAGACTTTCTTCAAAAGGGAAAATTCCACTTTGTTTCTTAAAGCTATTGAGCTACTCAGACTTTTGGTAACCTTTCTCTTGTTGGAGATTGGTAAGAAGAGGGAAATAATTGTATAAAATAAAGGGGAAATATCCACTGACATAGCAAAAGTGAGATAAATAGTTGTTACATAGAATTTATGATGATTTAACATATCTTTCATTCACAAAATTTTATACATTTTAGGCATATATAGGTTAATATTAATAACTTTTGAGAGAACACAAATAGAATTTAAAAATCAGCACTGGCCATGAAAAAAACCAAAAAACCAAAAAACATACTAATCATGAAATTATCCTTTTCTGAAAAATTGATTTACTCATTTCCTGCAAGGAAATGGTTAATAAAAAACAAACATCCATTTTTCACCACAGATATGTGACCACTTCTTCCTGTTTTTTTCTTAGCCAAACAGGAAAGTGCTGATTCACTTTGCCCTGAGGTGACTGTGACCATTTCCTTCAACCACTGGCTTTGCAAATGTAATTTTGTGATGGCTGGTATTTGGATTTGGATTTTTCTTGACATGATTTATCACAAACTTTGTCCTGCTGAAATTCATCCTGTTTATATTTGTTCCCATTTCTAACCTGAACCAATGTAGAAAATAAATGACTGATGTAATTCCAACTCCCAACCCCTCAGAAATAGCTGTGTTAGGGCTTAAAGATGCCTCAGCACTTAATCAAACTTGCTCAGGGATAATTTTGACCAAATATGAAGATAACACAAGGAATGAATGTTTAAAAAATAGAAAATAGTCTCAGAACAGAGTTTTATGATATGGTATCAAAGAAAGATATTCCTTATCAGACTGATTTTAACTGTATCATAATTATACTAATGTATTTTAAACCAAATATTATAGTTGAGCATGTTATGCATCCTTTTTACAACACTGAAATTTCACTAGAGTCATAATTTTGAACAAAAAATCAGAAGTCAGTTATGTTTACCAAGTGAAAAGAAGAAAAACTTAGAAAATAAAGAATGCTATATAGTTGTTCCCAAAGTATCAAGTGCTTTGCATTCTGTTTGTCAAATACAAGCAGAGCATTTGACAATCATCGTAATAAAGGTCTTAACTTGAAATTTTTGTGTGTTCGGCTATAATGATACTCTCTTCAGAGTTTTGGGATTCTAATATATCCATTACCTCTCCGAGAACAGGAAAGGGCTCTCAACAACCCAAGGCCCTTGGTGCTATCAAACATGGGAAAGGAGGGAGCCTGTAAACCAAAATTTACTTTTGTCCTTAAAACTACAGCTTCCATTATAGCCGCAGGTTTTGTGGAACACAACAAAATACTCTGAAAGTAGTATAGAAAAATAAATGCCCCGGCTAAGCAGGTCAATTTCTGGAAGATCAAAGGGAAGGCACTCGCTGTACCGGAGAACACAACTCACCATGCTTTGCATGCAACTCACAAAGCACAGTGTGGTCTCCACGTGGGAGCAGGTGCCCAGGTTCACAGAACAGCACTGGGCTGCCTGGACAGAGCTTAACTCGGGGCAAAGCTGGAACCAAAAGTCTCTGGGGGAAAATAATATTTTAAGAGCGGAATCAGAAAATTCATGTTTCTTGAGGTCTTTATGGAGAAAACTAAATTTTTAAATCTTCCTTTCCATGCAGTTGAATGATCTAAAGGAAACAGAAAATTCTAAATCAAAAGACATTCAATGAGAAACCCCATTATTCTTCCAGGGACAAGAAAAAATTTTAACAAAATGTTAAAATAATAAGAAATTGTGACCTACTCTAATATCAATAAATATAAATGGTAACATTTCAACAGTAGACATTAATGTTTAAAAAATGGCCTTTCACTCATAGGGATCCTCCTGCATCAGCTTCCCAAGTGCTAAGATTACAGGTATATGCTACCACTTGTGGATCAATATTTCATTATTAAATAAATCTTTTAAAGAATAGTGAAATACACGTAAATAAGCAATGCAAAAACAGGACATGAATTCCTAGTTCCAGATAAAAAAATAATCTCTCTGAAATATATTATTAACATTTATTTACCCATTTGTTACCCCCTCCTCCACTGGGAATTAAATCCAGGGTCTTGGCACCGAGGTATATCTCCAGACCCCCACTTTTTAAGTTTCAAACACAGTCTCATGAAGTTTCAGATGCTAAGCTTGAACTTGCTATCTTCCTGCCTCAGCTTCATAACAGGCATGTGCCACCAAGCTCAGCCTGTTCTTTTGTTGAAAAGAGATAATTATCAGACAAATTTAACCCAGAAATGTCATATATGAAAGAAATGCTGAAATGGTATAAAATTAATGTATATTATATCTACCATAAAAATACATAGTTACAAAAATGTAACCACCGACCAAACTTAGAACTACCCGGAATAAGCAACTCCAGTCTAAGAGCATCCATTCATATAGAATTAATATAGAGTTAAATCAATTACTTATGCCATTTGTCCTTCAAAGTAAAACGGCTAATCTTATATCCTATGATATGAGAAATACACATATAAGGTCTCTTTTTAGGTTTTCCCTCCCAAGGTAAACTGTGCCATATATTTTATAATGTACAATTCTAATGTTCCTTGATTTACTGCTTGGGGCATCATGGCTTGCATCTAGTTGTCCATCCAGTGCATCATGCACTCATAGGTGCGGCTTTTCAGGACAGCTGGATCTAGGGCACATGATACTGGGATTAAGAGTGTGTGGTAATAAATTAGGCCACAGATTGGAATTAGCATGGTTCTTTGTGTGGATAATGGAAATACCATCATGGGTGTGGGTGGCATCAACCAGCAGGTTTATAGCCTGGAAGGGAAGGAGGGAAGGCAGGCTTGCTGCTTCACTGGCTTCTGCCAGCCCTGCCATGGACTGTTTCTGCTGTGCCATGTCAGCCTGCCTTGGAGCCAGCTGACTATGGACTGTAGCCTGCGAGTCAAAATAAACCTCTCCTCCTTTAACTTGTGGGTGTCAGGTATTTTGTCCTAGCACCAAGAAAACTAGTAAAGGCAGGGAGCATTAGGATAAAAAAAGATACCCATCTTAAAGGCTATGTATACTTAGTCTGGATGTTTTCTTAGAGGATTATATAGAGGTAATGTATTTAGATCAGAATTAGTATTAAAGTCCATAGCAACAGAATGCTACCACACCACTCCTCTTGCTTATATTAATGAAACCAAGTCACAAAAATATTTGTATTTATGGTTTGATCATTTATTCAGATTTTAGCATTTGAAAATCAGCGTTAAACTTTTCACAGAAAAGAAATCAAATTAAACACTTGAAAAGAAAGATGACTAAGACTCAAGTCTATAATATAGAAGTCAGGTGCAAAATAGTTATTTTCTGTTTAGTTATTATGTATAGGAAGTTCAAAATTAATTCATTAATGTATTCATTTCCAGAAGTTGTCACCATGAATTTCACACTCAAATTATCACACGTTTTCTTTGAACATCAGCACGGTGGTCAGCTAACCGTTTCTACCCAGGCCATGCAATTTTCACCTAGAATGGCCTCATTGCTTTTGCATGGGTCTGAAGCAGTGAGAAATCACTGCAGGAAGTACTGTCAAGGCCCCAAGCCATCCCCATAGCACTGCACTTGTTCCAAGTATCTACCTCCATCCAGGATGTGTGGCTTTGTGAAATTCTTCATAAAGGGTTTTAATTGTTCCTCTGCAATTTGTTCATTTCCCTTTATGTATATTCACTCTTTTCATCCAACAGTGATCTGCTTTTTTTGACATAAGATGTGATCTACAAATACGAGGAGTAATGGAATTTATAGAAATTTATTATAGTGAAAGACCCATTGTCTTTAATCCTCCTCAACATACTCTCCATTGCTTCTAACATTCCATTGTTGAGACTCTCTGAAGCAATTCTGGAGGTCTTCTTTCATGTTTTGGCAAGGTGTGATAAAAACGTAAATGTGTGTCATGCAACAAAAAGGAAGGTTCAAAAGAACAAAAATGAAACCATGACAGAATGTCCTTATGGACTTCTGGCTCTTCCTTCTTCTACTACATTTAAGAGTACCTAATTTTGTGTGTAAGGAACCTTAAACATATTTCAAATGTCCATGAAAATGGAATGCAAACTTTCCTGGTTCTGCCAGAACAAGAAGATATCACTGGACCATCCAGCTCTAATAAGAGACCACACAAGCAAACTCTTAGTTTTAGAGAGAATAGAGTTAATTGCAGAATAGGAACGATGTTGCAGAGAGCGAGAGAGCGAGAGAGAGAGAGAGAGAGAGAGAGGGAGAGAGGGAGAGGGAGGGCAATAGGGAGAGTGGGGGAGGAGGGCTGGGTTGCTCCTAAGAGTTCAAGATGACCTTCCTTCTTTGTCTTCTTTATTTTCCCATGTCTCCACCCTTAAGGGTGTTCCTGTCTCCCATTTTTCCACAGAGGTATGAATGAAGAGGGAAAGTTTCTTTGTCTGGGTTCCCTTAATTTTCTCACCCCTTCAGCCTTCAGGGTACTCCAAGCCCTCCTCTTGCATATTTAGAGAGGAAAGTTTGACTACAAGTGGACATTTCTGCTCTGCTTAACCTACCCAGGCCCATCCTCCAGGGACCATCCCCATCTGTCTTCAAAGGATTGAAGGTTTTGCATCCATTCAGGACGTACAGGCAGTTGTGAAAGCAAAATTAAAATAACCTCCAGAAAGAAAACTTCCAGAACTGCTTCAGAAAGTGGCAAGAATGATGGGGTGTGTGTTCCAAGCACTGGGGAGGCCTTTGAGGAGAATTAATGGCATAGGCTTTGAACTGCATAAAATTTTTACACATTCACTCCACTTTTGTCATACCTCACATATTTAACATTCTGCATTATTTTCGTATTCATCATCTTAAAGCAGAGTTGATATCCCGAGGAAGGGATCTTATCTTGAGGTTCAAGACTTCAGTAAACTATTATTCTTTAGGAATTTTGTTTGCTTATTGATTACTTTTTCCCCATCGTCTTCATTAGCAATGGTGCCTCTCAAATTATCGTGTACAAGAACTGTTCTGATCCAGGCTTCCCCGTCCCTGGACATCTTTCAGAGTCACCTCGCCCTGGGTCACATCCTTGACTACTTCATCCCACTTTCAGTAAACCTTCCAAGTAGCGGGGCTGCTCCGGTTCCGACCTCCTTTTTTCCAGGGACCTCACCTTCACTGTCCAGAAGCCATCTGTCCACACAGCTGTTCTCCCAGCACCCAGAACTGCCAGCTCTGAGATGCTGACTTCAGAGGGATTGTGCTCTCCCAGGAGAGTACGTCTACCACTCAGTCACACTGAAACCTTCCTTGCTGGACCTTTATACAGTTTTTCTCTTTTATATCCTTTTTATATCTTATCATTGTCTTGCATTTATTTCTTTACCGTGCAGCTTTCATCCTTGGTATAAAACATTCTCGATAATATTTTTACATCCATGCTTCCTCCAACATTACTTACTGAACTGCCTAGAAAATTTCAATATTGCATTAAATAAATTGCATGATTTCTCAGCATCTACTTTCTTCTAGAGCTACTTCATAGTACCCAACTGGCTTGCAGGAGCAAAGACCACTCATGTGTCCGTTGCCCTAGTCCAAATTTTCTACACATTCTTGCAGCAAGTACAAATTTCCTCTAATTGCCTCAAAAGTTTTGAATCTAGGTGCATGTTTATGGACTTTTTTCACTCCTTTCCCCATGGCTACAGAGGAGCATTATTTATTCCAGACATGGAGACGCCATGACAACACACCTAACAACACTCGGAAAAGAGGACCACCGGAGCTGCTCTTTGTTTTTCTGGGGCTAAATCTCAGTTGTACTCAAACTTGCTTTTATGTGCCTCCTCAGGGAGATGAATTATCCCCTGTGCTGTTTGAAAGCTCTATTTGTCAAGGATTTTCAGAGAGGATGGGCTCTACCACTAATATCACAAATGCTTCTACTTTGTTCATTGCTACTTTTTTCATTCCTATCATCAGTGCTCTTTAAATTTCACAACTTTGCATCCAGGAATCTGTATGGCACATTCTAATTCTGAAAAACGTAATATCTAACAAAGTAAGATCTCATTAAAAATAGTTTTAAAAATATCTTCATTCACTTCTTCAACTATATTTAAGAGTACCTAATTATACGTGTAAGGAACCTTAAACATATTTAAAAACTGACAAATTTAAAGAAGGTGCTAAGCAATTGTTTTTGAAAAGATTTAACTGATACGCAGGATCTATATTTTTCCTTTTCGTGGAGTCCTTACAGAATGATTTTCTAAGACCCACGGCCTACTGCAGGAAATACTGCTCTCTGAAGCAGTGTAGCAGCCTGGGGGATAATGAGACTCTGAACACACTTGAAAGTGAACAAGGAACAAAGCAATGTACACTATCTGTTTGAGAAGCTTGGCAGCTAAAATTTATTAAGCCATTGCTTTTTGTCACATGCCTAAACTCTCCTTTACAATAGTTTGTTTTCCTACCTCCTATTTTATGGTGGAGAAATGTTTTCTTCTTTGTAAGTTCAGATAATTTTGGTCTTTCCTTCCTCTCTCTCTCTCTCTCTCTCTCTCTCTCTCTCTCTCTCGCTCTTTCGACAAAAATGACCAAACCTTTGAAATCAATCTGTGGTGATGGACATAGTACAGATATATAAACACAGACCTGTGTGGCTTATCTCCCCTTCTTCCACATTTCCATTTGTGCTCTTACGAAATATTTTTGAGAAAAGAAGAGCGCGTTACTCATTAATGAAAGAAACAGGAAGTTTTTCTCTCAAAAGAAGGATACAACATAAAAGTTCATTGAAACATAAACCTGCAGCATTTTGTAGCTTAGAAACTGAGAAGATTCTGACATGATTTATTGTTAAGTGGGACAAAGAAGTGATGAGTTAACTTAAAAGAAGGAGTCAGAGCTTTGAAGTTAATTTTTTTTACATGAGTCAATTATTTTTACAATAAGGATGAAAGTTTCTGTTTGTTCCTTTGGGTGGGGTTCCCAGGAAAGTGCTGGGAGGAGAAAGGGCTGGGGAGTGGATCCAGGACCTGCTGTCTCTCAGTTGTTGCCTTTGTTCTTTTTCTGCTTTAAGTCTGTAAGAATTTACAATGTGCACTATCCACGCAGGAACCTCTGGGAGAGACTAAGCATGTGCTAGAAGGGAGGGATAGACAAAGTTCTTTTCCTTCCAACAGAAAGATATACAACCCATACATAAGAGCAAGAAAATATTACACAGTAAAAAGCTAGGCCATGCCTTTTACAAAGGATTTTGATAGTGCACTGTAGGGAATAAATCTTACAGTAAGGTTCTCTTCTGTAGTGGAGCTTTTTTTTTTTTTTTTGGCATTCCCATTACCCCAGAAATAAATTCTTCATGTTAAATGTACTCATTCCATTTTCTTGCACCAGAAACTAGAACATTCCCAGCAACCCAGGCACAAGTGCTGGTGTTCTGGCCAAGCACAAAAGTGTTTTCTTACATCCACAGTCCACACAGTGCAATGATATATTGCATACCACTTTGAATCGAAACAGTTTATTCATTTGCCCTTTAGTGAGTGAAGTCATTCATCCACTCAACAAATATGTGTGAAGATGTTGTGTACTTGAGCCAAGAATTCACTCTGCGTTTTTATTCAGCACTGATGCAAACAGACTCTCTGCCACCCATTGGCTTGAATTCCACATTCTGACCGGGGAAAGGAAATCACATGTAGGAACTGAAGACGGTAGCTGCCACGGGTCACTTAAATAAAATCACGGCTGAACGATTTACCATTGGGATGAAATTCCTGGAAATGTTTTTATCTTATTAATGAGACACATTGCTAATGACTATATCTCTACCACTTTACTCCCCTCTTCTTTGAGTTTGATTGTCACAAGTCAGATGGTGCAGTATCTGTCTTCCGGGGCCTGACTTGCAAGGTCACAGCATGGCGTCATCCAAGTCCATCCATGTTGTCTCAAATAACAGAGCTTGTTTTTCCAGGACTACGTGGTAGTCATGACAACTACAGTCAATAAAAAAGCACATATCAAAATTGCTAAAGAAGTTAACTGAAATGTTCTCTTCACAAAAATATAAAAAGTGGATGAGGTCATAGGTATGTATGTTAATTGACCTGATACATTCATTTTACGATGCACTTACGCATTCCACAAAGTAGACCCTGTACCTACATTATAATAATAATAATTACAATAGTATGACACAGTCCAACCTGGGTACCATGGAAAATCAACCACAGTGCAATTGCGCACAAGCTCTTAGAGGGCTGGGACACAAAACAACACCAAGCAAATGTTTCTGTCAGAGAAAGAAGGGATGTGATGGAATAATCAGCAGAAATGCCAGCCAAACTGCTGCTGTCTCAGGAAGGTTTAAGCAAAGTCCTCATGAGCGCGACCATGGAAACATTCAGTTCTTCATTTGTCCTTATTTGCCAGGGGTCGTGCCGTGGCTCATACCTGTATGTGTTTGTATACATCACATCTGTAGCAGTGTTCATTCTAGAACGGATGACAATAGCTCAAGAGCTTGATGACCACGCCCAAGCCCTAGGATTTATCTCAATATTGAAAAAATAAAATAAGTGAAGTGAAATAGAATGCGGCTTACGTCGGTCTCGGGTCCTTCGGCGCTGCCCCTGAAGTTTCCATCCCTACTTTCACCTCTGCTGTGACCTAAAGCTCTGTCCCTTCTCCTCATCTCCTTTCTCCCTGTCGCTTCTGCTTTTTTCCACATCTCCGCCTCCCTCTCCAATAGCTGGAACATCCATGCCCTCTGGCTTGTTACGTTCCACAGTTTGTAAGTCTACTGATTAGTGCCACTCACAACCAGAGTGGAGTTTCCGTTGTCCACACCCCTAACCTGGGTGTCTCATGTTTGCTCCACATTGACACAGCCTAATCCAGTCACCTTCGAAAGTGAGGCTTTGAGGGGACATCTAGATACAGGCCATAGCACAACCTAAGCTAAATATTGAAAAAGTTTTCCTCGGAGCGTAACACATTTGACCTGCGGCTCAACTGCCTATGGAATCTTTGCTTTGGACTGGAATCTCCTCTCCTGAGCCTGGTCTTCCCTGTTGGCAATCTTCATCAGCACTCTGTTCTTCCGAGCTCTGACCAGAATCTGCCATCAAGCTCAGCTACAGCATTCTAGATGTTTCTCAAGCCAGCATCTCCAGACCTTTCGAAACTCTTCCTGTGAGCCAGTAACAAAGGCTTCTGAATCGCACGGTCAGGTGATCACTGCTTCAGCCCTACCTCTGCTATCGACATCTATCTTAGCCACTTTCTTTGAAACTGGTACAAAATACCGAGCACCTACAAGGAGGAAAGGTTCATGTGTTTGTTTGTTTTTGGCTAACAGTTCTTAAAGTTTTTGGTCCACAGTCAGGTGGCTCCAAGGCAGGATAGCATGGCAGAGGGGCATGGAGGAGGAAATGCTGCTCACCTCATTGAAAGAGATCCATGGGAGGAGCAAGGAAGGAGATATACCCTTGCAAGTCACACAGACAGGGATCCACCTCCTTTGACTAGACAGAGGACTTCCTAACAGCAAGTCAGCTGTGATGCCTCATAACCCAATCACCTTCCAACCACACATGGCTTTGGGAGCCACTTTAGATCTAAACCATAGCAAGTATTGTCTACAGATGTTGTGTGAACCAACAAAATATACATCCTCCGGCTCCAAAGCCATAGATTTTTAAATGTGTTTGTCCCCCACACTCTCCTGTGCCTGGTAAATAATCGCTGTCCTTTGCACTTGTTTCGGTTAGTGTGATTTCATTGGTTTTTGTTGTTGGCAAGGGAAGGGACTCACACTTTGTGAATTACGTCAGCATTAAAGCAATAGGACTGTAGCAGGCTTAGCCATCTATTTTTTATTAGTCCATATTTGCAGTGCATGTTTCATCCAGTTTAGGGAATACATACACGTACTTAATGTATCTTAATTCTCTATTCAGCTTCCCCCCCTCCATCTCTAGATTCCTCTCCCATTTTCAAAGGATCGTATTTCCCGGCTTTAGACTTTTTAGCTTTTATTTTCCTTATTTATACTTTATTTCTGCATCCTGTATTCTGCTCTGTTGATCCTGTTTTGTGCCAGTGAAACATTGTTTTAGTCATAGTAACTTTGTAATATAACTTCAAGTCTGCGATACTGATGGCTTCCACTTTGCTTTTTCTGCCCAGGATTTATTTTGCTATTCTGGGCTGCTTCTGGCTCCACCTGAATTTTAGGATGGTTTTCTCCAGTTCTGTGAAGAATGCCATAAAAACTATGATTAAGATTGCATTAAATCTGTACATCAGTTTGAAAAGTATGCCCATTCGACTACATTAGTTCAGCCTATGCAGGGACAGGGGACATTTTTTTCATTTTCTGGTGTTCTCTTCAATTTCCTTTTTTGCTTTACTCTTGTTCTTGCTGTGTATGTCTTTCACTTCCCTAGCTAGGTTAACTCCTAAGTGTTTAATTTTTCTTCATTTATTGGGAATGGTCTTTTCCCCAAGTTCTTTTTCAGTGAGTTCATTATTAGTGTGCAAGAATACTACTGATGTTTGTGGGTTATTTTGCATCCTGCTACATTACTGAACTTGGTTATTAATTCTTTTTTGTTGTTGATTTTAATTTTTGTTACCATGTTTGTAGTACACATTTGTTTCATTCTGTAGGAAATTTGTACATGGACATAACACATTTCAATTTTTTCCCTTTCCCCAACCTCCTTTTATTTCACTAGCATCAGGTTCATTATTATCTTCTAAGACCTTATAAAGTTAATTATCTTATATACAGATTAACTGGGCTAAAACATATAAAACACACAGGCAACTGTACTAAGTCAAGGTATACTTTTAGGTACATCCTCTGCATTAGACTACAGTAGCTTTTTTCCCCTCGCACTTTCTTCTCTACTACCATGGTTATGTATCACTTATCTGTATGCTAAATTCTTTTATCTTATTTGGACAGTTTCCTGCTATTATTTTAGTAAACAGGTATTTTACACCATTTGTGCTATTTTGTGGTGTTTAATTAACTTCAGTTAATCTTAGATTAGTTTTCTTTGCAGCACCTAGGAACCCTTGCAGCCAATTTTCATGTTCTCCTATTGTTTTGAAGGTATATCTCCTTAACTGGTCTTCTGAAACTGTCTTCACACTGACCACTTATGCGTCCCATATGATTGATAGAATTTTTAATCTCCTAAATTTTTATTTGTAGCCCTTTTATGGATTCTAATGGTTTCTATGCTGGTTATGCATGTTTTGTGTTTTGTTTATCTGTTCTTTTTGTTAGTGTCTTCTTTAGACTTACTGATGATTTTGCTTATTGGCCCAGTACCCTATTACTTTTATTTTCTATAAGCTTCTGAAATGCTTGATTGATCTGTTTTGCTATCACCTCTGATATTATCTTGAATAATTTGACCATTTGGTTTTTGGTTTCCTCCCCTTTGATGCCCCATGATCAGCATGGGGGGAGTTGGGAAAGTTTGGGGACATTCTGTTGCAGGCTTGTCTTCTCATATTTCTGTTTTCTGTTCATTTTTTATCCGTTTGTTTTCTTTCTGTTGAGGCTTGTGGGCTGACTGTAGTGGAAAGATTTACTTCTAGTATGGAGACCTTGTTAGTTAGTATCTAATTTTCCATGGTGTCCCCTGTGTGTGGCTAACTACCAGCCATTGTGAGTGTTCCAGTTTCCATCTACTTCTGTTTACTTGAGGTGGGAGACTGCAGCATGTCTGGGCCTCACCCAGTTTTCCAGGAATGGGCTTTGGAGTCGTTAATGACTCCAAGGCAACCCAGTTGTTGGCATCTCAAGAAAGCCAGTTACTAGCACCAGCTATTTCCCCTTGCCTGTAGTAATAAAGCCAGTATTAATTATAGCATCAAATACAAACTGAATATTGACAAACCCTAAGGACCAATAAAATACCATACTTGTCCATAGAAATCCATATAATATGAACACTAAGGCAAAGCAAAAATGGACCCATTTACTTACAGTAAATACCTACTGACAAGATACTAATGTGTTACTAATGATAACAACCTTCAACAGCAACAGTATAAAGTTAACTACGTCTAGAGATTCATCAAGCTTAGTAGCCATACTAGTAAAGGTAGAGAGAATGGGGAACCAGAGAATGAGTCAAGGAAAATTCAATAAAATTGGTGGGGTATGAGGAGAACAAAGAGAAAGATGGGGTCCCACTGAGGAGTAAATGGAAGTTAGAACTGACGGAAAAATAAAGAAGAAAAAAATGATAAACAGCAAAAAAACGGGATGTAGAATGATAAGGAGGGAAAGAAAAAAGTTGTAGGGGGAACATGTAACTAAGAAAAAATGAAAAAGAGAGAAACTGCAAACCCCCAAAATATCTGATGAAGAAAAGATTAAAAAATATAAAATATAACAATCAAGTACAGCTTGAGTTAAAAAAACCAAATCCTTTGCCCTTGAACGAGTGCTGTCCTTACGCCATCTGCACACTTGGGGTCCAACAGCCGCCATTTCTAGGCCTCGCATTAAGGCCTGGGGTCTGTGAGGCGCAGTCCTTGAGCCGGAGGCCAGTCCGCTCATCCCAAACTGCGGTGACCTGTCGAGCCCCCAGGGTGTCCTTGGTCCTATTGGCAGCCAGCCTGGGGGTGTGACCGGCTGTCTGGGCCCTGCTGAGGGAAGGCCCCGGGGCAGGGCCTCAATAGGCCATGGTCCACCATCGCTTCTCCCCCGGGTCTCGGCCTTGTGGGGCATCTGTGGGCGGCCCCTCTGTGACTGCCATCTCCCCCTGCTGTGTGTAGTGGTCCTTTAGCATGGTTCTGCTCTCTGTGGTGGAAGAAGGTGCCACTCCTCCGGCACAGCTGGCCCTGGTAAGGTCTTTTTGGGGGGCGGCATCTGATTTTTTGAGTTCTTCGTACATTCGATGTATTACTTTTCTGTCCTAGGAGTAGTAAGCAAGGAGATTTTTTTCTCGTTCTGTAGATTGTCTCTTCATGATGGCAGTTGTTTCCTGTGCTCTTGCAGAAGCCTTTTAATTTTAACTTTTAATTAAATTCACATTAGTTGATTCTTGACGCTATTTCTTGTGCAATGAAGGTTGTTTTCAGAAAGTCCTTTCCTTTACCTATGTCATTAATAGTTTTAACTGTTTTATCTTACAGCAGGGTAAGGGTTTCTGTTTTAACACTATGTCTTTGATCCCTTTTTTATTTTATTTTCATGTATGATGATAGAATTGTGGTGTCCACACAATTTTCCACATATGTGCATCTAGTTTTTCCAGCACCTCTTATTAAAAAGGCTTTTTTTTTTCCAGTGTTTGCTTTTAGCTTCCTTGTCAAAGATCAAATAACTGATTGTGCCTGGTGTTTCTTCGTCTTTACTCTGTTCCACTTAGCTGCATGACTGTTTTTGCACCAGCACTGTGCTGCTATTATCACTGTGGTTTTGTAGCGTGGCTTGAAATCTGGGAATGGGATGTCCCCTGCTTCAGTTTTTGTTTTTCATTTTTGGCTCAGGGTTGTTTACACTTCTCTGTGTATCTTCTGGTTCTGCATGGATCTTGAGATGCTTTCTCTAGTACAGGAAAAAATGCTGTTGGTCGTTTGACTGGAATTCCTTCACAGTGAAAGTTTTGGCAGAGTGGTCACTTTTAAAAAAGAGGGTAGAAGGGAGGGCAGGGGTAAGGGGAAAAAATGAGAATCAAGACTTGTCATGTGGAGGTACAAGATCCCAACAATGAATTTAACTGTACTGTACCCCTAAAATGTACCACTAAAATCAATTAAAGCTGAAAAAAAAAAAAGAGGGTATCTTTCCATTTTCAGATGTCTTCTTGATGTCCTTTTTTTCAGAGTACTGTAATATTCGTTATAAATGTTCCTTAACTAACTTGTTTAGGTTAATTCCTAAATATTTAATTTTTTCTTGACACTATAGTGAATGGTGTTTATTTTCAAATTTCTTTTACAGTGGGTTCCCTTCTGGTGTATAGGAAATGTATTAAATTGTATGTGTTGCTTTTGTATCCTACTGAATTTATTTATTAATTTTAGGAGTATTTGGGAGAGCTGCTTAGATTTTCTATGAAAAGATTATATCATCCACAAATAATGATAATTTGATTTCTCTACATATATCTATTTAATTTTTCCTTGCCTGATTGTTCTTGCTAACGTTTTCAGTACTGCATAGAACAGCAGTCATGATAGTGGACATCCTTGTCCTTTTCTTGATTTTAGTGAGAAAGCTTTCAAACTTTCCCCCATTTATATGTGGTTTGAAGTACTTGTGTCATGAAACTTGTTTTGAGAATAGAGCTACTTTCCTAACTGTTTTGAGGGTTTTATTGCTGAAAATATTATTTTCTCTTCATTAGATTTTAGTCTTTGAATTTTTTTTTGGATTAGATGTGTCAAATGCTACAAACTATAAGGTTTTTTTTTTAATCCATTCTATTTTTTTCAATTGAAGATTTGAAGCTATTTACATTAAGAGTTGTTACTGAAAAGTTTTGAATTACTATCACTGCATACTTTTTCTGTTTTTCTCTTGTTTAACTGCTCACTGTGCTCACTCTGTCAGACTTCTTGGATTTCTTACTATTATAGTCTCTCTCTCTCTAGGATATCCTTGAGAATTTTTGGGAGTGTGGGTTAGTGGTCACCAATTTTTTAATTTGTTTGTTGTTAGGGAATGTTCTTATTTCTGCACTGACTTTGAAAGATAGTTTGAAAATATATATTAGTCTGGCATGAAAGTTGTTTTTCTTTTAGGGCTTGAAATATTTCACTTCTAGATCTCCTGATCTATACAGTTTGTGTTGAAAACTTTGCTTTAATCTGAATGGGTTTACCTTTAGAAATGTGTGTGTGTGTGTGTGTGTGCACGTGTGTGTGCATCTGTCCACTGAGAACTGAAATCAGAGTGAGCAGACCTTGTGGGTGTGCAGATCTGTTTATTTAGGTTCGGTTTTCTAATGATGTGATATTGGCCTTTTTTTAATCAAAAGTATTTTCTTTTTTTAATCGTTATTAAGTCTATGGGTACTATTTAGGTGTACAGTACAGTTACATTTACCATTGGGATCTTGTACCTTTACATGACAGGTCTTGGTTCTTATTTTTCCCCATTCCCAGCCCTCCCTTCAGACCCTCCTTTTTACAAAGACTTTGTTTCCATGTTTTTCCTTTTCCATATTTCTTCTTTTCCTGTTTTACTTTTCCCTTACTTCCTCTACTCTTTTAGATCTATTCTTCCTAATACACAATATCAGTTATACATTCTGACCCTTATTTACATTTTAGTTTTTCACACCAGAGAAACTATTCGGTATTTACACGTGTGACTTATTAACTTCACTTGAGAGTATGGCCTCAGTGTGCATCCGCTTAGATACAAATATCCTTATCAACAAGTATTTTCCACCACTTCAACCCATTCAGTTTAATTTGCTTGGACCCAGTCACCGTGTTGTAAAGAAAAATATTCCTGCAGGATGCAGTAGCATCCAGAGACAACCTTAAACCAACTGGAACATCAAGACTGACCTTGCCAGTTTTGTCCTTTTATCTGTGCCCCTTCGACACTATACTGTGAAGCTATTTGGGTCAATCTGGGTGTGGAGGAAGGAGAGATGGAGAAAGGAGCGGGTAAGTCATAAGAGAGCAGGGAGATGAGAGAAATGTTAGTGGGTGAGAAGCTGCTAGGGGTTCAGAATCAGTGGAGATGTTTCTATGGCTGGAGTAAAGGGTTGACTTTGAGGGGTTTAGAGGTGGGAGGAGAGGTCTAATGGGAGGGAAGGGTAACTGGAGACTGAGGGATGCCGTGGGGTTGTCAGACCTCATTAATATCGGTGTGATCACTTTTGTGTGAATTCCCTAAGCACAGTTCTCCTAAAGGTTACCCTGATAGTGCCATGAATGCTACACCACTCAAGTCGAAGCACTGGTTTACTCTTTTCTGTACGAATATGGACACCTGATACATATTTAGGTCTTGCTAAATTGTTTATTTGCACTCAATACATTTGGGAAAGTCTGTCAGGCAGGAGAAATGAGGAAGGATGAAGCAAAAAGAACAGAGAGGAAAGAAAAATTTTAAAAAGAAAGTTACAGACAGCAAAATAACGGTAAAAAACCTTACAAATAAAAAATAGAATCAAATTTCATATTGAAGAAGGAAACACTAAAAGAAAAGAAAAACCCAAAGAGAACCCAGAAGACATACAGAACCAAGGAAACAAGCAGACGCTGGGCAGCCGGGGTCCACGGGTCCTTGAGGAGGCCAAGCTGGGTCCCCCCACCTCCGGGCTGCTGGCCCCTGTCCATCTCAACCGTGAGAAGGCTGTGCTTGGGTATGGCCGGCTGCCGACACTGGTCTCTGTCCGATGTCTGATCCTTGCCCTTGCTTTGGGAAGAAGAGGACTAGCTGAGGCTGGACTCCCAAGCTCTCCGGTCCTGTATCAGCGCACTCACCGTCCCTGGCCGGGATTCAGAGTTCCGCCAGTGCTGCCTGGGTCCATCAGATTTTATAGCCACTCCCATCTGCTGCTTGGGGAAGAAGAGGAAAGCGCCACCCTGGTCAGGTCGAGTCTCTCCCTGCGCCCCATGGCCCTAGGGATTGACCCTCAGAACCCCATCGGTGAGCCCGGAGCTGCCTCAGTTCGCAGTGTTAGTTTCCTTTGCCCACCACGGACAGCGCAGGGGGTAGCATGAGAGGGACATAGTGCTCCCTGGAGTTAGGGACCGCGATGGGAGGGCTTGCCTTTTTAAAAGGTGTTGCTGGCTTCTCCTTCTCTGATTCCAGTCCGTGACTTCCCCGAGTTACCCCGAGCTGGGTTCCTCTGTCAGGTGCGAGGGAGAGTACAGGGCGCCTACCCCCAGCCCGGCCTCTGCAGCCTGCCTCCCTGCCTCGGACTGTTAGCTAGGCTCCAAGATGGGGGTTTGCAGGGTAACTGTGGGAGGAAGTGTGGATCTGTGGCCGTCCCACTTCCCTTTTCCCGCAACCTAGATCCTTGGTTTGATCTGGAGTGTTCATGGCCCACTTTACCTTTCTGTATCTGAGCGTGATGGTCTCTTGTTTGTGTGTGCATGTTGTGTGTGTGTGTGTGTGTGTGTGTGTGTGTGTACCAGGAATGGAACTCTGGACTTTGCGCTTGCAAGGCAGGTGGCAGAACCACTGAGCTAAATCCCCAGCCCCATGGTCTCTTGCTTTAGAGCCCCATCACCTGGTGTTTTGCCTCCCAGGTTTTCCACACAGCCTTCACTAACCAGCCACGCTGGAGCCCAGAAAGAGCCATCTATTTTTAAACCTAGTAAACATGTTTATGACCTCCTGCAGACTTGCGGGAAGAGACTGGATTTAGCCTGGAATCTCCCTAATGATACCTCTGCACCTGTGGTTCCTTTCCGTCTTTGCCTGCCTGTCCTTTCCTACCCGCAGTCCACACCAGTGGTCTCTTCTTGGACAACCATAGAGCTTCAGTGTCTTTCCCACCACAGTACACGTGTGAGGCCCGCTGAACACTTTCTACCACTGTAATCTTGTTGACTCATTTTCTTGAAACTAACCAAATTTGTTTTTTTTTTTAAGGCTAAAACACATTATTTTTAAAAGATTTTATTTTTTAAGAAAAAAATCACATTTCTTAAAATATAATTATGTTCTGTAGCCATGCATTTACTTAGGAGAAAGATATACTGAGATATGTTTTCCTGTGCAAAAGTGCATTTTCAAAGCATCTTAGAAAATGAGAATTTGAGCTACTAAATCTGAAATTCTGGATCAGGCATCTTGTCATTACTTCAGAAATTCCTGTGGTTCTCATGGTTAGCCTTTGGCATCCTCAGTTACAGAAATTGAATCTTTCTAATTTTGGAAAATATGGGTGGAATGTTTTAGTCAACTTGTACTAAGCAAGATTTTTGTCTTTATCAAAGCTGACCCCTTAAAATATATGTATGGCATTAGAAAGAATTGTTCTCAAGGGCTGGTTGTAACTCAAATTGGTCAATGAAGGCTCAGGCTCCTCTGCACAGCCTTTAAAGTCTCTCCTGCACACAGGCAGGTCTCAGTGTCCTTAGAGAGACACTGGACCAGGATTTTGCAATTTACCCCACACAGGGAAGGATACTGTCATGTTCCTCCCAGAACTGTTCCAGGTTAAATCTGTATCTGAGACCATTTGGAAGCACGAGCAGCCTGTATTCAGGTCATAACTAAAGACTTTGGTGGTAAGTTAAAACTCAAATTCCTGTCGTAACCCAAGTTGTTCATATGTCAGTTTGATCATAACTCGAGGCTCTACTGTAAATGGTGTTGAATTTTATATGCTAGTGAGAACAGAAGCAGATTACTATTTGGTCTTTTTAGAAATTGGGAATGCACCTATTGATTAAGAGGCAAACCTCCTTCATAAGATAGGGGACATGCATTCCCCAGAGTTCAGCTTAGGAAATTTTCCCAAGTAGGCACTTTCTTTAACCTATATGCTAATTTACATGATAGTTTGCAGGAAATTCAATGATCACATCCCACCATTATTAAGAGATTGCAGGTTGTCTTGAGACCCTCTGGGATAAGAGTCGGTATATGTGGTAGTCTGTAACAATAACCTCAAATTATGCCAATGCTGGTATGATGCTGTCTTTGTACTGTATCTCAGCAAGGGAATATGGATGAGGCTGTATGACCTATTTTAGCCAATGAAATAGAGACAACGAGGTCCAGCAGACACTGATGTGCTTGTGCATTGCGCCTTTCTTTCTAGCTGCTCTTGAAAGCAAGTGACCACAGCCATGAGCCCAAGCCAGAAATTAGTGGAGGAAAACAATACCACACCAGCTGGCTGCCTGCTCCCCTGCCCTGGGACTCTGTTGCATTCTGCTCCCCTGAGAAGGGGTAGATGCACTTTGTCTTGATTTTACAGTCCAGCTGTCACTATTGTTTAATTCTCCTGATTTTACACGTGAAGAAGGAAACCAGAAGTTATCAAACTGCAAAACACAGCATATTTTCATGAGTACGTCAGTATGTTGACTACACACTTTACTATTCTATGAGCGCAAAAGAACACAGGGCCCCCAATGTACTGATACAATGTCATTATACACGTATTTTTGGAAGTACCAAAAGGGCTATAATGTTTTGCCTCATGCCCTGATGTAACAAGGATATTAAGAGATAAAAATACCTAACAGGGAAGATGGATGAGCAAGATAATTCTCAAAGGAATTTAAAAAGGAAGATGATATATATTCTATTTCAAACGCTATAGGTGTTGATCGTGTTCAGAATGAAGATGAAGGAATGACCATTTTGGAAAAGTGTTAGGCTTTTCTTCTTTGCTTTGCATTATTTTATTTTTAATTCATTAAGGATAAAAACAAAGAGGACAAATATTTTAAGAAAGTATAGTTATAACTCTACTTAAACTGGAAGGCTCTTAATTTTTCTTTTCCTAAATATGGATCATACGGATGTAAAAAGTTTCACTTTTATATTATATTCTGAACAAAGGGCCTTAGTATATCTTGTGAGCACTTGATTCATTTCACTTTATATCACAACAGAATTGCTTGATTCAGAGATGTCAAAGAAAACCTTTGTAATCATTTTAGAAACAGTAATAACCCTGTGGTACCTACTGCATGGGTTTTTATATTTGGGGAGCAATCTAAATTCAAAATGCAGTGGCACGTGGCACTATGTATCTGAATCTCTAGTTGTCTTCTATTAGCGTGTGCTTTAGGGAAATGAGGCTGTAGGGGTCATGGTTATGAAATGATAAGGGGGAAGAGAAGAAGAAATATACTGTAGATAATTTGAATACTTTAATGTGGAACACATCATACTCTCAGCAGGGGTCTTAGTCACTTTCTTGTTGTTGAGACATCATGCCCAACAATTTAAAAAGGTTCACTTTGGCCCAAATTTTGTAGAGGTTTCAGTTCATAGCTGTCTGTCTCCAAGGCAGGACAGGGTGGCAGAGGGCCCTGGAAGAGGAGAAAGAGCTGAGGGCAGAGCGCAGGAAGCAGAAAGATCGATGGAGGAGGAGGGAGATAAACCCTGCCTGGCCACGCCCTCAGTGACCTCCTCTTCCAACCAGGTTCCTCCTCCCAACAGCTCATTTAACTATAAACAGTCAGTGGACCAGTCCAGTCACGAGTACCAGGAAGCCATAACCCAATCACCTCCCGAAAGCCCCGCCTCTGAGCAATGAGGCTTTACATCTGTACATAAAGCATAACGGCAAGCTTTGACAAATAAGCTGCATTTAGCTATTCCTGAGAAACTACTTTAATTAGCAAATTCACAGACTTAAAAATTCCAAGAAAAAAATCTGTTCTATTTATGATCATGAGCTCTTTAAAATTCTTTGCTATTATATTGTGTACCAGGTATATATCATATACTTTAATTGTGGGTATTTTTGGTTATGCAAAATTTTCTTTAAAAATTCTATCAGGCATTTTTTCATTAGATATTAGGATCATGTACCGAATCAAGACTGACTTCTGTGTTATGCTCGGCAAGATAATTCTTAAATTGAGACGTTTAATTAAATAGCATAACAATATCTAAAGAGGTCCATTTTAAAATTTTTACTCTTTTAATTAAACATTTTTGATCATGTGCTTTCAGTGCGACATCATAGAGTCATTGTTCCCCAAAACTCAGGTCTAATTATCAGTCAATCCCAAACTGAGGGTCATTCTTGAAATCGCCTACAAATTTTAATTCTTTTATTTATATTCATATATAAATAAATATATATAAAT
>NW_022900950.1:77821619-77825458 GCF_012274545.1 Fukomys damarensis | reverse complement strand
AAATAAATATATAAATATATTTATATATAAATAAATATATTTAATTCTTTTATTTATATTCTTTTATTCTCTCATTCATGTTTTGCAGTCAGAAGCAGAAGGAAGGTCTGAGGAGCTGTCACAGAACCAGGGAAACCGAGGAGATGGAACAGAATGCACAGTGAGTGTCCTGGCCTAGATGCAGAATAGAAAGAGAATATTGCGAAAACTCCATGACATGCAAATCCGGGGGAGTTAACGCGTGGGGCACCAGTCTTCATTTTCAGTTGCGGTAACTATATCAAGGTTACGTAAGGTGATAAAATGAGCAGAAACTAGGGGACGACTGGGTGTGTGTGCTACTTCTGAAATATTTTTATAAATCTAATATGCCAAATAAAATTTCAAAAGAAAATTTTAGAGATTCACTGTTTTGCAAACATTGGTAAGAATTTTTGCTTAGTTGCACATTCCTTTTTCCAGTATGGAAATGATTTGGTTACAATGCAAATTAGAATAATGACAGAGAACCCTAAGGTTTTCATGAATCCAGACGTGACTACTTTCTGGGCTTTTTTTTTGGTACCGGGGATCGAACTCGGGTCCTTGAGCTTGCAAGGCAGGTGGCAGAACCACTGAGCTAAATCCCCAGCCTGTAGACATGACTACTCTCACCTTGCAACTGCAAGGCTCTGTAGATTCACACTGAAGGCTGCCCCCTGTGCCCTAATCCCCCACCCCCAGATTTAGCTGAGGACATGGATTCACAGAAGAGGGACTGTATTTCTCAGATTTCCTCGCAGTAGAAAGGGTCTGGATGTGGAATGCAGGTGGGTTTGGGAGAGGTGACTTCCAGCCTGTCCTTAACATGGGGGACACGGCTGTGCTCCCGTCCTGTGGGCTCAGCGGCTGGAGCTCAGGAAACGCCGCTGATTATGCTGTGGAAGCCCCTGCGTCAACACTCGCAGAGGATGGAAGAAAGAGGCAAAAGATCCCTGTGCTCACAGATTACCAAAAACCATCTCAGTCCTAATGTGCCAGTCTCCAGCTTTCCTTTTTTGTAAGAGGAAATGAATTTCTGTTGTGTTACTAGCTTTTTCATGTTCTGTGCCTCACGGCTCAAAGTAACTGCATATAATGAGAAATGCAGTTTATTATTATTTTTCAATGTAAGGTGGTTTGAATATCTATTGTTTATAAAACTTAACATTTTCTGGAAATTGAGACTCTTGTCACATCTGAACCAACTCAGAATATTTTAATCCTGATTTAAAAGCATTTATTTTCTTACTGTTGTCAACATTTAGTTTTATCAACATCCTTCAGCAATATTTTGTTCTAATTCTTGTCCTATTTTACTGTAAACTGGAAATGTATTTTAGCCACTAGAACTACATTCTATGCTTTCCATATCTTCCTTACGCACAGATTAAAACTCAACATTCATGAAGCATGTGTTCCAAAGCATGTCTGCCAATCTCCTCTTAAATTTTCTCATAAATAAAACGCAGATAACATCTTCTGGGATGAAGAGAACAAACCAAAAGAGCCCTCAGTGCAACAAATTAGGTCTGATACTAATTTCTATTCATTGTTCCAGATGTGGTCTTTTTGTCAATATCCTGGGCAGCTTTTTCTTTGCCCAAGGCACAGTTTTATATTAATATCTTGGGCAGATTTTGGAAAGAAACTCCCTAAGTAAATTTCTGTCATTTTATTTCAGGTTTGACTGAAGTTACAGAAAACTGTTATGGCCAGTGTGTTTCCCACTGGCCATTCCCCCAGAGTGCTCCTATCTGTTATAAATTAGAAAGTCCAGGAGGCTGGGAAACTCCCTTTTGCTCTCTGGAGTAGCTGATTGCAGGTAGGTCCATACTTAGGAGTACATTTCAGTGGTTTTCATCCTTCTGTCTGCAGAAGAACATATATGAATGGCCATTCATGCAGGAACCCATAGGCATTACTTCTAGTCCTCTTTCCCTTTTCTCTTGAAAATACATCAGCATGCACTCGAGAATCATGTGCATTACAAGGACCTCCTTCATCCTCCTCAATTCGTTTTATAAGCCATTTACATATTTAGCTATTTTAATTTCTTGTCACTTTCTTCTCACATGACTATGATTTGTAACGATGCATGCAAAAGTTTCTGGTATGTGGTACATCTCTCTCCTTTCTACAAATGAAGGCAACTAATGACTCTCTGATGGGATGGTAGGTGAACTTTGAAAGGTGATCATAAAAAATAGATCCTTAACAGTTTAATCTGATATTCAAACTGTCTAATAAGATTCTCCCAGTCCAGAGCACTATATGGATGCGCAAGGCATAGATCAAGATGGGGTCTTCTTTGCTCCTTTACTCTTATTTTCTTTCAGTATTTATTCAAAAAATAGCCATTGAGAGTTAATACACAGAGGTCTAGGAGCCTGGGAAACCAGTTAAAGCCTTCATTCTAGAAGGGGAGACAAAATTTAGCATATACACAGGGAATAAAGTCCACAGTTACTTAAAATAACCCTAAAGGAGGAAAGAAAAAATATTGTCTTGGACATGGGGTAACTGCACCTGCTTTTTAAAAAATTTCGGTTTGTGGTGAAAAAAGAATATATAAAGTATGATTTGATATAGATGCTTATGATTATTAATGTCAAGTGGAAAATTTTGAGTGATTTATTTTGAAAGGTTTATATTTAGTTAAAAGTGAAAAAGTTAATGGTTAAATTTTTCATATTCTATAACTGTTAAAAATGTCTACAGGAACTTATAAAAACTTTTTCATTGACTTTTATGACCAAATTATTTTACTATGAAGAGAAACAGTCCAACTAAGTGATAACTGAAAGGAGATTTACACATGTGAACTACTTTTCTTAATTTTTCTCCTATGGATCTATTTATCCATTAAAATTTATTTGGCCCATCCTTTTGATTATCTAGTTACTTAAATTTACTTTTAAATACATAAATGTGTGCTTGATCTAATTCTTTAGTGGCATCATTTTAGAATAGCCTGAATTTTTACAACATTTATTCTTAAGAATAGAGGTTTCTTAAGGATTGATCATAAAAATGGGATCAAAAGAAAAACTTTAAAAATCTTTCCAAAAATATATGGATCCCCAATATTATCAGGTGTAAAAAATGATTTCCAATACAAATAGACGATTCATGGGTAGCAAAATCACATGCAGGTCACAAACTAAACTATGTCTTAGCTCAAAATAAAAACACAACTTTACAGCTGGGTGTGGTGGCTGTATAATCCCTGCTCTCAGGAGGCTGAGGCAGGAGAATTGCAAATTCAAGGCCAGTCTGGTCAATTTAGTGAGCTTGTCCCAAAACAAAAACCAAAAACAAAAAGGAAGAAGAAAAAAAATTGTAAAATAATTATAATATTTCAAAACATCACAGAAAGTTAATTCGGGTTACCATCAGTAAGTAGTTTCTGCTGCTAAAATTGATAGTGAAAAATCACCAAGTAGGGGCGGTCCTGAGGACCAGCTTTTACTGAGCTCCACAGGTCTGGGAACCACAGCACGGATCCCAAGCCCGGAGGAGGGGTCTTTGTACTTCCGAGCCAGAGGAAGAGTCGCACAAGGTGTGCGCAGGCGTCCGGGAGGAGCTGGGGGATGGTGCTCTGTCCTCCAGGTCTCCTCTAAGCAGGGGCAGCCTCCGCCCTGCCAGCCACAGTGGCCCAGGAGAGCGGTGGGAAGGAAGCCCTCCTGCAGGTTTATTTTCGTAGGAGAATGAGATGCGAAGGGACAAAAGTAACAGTTCTCCAAATTCTGAAAGTCAACTCACCAAAATTAACATTCTCAAGAAGGCTCGAAGACTTTTTTTTTTTTTTTTTTTTTTTT
>NW_022900950.1:77735069-77821392 GCF_012274545.1 Fukomys damarensis | reverse complement strand
TTTTTTTTTTTTTTTTTTTTTTTTTAAGTAGGAATAAAAGCAAAATTTCTGGCTAAGCCAAAAGGATCTTTGAAAGAGGCCACGCCTTGCCACAGGCCGCACCTGGCTCCTGCCTCCCAGCAGCTGCCCGGGGAAAGGCCCACCCGGAGCCTGCGCTGTGGACCTGGTCTCGGTGCATCAGACGCTTGTTGTGTCTTCCAACACTGTGACGAAACGCCTCAGGAGGCGTAAAGGAAAGACAGGTTTATTTCGACGCATGGCCTTCAGCCGTGGTCACTGGGCCACGATGTTCTGTTCCCCAGTGGCCCAGCTTCTGGGTCAGGGAGGTCCCCCTGCCTCGGGACTGTGGAAGTGAGACAGCACCGTGGGCCGAGGCAGGGTCTCCTCTGTGCACCCCAAAGCCCTGGATGCCTCTGAATCCGGTCACCGGAGGATCCACCTCCTCACAACAGCACCAGAGGGCTTGGGGGACATCTGAAATCCAAAACTTAAGGGCTTATTTCTAGTACACATGGGGAGTGAAAAACACAGATGTTAATGAAAATGATTGGTGCTTTATTTTAAATTATTGCATTTATGCAATAATAAACTGTAAAGTTGAGATCACTAACATCATACCATTGCTTTGTTTACATGAGGTAAACGGGAGGTGTTAACAAAGAAGCATTTTCGACATTATTCAGGTAGCAAACTTAAGTCTCAGTGTCATTGTATCCCACAGTATTTCATAGACAGTCAAGATGTGAGTTTATTTGTACTTGTGCTTTTTCTTGCTACAACTGACATAGAAAGCCCTTTTTGACTTGCAAACTGAAACCAATAGAAATAAATAATAGAAACATTTCCTATTACTTAGTGAAGATTAAGCAAAGATTTATATTATTCAGTGCAGATTAAAAATATGACTGAACTTGAAAGAATGGGAGATCAGACTGGGTGTAATTTATGAATAAAGTGTAATTATTTTTACTACTAGCAGTAACCGGCAGAATTTGCAGGCATTTGGTGCTCAACTTTTATGGAATCCCTGTACTCTGATTTACATTTGAAACCTTGCATTTAGTATTGATCAATGAAACATAGACTTTAAATGTGATTTTTCATATTGAGACGAATCATCATGATTATCTAAAAACAACACTCTTATGGAATCTCAAGCATGTTAAACAAATACAGACTTGTAAATGTCGCTTGTTAAGGATATATGTACAACACTTTGTAATCAATTACTTAATTCATTACCATTGATTCAGCATTTGATGGCAGTGGTTTAAGAATAATGTCAGTAAAATTGTCTGAAACACGATACATGATACACTGCTATTAAAAGTCCTGGCTGAAAACACTCAGCATACTTTTTACATTATATATTTTATGTAAAGCAATTGCTAAAAATTTTTAAGTGCATATTTTTCTTCAAAATACACTTATTTTTATTAAATTATCCTGAAAATTTGTTGCAGTTCAGGAAATCTTCAATACATAAGCCACCAGTGTTTCCAGAAACTTGAAATCTCATTTCAAACACAGCCGTATTTTTAAATCACCACTTAATGTCATCCAGAAGCTACATATTCATTGTGGCTTTTAGCTACTTATGAATTTTGACAGAGAATTCCAAGAAAAAGCAGTGGTAACCAAAAAAACCCTGGGAAAATTTAGAGCAGAAGCTGTAAATTGATCAGGAAACAAAATGATCAAAAAAGGGATCTAAGTCCAAAAATGAGGGCAGTTGGTGACACAAACAATCAGAATTTGAGGGCCATGCAATGGACAAATGCATTCCAGAAGTGAACTTATTGAATTCATAGAGCACACTGATTTCAGTATCTACATCTGTCAAGCAGAGTTTCTTGGGGTCTTTCAGAGCAAAGAGTGGGTTGAGAAGAAATAAATATTTTGTTGCATTCATTTGTATTTTTCCTTTAAACAAGTGCTGGGGAGCTGGCTTCCCACCTGCTCTGAGTCCAGTAGTCAGAACAGTTACTCCATCCCATGTAGGCAGATTGCTTCATGCTTAGGACTTCGCTAAAGTCAAGATATCCTTGCAATGAAAAATATATCAACAGCTACTGTTTTGGAGACTTTCAGATTTCAGCAGTTATAGTGTGCTGGTGGGTATAAGGTACTGAATGCATAAATCTGTTAGAATGAAACATGTGCTGTGACTATCACGATCACAGATATCAGTGCTTGCAAAGCATAGAAATATTTATCTCAATGAGCTGGAAGTTTCAGTTATGGGTCCCAGTGTTTTATCAAGCTAGGCTTTAAACCCCGGCTATACATTAATAGAATTGTACCGTGCGACTAAACCTCTCATATTTACTTCCAGCTCTCCCAGAGAGCAAGCTTTGCCTTGCAGGACCTGGGAGGTTCCAATGTGCAGCCACGGTTGGGGTCCATTCTCCTGAGCAAAGGCCCCCGGTCCCAGCATTTCCTCGGCAGCGATTTTCACTGGGAACAATCTCGCTCCTCCTGGGACGTCTGTCAAATCTTGAGACATCTTTCTTTATTATAAATTGATGGTACTGTTGGAAGCTGGAGAGCAAAACCAAGAATGTTACACAGCTCATCACAGCAAAAGGAACCATTTGGAACAAAACATCAGCACCAGCAAGGCTGAGAAATCCTGAGACACAGATAGCAGAGACTTCTGCCTGGGAGACTAGAGACCGCGTAATCACTTTGAACGTACCCAGAGGTCCCTTGCAGTTCTAAAGACTAAGGCACGGTAGAAATAAGGAAGTTTTCCTTTCAACTTCAGTTTGCTGTTTCCAGGTTAGTTACCATACCACCAGATTGCAAGCAGATGGAGAGAATAAACGCTCAGACAGCTAATTAGTTAATTGTTTTTGCATAATTAATCCTTATTTATATGTGCCAAAATAACTGCAATATTAGGTTAAATCATAAATACACTCTAAAGAAAGAAACTAATTGATTCAATCCATCATGTTGGCTGAATTCCTTCTGGACGTATCTCATTGCAATTTTGTATAGGTGGGCAAGCGAGTAATAAACCCTCAAGCAAAAGCCAGTTTCTTCACTGTAACCAAGTCATGTAATTGTGAAAGGTCTTCATGAGGGGCTGCGTGCCTCCAGCAGGCTCAGAACTGCCGGGCAGTAAGTTTTAACTCATCCATATCTGTGTCTTCCTAATACCCCAGCTACAGATTTTGTCTTAATATTTGCTTTTCTCCAAAATGACTGTCTAAATTTTAGGACTGTACTTTTGCCTAGGTTTTCTGGTCTAAACTCTTTCCTTAGGCTGGAGCCTGCCCCGAACTCCAGCCCCAAAATAGCCCCTGCCAGCTCCCCAGTCCTTCAGCCGCAGCTTCTGGCCTGCATTCCCCCAGCTGAGCAGAGCTATGGAAATGTTACTAGTGATAATAAAGTCAAGCTTCCCGGCTCCCGAGTGAGCGTCCGAGTGTGGGCTTGTGAGCAAGCAGAAACACAACACTGAAGAAAATACACAGTAAAGCTGTCAATGACGCTTGACCACTACTGCGTCTCCTCTGGGTCATCAGAGAACATGTCAGCTTTCATCATTTGGATCCTGCGTATGAAGAAGCAGAAAGGAAATACTCTCAGGGATGCAAGCTGGCTCTGAGATCAGGAAGCCTTGGCTCGCACCCTTTCCCAGATTGGCGCAGGCACTGGGAATGAGGTTCAAAGCAACTCACAGAGGAATGGGAAAAGCAACTGTGCTCCTCTGGAAGAATGCACTCAGTTTCCTTCTGACGTGTGTATTCACGCTTGCTGTTCTGAGCATACACGTGCCTGGGCAAGGACAGGAAGGTGGCCTGAATTCAAATATTATTTATTTACTTATTTTTAAGTAACTAAGCTCTCAGTAATATAACAAGTGGATGGATCTGGTAACCAGTCTGGTGACACCCTGTTTGAATACCTTCAAACCCATGGAGTGTTTAATTTTACTCTGTGACATTTTCTTGTGCAGAAACCCAAAGGAAATTAAATGGAGGATTGCACACATAAGGTCCAGAGTTGGTTTACGAACAAGAACTCCACTTATAGAGCTGATGCGGGCAATCACAGGAGGTGTGTTGCTGCTGCCTGCAAGGGGCCATGGTACATAATTTACCTTCTGCAACTGTCACCAGCCCTGATTGGGCTCCTAAATAATATGCTATCTAAAAACAAGCGGCTATAATAAGCACAGGAAAAGTCTGGAGATTTTCCCTCGATAGCCACACTAGAAAAACATTAATAATGAAAAATTTCCATTTATTAGCATGGGGATAAACTACAGAGGGAAAAATGCTGTCAGCTTTATCTTTTCATTACCGATCAAGTATTCGCTTTTTGATGGGCAAATTTACTTGGTTCACATCTGACATTTCACAGCAGAATTTGCTTTTAGGGAGCTAATGTAGGTCAGAAAAATAGCTTATTATTTCCTAGTTTTCTTATCTTTATAACACCAGGTTTCTGCGTCAACTTCTTCACTCATAGCATATTTCATGGTCATTGTTTGAGCAGATCATATGCTAATTCTTTGTAATCACTCACATAATTAGTAGAACAAAATATAGAAACTGAATTCACAGGCATATATTCATTTTATTTCAAACTGTATCATATAATTTCATACTTTGGCCTTGTTTTATAAAATTAATTTCTCTTAGGGTTCTTGCATGCACCAAAACTACCATTCACCGATTTTCTGCTGTCCAATACTCATTGTTCTCAAATGTGACTGGTAAATAATCAGGTCCTCTGGAGGACATTTCACCAGGCTGTTTCTGGGGGGCGATTGCTTCAGAATAACATTTCTACGTGAATACAACCAGTGGTGGCAGCAAATAAAAGGGGGACTAACCTCAACGAAGTTACGCAGAATTATTAGTTTATGATATTGTAAATCACATAACATTTGCAAATGAATATATTTATGTTTAGTTCTTATTTTTCATTTCCTTATTCTTATCATTTTTGCGCAGACCTTTATTATAAGGAGCAGATATAGACTATATAGCAAAAAAAGTGCACGAAGCATCACACTTTACTGGAGACCCAAAAGCTTACTACATTTAAGTATAGTAACAAGATAAAGAACTCCATTATTATGTATTTTCTGTAAATAAAAAAGTATTCATATTTATTAATTCAAAATTAATAATTGCATATTATCTGAATTACTATAATGTCTGAATAGTATATGTGCTTTTATACCAATTTTTACAAGTTATACTTTTCTGAAATTTATATATTTTATCTGTTTTCAACTGTGACCTAGTACATTTATTATTTTTACTTTAATCTGCTGTGCCTGTAGCATATGTTTGCATATATATGTATAATAAAGAAAATTTAGATATTACATAATTTATATGCATAATATATTTATATATGACAGTTATATTTAAGCAAGACAAATTTATATTTTAATTATAAATGATTTGAGTTTCCTCTCTTTCATTTCATTTTGATCAATAGTAGATCTTTAAATTAGTTTCTCTAATATTATTAACCTACTTGTTTATATATTTATTAATCCATTTATATATATTATATGTTACATAAATTACCTATATTATCCTAACAGGATAATTCAGTTGGTGCCAGCTGCTGTTTTTAATACAAATATTTCAAGAAATGAAAATTTCCTCTGACCATAGCCCAGTTGTGCCTCAGATCTCAAAATACTGTATATTTCCTTCTACTCATGTCAGAAGTGCTCAATGAGTTTTGCATGTTTTCTTTTACATGATTAACATTTAGTAGTGATTTATTGTGCAGAAAATAAGACAGAGTTATCTTTTCTTTCTGAGCCTGAGTTTATACTTGGGTTTCCTCATCCTGTCTACTTTTGTGCATTACAGACATTGTCCTGGGCGGATTCTAGCATGGACCTGTGCTGGGAACAATCCATCTGGCTTATCTTGTACAGCTAAGTATCTTGTGAAAATCTGAATTTAATTGTATTGCTGGGTAAAGTCATAAAATATTATTTTCCCAAATAACGTTAGACTGGTGAAGAAATTTTTATTTTGCCTTAAAATGCTCTTTCATGAATGTGTTTAGTTGTGCTTTTATAGCTGCTCGGAGATCCCGAACAAATTCCAAACGTTTAGCTTTCACGGTTATTTTGACTTTGAGGGAGAGGCAAGAGTCACGTGGTTCCAGATCCAGGGAGTGAGGTGGATGAGGGCACCGCCTTTTCGGTTTGGTGGTGCTGGGCAGTAGCATTCACAGTGCTTTGATAATACGTGGAACAGCACAAGAGAGGGCTGCCATAACTTTTGGGAAGCATCAGGGATCAAGGCATGAATGTGTCTGAGCTGAGGGATGTTCTGAGGGAGATCAGTAGCAACATGTCTTGTACTAGAATAATTTTTTAAAATTTAACTAGTCCCTCCTGACAGATGTAGTAATAGGTTACATAAACTACACTCACACACGCCCCTGCACTGTAGGATACTGGAAGGTGTTCCTCCCGTCCAGCTGTATTTTGGCACCTATCTCCTCACCTCTGTGCTGTCCCACTTCTTATTCTAGAAGAGTCTCAGAATCTTGTTTGAGACTGAATTTTGAAGTTCCCACATATGAGTGAGGGTATGGGATATTTGTCTTTCACGTCTGGCTTTCTTAATTCAGCGGGAAAATCGCTTGTATCATGACATCGAACTCCCAGGCGATGTGTGATGTTAGTGCAAATAAAAAATGGAACAGTTAATCTGTAGCTCATCTCATTATACCACTGAAGTTTCCAAAGCTTTGATTGACCAGCTTGGATTAAAGTATCAAACAGTTATAGTAATGAGATCCTGTCTTTGAAACATCTGATGCTATAAGACTAGGATCTTTTAAATCTTTGAAACTCTTCTTATGTTAGTAGAGTCAATTTATTTCACATTATCTTATACTCATAAAAATGCACAAGGATATGGGCAAATTTCTCTGAGAACTGGGAGCTGTCTTAGGGAACACGTTGTAGTTTACAGGGTGTATCGTGCCACGTGCACGTGAGGAAGACCTCTGACCTTCCACCCTCACATCAGGAGAACTAAGTTTTATTTTTTAAAAAGTGCTGCTGTTTTCTGGTTGGTTGTCTTTGGCTTTTCCTGTGTGTTTTTCACAAGACTCTGATGAAATGAGCGCACATTTTTTGCAGGTCGCGTGTTTATCCTCAACTTCTTGTGATTTGCGAATTCAGCTTCCGCCTTTTGAGCTTATTACTTTGAAAGTGCTTATTCTCCTGAACTTGACCTGGTAGAATGGGCATGAGATGGTGAAGTGCGGGAGGTCAAACACAATTCAAATAAAGCGCAGCTGCCCAGGTGAGATCCAGTCCCCTTGGAGACTTATATTTTCAATTTCAAATACAGGAATAGGATGATTCACCAATCCACTATTCCCCTCAGATATCGTTTTGCTTAGAGCCCTAACTTCTAAAACTTGCCTTAAAAAATACAGTGAGAAAAAAATCTGAGCAAAATTCTTCCCAGAATCTTGCCCCAGATCTACTTTGAAGTCTCAAAGGGTAAGCAGAAAGAGAGCTAGAGTTTGCTATTGGCACTCGATAATCTCAAGAAGTGTCACAGTTGCCTTCGTGCAGAGATATAAATAACTGTCTCTTCTTAGCTCGATGCTGCCCAGTTTGGATCTCCTAATAATGCCTGGGGCCAAGGCCTTGCATAATTCTTATTCCTGGTACTATCACCTGTTACATTTTCACAGTGAAAGTTGAAATCATAGGAATATGTGAAGAAACCCCTTAATTTTCTGATTTCTTTCAATAGTCTATATCCAGAGTTGCAACACAGTTGTTTGCTTAGCCAGGTAAAAACTATTCTGCCATGTCACCCAAATCACGATTTCTTTCTGTTCATTAAAACAAAACAGAAAATCCCCACAGAACCGTAGAAATGAGAAAGTCTCAGAAATTTAGATCCTATATATCTTGCATTTATTTCTTAGAATATACATTTAGGCTTTATTATATATTAATGATATTGTCATGTTTTCTTTTCAAATTACATAATTGTTTTAGGGGGAAATACTAATTTTCGATGAAAGTTCTATGGTAGAGAGATCTTGAAAAACAACATAATCCAGATGAAGAAACTGAATTATTTTTCACCTGGAAAAATACTATTTAGCCCAGTTTAATTAATCTTATAAAAATAATTTCTTCTCACCAGAACTACATGCAGAGGTAGTTTTCACAAGCCCTTTATACTTGATCAAAGAATTTACATAGTGTACTTTTAAAGTTTGAGGATATAGTTGATATTTTAGGCTTTAGAAATTAAAGAAAAAATTCCAGGTCAATGTCTCAAAAGCTTGGGAATATTCTTTTTTATTTTACAGGTGTATTTTTTTATTCATTGAGTTTCTTGGTACATTTAGGTATACACTATGCTGACATTCATCACTGGGATCTTGTACCTTTACATGATGCATCTTGGTTCTGATTTTTTCCCCCTTCCCCTGCCCTCCCTTCACCCCCTCCACTCTTCCCTGTTTACAAAGACTTTGTTTCCTTTCTCATATTTATTCCTATCCCTTCTTTCCAGTTCCCTAACCCTCCTGCCTCAGATGGTAAATTTATAAATACACATCTTCACTCCCTGTCTTGCTTCTTCTTGTGACCTGTGACAAAAGCTTACTTTAAGCGTGAACGCATGCGCACAGCAGGAATGTCAGCCGAGGCTGGAGCCCTGCTACGGAGCTGCACGGAGAGAAGACCGTGGCCGCAGCAAGCGAGCCCTGAAGGACCAGGGCCCAGACTAGGTTTTTATCTTGTTCTTAAGCTTTCCTTCTTTATACCGTGCACAGACTGGCAACTAGTAAGTCAATTTTTATTGTGTAGTACTAAAAATTAAATATTTGAAATTTTTGTTATTCTCAAATATGTACGTCTCTAAATTTCAAGCTGTAAAATTATTTTAAATTTTTTTTCATATCTTCGAGACTCATAGACATGAATAGTTTAATAAAGCCTTCTTTTTTTATGAAGGAGCAGGTAGAAATGATCATTTCTATGAAAACAAACAATAAAACAGTATCACTAACTTATACCATTTCCTACTGGAAGCCACGTTTTCAAGACGCCGAGTCTCCAAGTGTGAGAGTACGACAACCCACACTGTAACTGAAGTAGGACATCTCAGCAAATGCCAGAGTGGAGAAATATTATATATCTGGCAACAGGCACATTCCTTTATTTGTTTATGTATATGTGCGTGATGCTAGGTATGCATTTCTCGGAATGTCATTTAAAAATTGATGAGATGATAAATGAAGACTTGAAAGAGGTAGCTGGGAGAAGGAAATACATTTTAATATGTGGTCAGGAGTTGTCAATGCACAGAAGGGGCCAGAGATAAGAACAATGTAGCGTAACTGTAGAGGCAGAAACCAAAAAATTAACTGAGGACATTTGAACAGCAGAACAATGCAATGTTAAATTTTAAAAGAATTGTTTTCTGGTGTTACAGTGAAAGCTCCAGGGCATTACTATTACCGTGAACGCTGCCAAAGATTCCCCTGAAACTGCGTGCACGTGGGATATGAACAAGGGTGGCGGTGATGAGGTCCCGACTGCCCTGTGCCCTAGGGCATCGGGGTCCCAGCCTCTGTGAAGCACGTCCTAACGCCTGGGAGTGACCCCTGCTTTCTGTGCGTTAGTCAGGTCATTCAGTTCTCCTGCAGTTCCTGAGTTCAGCAGGATTCTCATACCCGCCTCCTTTGCCCATGAAGAAACTGAGCCACAAAGACATTAAACTGCGCGCATCTTGTTTGCCACATACTACCCGCATTCCGGACAGTTTTGTGTCATTTGTTGGAGCATTTAAATATCACCACCAGTAGGACCAAGATTGCCTGGGCAGTGGGGTAAAACTGGCTGAAATGGGAGAATGTCTCGATCTGATACCTGCTTTCCCATTGGGGGTCAGAAGCGTGCAGTCTTACAGAGAGCACTCGCCAGAGAAGAGCCCCGCTGAAGGACATTCCCATGAAAACTGAAGTAAAATAAGTGAAAACGGCACATGCAGCAGTGCAGAGGAAGGTGGTGCTTTGTGGGCGCCTGTTGGTCACAGTTCATACCTTCACGACGTCTCTTATATCCGGGTACTTTTAGATCTATGCTACCATCGTTGGAAAACCCTGTAACCTCCATCATGTCAGCTGTGCGGGGACTGGGACTGAACATCTGGAGAACAGCCAGTAACTGTCCTCGGTCATCCCACCCAAACTATGAAGGGAAGAATGCTCTCGAATTAACTAACAACAGCCACCACCACTTATTGGTAGCAGCAAGGAGGAAGCCAGGGCAACAGCAGCTGAGAACAGGCCAGGAGACACAGAATTCTGCAGGACTCGGAACTCTTCAACTCGCTCCTCATTGCTTACAGACCACACTCTTCCAGGAGGAAAACAGCCTAAAACTGGAATTGTGTGTGCCTCCCCTCAGCCACTCATCTGTGAATGCCTTGAGGTCAGGCACCGTTTCTCATGTGCACAATTGCTCTATTGACAGTTACTGAAAGTAGAGTGATTTTAGTCTTAGGTTCCGTCCACAAAGAGTGTGTTCTTAGACTCTCAGACCACTCTACAAAATTAAAGCATTTTGTGTCATTCAGAGTCACTTTTTTTGCGTGTGGAAAATTTTAGGACAATGAAAAAATTCTCTTTTTTTCAAGAATAACTTCAAGACTGTTACAACGTTTTTTACATCTTAGTTTTAAGAACTAAACTTGTGATTCTTGCTGGCACACAAAGCTAAAGAAAATCACAGGGAATAAAATAGGACTCTTCCTTTGATGTCTGTCCAGCAGCAGGAAGAACTCTCACTACTTTTACCTACAGTCCTTTAATTTAGCCCCTGGACTGCTAAGGGATGACAATTAAAGCTTTCAGTCTCTAAAGTGGAAACAAAACATATAATAGAAATAAAAAACCAAAAGAACCATTCCGAGAAATATTTTTTAAGATTTTACAATGGTTACAAATGTAAGATGAAGTTTGGGTCTAAAGAAACTATTATACAAAAAAGAATAAACACAATTTTTGATACTAGAGGCCAAAAGCTATTAATTTAGTGTTTTTGTTGTTGTTTACATGACAACTTTTGGTTTTAATTTTAATTCTGTATCATAAAATTTGTCAGAAGTTTCAACTTGTTTCAGTGTATAAATTCTAATTCTTTTACAAAGGCAGAGCATTCCTAATTTTCCAAAGATTAGAGTATAATAATTGAATAATAACCTAAACATGACAATAGTAAACTGCCTCAGTGAAGGGATATTCTATAATTTATAATAGACGAAAAGAAGTGAGTTGAAAGATAACATGGAAATCACACACACTATACATCCTGTTTTTTCTTTCTCTTAGAGCATGCATTTTTTTGCTATGCATTAAAATATTTCCAAAATATTACTGATAGAATCCTGTTACTCTCCTGTTGGTCATCAGAGTATGTGGATTAAGTACACTATTGTTTGAGTTTCAGCCACTGCTGAGAAGTCATGTTAAATTATTAAAATGAGGAAAAAATATTAATCTCTTGTATTAGAAAAATATGTCTCTCCTGTCTACCATGGAAATCTAACCTGTACTTGTTGTAGCCTGGATTTCAGAGCTTTTAAAAAGAAATCTGTCCCTTCTCTCTAATTTGTTATTACAGTGCATAAAAATGAGCAATGGTTCTGAAATTATGACTTCAGATATGATATCTGCACTCCCATAGCTGAATGGTGGGGAGCACAAAAGCCACTGTAGCGCCCACATCAATGCTATTCAAACTTCATCCCTAAATCCACTCACCCCAAAACACGGATTCCCATTGTAGTCGTATACATTCCTGTAATCAATCTCCCTGACATGCATCCTAGATCAGGCCTGGAGAACCACTCTCAACCCAGACGGCACTGAAAAATTAAAATATTTGATTTTATAAAACTCATACCTTGGCAAATGAATAAAGTAGTGATTACAAATCTTGCAATCCCAGCCTATTTGTCACGTCTTAAAAAAGAACAAACTGTTTTGCTTAATAATCTAAATGGAATGGTAAAGAATGTCTTTAAAACAATATCTAAGGGAGACTTTTATACAGTGTACCAAAATAATTTGTTAGGCATAATAGTACATTAATCCAATATTTTGTGAATAATCAAAGCATTTCTCTGAAAAAAACATTATCTTGATATTGAAAGTTAAAAGCATATATTATATGAATTATACAGTATAATAAAGAGAAAATGGGCTTCCAAGGCAGTGACAGAAAAAAATAAATATATGCTTCATCTTCTTCCTGAAAGTCAACTGGAAATTAATTACTAGTGTGACACCACTGAAAGTTGGTGGGGCCTTTGAGCAGCCATGGAATGATGGAAAGCAATGCGTACCTTTTTCATGGGAGTGAGCATTTTCCTGAAAGTCCACCCCGATGCCTGTTGTGTTCCATTTAAATGCTCTTCCCCCCACCCCATCCCCACTTTCTGCTGTCAGTTGGAGCAGAACAAGGCTGTGGCCATCATGGAGGGCTTTGACTACTACACCTTGAAAGGTATGAGCCAACATACTCGTCTCATAAATTACTCACTCTTAGGTGTTCTAGTGTAGCGGCAGAAGAGGGACCAACACACAATAATGTTGAAGTTCTCAGCCTTTGAAAGGTCAATATAATTTTTAAGATTTTTTTTTATGATGTAATGATCAGTAGAACAAATCAGCTATGCAAGATTCCTGATTAGACTTGGATAAAGAACCTGCTATTGGTTGAGAAAAAGTGATCAAACAACCTTTAATCGTTCATGGGTACAGTGGGAATTCTTGGCCAATAAAATGCTGAAGCAACGATCATACTATACTGACAAGTAAATTAGAACCGAACTACTGATAGAAGAATTAAAACTGTAGGTATAGAGGAAGGGTCTTGGTAAGTATGTCCTTCAATAAAAACATTAAAAACTAAGACAAATCTTCCAAATCCACCTTTCTTGGAAGGATACAAAGTTTTGGGGAAAAAAATCGCAAGAGAATTCACCCAAGAAAATATTCTAAACATTAGTGTAAGCAGCAGAATTTGCATTTTTTTTGCTTAATGTATTTTCATCTCCACTCTCTTGCTTCATAAGAATCTGGAAAATCAGTAGATTAATCCCTGAGGTAGCTGTGAAAAGTGCCGCTGAGCCATCACCGGACAGAGAATGAGATTGGAGCTGCTCAAAAATTATCATCCCAGCAGCTTCGTTATTTGATGTGCCTCGACGATCTCTGGAAAAGCTCCATTTGCAGGATTTGGCCACTAGGTGACCCGGTTTACAGCTTGCTAAAAGAGAAAAGTTCAGTACCCAGGGCACTGGTCAAAAATAAACAGCAGTGATTTCTAACAGGGCATTGCGGAGTCTGGGATGAACAACCCAGAGCGGTCAGAGGAGCGAGGCATCCGGGAAGCGGGTGCTGGCGGTGGACCCTGAAGCTGCGGCAGAGACCCGAGAGATGGACGGACACGCGCCCCGCTCACGCCCAGACGTCGCCTGGCAACTTCGCGTGATCTCAGAGTCTCACCCAGGGAAGGGAAGGTTCAGACAGGGCTGTGAGCTCTATGAGCACTAAGGCATAGCCTCCAACGCGCACACGCACACACGCACACACGGCTCTTACCAAACAGCAGCAACAGGCTTAGAGGAATACTTGTGTAATCACTGACTGACCTTTGAGAAAAGCATCTTAAAGTTTCAGTGAATTCTACTAAGGGGGAAATAAACACAAGGCTATTCCAAGAATGTCAGTAAGCAAACAAAAAGCAGCAAAAGCAGTAGCAGCATAAAAACAACAACAACAAAACAGCAACGAAAACCAACTTGGGGCGGGGGAGAATTTAATTTCGAAGATGCCAAATGCTAATAATCTGAAATATTTTACTTTCCAAAAAACCGTTGGCTCATGGTGAATATAAAATATACACAAAGGGGTGGCCATGGTGCTGAGTGGTGGTGAGGGCCTGTAGTCCTAGCTATCTGGGAGGCTGAGGCAGGATGGTTGCAAGTTCCAGCCCAGACTGTGTGAATGAGCAACTTAGGGAGTCTCTAGCTTCCATTGAAAAGTGAAGGGATGTAGCTCGAATAAAAAATGATAATAAAGCCTACACAAGAAAAAATATGAAACATGCATAAAGAGAAAATTTCAATAATGATAAATTGTATCTAATGGGACAAAAATATTGGGATTACCAGGCATAAAAATTATAAATATATTCAAATAATGAAATGAAGCCATGACCAAAAATTTAAAAAGAATGGCAATTAAAAATTAAATCATAAAAAATAAAATAGAAATTATGATGTTAAAAATGAAAAATTCAGTTGCAAGATTCAACAGTCTATTTGAGCTAGCAGAAAAATCAATAAAATTGATCTTACTTTTTTCAACATTAAAAAAAAATTTAAAAGTTGGAAGAAAAACCCAGCCATCAACCATTTTGATAAACAGGAAATAAAAAGACTGGACTGACCAGAGCCGTGGGTATCTAGAGCACAATGACATAATTCAAAAGGGGAAAGAGAATCTTTAAAGGAGCTTCTAAGTGAAAAATGAAATATTAATCTACACACTGAGTAAACTCAAGAAGGAGGGACTCAAAGAGACTCAAATACAGCCACACGACACATGGTCAAACTGCTGAAAGACGGTGAGGATGCTAAGCAGAGAAGAGTGATTCAGCACACCAAATGCTCTGTGAGACTAAAACCTAACTTGTGCATCATTTGAAACCAAGGAAGCCAGAGGGCAGGAGGATGCCATCTGCAAAGCTCTGAAAGGAGAGATCTATTAACCAAGATCTGTATCTAGAAAAACTATCCCTTCAAAAATGAGAATTAAAGTGCTATGAGAGAATGCACAAAAACTGAAAGAATTCATTGTTGTCAGAACTGCTATAAAAATACTTCAGTGAGTCCTTTAAACTAAGAGGAACAATACTACATGGTAATTTAAATAAAGAAGAATTAAAGAACAGTGGTTAAGTTAAATATATAGGTGGTATGAAATACTGCAGAAATATCTTGGTATAACTTTTTCTTTGTCTGGCTTGAAGAGCAAAAGCATAAAACAGTAATTATGAAATTGTGCTCATTGACTAATGGAACACAGACATAAAATTTGTGTCCATAAAAGAACAGAGAGGAGTTAGAGAATGGAGCACTATCTGAGCAAAATTTTACAGTGAAATCGAAATTGTTAGCGTTAACTCAAACCAAGAGTAAGTTAAGACTTAAGCTGTGATTCCCAGGACAATCATGAGGTAATAATTTTCAAAGTGTAAAGGAACCAGTGACGAAGAGACTGTCTCATTGACTGTCGCACTGACTGAAGAGATAGCCAGCCGATTAGTAAAGCACACTTGTGGTACGTCTGGGGGACCCTGGGGGTGTCGCACTGGGGACTGCTGCGTGTGGTTCTTAGCTCTTTTTCTCAGGAGCTCTTTCTATTGCTGTCTGCTTTCTGGACCACATGAACTAAGCAGTTTTGTTCCACTACCTCCGCTCTGCCATGATGTTTTTGCTTTGGAGCCAGCTGACCATGGACTGAAACCTTTTAAATCATGAGCCAAAATAAACCCCTCTTCCTCTAAGTTGTGGGTGTCAGGTATGGGAAAGTTGACTAATATTACCAGGAAAGCACTGTGGTAATATCTGCTACTGGCAAGATCCAGTAAGTGTTAAAATAAGTGCTAAGATCTGTGGGCAGAATATTAGGTGGAGAATATTTGCTTAGTCACAAAGAATCTTCCTCTAAATTTTTAATTGCTGTAGCAGTTTTAAATACAAATCCACATTTCTTTGATAATCTTTCCTCCAGGAAGTGGGCTTAAATGGCCTCTCCTAAGGGACTCACTTCTAAAGAAAAAATATTAACTGCAGTGGAGAAAATAGGCAGACTCCATTTAACCAATTCCAATCTACAGAACTGGTGAGAAGTCAGATTGTTTTCCTATATCTCCTGACATGATACAATAAACAGACACTTCACTTCTGTGGAAAGTACAATGTGTGAAATTTGTCTCCCATCTTCTGCTTTGCGTGGATCTCATAAATTTGTCAAAAGCATTTGCTATTTTTTTTAGGCAACAAGAACAATTATCATGACATGCTTACGTAGCAACATACTGTGTTCTTCGTGGAATGGAGGAGAAGTACCCGTAAACACGAACTACGACAAAGGAGTGGAGCCTTGAGAAACTTCTGAAGTGAGGCAGTGAAGGCACAATGATAAAGCTCAAAATTCTGTGTAACTCCGGGCTGATCCTGAGAAAATACCGTGGAAAGGACCATTCTACACAATGGACAACCCAGAGTCCTCAACACTGAAAATCAAGATAAAACAGAAAACACTCAAGGCACTTTTGTGGGTTGCAGGAAATGAATACAAGGCAACTAAACACTTACAATGTCGGATCCTGGAGTGTGTCCTGGAGCAGAAGGAGGCCCGGGGTGGGAGGAAGGGTGAGATCTCAATAAAGCCCGCATTATATTTATTATGGCTCCACCATTTTTACAAACTTTAAACAAATACACATGGTTTTGTAAGATGTTCCCATTGGAGGACACTGGGTAAAGGTGAGCAAGGCCTGGAGAGGCCTTTGGTGGTCACCACTAGAGGGCGGAGATGTTGCCAACATACCACAATACCCGGGACAGCCCGCCTCAAAATATTATGCAGCAAGATTCCTAAAATGTACTGTCTTAATATAATACACTGTTATTAACCATAGTCTCCGTTGTGTAGAAAATGTTTCTTAAACTTGTTCCTCCCACTAACTGCATTGTTGTATCCTTTAGCCAAAAAACAGTATACAAGATGTATTAAAGCAACGTAAGCAACACATAAGCTTATTGTCAGCTTGATTTGTGGTGTTTCACAAGTATATAGACTTCAAAGTGACACGTTGGACACTCTAAACATATACATTGTTACTGTATTTGTGATAAAATAGATAAGCAAATACTTTAAAAGGTAATTTTTTTAAAATAAAAAAGTTTAAGAAAGAATTATCTGGTCCAAAATGTCAATAATGCCAATTACCTAGTGAATAGTTTACTCTTTTTCTTGATAAAGGCCACTGGAAGTAATTGCCTTTCAACTGGTGGGACCAGCAGCACCTCTTATGGTCTCATTTTAGAACTTCCTTCATTCTGCTTCTTAATCTACTCTTCAGGAATTAACTGTCCTTACATAATTACATAGGTGTGAGACAAAAAGTAGGGAAGAATTCTAACCAGGAAATGTGGAAAGCTAGGGGAACAGAGGCACCATTAAGAAAACACCGCAGTAGTAACTGGGCAAACGAGATCTACTGAAAGATTTGAAAATCTGTGGGCACAAACTTGAAGAGAAACAGACATTAAACACAGCCTCATAGACATCTGTCTAGAAGATACTTATAGGGAAGAAACCAAGCAGCTTATATTTGTGGAAACCCATGTAACTACAGATTTGTACAGATTTGTACAGATTTTAAAAAGTGACATGACCATTGCTGATAAATATTAACACCACGGCCCCTCAGAAGGAGAACCTGCTCTCAGTAGCCAGCATATCCGGGGCAGTCCTGCCAAACGCACGTCTCTTCACTTTTGTCATAAGGAAACATTGGTGGGCAATCCAAATCGAAAGACAGAGTAAAGGTCAGGGTCAGGAAACATCAGATCAGAGGACGACAAGAGCAAGTAGCAACAAATAGAAATATGCTGAGATCTTTCATATAATCCTGTGAGATAAAAAGTGCTTTTGTGAGAAAGAAGGTGAAATTCAAATGAGGCAATCTACTTCCTGTGGAAAAAAATGACCAGTGTCAACTTCCTGGTTGTAATAACTGGGTGTAGTAACGCAAAATGCTAGCCAGAAGAAAAGCTGAGGAGTCTATGAGAGCGCTCAGTAGTATTTTTGCAATGTTCCCCTAGGACTAAAATGAATCATTTCACAGCAAAAATTTTAAAATAAAAATTTGAAACAAACCAAGCTGCATTGTTGAATAAATTGTTAAAATAAAATTTTCTTTATTTTGATGTTACTTTCCTTACATTAATGCTGTTTTCCATATTCGTATCAGAGTGTTCTCTTTTTTCTGAATCACACCGATTTTTACTAGTCAATCAGAGAAACTCATCATTTTCTGAGCCCTCTCATTTGTCCTTACAATCCACACAGAAAATCTCTTTCTGATGTTTACCTTTAAGTTCTTGCAACTTGCATAGAATGGAACATAAGACCTGAAACTAAAATTATTGGACAAGAAACATGGAGGAAAAGCTTCCTACTTGGTCTGGGCAGCTGGATTTTTGGATATAGCCCTCCAAAAAACATGGGCAACAAGCACGAACACCTAAACATACATACAAAACCCCTCAAACAAAACTCAATAGCAAGCAAACAACTCAATCAAAAATGGGCAAAGGAGTTGAATAAACATTTCTCCAAAGAACACACAAATGGACAAACGTATGAGAACTGTGCCACATCCATAATCACCAGGGAAATACCAGTTAAAATGAGGAGGTACCATCCCCCCCATTAGGGTGGCTGCTACCAGGAAGACAAAAGGCAGGTGTTGGCAGAGACAGGGAGACAATGAACAAAAGCAATGCACACTGTGCCCATAGGTAATGACATACATTAGTGTGTACATTGTGGAAAGCATCACAAGGGTCCTTCAAACAAAGAAAAATAATAGAGTTCCCACGTGGCCCAGCAATTCCACTCCCAAGTATATATCCAAAGGAAATGCAGCCTCTCCTGCAAGGGCGTACAGGTACATTCACTGCAGCACATTCTGTATTTGTGTGTGTGCGTGCGCGTGTGTGCGTGTATGTTAACAACGGATTATTACTCAGTCATGAATAAGAGTTTGAAAGTCTTGCCACTTGAGAAGATCTAGATGAATGTCCAGGACATTATGCGATACGAAAAAGCCAGACACAAAACAGTCAACGTTGCATGAGGTCATTCCTTTGCGAAATCTAAAAACATAAAAAAAAAAAAAACAACATAAAATGTCATAAGACATAAATGGAACAAAGTAAGAAAGGGACTGGCTGAGGAGATGCTGCTCAAAGGCTGGAAAGCTTCTGTTAGACGAATGAATTGGTTTGGGAGCTCAATCGCACAGCAGGAGACCATTGTTAAAAATGATGTGTACTTGAAATTACTTTGAGAGTATATCATCTTAAAGGTAGAGTTTTAAATGTTCTTATCGCAAAAAAGAAAAAAATGAAACTGTGTGAATTAATGCATATGTCAGTAATATGTTTTGGTAATCATCTCACAAGATATACACATGCCAAGGTGTAACATTGTTACAAATTTAATTTTTCAATTTTTTCTTTACGCGGGGTGGGGAGAACCTATATATGAGAGAGAATACCATGCGAATACCAAAGAAGATCGTGGCTGTTCAACAGGAATGTGATTCTGGCCGTGTAGGTAAGCTATAATTCCAGTATTCACACTAAAAATCTAGAAGAGAAAGGACGAAGGATGGATTGAAAGCTAAGCTGCCTTGGGCGGGCATTGAAGCCGAAGCTCGTCTCACGGCCCTGGCATTTGTAACACTTTTTAAAGTCAGGGCAGATTTCAGAAGTATTTCAGTGTTGTTGTAGACTTTAGCACTAGATGGGCTCTAAGGTTGTCATGGAGGGGAAGGCAGGATTTTCATGAAATCATGGAAGGTGTGAGGTACTGTTTGTCCACATCATTTTGCTGCCTTTTCTCCACTGCGTCTTTCACTAGAATGTTAGTGTAAAAACTCTTCCACAGGTGTTCAGTACAGCCGCCAGCACAGCACTGAGCCACACTTTGCGCATGGCCTTGTGGCACGCACCACTGCTCTTCATCGTGCAAAGTTGCAATTCCAAGATGTCCTTTTACGTTTTTCTCTCTGAGTGTTTTACCTTCCTCAAGGCAGGCTAATCACACAGGCGCACAGGTACCAGGTTTTCAATCCTGCAGCCCATGAAGCTCTCTTTCTGTCTTGCTATTAGGACCTTGTCTACCTTTGGGAAGCAGCCTTACCACTGCCCCGCTTCTCCTGTCTGGGGTTGAATGCAGGAACACTTCAGGAAACTGTGCTTAGTTCTCAAAATGCATGTTTATCTTTTCCACACCTTTCAATGAATTGGAGATCACGTTGTGCTTATTCTCAGCCAACAAGCTATCTGCTAAGTCATGGGGTGGTTGAGTCTCTCCTTGGGACTTGCTAAACTCATGTGTTCTCATGACTCATGGAGCTTTCTGTCAGGAAAAAAAAAGAGATTTTGTTATCTGCACATCTTCGACATCTGTGCTTATCAGGGACAGTCTTTAGAAATCTGCCGGAGTTAATGACGGATTCATGATTCTCATTTAGAATGCTTTGCATACTTTTGTTTTTTGTTCACCCTGGCACATGCTAATAAAAACTAAATGATAACCTTTTACATTTCCGGTGAAGCTATTTTTCTTTGGCCCTAAATCACTCATTTCCAACACTTCACAAAAGAACACTGTGACCCTGTACTTCTCAGACATGGGAGAACATAGAGAACTGTGACACAAAGCCTAAAGTACAGTTTTATCGTCAGGAAGTGTTTACCATATACAGGAGCCATTAGCGTACCGTCTTTTCAAGCTTGGTATCACATTAGAGCAAACTTATTTTCTGTTGTTCAATAATTTAATTCTCTGTGACTAATTTTCAGTGGTTTGGTTAAATTTCCTAGGTAATCCCGAGTAATAAACAATCTCAAAAGTCTCAGCTTCATTTTAAACTGTAGGTTTAGTTATAGCCATTGTATCGTGATCAAAGGCTGCCTGTACTTCCTCTCTTGCTACTGACCAACCCAGGACTACACAAGTAGCTGCAGCACAGGGTAATCTTTTTCATGGCAGAATGGAATAAGCAATGGAGAACTGCTTGATATCCTCTGCCCAGCAAGCATTATTTCTAGTGTCTTGATCAAAACCTGATCTTCGCCCTGGCCTGTTTTGACAATAATGCACTCTACCACATTTGCCAGCTTAATAAAACTATTTGGTTGTCTATAAATGTCTAATTTCTCATTCTTCGTGGCTGAGTAGTACTCCATTTCATTCAAACAATAACAACAACAACACATTTTCTTTATCAGGTCTCCCGTTGATGGGCAAATGGGCTGCTTCCAAGTTTTGGCTGTTGCAAACTGTGCTGGTATGAACACAGGTAGGACACACATGTGTAGATACCAAATAGTTTCTCTAGTGTGAGAAACTGATAGTGTAAATAAGGACAAAAAGGAATCATGTGAAATAAGAAGAAAAGGGGCAAAGAGGAAGGGGAAATGGGAGGGGTGGGGAAAGGAAAGAAGGGAGTGGAATTAGTATGAGAAAATGAAAAATAATGGAAAAAAGTCTTTGCAGATTGGGAGGGAGGGAGGGGTTGAAGGGAGGGCAGGGGATGGGGAAAAATGTAAGAACCAGGACTGATTATGTAGAGGTGCAAATTTCCAAGAATGAATGTCATTATACTACATACCTCAAATGTACCATTAAGTATTTGATTGTCTTCCTACACAGTTAAAGTGTGCACATTCCCCTTGCAGCAGCGTGAACTCCAAATCCAGTTCCAGGGTATTGTCATAACCTCAATGTTGCCTCCAGGTGAACCTGTGAAATAGACACACCTGTGGACCTGTAATGTAATTACCTCTTTTCTCCTCCACAGAAAAAGGGTAGAACAAACCCAGAAATCCACAATAAACACCTTTTCTGAAAGGCTGTGCACAGCACTTGTGCAGTGCTGGCGAGCAAGTGTTGCTCCACTCTGGCTCCTACACCCACTGCCCTTGGTGCCTCCTCTCCACCTTCTACACACCATCACTCTCTTTGGCCCAGAGTCCATGTTATACCGCACACCGTCTTAGTTCAAAACACGTCGCATCCTTCCCTTCTTTGGCTTTTCCGCATGTGGTCCCAGACACTTCTGGTTGCCCTAGTAACTCATTCTTTGCAACATATGTCTCAATGATAGGCTTATTGTGCTGTTCACGTGAAAGATAGTCCCATGTGTTGCTTTTCCAACTCTTAGGAATGATCTTTTATTTCTTTTTCATATCTTTCCTTGATACACTACGACTAAAAAACTGAATTGTGGAGTTTAACACGAATCCTGTCTTGTATTAAAATGAAAAGGAACAGCTACACAAGAAAATGGTAACTAGACATGAATGAATGCGTAGGAAAGCAAGGAAGGGGAGCTTGTATCTTGTTTAGTTTTCTGTTGTGCAATGGGGCACAGGTTCATAGTCAGAACTTGTAACATCTTGCTTCCAATGCCCATTGGATGCCTTTCTTAGCCAGGTTCTCGGCTAGTGAGAGGGTCCAAATGTCTTTACCAATCAGGCAGTCTGAATTTTCAGTCCTAGTGCTGAATCTTTGGTTTTTCTGTATTTTACTATTAACTTTTATCACTGGATTTGCAAGTACTATTAGGTTCTCTGAGAATTCCATGAATTTTAGACATCAGTTTTGAAGGTGATCTCTTTATTTACCACTGGCAAAAGTAATAAAGCTGGCTAAACTTTTGTGATGACCTCATGATTGAAATACTTTCTGTGGGAATATGTGTGGTTTTATATATCTAACATCTTTCGTTGAGCATATAGAAGTGATATAATTTTAAAATATTATTTTGTTACATTCATTCTCCCTAACTGAAGGATTATTCAGTGAATTTTAAGTATATAAAATCACTAATTTCAAATGTGTTTTAAAATATGTGTATATATCAATTAATGACAGTTACTATGTATCTATATTAGTTTACAACAGTAAAACTGATACATCAAGATATTGAATAAAAATGTTACATATGAGTGCCACATGTCTCTTAAATGTGAAACTTCTTGAACCATCCTTATTACTGCCTAATAAAAATGTTGCTCTCAATTTCTAGGTCCTAAAGAGTTTCTTATCACCTTTACCCCTTTAACCTTTGTTTTATACAAATGTGAGTGTCTTGAAACAGAGACTGTTTTTTTCTTCAATTTGGATCTTACTGAGAATTTAATCAGTTTATTAGTATAATTCACCTCTATCTATGCCAATATCTTTAACACGAATTTTAAAACTTTCTTGTTATTTTACTTTTGCCTACAATTTCACTTGTTTTCCATTCCAGATACTTGGGATGTATATGATGTCTATTGTGCAAATTCAGTTACAATCTCACTTATATGAATTACCATCTTATCCTGTAATTACTGGTTTTTCGAATCAGTATTTCAAACATATCCTCCCCTCTCCAACCAGTGGTTTGGAAATTTTCTCCTCACATTATTAGCATTAAAATTATGAAATTGTTAGTTTTTTCTTAAAGGAATTACAACAGAACTATTTTCCAATTTTGTCAGATTAACTTTAGAATGTTTTTTGTGTACATGTTATTTCCAAAATGGCATAGCACTTTTATCTAACATATATTTGGCTTAACAATATCTGTCTTTATAATCTTAAATGCCACAAATAAAATAGTATTTGCTTGGCCAATACACTGAATATTTAACATACACTTTGACAATTTAAAACTACATAAACTGAAAATTGTAGGTCTAACTTACAAATCTATTTGGCATTTAGATTTACTGTCCTATGTGTAATGATTTTAGACTTCATTTTCTTACCTAGTTTTAACCATTAAGTCTTCCATACAATTATGTCACTAATATTTTTATATTTTCTGTTGACTGTAGCAAATCACTGAGCAAAAATTTCAGAGAAGGTTCTTGGTCAATAAACTTTCTTAACGCATTGGTATCTGAGAATGTCTCTCAATTACCTTGATACACAAATTCTAACTTGGCAGAACATATAATTCTTGGTTCAAAATGGATTTCCTTTGAAACTCTGTAAACATTGTTTCACTGTCTTCTGGCATTTAGAATTATAAGAGAAAAATCTGAGGTTAGTTTGACTTTACCCCTTTCTGGTAACCTGTTTCCCTGTCTGGATACTTGCAAATTTTTCTTTGTCCTTGAAATTTAAAAAGGTTACATGAGGCGAGGTCTAGGTATTACTGTCTTTTCATTAATTTTTACTACCCGGTGAGCTTTCTTCATTTGAAGGCCTACTTTATGCTTCAATTCAGAAAAGTTTTCTTCAGTTAGTTCTATTATTATTGTTTCAGCCTCATTTGCTGTGTCCACTGTTCCAGGCACTTCTGCTACATGTAGATTATACCTCCTGCCCAGGAGGGTGTACTTCATCTTACTACCCCTGCAGCCTGGGTGGACCATGGTACACCACCAGCCTGTCTTGGTTCTCTGCTCCCACAAGACCTAGGTTCCGCTTAGATTTTCTGGGTGTACTTATTGCATAATCTACCTTTAAAGAAAATCCAAAGCAATGCCTGATTTCACAGAGCCGCTCTACCATGAGTACAAATTTGAACAAACGTGCAAAGAAAATATTTCAAGAAAATAATATTTTCCTTTCACAAATACCGTTCAGAAATGGCAGAGAAAAATAACTGACTTACAGGTTAAAAATAATACCCAAACAAAATTGGCAATAACAGAAGTGGTGAATGGTCACCTACGCTATCCCATGTATACATCCTGGCTCTCGTGATAATTACATGATAGAGAGTGAGTGGCTTCATATCTTTACTTCCTTTTTATTTTCCATTAAAATGGAGCACACCTACTTGACAGAGTTTTTTTAAATGAACACATGAACTAATTTACCTCCACAATAAAAGAGCTTTGAGAACTGGCTGCACACTGCGGCCTCTTACAAGTCTCAGCTGTTTCTAATTAGGCTTGAGGAACCTAAAAGTCTTTTTAGGGTGTAAATTGGCTTGCTTACATCTTATTCATACTCTCTTAACCACAAAAGCATATCCTCCAGATAAGACCACGGAACATGTTCAAGGAGGAACAATGTCAGAGCTGTTGTTAAATTAGAGCATGATGAAATATTTAAGAAATGGGATAAAATGTTCTTAAAATTAGCTTAGCATGCACCCCAGCTTGAGCACGACTCGCAAAGCTTTCTTTCTATCCTCGTGTTTGCTGGTCTCTTCCCCAGGGTGGGATGGAGCTGGACTGCTAAGGTGAGCAGGATCAAGGACAGGTCAGCAGTAGATGACTCTCCGTGCGGCTTCCCCAGCATCGCCATGCCTAGGGTTAGAATGAAGCCTTATCTTGTGAGCTTGGCACACTGTGTAGATAAGTTCTAGTTAATGTGCAATGTATCTGCTATTTAGATTGCCCTGAGGCCGGACCAGAGGCATGTAAAGGTTAAGGACTGGGACAGGTTTAGTGTTGACTCAGATTATGGGGCTATTGGACTTTATCAGAGAGATGGCGAGATAAATTCTTCCTATCATCTGTCCATGTTAAAACAATGGCACAGAATGATGACTTTTGAAAATGTTTTATTTTCTCTTGAGATGAGTGATCCCTGGCTGTTTCCAAGCAATCATGTAATACACATCCTTAAATCTTCAGACTGAAATAAACTGAATTTACAGGTCTTTTTAATTTTCCAAATGACATAGCCGTTCAACTGCTCTCTCCTTTGATCCTCAGTAATCGCCCCCATTAGTCTTTATGACCCTCCCACCCCACTTGGCTCTGGCCGGTGAATTCCACAGTGACATGCCCCAGCGCCCCCAGAACAAGCGAGCTGTGACTCCAGGGCTGCTTTTCCTTTTGCTTAAATAAGGTCAGGAACATTTATTTCAAGATCCAGTTAAAATTCTTCTCTTTTTAGACCCCCTTAGGGAACAGTTACATTCTGTTCAGAACTTGTTTGTTTAATTCCTTTCCTACCAATCCCTTCCTTGGTCTGGCTTTCATTTCAACCTGTCTTTCTAAGAGCCATAGAAAGCAAAGAGAAGCTCATCATGGATAGACCTTAACCACACCAGCAATCCCTTTGCACTTTCAAATGTGTCCATTTTTCTGGGTCAGGAAATTAAACCAAAGCAAAATACTATTTTTCTGGTTCTACTGATCATTTCATATTTCTTTCAATACTATCATGTGTGCAGCTGTTTATGTTATGGTTAATATCTTCAGCTTGAGGGAGACAATGGAGGGGAAGGGAAAAGTGGGAAAGAGGGAGTATGGCGAAAAAAATGAGCTTTACAAGAGAAAAGAAAAGAGAGGTGGGGGAAGGTGAAATGTCTTTCATGCAATGCAGCCTGAACACTAAATGAGCCACAGAGATGTTAGCGGTAGGTTCCCCGAAGCAGAGTGGAAACAACCCTGAAAATTCAGGGTAATTTTCAAAATAGTGATAATAACTGCTATCAAAAAGCCGTGGTAGTGTACAAGATAAAACACAGATCAATTTTCACTAATTCATAGTTTTTCCAATTAATAGCTGTAGAATTGTGGGGATAGAAAATCATCTTTCACCATATACAGCAGTCATAATTTCTGCAGGAAAGAGCCATCAACAGGTGTCAGAAGTTTTACAGTTGTAAAGAAAAACATGGCATTTCCACAGCATCAAAATATGCCCTGACAAATAATTATGATTATAAGGAGAAAAACACCATATGCCTACAATTACGACAACTGGAAAATATCTCTTAATTTAAATTTTCAGTTAATGTTAACCAGTAAGGAGACAAACTTTACACCATGGGTCCTAAAATGAATCCCTGGGAAGGACAGAGCATTTCATGCTTTGCCTTACTAAAGATGTATGAGTTGAATTTAAACTTGAGGAAATATCACAAAAATCAAAGTGAGAAACAATACACAAAATAACTAGCCAGCAGTCTCCTGAAGTAATGAAGACAAAGTTAAGGCCCAGTCACGAATGTGCACCTGCTACTCAGGGTGCTAAGGAGACCTGAGCATCAGTGCGATGTGTGGATTTGGATTGGATCAGGAAGAGGACATCAGGGGGAGAAACAGAAAAACGTGAACTGTGTATGTACATTAGTCAAAAAAATCACTGTTGATTTTGGGTCTTGATAATTACAGTGTGCTTTTATAAGAGACTATTTGAGGAATCAGGTTACAGGATATATGGGAAATATTTGTAATAGTTTTGCACTTTTTCTAATTGTGAAATTATTTCAAAATTTAAAACTTTTAAAACCAGAATAATAGAGACCATCTTTACAAGCACACATGATCTGTACTTAGGAATCTGAAGGTTTAAAGATAAGTTTGGACTGTCTACAATGTTCCCAAAAGAGCCCCTTTCTTGTGTTACTACTTACAAAGTACATAGACGACCAGTCAGCAAAAACAAACACTTTCGGCGAGAGTTTGATGAAAGGCAATTATACACTTTATGAAATGTTTATGGAGTTATAACAGTCCCCGATGCCAGTGGGTGAGGCTTCAAGTTATTTTGTTTACTGCATTCAACACGGAATTAGATGTGTGAAATTTTATTTTCATCCCAACAGAAAAGAAAATATCAAATTCTTTATAATTAACAGGAAACCGATATAGACAACTTACCTGACTGTTTACCCTAATCTCTTTCTAAAATAGGAAACACACACACACACACGCACACACACACACACACGCACTCACATCAAACCCATAGTTGTCTGGTTTTCCATAGAAAAGATGGGGCACTAGGATTTTTTCATTCTGGCTAACGAAAGGAATGACAGATACCATTGTAATTCTATTGATGTAAAAACTTTAGTCTATAAATGCACTTAAAAGTTGGTAATTACTGCCGGGGCATAAAATTTAAACTGAAAGAAAAGATTTTACAGTGAAGTTGTGACCACAATTCCATTCCTAAAAATCATTTTTTTCTAGGAAAATTCTCGGAGATGTTTCTCTTTGTAAAAAAAATTATTTTTACTTCTTTTATTGATTACATTTATTTATGTCTGGCTTAGACCTGCTTCACGTGTGTTTTCCAATTTTTTATTATGGCAATTATATTATATTTAAATTAAATGTATTTCTGATACATAAAAATCTGTTACGCACATAACGCAATGAATGAAATCACTATGTATTGCAAACTAATAAAAAGAGAAAAGAACTATGTACATTATTGTAAGTGATAAATACATTATGCAGTGTTTAAAAAAGGATAAACATCTATCTCCTTAAGCATTTATCATTTCTTTCTTTTTTTTCAATCAAACATCTATCATTTTTTTATGGTGCAAAGTAGCATTCCAAATCTTTTCCTACAGCTTTTGGATATGTGTCTTGTGCGGTGCTGTTTTCTGCAGTCAGCCCACTGAGCTCTAGCAGGGAGGCTCCTACCTGCTGTTCTGTACCTGTGACTCCACAGCTGCTCCTCTCTCCTGTCCCGCCCCTGGTGACCCCCATTCTATCCTCAACTTCCGTGAGGCCAAAATTTTAGGCGGGATCCTGAGGTGTTAGGCTCTCCGGGATATATCTTAATCTTACTTTGTTGTTGTTGTTTCTTTGTTTTCACGTTTGGAGAAAAAGATTCCGATTTTACAAAACTAAGCAGACTGACGCTGCAGCTTTTGCTATCTGGAAGGACTGCTGAAGGCCCCTCGTCCCTTGCTCCTCATTTCTCTACGTTGCCCCCTTGCATCTGCAGAGAGGCGGGGCCCTGCTGACGTCCTGGCCACCTTCACTTCTCTCTCAGAGAACTCTCCTCAGGGCGGAGCCACTGAGTAAAAAAGCAGCTACTTCAGAGGGGCCGATGTGGAGGACCCACGTGAGTACACCGGGAGGAAGGACTAGACACCTAGACTTTCGCCGCACCCCCAGGGATGTGTCAGACAGCTCAGCCCAGCTGCCTGTTGAGTGCGACCCAGTGAGCCCGGCTGAGCAGAGGAAAGGAATCTCTCAGCTGAGTGTTTCTCCGTCTCAAGCAGGAGGCTTACTGCTCTCGTTCTCTAGTGTTAGGGGTGACGCACAGTGGGCAGAGTACGTGGTCGGGGCGGTGCTGCTCGGTGGTTGTAGCAGACTGCAGCCATCCAACCCATGGTTGCTTCACTGTAGAAACTCTGCGTCTCAAATGCATTGGGCAACAGGCATAGTTTAGCGGCTCCTGATTCTTCTTAGATTCAGTCGAATATTGGTGTCATCGAGTGACAAAACTATCTGGATTATAAGTGTAATGTTGCTTGCATACTCTCGGAAATGTCCTGTGACTATTTTCCCCTTCTTCCGTCTCTGGACCAGAATGCTTTTGTGTTTTTTTATGCCGCAGCACCACCCTGGATCCCAAGAAAGGAAACATCCCCTGAAAAAGGCTAGTGAGCATATTTTCTTCACCAAAACCACACGCCATATCGGTGGATATTACTTTAACTTTTTTTCATTGAGTTTATTGGTACTTTTTAGGTATGACAGGTCTTGATTCTTATTTTTTCCCCATTCCCCAGCCCTCCCGTTACCCCCTCTACTCTTCCCTATTTACAAAGACTTTGTTTCCATGTTTTTCCTTTTCTCATATTTTTTCTTTTCCCTTCTTACCTTTCCCCTAACCTTCCACTTCCCCTACACCTTTAGACTTTTTCTTCCCATTACACAATATCAATTATATGTTTGGATCATTTACACTTTTAGGTTTTCACACCAGAGAAACTATTTGGTATTTACACGTGTGTGTCCTATTTATTTCACTTAAGAGTATGGCTGCAATTTGCATCCACTTAGCTATGAATGTCTCTAGTTTCTCATTCTTAATGGCTGAGTAGTACTCCATTTTATAAAAAACCACACACACACACACACACACACACACACACACACATCTTTATCCAGTCTCTACTAATGGGCAATTGGGCTGTTTCCCAGCTACTACAAATTGTGCCTCTATAAACATGGGTATACATATATCGTTGTGGTATGATTTTTTAAATTCTTTTGAGAAGGTACACAGCAGAGGAATAGCTGGGTCAAATGGAACCTCTAGTCCCAGCTCTTTGAGCTATTTCCGTATGGATTTCCACAGTGGTTGCACCGGTCTGCACTCCCACCAACAGTGGAGAAGGGTTCCTATCCCCCCACAACCCCTCCAGCATTTGCTATTGGTTGATTTCTTGATAGCAGCCATTCTTTCTGGGGTGAGGTGGAATCTCAGTGTTGTTTTCATCTGCATCTTATGACCAATGATGTTGAATACTTTAACATTTTTTAAATATGAAGGCAAACTAATGAATGCAGTGCTTAGATAATATAGGATAAAAGGGAAGATAGTATTAATTTCAAGGGATTTTACTAAGACAATATTACATTGCTTTGGCCTTGGGATTCTAATAGTTAGTTATCACACAAGAGAATCCTTGATTTCTGCACCTCTGCTGGTAACTAAGATCCAAAGTTATGTTACCCACTTTGCTGCCTACTCTGTTACTCCACCACGGCTGTCACATCTCTGCTCATACTGAGCTGCATTTACCAGCAGCATCTATTGTTCCTTGTGTGAGCTTTACCTGAGTGTTAAATTACACAAGCTCTACCTGGGAGGAAGGAATGGAAATCTACAGTTCAGAGCACCACGGAGATGAGGAGTCTCTTAAGTCTCTTAAGCTCTCACAAGTCTCTTAAGCTTCACTGCCATTTTCTGAATACAATGTCTTAACTGAGTTTCAAAACTTGACAATTTTAGCACTGCTTGAAGGCAATAGCTAAAAATGTGCTCTGACAAAAAGGGAGGAGCCCTCTTGTGGAGCACTTGGTGAAGCATGTGACTGCAATGTAGGTGTAACAATCCAGAAGAAACTTTTGAGGTCAGCTCACTCGATTTTCAGCTTGGAGCACAGAAGATTCTTTGTATGTTGTAATCATAGCTGCTTTTTATTTATTCCTTGGGTCTAGTGTGGCCTGAGTAGAGAGGACAGTTTACTCAAGTCTGACAACTCATTCAAGGGTGATGCACTATTCCTCCATTGTAGTCTCTTTTGCGGGGGTACTGGGGATCGAACTCAGGTCTTTGTGCTTGTGAGGCAGGTGGCAGAACCACTGAGGTAATTGTAGTCTCAGCTTTATAAAGTCAGTAAATGTCCCACTTTTAGGAAATTGGAATGACAAAAATCTTAAGGTGAAAGAATACAAAAATGGAAAAATGTGCATATTAATGGGTCTCTTGAATTCCTTATTCCTAAGGGAAGTATGGCTTTTAGGTAGGAAACAAAACAAAACAAAGCAAAACAACCCAATCAAAAAGACCTTAAGTTGCCCTACAACCATGCATGCTCATGGGCACAGACAGAGGCACTCTGTCCTGATAGAAAAGCCTTCAAGAAGATGGACATTTTAGATAGAATCACAATCCTCAATGAATTTTGTTCTTGCTTGTTTTCTCAACCTGTCTCTTATATATTCATCTCCAATCTGATCTCCCGGATCATCAATTGAAGGGAAACTAAGTGAGTCAAATGTTAATTTTCAAGTTACATACACCTCTCATGTTAAAACATACTTTGGGGAATCAGTAGGGTAGAGTTTGATACATAAAATTGTCTTCATAAACTTTAGGTGCCAGTTATCAGAACGGAAGAACAGTCCATATCTGGGATGCGCATTTTCCAGAGGAATGAAAGGGACATGGGAGATGGGAATGAAACCAGTCAGATCTGGGCCTCAGCAGACATGTATGTTGGCTGGTGTGGCGTTGTGCAGAGACCCTGGATCACACTTTGCTCAGCCTCCTGCAGTGCTATTTTCTCTTCCATATTTCCTGAGCTAAATTGCCGGAGAAACATGCAATCATTCAAATGAATAATTCATTAATATTGGGTCAAACCCACATAAATATATGTAAGGTATTTGAGGCTGTACCCAGGAAATTGTATACTGTGTACACATGTTTATAAATAATGTAATCAAATTACATCCCAAAATAAAGTTGTTTACGTTCATTCAAAGACATAAAATTGTTTTATTGACAGAAGGCTGTTTTCCCAGCTAGCATAGATTCATTTCTTGAAGGAGTGTTTGGCCTTTGAGGCTCACTCATATAATGGAACAGTATGCATTGTACAATATTTCATGAACCCTACTATTTCAAATACTTTGCCTATAGTGTTAAATAACTTCCTGGATTTTTATATAGGGTTGTTTACTAGTTTTCTTAGGGGCAGGAAACATAGCTTATATATTTCTAGAAACCAGTAGAAGTCAGCTATATACTCAGTGTTCAATAAAAGTATTATTATTATTTCAATCACTATTATTATTTGCAGTGCTGATGATTAAAAATTAAGTCCAGAGCCTTGTTCATCTAGGCAAATGCTTTAACACTGAGCTACATCCCCAACCCAGTAAATTATTCTAGTATGTTAAATTTTTAAACCAGAACCTGGAGGTCACAAGTAGAATAACTTTATATTTTAAAGTTTTATGATAAATGCATATTTCTAGGATTAAAAGCTGAATTGACTGTAATTTCCTTACAAAAATTTTAATGACCTCACTTTCTTTGCTATATAATGAATTCCTCGGGCAGAAATAGTGGTATGTACTGGTGAGAAATAATGAGTTCCTTGGCAAGAATAACATGATGATATGTAAAGTCTCTGATAAATGAGTGGGTGTTGGTTTGGACAAATGCACAATGGGCAGGAGAGCCAATTCTCTGTCCAGAATAAGTGTTTATTCCAGTTAGAATAGAGTACTGTGCAATCCTCCCCATGCTGAAAACAGTTCCATGTAATAAAGTACCATCTAACTGCACAAGAGCCACTCAGGGCACTTGGTAACCTACTGGCCCATAGTGAAGAGTTCATACTCTAAAGACACAGCAAAATGTCACTGGCTGTTTTTAAAAATGAGAGTAGTTTATAGAAGAGAGCAAAGCATCATTTGAAAAATAGCAGAGCAAGCTCCATATTACTTGCTAGGATTCACCCAAGACTCCCTCTTCGTTACCTTCCTACTCTCAAATATAAAAATAAATGGATCTGTTGGTTCATGATGCTCAAATGGCTATGCAAATTTTATGGCAGCTGAAGCACGTTGTACATTTCTTTATCTAGGATTCCACTCAAGATTGTTAGTTTTTGGAGAGCATCACTGAGTGGGAAGGAAGAACACCCAAGTTGGGAAGACATCACTTTCAAAATCCCCAGTCGCTGCTCCTGTCTGCCAGTCCATGTGCAGTTCCCCTCTGCCATGCGGCCCTGCCTTGGAGCCAGCCGACTGTGGACTGAATCCTCTGTAAACTGTGAGCCAAAATAAGCCTTTGCTCCTCAGTTGTGCATGTCGGGTATTGCTTCCCAGCAATAAGAAAGTGACTAAAACGGATTTTGGTACTGAGAGTGGAGTCCCCGCTGTGATTACCCGATTGTGCGGCTCAGGCTCAGAGGGTTTGGAATGAGCTTGTGGGAGGAGTTTGGAGGTGCTGCTTGGAGAAGTAGCCCTAGAATGCTTGATGGGAGATTCTAGTCAGAGCTCAGAAGACCAAAATGCTGATAGTAAGGGAGGCAGAAAAGGCCAAGCTCAGAAGTTGCAGGTAGGAGCAAGGACAGCACTGGCAGTTGGACTCCAGGCCATGTGTGTTATGTTCTAGCAGAAAACTGGTCTACATTTTGCTTTTATTCTGAGACATTGTGGAAGACTGAGATTAAAGGCAGAAGATTAATTAATCTGGCACAGAAATTTCAAGGCAGCCTAATGTTGAGGAAGTGGCACGACTATTGCTGGGGACATTCAGCCAGATTTACACGGAGAATCAAGAGCAAATGGCTCAGCAGAATGATTTTAAAAGCTTTGAGTTTATCCAGAAAATAAGTTCCTATAAAGTTGGAGCCTGCAAAGATAGTGCAGGGGAGAGCTTAGTTGCTCAGAAGATCGGCATTAAAAAGCCAAGTGCTTTGGAACAGACTATAGAAATATGTCCTGGAGGCATCACAAAAAACATCAGGTCTCCACCATTTGCAGGCTCAGAAGTGCAAAGGTGAAAGACTTTGCTTTAAGAAGTCCCAAGGCAGCATGCTTAAGCCTAGGGAATGGGAATCAATTCCCATATTCAGCCATGCAGGCACTCAGAAGCCTCTACAACCAAGATGCAAGAGGGCTCAGCAACTGCCCCAGCAGGTGGGTAAACTTTGCCATCATCCACATGGTGCTGGTTTTAGGTGCATGCAGAATGCAAGATTTGTGGAGCCAGGAAATTTTCACCCAGACTTAGGAAGAAGGGAGGCCAGGCAGTGTGTCTCTGAGAGGGCAGTGTGGGAAACCACGAGGGTGATTTCAGTGCAATGGAGACCCCAGGATGTTGAAAAGGCCATCTTGGATATCTGGCTTGAGAATAGGGGCTTTGGTTTCTGCTGTTGCTAGGCAGCATTGCTGTGGGACCAGTGATGAGCTCCAAGGAAAAGTCCTGTGCTAGATTTGCTGTCCAGTCCCTTGTGCAGGTGCTGCTTCTCCCTGCTGCTGCCCAAGCTGGAAGAGGAGCACCTGGACAACATAGTTTCAGCATCTCGGTCCACAGGTGTTAGCCCAGTGGTAGGGACCGTGGGGCTTTAACAGTCACTGGGTTTTACTTTGCGATGCTGGGCTCTGCATCTCAGGCTTGGGTTTAACAACCTCTCCCTCCTACAAATAGAAAGCGTCTTTCTCCATGCTCTGTTGCTTGGAGTTGGAGGAAGGATGATGCTGGCAACTATTTCTTTCTTGCTTTTTTCAGTGGACACTCTGTTTATCATATTAAACATACACATTATTGTCCGCCCCTGACTCCTGTCCTGCTTGGTACGGGAATAGCTCGTGTGTCGGTGAGGGGACAATCCTTCCACATCATCACAGCTGCCATATCATCTCGCTCCACCTCTGGGACTTGCTCCCCTGGCCATATGTGTATTTCCCAAAGAACTGAAAGATCGTTTGTGATAAACTCAGGACTAGTGAAGCAGAGATCTATTTTTTAATTATTCTGTTTCTATGGAAACTGGCTATGATATCTGATTTTATAATGAGTACTCAGGAACAATTTCAGACCCTGCACCATCCAGCCTCGTAATACCCAGGCCCTTGAAGGCCTCTCCAGGTGCTTCACATTCTTACACTTCCCAAGATGACTTCCTGTATGTTTTGCCATTGTGAAGGGAGATAATTAAAATTTACTCTCTCATACTTCAAGATCGGTCTTAGTGTCATCTCTGGAGATACATAATTAAAAGGAAGAATAAAATAGATTTTTGGACTGAAGTGCACATAGGGCCTTGAAAATTTTTCTTGAGATGTTGTATTTGGTAAGATCAATTTTATTAATCAGTCTCCCTTGTCAAAAAGTAGTGCTCAAGGCAGTTTTTCAGCAAGTAGTTTTCAATTGCAGGATTCGATTCTAATTTCTGTGGGATTTGCCCAAAAGCACTCTTTCAAAATATGAATATACATGCCTGCTCTTAAAATCATTCTGATATATGTATGACTTTAATAATCCAAAATTAAATTACAACTTCAATAAAATTATTGAGAACTGCTCTCTCTTATTCAACTAAAATAACCCAAGAGTTAAATGAGGACTTATAATCTTTATTTCAGTTTAACAGGTCTCTGAGCATGACAGGTATGCCTCCACTTTGTAGAAATATGAGCTCTCTGATGGGTTTCTAATAGTCTGTGTCATGATAGGATCTAGAAAAACAAATGTAAATTAAATTATCAACAGAGCTGGATTCGATATTCCATAGTAAATCAGTAAACAGTAGTAGAAGTCATGATGATTTTATAATACTTATAGAGAAATGCGATAAGATTGGGTATGAATTTATAACAGGAACAAAATTAGGGAATTAGAGCAATACCATCAAAAAGTGTAATTTAAAAACTGTCATTTTTACTTTTTGCAGAAAATAGTGCTAATAAACTTTTAAAACAATGATTAGCAACACTAAAAATAATACAATAAAATCTAAGAAGGGAAATGTCATTTTCCTTATGTAATAATAGCAGTGTATATTAACTCAAATTTTAACAAAATATAAAAATGTTATAAGGGCAATGACAAATCAAAGGCTTCTAACACTCTTCTACTAGTTCCAACATCCTACTTAATTTCAATTTTTGCTACAACTTCCAGTAGTGATGCCATACCAATGGGTTAAGGTGCTGAGAAATAACTGGACACTTTCACTGCATGTAAAAAAGAACAAAACATGCACCATGCACAGTGAAGTAATTGTCTTCATTACAAGTTAGGAACTTATACCCAAAATTAAAGTTAACAATTTAATACTTGTTTCATTGAAATATACAAGCACCTCAAAATTATCCATCTATAAAAGTGCCTTGAAAAATATTATAGTTAACTTTATATTTCAACCTAATTTTTTAAGACAAATTATTACTATGTAGTTCAGGCTGTCCTTGAACTCATTTTCATCCTCCTGAGTGTTGCATTACAGGCATAGGTCATTATTCCTAGTCATCACCTGAATTTTTTTTATTGAATTTGTCGGCACATTTTAGGTACACGTACTGATCACAGTCATCATTGGGAATTTGTACCTGTGCATGATATATTTTGTTTCTTTTTTTTCCCATTCCCCTCTCCTCCCTTCAACCCCTCCACCCATCCCTATTTATATTAAACTTTATTTCCATTTTTCCTTCTTTTTTCATTTTAATCCCCCCCACGTTCCCCTTCCCTTTTGAACATTTTCTTCCTAATAAGGATAAAAGAAGGAAAAGGGAATTGAAGGAACAAGAGAGTGAAAAAGCAAGAGAGCTAGCTAGCTAGATGATAGATAGATACGTAGATAGATAGATAGATAGATAGATAGATAGATAGATAGATAGACAGATATATGACAGATAGATGATAGGGAAATCTGTTGTGCCTATAATGATCTTTGACTGCAAATTAGTGGATGGTCATAGCTGTGTATCAGTGTATCTGGAGAACAGATTCGATACAAGATAGACAAATACATGAGATTTACAAGACTGACTTATAAAGGTGTGGAAGAGTGAGAAAGGACTGTCCGTGTGCTGGAGATCAGAAGGATCCAGCCCCAGGCTTGGAGCTAGCTGCAGTGTCCCATGTGACTCTGGATCAGGAGGCTGAATGGTCTGTGCTGGAAGCCAGAAGTCCATGTCCAAAGTGCAGGTGAAGACCGGAGCTTCTTGGGCGAGAAGTGCGCCTTCCTTCTTCGTTTCCCTTTTATATATCCTCCCTAGGGTGGGTCTTCCCCTCCCAGAACTATGCTCAGCCCATCTAGTTGGGCGTTTCTTACTGAAATTGACACAGTCAGTTAACTATCAGAAGTCGCCGTAGCTTCCATAACCTTCCGGAGTGAGCTCAGAATCGGGGAAGAGTAAAGTCCCCTGTGGAAAGCATAGACCCAAACAGGGGCTCCTCTTCATGTCACATTTCCTATGAAGTTTCACATCCCAAATGCATAACAGTAGTGCCTGGTGACAGCGACACACATGGCCACAAATGTCTAAATTTATCAATGTTTTTAAAGTGGCCCAGTCTAAGGCTGCTCTTTCAGGTTCATCTGCTATCTTCTCTCTCTGACATATTTTCATGGAGCAGTCGGAAGAACTCAGTAAATAGTGTTGGTAAATCCTGAGCAAATGCATCCATCATGATATAGTTATGCAACAGTTTTAAATTTCCAGAAAAATGAATCATGGATGAAAATCCCTCTCCCAACTCACACCATGGAATCATCTGCCTAAAATTATGTGTGAAAAAAATTCTGAGATGGTGACAGCATAGCTTAAATTTTAAAGTATAACTTTGTTAATATAAATGACTATGTAGAAAATGAAGGACTTTTCTGGGCTTTTTCATGCATATTTTAATAAATTCTTCTCTTTTAATATCTTATGGGAAAAATTTTAAATGTTTGCTCATTTTCCTATGTGGAAGAAACAGCCAATTTGAGATACAAAATGTATGTTTCCATGACAACTCAATTTTTGCACTCATTTCTCTTCTCAGAGGAAAAAACCCTAACTATCAAGGGGGCTTACAGTAAAGGGTGGTCTCTGGCATGAGAACATCTTGGGTATAAACTTCACTTTACCTGAAGCCAGCTAGAACATTAATGAGGTGCGTGGCAGTGATTACAACCACACACATGGATTTACTGCTGCAATAATGCATAGAATCTACAGTCTTACTGCTCACCTCTGCTCGGACCAACTATGAAACAGGTGTCAATGTGTCTCGGATTCCTCACCAGCTGAATACACATTTTGTATCTGTACTCAGAAATGAGGACAATACATGTGGATTCATTACTGCAGGTGTTGACAGGACTGTGTGACTTCTGGAGGTTGCGGAAGAGAACCACTTCCTTGCTTTTGCGCCCTGTAGAACTCGGCCGTATCCCTCAGCTTTGTCTCTGTCCCCAGAGCTCATCACTCCCACCCTTGCTTGGTCAGTACATTGATTTTTAGCTTCCCAGGCCCAGTACACCAGGTCTCGGTACCATTTATGAGAGTACCTTGCATGTCCCGGTCACATCTCAACACTCAGAATGTGTCTTCATCTGACTCAAGTACTTACATCTAAGAAGTAGACAGCGGGAGAAGCAGTGATGGGGACTATACAGAGCACATAGATAAATAGTAGACTGTGCCTTTGTAGACAAAGAAATTTGGATATAAAGTTATAAGAAGAAGAAGAAGAAGAAGAAGAAGAAGAAGAAGAAGAAGAAGAAGAAGAAGAAGAAGAAGAAGAAGAAGAAGAAGAAGAAGAAGAAGAAGAAGAAGAAGAAGAAGAAGAAGAAGAAGAAGAAGAAGAAGAAGAAGAAGAAGAAGAAGAAGAAGAAGAAGAAGAAGAAGAAGAAGAAGAAGAAGAAGAAGAAGAAGAAGAAGAAGAAGAAGAAGAAGAAGAAGAAGAAGAAGAAGAAGAAGAAGAAGAAGAAGAAGAAGAAGAAGAAGAAGAAGAAGAAGAAGAAGAAGAAGAAGAAGAAGAAGAAGAAGAAGAAGAAGAAGAAGAAGAAGAAGAAGAAGAAGAAGAAGAAGAAGAAGAAGAAGAAGAAGAAGAAGAAGAAGAAGAAGAAGAAGAAGAAGAAGAAGAAGAAGAAGAAGAAGAAGAAGAAGAAGAAGGAGGGAGGGAGCACAAAAGCATAGATTCAGGAGAGCTGATGGTGGAAGTTCCAGTCTAGAGGCTGGTAGGTTTACTATCAGACAAGAGCCAATGTTTGGGTTAAAGCCTAAAAGCAAGGAAAGCACAATATTAAGACCAATAAATCCGGTAGAAGGAGGTCTCTTTCCTATACTTTTTGATCCATTTGGATATTAAGTTGATTAGATTATCCCATCCTCAATAAAGGGAAGAAGTGGCTTTATTCAGTCTACTTAATCCAGTGTCAGTCTCCACCAGAACTATTGCAGACACACCTGGAATGGGACGTCTGAGTCCTCAGGGCCACAGTATGCTGGCACATAAAATTACTGTCTAACTCAGAAAGAGGTGTTTCCCCTCTGTTCCTCATCACGAAGAGGAAGGCTTCATCAATAACAGAACAATTTGGAATGGGGATTTAGCTCAGTGGTGCCACTGCCCGCCTCGCAAGCTCAAGGACCTGAGTTCAAGCCCCAGTACCCCCCCAAAAATAAATGATGATAGAACAATTAAAAAACATATGATTTATGGGCTGGGAATTTAGCTCAGTGGTGCTGCCACCTGCCTCGCAAGCACAAGGCTCCCAGTTAGATCCCTGGTACAAATAAATTAAAAAACAAAACAAAACAAAACAAAAAATATGATTTTAATTCTTTAAAAATGAAGTGGTCTCATCTTAGGCAATAAAGTCAGGCCTTAACATCTATAATCTACCAAAGGCAAAATATTTTTTGAAATTGAGTTGCATTTTTCCTGGAAGTAAAGGAATGTTCTTTCAATGTAATTTAGGAATTATTTCTGTAGATAATATAAAGCTTTTTGACATTAATCTGTCAGTAGTGAATTTAAAAATTAATCACCTTAAATGTTGATATAAGAGAATAATGAGTAACTTGATTACTTGAAAATATGAGGAATTACTTACCTTTTTATCACATTTTCATAGAAAACAGATAGAGAATATATACATGACATTTTGCATCAGAGTATTTTTGTAAGTATTATAATTACTATAAAAGTTTGTTTTTGTGTAATTATAGGCAAATGTAAGAAAATTTCCTTCAGCATGTATAAATCCAAAGCTACCGAAATAGCTGTCTTTTCAAGACTTTGTTGCATGCAGAATTATATGTAAAATAGAAATCTACTAGAAATTATTTTAAACCTCTTTCTTAGACACTACTTGATAAATTGTTGCTCCAAAACCACTGGGGCATAAGAAATGTTCTGTTCAAAATAGAAACATGTGGAATACAGAAGTTTTACCCTTCCCTTCTCTAATTCATTCAATAAAATATTCATCAATTGCCTACTTTTTAAGATTTTTATTTGTACATAATATAGATAACAATTGCATCCACTATGGGGTGTACATCACACATTTTAATTCTATTTTTCATCCCTTTCCTCCCTCCATCCTGTGTGTCCCTCCTGCCCACTTTGATGTAGGCTCTGTTCCAGGTGGCCACAGGTGGGAAGTCTCTCCCCACATGGACCTTATATTAGCAGAGAAGATAGACATAACTAATGAAATCACACATACCCTAGTATTCCGGCAGGTGTTGAATAATAGAGAAAAGAAATCCAGCAGAAAAGGAGGGCTAGAGATTGCTGTGAGCAGGGTCAGTGTAGGGAGGTCAGGAAAACACTAGACATTTGAATTAAGATTTGACTGATTTCACAGGAAGGCGTTGAGGGCAGAATAGTTCAGCAGACCCAAAGAATCCTCATGAAATAAAGAGCCCATGTATCACAAACCTCCTAAATTTTATCCCTGCTTCATTTTACCTGAATGATAGGACTTTGTCATTGTAAAAAATTGACTACTCTGTGTGTCACTGACTCTTGTAAAAGCTGAACAGGGATAAATTTCATGTCACTTTTATTTACTACTGGCTCTCAGTGCCTTAAAACAGTCCAACATGTATTAAGCATTCAGTCCACAAACGTATATGAAGTGACTCTTTATATTTTGTCAGACAAAACCTATTTCCCAAAAGAAAATCACATACACAAACTGTGTCATGGGTACTACAGCTACTCCAGTGGAGGGAGAGAGCAACATATAAATATTCCATGCTACACAATAAATAACCTATAATAAATATCAGAGCCAAAATATAATGAAAATTTGAATGAATGATCAAAAAGTAGAGACAAAATGCTCCTAATCTGGAGACATTTTCATTCGAGTCTGAGATAACACCAAGAGTCTTCATTAGTTTCACTGGTGTGAAAAATTAATGGTACATAAGATCCTAATGGTATAATTGACAATGTGAAATAGGAACAAAAGGGCTAAAGGTGTAGGTGAAGTGGGAAGGACAGGGGAAAGGTAATAAGGGAAAAGAAAAAATATGAGAAAATGAAAAAATGGAAATAAAATGTTTGTAAATATGGAAGGGAGGAGGGGGTGAAGGGAGGGCAGGAACAAGGGGAAAAATGCGAACCAAGACCTGTCATGTAAAGGTACAAGATCCCAATGATGAATGTGACTGTGCTGTATCCCTAAAATGTACCAATAAACTCAATGAGAGAAAAAATAAATAAATAAAGTAAAATAAAACACTCTCTTGAGGATTAATGAACAAAACTACAAAGGAAACTGAGAGCATAAAATCTAAGAACTATGACCAAAGGACCTTCAATTTCACATATTTTACATTAGCGATTTTGGTTGTTGAATTATTGCTTCAGGTGAGGAAATGAAGCATGAAAACGTGTTATGGCTTGGATCTAGATGTTGCCCCAAAGTCTCCTGTATTCGTTCACCAGTGGGGCTTTTTGGAGCTGGCTGGATGTGTGTGGTACTGAATTAGTCTACTGATGAGTTAGCATAGTTCTGGGTATGGATAATAGGAAGGCCCAACCTGGATGTGGGTGGTACTACCCAAAATGTATGTAGCCTGGCTGGGATAAAAGGGATGCTTGCTCCACTACTGCTTCTGCTGCTTGCTGCTTTGCTGCCTTCTGACTGCCCTTCCATGGACTATTTCTCCTCTGAGTGTCCCTGTGCCATGATGCCCTACCTTGGAGCCAGCCAACTGTGGGCTGAAACTTCTACAAGCTGTGTATTTCTACAAGCTGAAATAACCTTTCCTCCTTTAACTTTGGGTGCTGTGTAGTTTGTTTCAGCAACACAAAAATAAACTAAGATAATGTGTATTACTGAATACTACAATTCAGTAGTTAAGAATGTTTTGGTTAACTAAATCCTATGAGAATCCATGAAGTTAGGGCATTATTATAAATTTTCTTATGTGATAATAAAATAATCAATCCTGGAAGACTTTTGAATATTGAAAAAATTTTTATCTTTTCCAACAAATAACCAAGTTAAAACTCTACATTGAATCGCTATTAATTGAATTCATATCTTCAGGTGTATATGGAAGGTAAAAACATAAATCTGAAGATCTGTCAAACAGCTTCCTGCCATAATGAAGAAAAGCTTCTGATTTCTGTTCTCAGGTTACTTGTGCCCTGAATGTTATCGTCTTGTGTCTTCTTTCCCTTAGAGTTATGATCACAATCTTTCCACTGGCAGGTGCCTGTCCTTCACTTAATGCATGCTTGGAACACACAACATCCAAGATGGCTTGTTCCATCCCCCAAGTCTGGCTGGGGTTATAATGTATTTTAAAAATTTATTTCAAATACCAAAATAGTAAGTGTTCACAATGAGTTTTAATAAGTAATTGAAAAATAAAGAAAAATAACTGATATTGTTTTTGCTACTCTTAAAGCAGTTGTTTTTAGTTAAGTTTACTTTAAATGATATGTTATTATATATAATATGGGATACTGTGTGATTTTTCATGCATGCATACATTTTTCAATATTTAAATCAAGCCAAAAAAATGTCTTCTGAAACATTTGTGTACTGCATATTTCAAACAGCTATAAGAAATAATGTAAACATCACTAATTTTTATTTAGTCGTTTTGGAATATTGTAACATATGCCAAGGTGTCATAAAGCACAATTTTCTTTAGATTTGGCTTTAGAAAATGTGGGAGTTGGGAAACAAAGAAGGAAGTGAAATGAATAATAGTGAGTAGATTTATTCTTTTTTTCAGTGGAAACAATAATAATACAAATGAGATTTGATTGAATATTGTCCTACAAATCATCACATTTTAGCTTATTTTAGTTAGAAGGGAAGGACGATTGTGTGTATAACATGTGCATCTATTCTGCTTTGTAAGCACAGACACATAGAATAAATTGGACTCCTTTCTGCCTCATTTCAACATTAACATACAAATGCTCAGTTTTCAACCATTTCTTCTGGAGAATTATATATTCTCTTTATCTATTGATGACAAGAAATGGACCTAAGCTTTTTATAGCCTTGTGCTGTGGTCACCTGGCCTCTGATCCTACCACACCTTCCCTTAAAGGTGTTACCCTGCACACATAGTAATAAATTTAATAGATGTGACATCTGAACTCAAGGGAGACTAAAAACTGAATTTTTCAACTTACTGACCCCTAACTATACCAAGAAAGTAGAACATAATAACTATAAATAATGTATGAAGACCATTAATGTATATACAATCCAAGTTATAACTTTATACAGTTTAAATTACTACTTTAATCAAACATTGTAAGTGGATTACAAACATTTTACACAACCTTTTATTAAGTATTCCCCACTCACTAATATGAGCCGAGATATGGGGTGTTTTCCAGATGAGTCCAGTTATATATTGCCATTCTCTTCCTTTATCACTGCAGCTCTGTTGTCTTAACTACTCTTAGGACCAACAGTGACGGCCTCTCAATCATTTACAGAAGCATTAGAATCAGCATTCTGCTCTCACCAAAAAATTCATTTCATGCTTTGTTTTAAAATCCTCAGCTATCACTGAACAGGCAAGACTTGCTCAAGAAAGGAGGCCAAGGCCTTTATAGTATGACATGCATGACCATGTGTGATGTGATGATCATGTGACAAGCATAATGGTGTTTTTGGAAATGCTCAGGCAACTTCACTAAAATCATTAAAAATATTCCTTAATTGATATTAATAAATATATCTAACTGAAGTATGACTCTATTTAACATTATATTTGTTTTCTATTTAATTTTAAATGTTATTTACTTGTAATAAACATAACCACTTATTAAGCACACAAATGCTGCTGCCTCTACATAACTACTGGTGAGATTGTTGTAGATTTTGAAGTTCTCAAAAATAGATTTATTTTAACAAATCACTTCATGAAGGGAAACACCAATATGACATGGGAGAATGGATTTGAATTGGAGGTATTGGTATGAAATAAAGATTTCCAAAAAATATAGACTATATATATGTGAATATACATATTTTTGTCCCTTTATGTAGTATGTTTTATCGATTTTGAATGTTTATATTTGCACATAGGTATATACTAACAAATATACTTCATAATTCTTGGTGAGTAAGGCCAGAAGCAAAGAGGGTATATTATTAATGAGTACAGCTAGGTCCTTAAACTTGGCCTCTAATACCATTTTCTACTAAAAGGAATCAAGGTAGAGGTAGATGAATTCATGCAAAGAGGATACAGGTATTCCATATATAACTTTTATTTTTACATTTTAAAGTTTGAAATTATTTCCAAAACACATTTATACATTGCACTTTTTTGAAAAAGAAAAAAATGTAATTGTAGTCTAATTTATTCAAAATATTTTCTTTTTAAAAAATTCCATCTCTGTCACTAGGGAAATGTTTATAAAGACAGTTAGAATCCACTGATAAGCACTTATAAATTGACATGATGATGTTATTGAAAAGAAGAGATATATTTCCTATTCTTTGGAAAAAGCTCCATCTAGGTTTTCATCTCAATCCAGAGACTTTCTAATATTTTTTCTTTTCACAAAGTCATTTGAACTATCAAATTTAATGCTTACTGTCTGTAAAATGTAATATGCCCCTCAAAAGTATTTTGATAATAAGCTGGTTATGGTGACATGCACATCTGTAATTCTATCACTCAAAATGCTTCCCATGTTTTCAAGGCCAGCCTGAACTACATAGCATAACCCTGTTTCAAACAAACAATGCCAAAGTATATTGGCAACATATAATTGAAACAATGTATATGATAAATATTGATTGTCGGTAGCATACTGCAATCCTTGCTCTGTCAATGTTCTCTTATTTTTCTTTTCTTCCTTCCCTTTTTATTTATTTATTTTTTTTTTTCGTTTTGGTACCAGGGATTAAACTCAGGCCCTTATGCTTGTAAGGCAGGCAGTGGAACCACTGACCCAAATCCCTGGCTCTTATTTTTCTTTAAAAAAGTGAAAATATTCTAGTTTTACTTCTGTTTTAACTAAATAATACCCTAAACTAATGCACTTAAATTGAAAAGAGAAAGTAGCTTCTAAATAAAAATAAAGTTTTATTCAATGAAAAGAGGAACAGCAAAACTTCCAAAAATCTTCATGTGAAATTAGATTTAACAAAATATAAAAAGAATAAAATTTTTCTTTAAAAGTAAGAAGGATTCTATACTCAGATTGCTCATAAGTGTTACTGACACTTAATCCACTTAAAAATACAAACACTAAAATCACGATGCAAGGTGGTATGATTCACCGAGAAAAGATAAATGAGTAAATCAAACAAAAGCCCTTCACTTTAATTCAAAAGGGAGGTTGATTAATTTACAGATAGACTAATTTCAGTTTAATGAAATTTATAAAATGCAAACATATATACTTTTTGTAATTCTTATCTCAAGTATATTTCTGAATTAACCTATGACTATCCTAACCTGATCTTGTCTAGTAAGTTGACCTATATAACACATGGCTGGAAAAATTGAATGAGACAAGCAGCTCAAACACTACTGGGTGAGTACAAATTGCTAAAAAGTTAATGGAAAAATTATCTTAGAAAGTTAATGTATTCTGGATACCTCTAAGAAATTCCCCTGAAGAAACATTTTTTTTTAATTTTCAAAAATACCTTTGTAACAAAATGTTGAAAACTGTGTATTTTCCGCTGTTTATTCCTGTGACACAACAATTGAGGAAATCAACTTGAAGAAAAACTCATTTCATTTAGAGCTTTCAGTCCATAGTCACTTGGCTCTGTTCTCACTGGGCTCATGGTCAGGAAGAGGATCACAGGAGTGTGTGCATAGTAGAACAAACCTGCTCATCTCATGGCAACCAGGAAGTGAAGAAGTATGGAGTCCAGGAGGGGCCAGATGTACCCTTCATGGGAACATCCCAAAGTGCTACTTCCATCAATGAGGCACCATTTCCTAACTTTCTACCAGGTCCAGTGCCCCCATCAGCTAGACATCAATCTTTCAATAAACATGTTTTGGGGGAACAGCAAAGATTTCCCACATAACTAGCTACTTATATAACTTATAATAAACTTCTAGAATTAAATAATGCTGGTGGCCGCACATACCCACACATTCAATAATACACACATATAATAAAATTATATGCAGTTATAAATTTAAGGTTATAGAAAAATGATCTAAAATAGTGTTGCAAGCATAACACATTTTTTTTGTCATAAAGGCCCATAATTATGGGTGTGTCAAATGCACGTTTATTCTTTAGAATAGTTCTATTGAAGAATTATTAATTTTACCTTTATGATTTTTATTATATTAAACAATGAGTGCTTAATGAGGAAAAAAAATCACAAAAATTAAGTATTGCCTTTTTAGCATTTATCATTTATAAAAAAGAATCAAAACTTTTAACATTGACTGGACTTGGTGTACAAAGTCTAAAAAATAACAAAAGAAATAAATTCCTATATGAACTATGCTGAAAATACCAAGAGCACACTACAAAAAAATTTCAATTATCACACCTAAGGCAATCTTCACACTTGACAACAACACATTCTATACACATGTACAGCTTACACTGCAAACACGTGTGTTTTACTTTCCTGGGCTTTTTGTATGACATTCTTGACATCTCACTGGTCTTGCTGTTTCATTAGGAGGTTGCTATTATATTATACAATGTGTAGTTAACAGGAACTTAAAAAAATCTGTAAAATAAAGTATTAAGTTATTAATATGTATTGCACATTTAGAATAAACATCAATATTTTCACATCAGCTGTGTACTTGCTTACTAACCTAAATGACAACATCAGAAATGAAAGTCTATGTGAACTAAAATGTAAACACAAACCAAACTTTACCACAGAAACAATCTTTGCTTCAATTGTCACACCCAAGACAGTCTTCACACACAATTGCATGCCCCATGCACACATCTCACTGACACTGACATGTGTGCTTAGCTTTCCTTTCCTATGTGGTGAGCCATTCTTGTCACCTCTCTTTCTGGTTTTTCAGGAGCTTTTTACTGTGTTGTATAATGTGCACTGAGTAGGTAGATGAGATATCAACAAAACATAATATCAAATATGTAATGAGTATTTAGAACAGATAGCAACATTGTTCACATCAGTTGTTTAGTTGCTTACAAAACCTAAGAGATGGCATCAGAAATTAAAACCTATGTGAATTGCAATGAAAATATCAACAGAACTCTAGAACAAAAATAATCGTTGCTTCAATTGTCACAGTAAAGCAGTCTTCACAAATGAACATTGCATGTTCTATACACAAGCATTATGTACATTGGTAGCACATATGTTTCATTTTCCTGTCCTTTCTTGTAGAGCACAGTTGACATCTTTTGGGTTTTCCCCTTGTCATAGTACGTCTTTGTGATCCCGTGCCTGCCCATTCAATGGTTAGCTCAACAGTGTGCTCCACAATAATTTTGTGTAGTTTCTTGGGCAGAAACATCTTTTGTTCCTCTGCTGTTAATGATCTCTTATGAGTTTCAGCCCTGATCCTCTAAGAAAATTTATCCTTGGTATTTTGCACTTGTTATTTTCTTTGTAAACTGTCAAGCAATTTATGCCACACATGTTTATAATTGAGTAAAATACAACCATTGATCAATGCTTTGTGTTTTGAGAGACATCATAGTTGCTGCATGAACTCATCAACAACATTACTCTGTCTTTGGTTTTGCTGTAGGAAGTTTCCATCTCAGGCTTCCACTTTATTGAGGTTTCCCTACCAATATTTCCTTCATCGTGCAATGTTCACATCAGCAGTACCAGTTCGTTTTTCTCAGCCAAATATGAGGCAATGTAAATCTTTCTCAAATACAATGTTTATATTATAAAATTCTCTGTTTTGAAATTGCAACATTTTATTTTGAATTTCTGCTTTATTCTTGTGTATAGTTTCTGTGCTGGTGAACTTGCTCTCTGTATTTTCAGACCTACTTCTAATTGAATAATTCCATCTGTTTCATGACCATTTTGCAACTTCAAATAGTTAAGTATGTTCACACATTACTATTTTCTTCATTAGAATCAAGAATGTCTACCACCTCTTGGCCTTTCAGTTAAGATCAAGTGTAGAATCAAGGATGTCTGCATTCTCTATGTCTGTATTAGTCAGTTCTTGCTCTATTTCACAGGGAGCTTTGGTTCACGCGGCCAGCATCAAAGTCATCATCATCATCAATCATCATCATCATCATCATCATCATCATCATCATCACCCACTTATGCCACCCTTCTGTTGTGAAAGTATGTATTTTACTATAATGGATCATCTTCATCAGTCATGCATGAGTAATCTGATGGTTCACTTTTGACTTCCTTCAAAACTCAAATCTTGTTTTTCATTTCCCATTATATTGAGTTGGGTTATTTCAACCAGAAAAGCCAAAAGAAATTTTTTTTAAAAATTCTAGAGTGATGTTGGTGTATAATAACCTCTGTGATGCTGAGGTAAACATATGCAAAACCTGCTGGATGGATCATCATTTGGGTGAAAATCCCAGTATGACACTTTTGCACATGTGCATACACATCTTGTCTTTTGTCATACCAACTGATAAACACAAAGATTGTTTTCTGTAACTCTCAGGCAAAGGTACTGAGATGCACAGCTGTCTACTATTATTCTAATGTATAAGTATTCAATAGAAAAGTAAGGGATGCATTTGTAAATCTCAGTGTTATGCATGACAAAAGTGCCATAATTCTGGATATAACAAACAATTTCAACAAATTTAAGGGAGAGATATTCTTGAATAAGGTCCAAATTTGTAGCTCTCCTTTATGCAGTTTCATATTTTAACAAGTTCTATGGAAATATTTTTTTAATTAGGACAAAGTGGGCTGTAAGATATTTCATATTAAGATAGTCTGAAAAATGATCTTTAACATTACTAAAGGCATGATTGAGGTTGTAAATTTTTTTTTCATTTTGGTAAATTTTACATAGGACAGTTTGAGAGTGAAATACTTTTTGAAATTAAAGATCTTATTCCTAAGCACCGGGACTCCATAGATGTAGATAACTGTGCTAGAATAGAAAGAATATTTGACAAACTTTGGTCCAAGAGGCAAAGAATAAAATCAATGAAAGTACAATTAAGATATATTCTATGATAAACATGCCTTTAATGTAAATCTGAAATGAATATCTGTTTTCTCGTCTACTAAATTTCTCTTTTTTTTCAGCTTTAATTGAGTTTATTAGTACATTTTAGGGATCAGTACAGTTACATTCATTGTTGGGATCTTGTACCTCTACATGACAAGACTTGATTCTCATTTTTTCCCCTTACCCCTGCCCTCCCTTCACCCCCTCTCCCCTCCCCATCTACACTTTATTTCCATCTTTTCATTACCTCACATTTTTTTCTTTTCCCTTATTACCCTTTCCCTACCCATCCCACCCTCCCTACACCTTTAGCTCCTTTCTTCCCATTTCTAAATGTCAGTTTTTTGAGTGTTGACAGAATGTGTGCTGTGATCATTCAGTTACAATAGACCATGACTCTAAAATATTATCTCCCCATTTATAATCTACCCCCATGCCTTTCCATGAAAAACTTCTCCTAGTTCATTCCTATTGGGAAAGGGGGAGGTAGAAATGTCTGTGTCATATGATAATCTTAGTATCATAGCATTTTCCTGTGCTGTCAAATATCTACCTTTAAATTTCTTGATCTCAGCTTTGAGAGGCTGTTACTTTCATAGGAAGTGAAATTACTCTTTGCAATAGTGTTTAAGCTCTGAGAAACTGTCCTCTAGACTTCAAATCTCCTATTTTAATCACCACTGTTTTATTTTGTGCTTTCCTTCAGATAGACAGGCTTATTTCCCTCCTTGTTTAAATTGCTTTGCATTCCAGTCATTAATTGGTGAGTGTTGGGAACTCAGCATGTGTTTCACATAAGGTTTAGCTTTCTCTGGTGTTATTTGACAAGCTCCTTGAAAGCTGAAGACAAGTGCATGCACTTTGTCTAAAAAAAGACATGATCTAACTAACATAAATTTACAGTAGTCAAGGTTACAGCATAATAGAGTACCCTAATACCTGAGTAGAAGAACAGTCATGGAGGAGGATTTGCAAGGTTGAAATGCACTCACATCTGTAACAGGACCTGAGAACCTGCTGCACATCCATCTGGGGATCTTCAGAAGGAAGGACAAGAAAACACAAGTGAGGTTCAGCACTGCATAGCCTTCAATAGGCAAATCAAATTAAAAATGATCTCAAAGCCTTGAGTAACTGAAATACAGTCACACTCTGTAAAGCAAGCAGTCATTCTGTACCTGGTAGATGTTTCCTGTAGCTGTGTAAGTTTTATGGAAGGTCCTTAAGTTTTCCTTTTTCTAAAAACATGCACTTCTGGATTATTTTCTAGGTATTTTTAAAAATAAGTATAATATTCCTCAAATGACAAGGGTTCATACGAAGTATATATACAATTTGTATGTAATATAATTATATATAAATATATAATATTAATGATATATAATATAATATACAATTTATATATAATATATAATATATGTACATATATTTATTCCCAATTATCCCATAAGAATCCCTCTCATTATGCTAAAATAATCTTCAAAGAAAAGATGACCTTCAAGGTGGGCATAAAAGCAGGTAAACAATGGAAGACCTGAATGGAGATGTGCAGAGTGAGAGTAAAAATGAAAACCTACCAAGGAAACCCAGGGGGCCATTAACTGTAGCAAAGTGTAAGAAGAAGCTAAGCATTTACTAGGGGGATAATAAATGTTTCTGCCTAATCATAGTAATGTTTACGGAATTTTTCTAATAATACTATAGCATGCTAACATATTTTTAAAATTTTTTTTCAAGAGACAATTGTATTATATAGCTCAGGCAGGCACTGAACTCAATATGTAGCCCAGGCTGGCCTCAAACTCATGGCAGTCTTCCTGCCTCAGCCTCTTCAATGCTGGTGTTACAGGAGTGAACTACCAAGTGCAACTTTATTTTACATGCTCAAATACTTGCTAATTGTGCTTAATTTTGTGTGTGTGTGCCAAGGATCACACTCAGGACCTTGTACCTGCCAGGCAGTCACAGTACCATTGAGCTAAATCCTCAGCCTTTGATAAATTCTTATAACCCTGATTAATTTTTATAAGCCTTAGCACATCTTACATATTAACCAGGGTACTTCAACAAGTGTGATAGCAAAGGAAAATGATGATGTTATATATGTGTTTGGCATTTTACATGAATTTTTTGGGGAAAACTTTCAGCTTTATAAGAATTTGGAATTTTTATCTGTATGTTGTGAGATTGAAAAATACAGATATTATTTAAATATTTTAAAAAATGTACTACAGTAAAAGAAAACTTGCCATCACCCTCCTCAAAATCCTCCCCCTTGCTTTAAACACAGTCATTCTAAAAATATTCTGGATGTTCTCTTCCTTGAGTGCCTTGGTTACACTGTTGTGGCTGCCTTCATTGATTCAAAAGATTTACCTTTCATGGTCATTTTGACTTTGGAAAAGAGCCAGAAGCATCATGGTGCAAGATCTGGTAAATTGTGAACGTGGGATTTCCTGTGATCTGTTTACAAGTCTGCTTTTCCATTGGCTGGCATTCAGCAGCAGCATTCGCCATATTTTGGATGGACAGCTAGTAAAGGCACTCATGAAAGAGGACTTCCACAACTGCTTCAGAAGTGACAAAATAATGAGATAGTATGTTCAAAATAAAGGGGTGTATTTGAGAAGGATTCGTGACAATATTTGTTTTTCTTTAATTTAGATATTAGCCACACATTTTGATCACACTTAAATTCCTAAATTGATATTTTAAGTGACACAAAACGCCACAGAAATTCTATTTTCTGAAAATCACAAAATTTGTGGGATTTAAACTATATTTTATCCAAAGAGAATGAAAGAATAGAAGAGGTTTCAGCAGATAATATGAGTTAAAAATTACAGGATATCTACTTAATTAGTGTAATAGTTACACAAATAAATTTCAACACAAGTTACTCATATCACATTATATAAACATACTGTAGAAATCCTGGAAATTAATAATACAAAACAAGACTTAAGTGTTAAAATTAACAAATATTTTCCAATATTATTTCAAAGCCAGGGAATTTGGGCTTCAGGCTGGTGTCACCCTGAAGGAAGGCTAGATCCTGGCAATGGTCCTGGAAAGAGTTGCTGCCACAAAGTCTGTCCCATGTAGGGGAAATTCAGGGGAAGGAATGATTTTCAATTCATTATTCTAATGATGGATACTTTCAGCTTAAAAAGTGGAGGCATTCTTGCCACTATTTTTCTGTTCTTATATAAAACATGTTTCATTATCCCCATTTTCAAAAAGGAAAAGTTGCTAAACTATGAATGTGGCTTCATTATAATGAATTCCCCTGAAACCCATACTCAGGATAAATTATGCTAAATTTAAACTTCATCAAAAAGCCTTCATCTTGGCCTGATACATTTGGGATTTTGGACAGAATCCACTTCAATTTTCAATATAAGGAAAGCATACCTGTCTCACTGTGCACACAAGAAAATAGTGAAAAGAAAAACTAAAACAGAGTTTATTTTAAAGGGTAAGTTTCTCTGTGGCATTAGAACAAAGCCTATGCAAGTCAAGAAACTAAAAGGACAAGGTGAAAAAGTAAAAAGAGTCAACAAAAGGCCAATAACATGACAATAATAAGTCAGTATATATCAGTAATAACCAGCAATGTCAATGGCCTCAACTCACCAATCAAGAGAAATAGACTGGCAGAATGGAATAAGAAGCAAAATCCAACAATATGTTGTATACAAGAAACACACCGAGTGCAAAAAGAAATCCATAGACTGAAGGTGAAAAGATAGAAAACAATTCTCCATGTGACAGGAGCCCAGAAGAAAACAGGGGTAGCAATCTTATTTGCAGACAAAGTAAATTTCAAAAAAAACTGATTCTAGTATTATTGATGTAGGATGGTACTGTATCATACCTCTGTGAATGTAAAATATCTTGTACCTGCTTTATGATACATAGTAGGGACCGTGCTTTATTAGAGCTACATTTAATGATATTACTCTAGAATGTTCTCTTTCCAGATGATGATTAAGATGCTAATAAAAAAAAATGGTGCCAGGTACCACAACAGCAACAGAACTTTGGTTTTCTGGATATTATTCTTTTCTTTGTTTCTTTTTGTTTTTTTTGTTTTGTTTTTTTAATGGAATGTGCTGAATGTGTATAATTTTGTTCAGATGACTGCAGAACCTGGAAAAGCTGTTGCTGCTATTGATGCATAACATACTTGAATTTTGGGAAACTTTAACCGTGCTGCCAATTTTGGAAAAAGTCATCCCAATTTACTGTGTTGAGTTGGCATTGTACAGAAATGGACAGCCATACTGGTCTAGAAATGTTAATTTTTTTATTTTAATTTTTTTATTTTTTTACATGTATACAGGAGTAACACATAGTACTAAATATGTAAGGTCATATCTACGTGGGTTTCACTACAGAAACTAATAAAGTATTTTCTAAATAATGAAAAAAATAAGATAAGACTATAAGAGCAAGAAGCAATTTAAATATGTTCAGGGACCATTTTCATCTTCAGAATCAAGGATTATTTTAATGTAACATCATTGCCTTTTCTCTTTTACTTTCCTTTTTAGTTTTATTTTAGGATTCCCTATTTTTAATGTTCATACAGAGATTTCTTTAACTGAAATACCAAATAGTTTCTTTGATGTGAAAAACTATAACAGTACACAGGATCCTAATGAGATAATTAATAATGTGAAGTAGGAAGTAAAGGGCTAAATGTGTAGGGCAAGTGGGAAGGGTGGGGGAAAGGTAATAAGGGAGAGGAAAAAAATATAAGAAACTGAAAAAATGGAAATAAAGTGTTTGTAAATGTGGAGGGGAGGAGGGGGTGAAGGGAGGGCAGGGACAAGAGGAAAAAAAATGAGAATCAAGACCTATTATGTAAAGGTACAAAATCCCAATGATGAATGTAAGTGTATTGTATTCCTAGATTGTACCAATAAACTCAATAAAAAGAAAGAAAGAAAGAAAAAAAGAACAATGCCTATGGCCTCAAAAAAAGGATTTTGAAAGAAATTAATTCAGTTCCTCAAAAGAGATCCACTCAGGTCTAAAACTATTATGTGAAGTTTTCATAGCTAAGAATTAGAAGAGACCAGGACTGTAGAAAAGGCAAAATGTTGATGAATAAAATCTGCAGAGAAAACAGCAAAAACTTGGATATGAGAGAAATTAACATTAAGGAGTGAGAAAGTGTAAAGAGGTTCCAGAGGGGGAAAAGAGCACTCCTGAAATAATTCAAGGAGGATTTATCTTCCAAAGAACTGTTTACAGAAGTGTGGTTTTGAGGAAGACCAAAGGATAAAGCCTTAGTCCTGGTCCTAAATGCTTCTGTAATCCCACTGAACTTGAAGGGTCAGTGGTGAAATTGAACTAGGGGACTGAGCTAGGAGGCAGGAACCTGCACAGTGTCCTTGGTGTGCAACCAGGGAGGGAGGTAGAGTAATTGCACTACTCAACTTTCAGTCCCTGGGTCCAAATGCCTGCCGTGAACAACTTAATGAAGAAAGTTTACCTTGGTTCATGGTTTCCTAGGTTTCATCCTGCATTCACCCAACTTCATTGCCTCTAGGCCTGTGTAAGGCAGGACCACAACAGCCCAAAAGCATGGCTGCAGAGCACCATCACCTCATGGCAGTTGGGAAGCACAGAGGCAGAGCCAGAAAGGAAGGGGCTGACCAGCGACTGACATCATCCATTTCCATCCACTGACTGATAAAGCAATTGAGCTTGAATTCATCAGTGCAATAACCCACTGGAAAAGTCAGCAGCCGCACAATTTAATCATCTCTCCCGGTCTCTCAATCTGATCAACTCCTCAGCAAGATCAGCCCTAGCAACAACAGGATCCCTGCTGCATCATTATGGTATGAATAGCAATGTCAGTAACAATAACTGACTTGCCAGCGGATTCCTGAATGGGCTGTGAGAGCTCCACCTGGTGCAGCAATAAAGAGGATACACTGGCTACTGAACGTTCAGAAACAGTAAGAAGAAAAGCTAAAGTTTACTTCGCATTTTTACTATCACTACCTAGCAGCAATTCTAAACACCAGTGGTGACATTTTCCTAGGTCAGGGTTGGCTCTCACACCAACTCCCAGCACTATACTTTGGATCCTGAGTGTCCCCTAAAGGTCTGTGTGTTAGAGGTCTGGTCCCAGAGGGGCACCTCTGGAAAGTAGCAGAAGCTTTAGGGGGTGAGGAACAATGGCAGAATCTTAGGTTCTGTGAAGCATATGCTCTCAGAGGAGAAGCTGGGTCCCAGTCCTCTCCTCTTTCTCTTCTCCTTCCAGGCTAAGAGGTAAGTGGTTTGCCCCATCTCATAGTCCTGGACTTTACCACCCAGTGACCCCATTAGAAGTCTGAAAGCAGTGAGTCTGCCCAGTGAGTCCTGCAGTAACCCTCTGAAAACATGAGCCGAAATAAACCTCATGTTTTAACATTAATTTTGCCAGATACTTTGCTAGAGTGGTAGAAAGGTAACTAACAAACCCACAACCCACCCTTCTAGGCCACCATTGTAGTATATTACTACCTCCAGTATGACATGCCTATGATCCCCAGTTGTGTGGACAACTGCTGAGATAGTAGAAGAGGAAAGGAGGATATGTTGATTTGTTAGAGGACAATTATCATTTACACTGACAGGATGCTTTTCTATGGTTTTTACAACAGGGTACAAATTTTCAATACTTTGTTAAACCTGAAACATCTGGATCTAGGAACTGTAAATCGGCCATCGCCACTGCGCCAGGAAGGTAGCCTGGGTCCCGATCCAGTGCGGGAAGGAAAGCCGGGCCCTCTCCCACCAGGAGTCACCATCACCCCAGAGCCAGGAAGGTAGCCATGAGGGTGCCCCTGAACCCCCATAACTCCCCTCCCCCATCCCATGGGCACTCTCAGACCTCCTGATTGAGCCAGTCCTTGGACCCACTCTAAAGAAGCAGACATGGTCATAAAGGGTATTTTGCTGAGTTCCCAACTTTGAATATCTTTAAACAAAGGGTGTGGGAAATCTGTAGTAGAATGGTGTGGAGTTCAACTGTTCAGGTGGTTGGGGAACTCAATCTGGGCCTTGCAGCCCTAGGTCAGTCTGCGTCATGGGGTTCAGCCATCAGCTAACTGAGATCAGGTGTCTTGCATCCTAGCTCAGTCTGAGCCTCCATCCTAAATGATAATTATACTATATTGAAAAGTTTGCTCACTGTAGACATGTTTTGGACTGCTTCTTGATTTCAATTTAATTCAAATGGTTTAAGGGTGATAGACTAGTTACTACCACAGGTGGTCAGTTTCCAAACTGTGTTGCTGATTGTATCAGTTGGGATAAAGGATTGTGGTTGATTTGATGAGCTGTTTTCTGTAATGTTATGAAGATGAGAATGTCTATGTGTCATTAGAGACCCAGAAGCTAGGGCACAACTATATCAGGAAAATTTGGGTGATAACACAGAGATTAAACGAAGGACAGCCTGACAACAAAAATAAAAATGAGAAAACACTTACACAAGACACAAAGACAGACTTCCAGTTCACCAATGGCAAAGAGGAGGGCAAATGAGGATGAAAAGGCCGATAGTGAACCACCAGGACACCCTGAACTCATAGCGCAGGAAGTAACAAAACAGATCAATCAGGCTCTAGAAAAATTCAAAACAGAAATAATTTCCCAGATAACCATAGAGATGGTGAGCAAAATGAAAGTTGTAATTCGAGACTCTAGAGCAGAAACTGACAAAAAAAATAGATGAGCTCAGGACCATGATAGAAGCCATGAAGGCCCAGAATAAAGAAGAAATGGAAATAATGAATGCCCAACATAGGAAAGAAATGGAATCCATAAAACAGATTCAAACAGATATCCAGGAGATTAAACACTCCATTGAAAATGTAAGCAACAGAATAAAAGAATGCGAAGATAGACTCTCAGATATAGAAGGTAAGATTGCAGTCAGTGATCCTGAAAAGAGAGGTCTCTTAAAAACAGTAAGGGATCATAAGAAATGAATCCAACAACTCCTAGATGATGCAAAGAAGAATAACATAAGACTGATAGGAATCCATGAAGTAGCAGGAGAAAATACAAATGACTTAAAAAAGCTCTTCACAGAATTAATGACAGAAAACTTCCCAAGCAGAGGGGAAGAATTTGACATTCAGATAAGTGAGGCATATAGGACCCCAACTAGCTACAATAAAAAAAAAAATCTACACCAAGACATATAATAATCAAGATCCCAGAGACCCAACAGAAGAACAAAATACTACAAGCAGTATGAGAAAAGAAGCAAATCAAGTGCAAAGGAAAGCCCATCAGAATCACAGCAGACTTTTCTACACAAACCCTTAGGGCAAGGAGAGCCTGGAATGAGATATTTCAAGTACTAAAAGAAAACAACCTCCAACCTAGACTGATGTATCCTGCAAAACTCTCTTTCAAAATGGATGGGGAAATAAGATACTTCCACGACAAAGAACACCTGAGAAACTTCACCTGAAAAACTTCATGAATACCAAACCAGCACTACAAGCAATTCTAAACAAGATCCTAGAAAAAGACAATGAAGGCAACAACACCATGAGGCCCAACAGAGCAAATCAAATAGGCAAGGCAAGAAACTTAAAGGAGAAGGTGAAAAAGTAAAAAAAGTCAACAAAAGGCCAATAACATGACAATAATAAGTCAGTATATATCAGTAATAATCGGGCATTGTCAATGGCCTCAACTCACCAATCAAGAGAAATAGACTGGCAAAATGGAATAAGAAGCAAAATCCAACAATATGTTGTATACAAGAAACATACTTAGCGCAAAAAGAAGCCCGTAGACTGAAGTGGTCTAGAAATGTTAATTTTTTTATTTTTATTTTTTATTTTTTTTCCATGTATATAGGGGTAACATATCGTAGTAAATATGTAGGGTCATACCTACGTGGGTTTGATTACAGAAACTAATAAATATTCTCTAAATAATGAAAAAAAAGAATAAGATAAGACTATAAGAAACAATTTGAATATGTTCAGGGACTATTTTCATCTTCAGAATTAAGGATTATTTTAATGTAACATCACTGCCTTTTCTCTTTTACTTTCCTTTTTAGTTTTATGTTATGATTCCCTATTTTTAATGTTCATGCAGAGATTTCTTTAACTGAAATGCCAAATAGTTTTTCTGGTGTGAAAAACTATAATAGTACAAAAGATCCTAATGAGATAATTAATAATGTGAAATAGGAAGTTAAGGGCTAAAGGTGTAGGGAAAGTGGGAAGGGTGGGGGAAAGGTAATAAGGGAGAGGAAAAAAATATGAGAAACAGAAAAAATGGAAATAAAGTGTTTGTAAATGGGGAGGAGAAGCGGGGGTGAAGGGAGGGCACGGTCAAGGGGAAAAAATGAGAACCAAGACCTGTTATGTAGAGGTACAGGATCCCAATAATGACTGTATTGTATACCTAGATTGTACCAATAAACTCAATAAAAATAATTTTAAAAAAGAAAAAAATAGATACCATAAATCACTATTCTCTTTGTACTTCATTAGGGAAGTGTGAAACCACTATATTGTTTTTATCTTTATCCTGGCAATGTGGTTCTGAAAAATGCATCCTTGACATAGAAGTCTTGTTTAGAATAATATTGTATGTGTGTGGGGGGGTAATTTTCTGGCCTTTTCTCATTTTGTTTCTTAAAACTTTTTTTTACCATTTTGTCCAGCATCAAAAAAGAATAATTTCCATACAGACTAATAAATTTTCTATAGATAAGCTATATGTAAGTTGTAAAATAGAAGAAACTGTGTTCACACTGAGTAGATTTCTTTATATTGAAATGGTTCATTAAAAAATTTACTTCTGTAATTTACCATGTTTGTGTTTACATTTCAATCCAAGGAGAAATAATTTCTCTCCCTTATTTTTGCAATAAAGTACACTTGTAGTACCCTATTAATTTTCTCTACCTATCCAAACATTTTTATTTGTGTCAGAGATATAAAATTTTAATGCAAAGAACAAAGGTCCTAGAGACAAAAAATTTGTTACACACAGCCCAACAGTACCAAAATTTTATTTTATCTATACATATTAAAATAAGAATGGCCAGTATCCAAGTTACTATAAATAGGTCACAAACAAACGCAGTAGATTTAACACTGTTTAATTTGGATTAAAATATAATGAGCATGCCAAGCATAAAGTTGTAGGTTTGTTGAAGAGATAAAAAATACTATAACTGATATGCTAGATGATTTAAGCAACAAACTAAAAACATAGCCAGGTGCTAAATAAAATTTTTGTACATCTCTTGAATAACCTCTAAAACCCAAGGAATAGTTAATCTATATCTACAGGCAGCAGATCATTAATTTGAAAGATGGTCTGATAAATCTGGCAATTAAAATGTTTGGGAGCTACATAAAAATCTTTCACAATTTTCTTTTTGACAATTCAAAGTGCCTTACATGTAGCTATGAAAAATGCAAATATTTCAATCCAAAGGAAGGACAATTTTGAAAGTCTGGGATACGGAGTAAACATAAGTAAATGTGATTTTTCAACATTGAATTACTGTGATAGGGTTTACACAACACAGAGATTTTTTTGTTACTTTTTTCAATTATAATAATTACACATCAGTCACACTGGTTTATTTGTTTTTTGGCAGTATATTTTACTTTTTTTTTGTACCAGGGATTGAACTTGGATCTTTGAACTTGAAAGGCAGGCCACAGAACCACTGAGTTAAATCCCTGACTCTATTTTACTTTTATTTGTCATGGTATGTTATTGCAAATTTAATTCAAGATTTTCTCCCACACATCTTATGCTTTTTATCTTGTTTTTTCACTTTCATCTTATTAAAGAGAAATTAAATTGTTGCTGCAGATCCAAATTATAAACCTAAACAATGTTTAATTTTAAATAAGTATTTTAAGTTACACTAACTTGTGATTTTAAAATACGTCTTGTGAATCTTACATTACTCAACTAAAAGTAGCACTTTACAAGAGGACTTATTATTTCTTTTTAAACCTGAAATATGCATTTTGATGTGTAGTCAAAGTAATTCAAAATAATTCAGTCATATGTATCCCTAAATTTCTGCAAATGATAGATTTAAGACATAAATGACAATTTATGTCACAATGTTAATATTTATCTTGGTTAACCAAATGCCAGTATTTTAATAAACTTTCGTGTTAAATTCTAGACCACCAGTTGGTAACAGCAGATTGAATTTAAATTCAAAAATACAGGAAGAAACAAGAGCAAGAATGTCAATTTCAGACTGTCAAGAGAATTTTCAGCCGTCATCCCCAACATCCCTAACAATGACTTCTTTTCTATGACTTCAAATTTTATCCTTGGTTTGATAACTGGAGAAAATGAACTACCTACTGAAGTTACCCAATTTATTTGTTATTAATGAAAAAAACAATAAATTGATTCATTAAAAAAAGAATCCAAGGTAAAAAGAAAAAGGGAAAAGGGTGAAGGGATGAAGCATTGGAAGGGGAAAGGGAGAAAAAGGAGATTTGGAGAGGAGAGGGAGAGAGAAATGGAGAGGGAGAGTTCAACAGTGAGGCTGAGGTTGACCAAAGGGAGGGAATTCTCAAGACTACAATATGCTCTGAATTTCCAGCTTGCTTTACAGACTTGAATTGAGTTCTAGAGCTAATTCGTCCTCACAGTGAGCTCTAGAGTGAATTCCTTAAAATCTCTCCCATCTCCAGACAGACAGATGATACATGGTAGATAGATAAAGAATGGATGACAAATATAGGGATGAGTGCACTGAGCTATTGATATTCCTGAAGCACTCCAATTAATATAAAATTCCAAGGTTAATTTACCAAGTCATAGTGATACATACAACCACTTACCGCATACTACAGGGGAGTCTGTACAGACTTTTCCCCACTGCGCTCACAATTAGCCTCTACTCTTCAATTGTCTGAGAACTACACAACATCACCAAGATCTTTGTGTTACCATCACATCGCAATGAGTTCTGAGAGTCTCGATCACTTTCTCACTACTGGGCTAAAACACCCAACAGAAGGAGAGGTTAATTTAGCTCATAGTGACATCCGTGATTGGCAGGCTCCAAGGCAGGAAGGGAAGCTGGAAGGATCGGGAGGAGGAAACCTGCTCCCCTCATGGCAGCAAGGAAGCAGCGAGCAAAGGGAAGAGCCAGAGAGGACATCCTCGTCTGGGTCCTGACCCAGTGACCTTCCTTTTCCTTCTCTTCTGTTGGGCCTATTTCCTGACAGCACATCCGACCACCGACTCTTCATGGATTCACATTCACCTCCTAGAACAACTCCAGACTGCTAAACACATGAGATTCTGGGGGCCACCGTGGTCTAAACCATAACATACAGACAGAAAAAAATTGATCCACTCAAGTAGGTGACAGTAGGAAAAAAAGGAACAGGTAACAGATACATCTAATCAGATCATTTTCCTTCTTTACAACTGATCTGGAAGGCAAACAAAGACAATCTGTAGGACTTTTGAAAAGAAGGAACTTCTCTAAGAATTCTTGATGAGAATTCACCACTTTTATATTAGTGGTCTTCTAAAGAATTGACCTTTCTGTAGGTATGCACATTAGAAAGCTTGTATCCCTGGATAGTCACAAAATCCATAATCTTTACAGAGCATTGTAAGTCTTGAAAGTTTTCCTAATTTTTCACACCAATTATCAGGTATTTTTTATATTGGCAATAGTATATTCCTCATAATAAGTTTCACCACATAGCTAAAATTGAGAAAGTTGTCATCATGGAGTAATATTAAATTATTTATAATCAGAAAAATCATAATGATAAATGAGATGTTAAATGAGAATATTGCATACATTTAGCATTCTTGGAAATCTCATCCTGAAAATTATTTAATTTTTCAAGAACTTCCATTGAAGCAATCTTTAAAAATGCACAGCTATGATTGTAATTTCAGTGCCTCAGAGATTGAAAACTAACCCTGGTCTAAATTCGCATGACCGACATGGCCTAGTGTGGGAAAGGTTCATGTAGGGAAGTAAGACAGCCAATTATTGGGCACACAGATGCTGAGAACAGAGCACCGGGAGCCACTGTGGACAGCATTCTACAAGACAGAGTGGGACAGCAGATGGAGCAAAGTGAAGTGGGAGTGCACTGAATGTCTGTGTCAGGCTAGCTACTTAAATGGCTAGAAGTGTGCGTCGAGCATGCTCAAAAATGCTTAACCATCACATCGTAAAGGCTATCAGTGGGCGGTCATTAAGGGAAAGGCAAGGTGGGGGCAGAAGGAAGAGCAGGCAGTACTAGCAGCTTGCCGAACATGCACAGTATTATTTTTGGTGGGTATCTTTATTTTTACATAAACAATATCATAATAGATTTACTAAGATCCAATTTGCTTTTTCACTCTGCAATACATTATTCTATTTCAGAACAAGCTGACTGACGTCAGCATGAGTGAATCTGTAAATAGTAAAGTTTTATAATGATACGTAACATATTTATAACAGTCATTACCTCAAGGAAAGAGGAAAATTATCATGATTAGCATTGTGGTCCAAAAAGCATTTACATTTTCTTGTAAAATTATATCTGTTTAATATGCAGAATGAATTAATGTATTGCCTATTTAAGAATTTATTTTTAAGTGGAGCCAAACTAACTCCCACAGATTTATCATTCTATGGTTCTTTAATTCAGATGAACAATTATAATTCTTTGATAAATTAAACAGTGAGCCAGAATTTTTAGAAATCCAAGAAAATACCAATGTTTTGTCCTAAAATAGTACTGTAATTAAATAAAGCACATTTCTACTGAATTAATACTGAAACCCCTAATGCTTATACCGTCTATCAAAATCTCATAGTAGAAAAATAATGTAGGTAGAGAATTTTACATTTGTAAATCATGCATTATTTATAAGTTCAGTGCATCGCCATCAGCCATTCTGGCAACACCAGTCTGACTTTTTAAAAAGCAACTCATTTAAAATACGTGAAGTCATTGCCTCAAAATTCACCATCAAGTAGTATGATGAATGCTCCGGCATAGTTAGGGTTCCCTTTCTTCCTTTACCCACAAAATCGACTCCTTCCCGCCCTTCCTGTTTGTCTGCACCATAACTAGCCAGCCGCCCTCAGCACCTACGATGATCATTTCCAAGGCTCAAGCGAAGGCCCTCTGCTCTCGCCGACTCCCTCGGAGATTGGCCTCTTCTCCTCGCGCCGTTCTTTTCCGCCGCTGGAATTGAACCAGGCGTGATATTTCAAGTCCAAATTTGTCTCTCATACCGGACGTGCCCTGACCTCCCGTAAACAGCCCCAAACAAGCTTTCTCGCAGTTCCTCGTCATCCCGTCACGCGGACTCTGCTCCGTCCTGTCCCCCTTATTCACGCTGGCCTCACTGCAGGTGAGAATTTGGAGCAGGGGCTACAGATTCAAGTATCTACGACGGTGTAGGCAGGAAATAGGGAGCGACTGCGTCCAAGAGGGAGGGGCGGGATCCTGACTGCAGTCTGGGGCTTGCAGCTCAGCTCAGTAAATCCGCAACCGTTTCTCAGCCGGGCCTCAGCCGTCTGAGTACGTGTGGCGCTGCTGCCAGTTGGTTGATTCTGTTGCTCAATCTAATATGTAAGGGCTGGTAATAAACTCTCTCTTAAAAACAAGAGTACTGAAAAGACCCTAGAGTTTCCAGCCTGCCGGGTTGAGGGTATGGGCATGACCTGGATGGAAGCCGCGCCGTGCTCTCCTTGTGGTAATTCTGCTTATTACTAGAAGCGCGCGTGCATGCACGAAGTGGATAAACCAAAGAGCAAAAATCGGGGTCCAACTCGCTCTAGCCTCTAAAACAAGACAGATCTCAAGTATTTCCTGTATGCTACTGACCTCAAAAGAAAGCAGTAATTTTACCACCCATATTTACAGGGTCAATGTCTGAAGATACGCCAGTTTGCAGATATGACAACCATCTGAAAAAATTGTCACTTTCCCTCTAAGAATAGAATAACTAAGTTCAGTAAACTTGGTTATTGTGTGTGTGTGTGTGTGTGTGTGTGTTTGTGCGTGTGCGTGCACGTGCACGTGCCCGCTTTATATAATGAACTACAGGTATTAGCTCTTTGGATTTATTTTAAAATGTTTGATTTAAACTATAATTTTAAACCACTGTTCCTGCACCTAAATTTTGGTGATTCTTCCTTTAAATTGGTTCCTGAAGCAAATGACACCATTGATTCCTGCATCTTCCATGACAGCTCAGGCTCAGGGTCCCTCGCAGGGTGCACACAGCCTGGCTGTTCACTGGGTCTTCTCAGCACATCATGCATGCTATGACCTATTTCCCTAACACATTCTCACAAGTTACCTGTTTTCTTTAGTAATGAAAGCGCCGTCAATCAACTCTTTCAGCAAACTTTCAGTTGCCCCAGAGTGCTAAGTAACTCAAGTTACCATGCTGTGACGACTCAGAGATGCCTGCAGACGTTGGTGCCAAGTGACCACAAGCCAAGGAAAGCCTTGAGCCACAAAACCCAGAAGAGACAGAGAACCTCTCCCTCTGAGCCTTGAAGGGAGGATGGCAGTGATCTGGAGACTTTAAGAATCAAGTGTGAGCCTTTCTCTTGTTTAAAGCCATGGTTCATGCCAGTTTCTTACAGTGGCTATGGAAAGATAAACTATGCCCACTGCTCCCCTCAATAAACATGACTGCATATCTCCGTCCCTGCAGAAGCACTTCTCAAAGGTGCACCGGTCTCTGTCCCAGGCACTCGTACCCCGTGTCTTCCCTCTATCCCTGAAACTGGCTCTTGCTCCTAGCCCAGCTTCCCCAGGGAAGGGTCCCAGCGATCCTCATCTTGCCAACCCAGTGGTAATGGTCCGCTCCAGCCTGTCTCGGCCTCACTCCAAAAAGCGAACTCCTGGGGTGGGGCACAGTGTGCGGCTCCCCGGCTCTGCTCACCTTTTACTGGCTGCTCCTCCTCTGCTGCACCTGTGCTGCCCGAGACCTTTTCTCTCTCCTCTCCCCCCGTCCATGCTCTCACAACTCCGAGCTCATCTTCTGTGTCTTCCCAGAGTACCACACGCGCATCACATTTTATGTTTAGTCCTCCACATTTGTAACAGAGAGGGATAGCTTGGTGGCCTGGAAGCAAGACTGACTGTCAGTGTTCACCCGACGCTGAGGTAAAAGTGTGAAGATGAGTGGGTCGTGGAGTCCTTTGCCTCTCCTTCTCTGTGCCGGGGGTGCACATCCACATCGCAAGATGAGAGAAGGACCTATGATATATGCATGTATGGGTGATCTATTCTTCACATATACTTACATGCATGTTACTGCCATGTAAAATATCAATCATGTCAGTGAGTATGATTATTTGTTGTACATTGTTGGATAACTGGCAGGTTTCACAAACCTAGTATGTTCAGAAAAATGCCTATGGTTCGACCCAATAGCATTGTCTCATGTTCCTGCTGTCATGTGTCTCTTTTAACCTAACAGTAGATGCTAATAAAAATTGTAAAAGAATTATTCTTACCTCTAGGAAAAAAATTTAAAATCCTAAACAAGATAATTGGAGAATAACAATAGTTAATGAACTATGTATCATATTCTTGAAAGAATGGCAAAAAAATGTTAGAGTACAAATCACAGATAAAAAGGCATCTTACAAAAAAAGAACCAACAGGTTAATATATAAGAAAAAGGTTGTTTGTAAACAATGGAGTGCTACTCTGTCATAAAGAAAGATAAACAAGTCACTAGAAATGAATGGATTCAACTTGAAAACATTATGTGAAGTGAATTAAGTCAGACACACAAGCTTAAATATCACATGGCTTCATGCATATATATATACATATATATATATATATATATATGTATATGAATACGAGAGAGAAATAGAAGATAGATAAATAGGAAGTAGGAAGAAGTTCAAATAATTTCCCTGATTATCTATTTGGTTGTTTCAAAAAGATTCTCATATGTATGCTAATTTGTTTCACTGACACTACCAGCTTCTCTTATTTCCCGGATCTGACCATAGGATCTCAGATCAGAAGCTATCAGCTGATGGCTCTTGTTTCTTAAATTCCTCTAGCATCTAACACGAGGATCCTAGTATCTCCATTACCTAAATACAATGCTATTTCCCCCCTTCTTCACACGAATCAGAACCCCACTGTGAATCATGCCACTGTTACCCCTGATTACATTGTGAATGGAGGCTCCCTTTTTCCAATTGTCTCTTGACACCCGACACCCTGCTTTTCAGCTGCAGCCCAAAACAACATTTTAAAGCTGACTCCAAACATGCCATTACATTATTTAAAACAGTGCAGCAATTTCCAACTATTAGTTGAGGTTATACTGACTTCCTCTCTTAATCCATTCATGCTGTTACAACAAAATACAGCTGCTCTGAAAATCCAAAAATCTCCAAGTCTGATGTGCTCCAAAATCTGAAATTTTGAGCACAAATATGATGCCACACAAGGAATATTTCACATATAACCCCCTATAATGAGTTGTAATAAAAAGGCAGAGGCATTCAAATCCAACATAAAATTACCTTCAGGCTAAGTGTATAGGTATATATGAAACATAAGTGTATTTTATCTTTAGAGGTGGGTATATTTGTTTGTCGTCTGTTTGAATTGCTTGACTTTATTAGAAAAATGCAATTTTATAACTAGATATGTGGCTTACACTGGTAATCCTAGCACTCAGGAGGCTGAGGCAGGAGGACTGCAAACTCGAGCACAGCCTGGGAAAATTATGATTTAGCAAGACTCTGTCTCAAAAGGAAAAATAAAAAATAAAAAGCACTGGGATGTAGCTCCCTGCTCAAGCCCTGGGTTCAAACTTCGCCAATGCCACCAAATATAACTTCACGAAGTCGAAGATCTTCCTTGTCTTGGTCACTGTTGGATCTACAGTCCCAGGAGAAATGAAAGGAACAAACAGTAATCAAACAAAATATTGCTACTTTGTGTGCTTTGTTTTTGAAAATTTTGACTTCCTTTTAAATGTGAACTGTTTGTCACTTTGAGGGATGTTTGCTTCTCAGTCATTCATATAGCAAATAATCATTGAGCAGCTACTTTTGAATCAAACCATGGTTGGGGTTTAAGAATTCAAGGAGAAATTACTGTTTCTTTGCTCAGTGAACTAATAATGTAGACCAACTCCCCCCAAAAAAACCCAGAGGATCTAACAATGATTTCTACAAGTGGTTACATGTCCACTTATACTGAGGATAATTATTCACTTGGAGAAGTAGGTAAAATGTTTGTTAAGCTCCTAAGTGGTCAATGTCACCCTCTGCACAGTAACAAGAAAAAGTCAGTAGAGTTTAACATGGCTATTATGGAATTCCTTTCATTATGTTTTTCTTTGTGTACCCATGAATATACATGGGAATGGATGTTTTCTACAATCCTAAAAGAAATTCCAGAATGTGGTACATAACTGGCAATTTTTAAATAGACTTTACAGAAGTGTATTTAAAAGAAAGAATAACTGGGGTAGAGGGTGTAGCTCAGGGGTAGAGTTTGCTTGGCACGTGGAAGGCCCAATTTCAATCCTAACACAGCCCAAAACTAAGAAGGAAAAACAGAGAAAGAAGGAAGGAAAGAAAGAAAGACAAGTTTTATTTAATACAAGTAGACAATATAATTTTCTGAATAAGGAATATCATTGAGAATTAAACTATATGCTGATGCATATTTTAGTACTAGCCACGTAAATTGCCTCAGAAGTTGAATTTTATCTACTTATGTTTGTAGACATGATGAAAATTTTCTTGAAGAATATTTATGACATTTACCTAGTTTCCAACAGCAACATGGCTGAAGAAATAATTTTTCCATATAAATTTATTGTCCTGATAATTAAAGCTTGTGGTGTTAAGTGTTCCAAATGCTTTTTAAATTTTTTATTTTATTAAGTGGGCTCCTGGAGTGCTGAAAATAGAGCTGTAGCTTTGGCAGCAGGTAGATGTGCTCCTGCTCCTGATTTAGTCATTCACTGGCCATGTAATCTGAGGCGTTCACTTCACTATCTGGAGAACTAATTTTGTTTTCCCTTAAACGACAGCAATAACTTGCTTCGTGGGTTAGGGTTAGAATTGAGAAAAATGCGTGTAAGTACTTAGCACAAGCATCTCATACTGCCGTGCTTGAAAAGTTCCTAAGTTGTTAGTAGTATACATGTATTTTTCCTTAAACCACTGGGTGTGATAACTTTGTAATACCTGCATTTTGAGGAAAACATAGCTGAACAAATAAGCATAAACACGAGATTGAGTCTTACGGGCATAAATTCATTTGGCCCCAGTGGATCGTCAGTTCTCTTCTCTGGCACAGAACTTACCCATCTGCAAAAGGAAGTTTGGGGTTGATATTTCCAAAGGTTCCTTTAAGCGCTCACACGCTAGTATCCTAGGAAGCCAAGGACTACTTTGTACAGTGATAAGGTACACTGTACTGTATCGGCCTCTGAATTGAATTGTGCCCCAGAAACACTTTGAATTCTTAACCCTTGGTGTCTGTCAATGTCATCTTCTTTGGAAATAGGAACTCTGATGATGTTACCAAGTGGAGACAAAGTAAATCATTCAGGTTTCTCTTGAAGAACAGAACCAGTAGAATGTGCAGGTAACTGTCCGAGGGAATCTATCAGATTATCTCGCACAACTGGAGGCTAAAATCTCCCCCACTGGCTGTGTGCAGTCAGGGAAAGTGGAGGAGGGACCAGCGATGCAGATCCAGTGTGAAGCTGAATGCTGCAAGTTCTCTGGGGCCCCTGAGGAAGACTGCAGACAAGGACTAAAGAAACCCTAGCTGGGTATCATGGTTATAACAGCAACAACAACTGCACCTGCTCACAGAGATGGGTGCACACAATCTTCCCTCTTCCTCTGCTTCCTCGTTCCTTCTGGATGGCGCTCCTCACAGTTAGGGCAGGACTTCCCTGTGCACCTCACCAGCCCAGACACAGATCCCCCCCGAAACACCCGCAAGACTCATTGGAAGTGTGTGTGACCAACTTCCAGCCATCCCTCAATCTAGTCAAGATGACAATCGCCACTGGCCCTCACAGTAGGTGTCCTCACAAGGTGCCCCAGAAATTCAGTATGAACACATCCTTGCGAGAGGAGAGAAGCACTGTGTACAGAGGAGGTGCACAGTAAGAAAGGCAGTGCTGACAGTTACGGACTCAGTTATTGGAGTGGCCTCACTACACAGCAAGGAAGGCCAGGAGCCCATGCTACTGCCGGAAGGTAGAAGAGTCTAACCCCCAGCCTTGGAGGAAGCACTGTTTGCTAACACCCTGGTCTTGGCCATCCAGCCTACAGAACTCAAAGAGAATAAACTTCTGCTGCTCCAGCCACCTCTTAATGGTGCACTGAATATGGCTTTGCAGAAACAGGAGCTCAAAGAAGCAAAGACTGATTGGTTCTTCTACTACATGGTCTCAGGGCATTCACTAAAGATTAGTGCATCTTATAGTTTTATGCAATAAAATAAAGGCAACTCCTCAACAGAGTACACTATTTCATCATCGTGGAAGAGTTTTATTATTTTCTTCATTTTATTTCTAAAAGAAGTTAAAACAAATTTCTCAAAATGTACATTTATAAGACATCTGTTGTAAGATAATTGTTTTCAACCTATGATGAAAAATTCATAACAGGTCTCTTTTTCCTCTTTCACTAAGGCGAGAAATACACTTCATAATATTTCAATAATATTTCATTTCATTCACCACATTCCCTGTGTTAACTTTAATGTCTGTCCCCTGCATCATGTATTCATTTGTTTTTTACAAAATATTTCCTTTCAGGATAAAACCATTTTATCTCTGACATTCCAACAGATCTACTCTATGTGACAAATTGCTTTTCATTACTTTCTGTGCTGCAAATGAAACATGAAAAATGTGGAGAATGTCGAATTTCACTGTGTAAACTTTTCATAATTGAAGCCATTTGTTTTCCCTAAACACAAAGTCATGGTGACAGCTGTTTCTTCACTTGCTGTGTGTCCTACGGTCTGATAGGCAGTGTCCCTTCCAAAATTCATACTGGAACGTAATCCCATCGAGTGAGGAAGAGGCTGGCTTTGAAGAATGAGGAGAGGATTCACGGCGCTGTTGTCTTGAGTGGGATTAAGACTTTATGGAAATGCTCGAGGTGGAGGGGAGGCCTCTCTTGCCCTTCCGCCTCCTGCCAGGGACACCACATCCATCCTTCCTGAGGACACAGCCATGAGTTGCCATCTTGGGAGAGGAGGTGGACCTCCACCAGACTCATGTTGGGCAACTTACAGAACCAGGAGAAATAAATCTCCTGTGCTATTTTATAGCAGTAAAAGACAATCAGAGACACTGCCATTCCATTTCTTACTCAGTGGAAAATAATTTTACTTTTCATAAACTGACTGAAAAACTTCATATGGGATCGATGATCATTATAAACGTCTTCCCATAAAATTAAGAATCTTTGGTATTACTTAGGATCATTATTATGTATTGTTAACTCTAAGCCTTTTTGGTACTCCAAGAATAGATTATAGACCTGTATTATCCAATGGGCCCGAATGCTCTAGTTAATTTTATTATTTTGTGGCCTCTTTCTTGCGCACTGAAGCACTTGCTCTGGTAGAAGGATTGATGGCTACGTTAACGATCATGTGAGGAGAGGAGAGGGGGTAGGCTGCCCTTCCCCTGCCGTCTGCTCAGTGACTGTCTGCGCGTTTGTTTCCTAGAGCTGTGTTCTCTTTGGCGAAGCTTCACTATCATAATGGGCCTTGCTTTGAACTGTTCCGGTCATGGTATTAATTATTCTGCTTGGAATTTGAAGAGATACGGTGGTGTGATGCCTTGGTTCGTGACTGTCTTTGTTTGCAAGCAATTTGGTTCACAAACAGAAACTTTTTGCAAGATTTTGTTTTTATCTGCAAACTCCATATCAGGTGACAGATGCGACCCTAGCTGCCGTCTTTCCTCCACAAACACAAATGTGGCGATCTTTTCCAAAATCGTAGAACAATGAAGTTCATGAACACCGTATTTAGTAATTTTTATGAAAACAGCTGTCTTGTTCACTTTTCTGCTGCTCTAACAAACACCGCAGATGGAGTTATTTATTAACAATAGAAGTTTATTAGGCTCACAGTTCTGGAAGTTAGGAAACCCCCAAATTTGGCTTTGCCACCTGCTGAAGCTTCGTGTTACATCATAACATGGTGGAATGAAAAGTGAGCCGAGGGAAGACAGGAAACTCCGTCCCTTTCTTTTTTAGATCAGGAATGCACTCCCATCATAACTAACCCGCCCTCATGACCATCACATCAATCCTATTCATTCCTAACGGTATCACCTCTCACTACTGTCATACTAACAATTGCATTTCATCAGGCATTTTGGAGGAAATAAGTTTTGACATCCTAGTAACAGACGTAGAAATGAACGTGCACGTGCAGGGGTGATTCTATCCCTGCACGAGGTAAGCCCATCTGCACCAGCTACATGGAGAGAAAGGAATGGGAGTTTTACATAGAAGGAGAACTAGAATCATCAATAGGGTGGGAGGACTACTTCCCAGGAATGATTCAAAACTCATTACATTTAGCCCCCAAATAAATCCAATCCCTCTATCCATTTCAACAAAATGAAACATACACCTCCAAAATGCAGCAGCCCCTCTAGCTCAAAGGGAATAAGTCTATTTTTAAGAGCCTGTCCATATCGGGCATATTCTCATTGGGAAATCCCTGGGCATTTTGAGTGGAATAAAGATTTCTCGGATCATATGACATAACTCATAGAATCGCAGGACGGAGCGGAGATGGACTTCAGCTTAGCTTCCAGAAACAACACCCAAACCGCGCTAAGAGCTGCGGGAGTCAGGGCTGAGACGGGCACCTCTGAGCGCCCATGCCAGGACCGGACTTCCTTGCAGCTGCAGAACTGCAGCCTCCCCGGTACCAGGGCTCAGCTTCTCACCCTGGAAGCCAAGGGCAGTGGGGCCCCGAGGCGGCAGAAAATGAGGCGCCATCTTGCCCGTTTCTCTGCATTGTGCACTTTAGTTTGTTTTATTTCATGAAAAAGCACTTTTTCAAATACAAGAGAATAACAATAATTATACTGTACAGCTTTGTCTTCACAGTAGTTACTCGGTACAAGATGTAAACCAAAAAGATTCTTACAGAAAAGAAACAGACAACACAAACTGTTTTCAATGAACTAAGATAAACTTAGTAGAAATGAAACAAATTAGCATATATATTGAAATATTATTAAAACAATAGAATATGTAATTTGGGGAAGTATTTCAACTTCCCTCTCCTTATTTATCACTCTTTTACTTTGCTCTTTTTAAATGCATTCTATAAATATTTATATTTATGGTCTATATCTAAATGTCCCCTCAACATCATGCATTTTCAATTTCTTGGGTAAGGGCTGGCAGTGCAGTGGATTTCTGTGATACATGGCATTCCTTAGGGTCCCCCAGATAAAAGTCTGCAGGTGTTAAATCAGGAGAACGTATGGGAGATGTGGACACTCTGACCAAGGTCACCCAAGCAGGGGTTCGCCTTACTGATAAATGTCTGGAGGCTGGTGGCCACCACTCTGAGCACCTCTTGTAGTTATAGAGCCAGAGGTTGTATTGATCACAGGATGTCCCACTAAATTCAGTAGTAAAATGATTTAATTTAGGGTAAATCTTCCTCACTCCTCAAACATTTATTTTTTCCTTCCAGTCCTTCCTTCTAGCTCTTTGCAGTGAACAATGTGCCCTCGTCTCCAGGCAGCCTCGCTCAGCCACGCTCTTCCGATTGTCCCTTCTGCTCTTCTCCTCCCCACCCCACTTTACCCTCCCTAGTCACCCCGTCTCCAATAACCACCTCCGCGGAACCACTCTTTACAAGTTTTTCTTCACTGTAAACACAAAGTGAGCCAGCGAGGAAAAGAACAAAAGCACTTTGACTTAAAGTACCCAATGGATTTAGAAAATGCAGTGAGTAAAATGCACCCACAACACAAAGGTATTTTGTAGAGCAAGGTCAAAAAGAAAGCGTCTATTTGTATAACTTATCGAAGTGTTCTTTCCCCCAGATATACCGTATCTTTTTTTCCCACTTCTCAAAAAGATCTAATTTAAGGGTCATCCCTTCTAGGACACTTTCTCGACCCCTGCCACCCTCACACATACACAAGTGGCACGATTAAGTGTTTTCATTTTTGTTCTCCCCTGGATTTACTGTTTCCTTGAGCTACCTGAACCATCTTTCCACATTTTCTGTGCTTGGGCTTCGCTAGGGACACAAGGATATGTAAAAACCTTCACCAAAGGGATGCTAAACAGAAAATACAATGAAACATAGCAAATAGGTGGGAGTCTTTCCTTCCACCCGGCCGGGGAAAGAGAAGAAAATTGGCCCGATGGAGGTTTCACCTTAGCAGGTTGAGAGTACATCAGACTAGTTGCAATCATGAGTGGTGATAAGGAACCTTTCAGGGAGCTGAAAGGCAATGCGTGAAGTCAAAGGGACAGAAAATGAAGACTTTCACACGTATATGTTCTATACAGTATTTTACTCAAAAATTGCTTGTTGCAGTCACACTTATTCATTCTTTAATCCCAGTGATTAGCCTGGCACTCATCACCCAGGGTTTTCTGATCGTCCCTTTGATTTATCAGTCAATGGCAAGATTGATCCTGCAAAAGTGATTGCAGATGCGACATGCAAATATAATCAGTGAGGACAATTCGACCTGGCTCGGACGGACGGCGCTGTATAAAGATAAACGCCTAGAAATCGCTTCGCAGTGCTGGGGATGGAGCCCAGGGACTCACACACGCTCAGCTCCTGCTCCTCACCGAGCTTCCGCTCCTCCCCAGGCCTTCCCAGGGACGACTGTCTGCACAGAGGGGCGAGAGCCTCCAGACCTGAAGGTCGTTCTCTGCGAGTTAGGCCAGGTCTGACGAAGGCTGTTAAAAATGGTATTTTTTTTTTCCAGTAACAAAACTGTTTCTCTCTGCTGAACCTTCCGGCGAGGTCCCTCTGCCATTCCGCACAGGTGTTGTAACACTAACGTGCACTGAACGTGAGATGAGTGGGATGCTCACAGACTCTGTGATGAGCTGAAATCTGCTTCAGCATCTCTGCAAAATGCCGCTTCTCATAAGGAACACTCAGGGACCGAGTGCAGTGAATCTCAAACGTTTGCTTTCCTTTTTACAGGAGATAAATATGTTTATAGTTTACAACATGGTATGGTGGACTCTCTATGAGAACATGAGCTCCATTAATTGTTTTAGGGAAATTATCTTCAGACAGTTATGGAAACATAGACAACATGAAGACCTCTATTTTGAAAAGTTATGTCACTGAGTAAAATGAAATTATATTAGGAGCTGCAACCTATAAAACACAAATAATAAATTGTTAATTGTACGACATTTGTACCAAAGGACAAGGTTAAGTTATAATGAACCATTGACAATGACTCTTAAGAGCAAGAAGGAATTTGAAGCTCACACTTACCAACTGGTAAGGACAGCATAATCATTCTGTAGCAAAAAGACAATATAATCTACCCTAAAGACTCAAAATCTTGTATTAGAAATCCTACACAGAGAAAATAGGCAGTAAAAAAAAAAAGGCACCCAAATTGAAAAAAAAAAGAAGTGAAATTACTGTTCACAGACAACGTAATTTTATATGTAGAAACTCATAAGATTCCATTAAAAAAATCTGAGAAAATTAATAAATAATTTCAAAGTTGTAGCCTACAAAATCCACCTACAAATATCATTGTATTATTATGTCTTTAGCTCTTTCTGGAAGATACGTACAAGGGGAATTCCTGGATAAAATGGAATCTCTATTTTTAGTTCTTTGAGGGATCTATGTGCTGATTTACACAGTGGTTGCTCTAGTCTACACTCCTACCAACAGTGAAGGAGGGTTCCTTTCTCCCCACAGCCTCACCAGCATTTGTTATTGGTTGATTTCTTGATAACAGCCATTCTTTCTGGAGCAAGAGGCCATCTCAGTGCCACTTTAATTTGAATTTCTCTAATGGCCAGAGATGTTGAACATGTTTTCATGCATTTATTGGCCATTTGTACTTCTTTATCTGAGAAATATCTGTTCATTTCAGATGACCATTTTCAACTGGTCCTTTAAATTTGGGGCATCTAAATTGTGACTTCTTTATACTGTATTTTAGTGGTTAGTCCTTTGTTAGAGGATCAGCTGGTAAAATCTTTTCCATTTTGTAGGTTGTCTCTTCAATCTATTGGTTCACTTTGCTGTGCAGAAGCTTTGTATTTTGAAGTGATTCCAGTTGTTGACTTTTGGTATTATTTCTTGTACAACTGGGTTGTGTTAAGAAAGTCTTTGCTTACATCTATGTCTTCAAAAGCTTCACCTATTTCTGCCTTGCAGCAGATTGTTTCTGTTCTAAGGTTTATATCTTTGATCCATCTTGATTTTAGCTTGGTGTAGAGAGAGATACAGGTTTTAGCTGTGTGGAGAGAGATACAGGTCTAGGATCAACCTTAGGCACATGCAAAGCCAGTTTTCCCAGTGCCACTTGTTAAACAAATAGGCTATTTTTCCTCCAGTGAAGGGATTGGCTTCTCTGTCAAAAATAACTTAACTGAGTGTGCCTAGATTGTTTCTGCATCCTCTATTCTGTCACATCAATCCATGAGTCTGTTTTTGGTTTGTTGTTTTGTTGCCAATGCTATGCGGTTTTTTAATACTGTAGCTTTGCAATATAGCTTGAAATTCAGGATTGTGAAGCCCCATGCCATATTTGGAGCAGTGCAATTCATAATAGCTAGATCTTGGAGACCACCTGTATGACCACGAACAGATGAATGCATAAATAAAATATGGCATTTATACACAGTGGAGTGCTATTCTGCCACAAAGAAAGGTAAATTATAGTCATCTGTAGGAAAATGGATGCATCTTGAGACCATAATGTTAACTAAACTCAAACACACAAGATTAAATGTCATACACTCATATACACACATATGCACACATATGCACATCTATATATGTGACAGATAATTGGAAAAGAGAGAGAGGGAAAAAGCATTATAATCCAGTATAGATAATATATCTTAGTACAGTTTACTAATTGACTAAGTACAATTTACTTATAGATTTTATATGTTCTTTGGCCTATTAGACTAGTTTTCAGTCTTACATATGACAACTGTGGAAGGTCTTATAAGATAAATAAAATAAAAATAAAAGGGGATGAAGGGAAGGGGAAAGAAAGAACTGAGATATATTATATACATGTATCATTTCCCTGCAGTGAATGTAATGATTATGTACTACAAACATGGGATAATAAATTTTTTAAAAATTAAAAAAACACACAAAAAATTAATAGTGTTTCTATACACCAACAATGAACAAATTGAAAAGGAAATTCCAGGTAATCCTATTCACAGTAGTATGACGAGGACTAAAATGCTTGGGAATAAACATTAGCTAACAAAAGGTCATGGTTTGAAATATTTAGAATTGAAATGCCATTCTACCCAAAACAATCTACAAAGTCAGTGTAATCTCCTGAAATACCCAAGGCATTTCTTGCAGGAATAAGAGGAAGAAAAAATCCTTGAAATTCATATGGATTCTCAAAAGAACCAAGGAGCTGAAGCTAAGCAGCAAGTCTCGCAATTTATGATGTTAAATATTTTGCAAAGCTACAATAGTGAAAATAGCATGGTGCTGGCACAAAGAAAAACATAAAGACCAAGGGAATAAAATAAAGTTTGCAGAACCAAAGCCTCATGTGTGGTCAGATGTTCTTAAGCAGGGCCACCAGGGTTATATACTGGGGACAGTATGGGTCAGTTGGATGCCCACATACAGAAGAAGGAAGCTAGACGCTTACTTTCACATCAAAAGAATAAAAAGTAACTCAAAACAGATTAAAGAATTAATTGAAGACAAGTGTGAAAAGCTGAAAATATAAGACGCCTACAAGAAAACAGAAAAATTTGTCACATTGGATTTGACAATGATTTCTTCAATATGACACCAGAATCAAAGGCCAGAGAGACAAGAGGGTCAAGTGGCTACATCAAACTTAAAAACCACTGGGAGATAAAGTAAAAGTGCAAAATGTGGAGGAAATTGTTTGGAGCCATTTTAAAAAACACTTCTATAAAAACCACACATTAAAGAATAAGGACAGCCTGACTTAAAAAGAATGAAAGACTTGAATAGCTTCTTCTCCAGAGACAAATGGCCCAGATGTGGGGTGCTTGACTGTAGCATAGGGAGCAGCTGAGGAAGCCTGGCAGAGAGCACCACATGCCTACCTGTTGGGCTACCGTAAAGACCAAAGAGCAAACAAGCAAAACCAGACAGTACACGCAGGAGAGGTCATGGGTAAATCAGAACTTGGCACACTGTTGATGGAAGTATAAAGTTGTGAGAAATGGTACAAATGCACCTCCAAGAATTAAAATGCAATTGCCCGACAATTAAGCAATTATATCTGCTAGTACATAGCCCAAAGAAATAAATAGGATCTTGATTCAGCGGGTCTGTGACCACACCTGACTGTAATCCACCAGCTACAGCGAGGAAGGCCGCCCAGAGATCTCTCCCGCCGCCTGCTTGGGCCCATTCACCAGGTCTTTGACCTCCCCTGTCTGCGTGCCACCAGCTCCAGGAAGGAAGGAAGGAAGGCATCCATGCTTGAAACACCCCCACAACCTCCCCGCCACACACTCTCAGACCTCCTGATTGGGCCACACCTTGGACCCACTATGCAGAAACTTAGGTGGTCATAAAGGGTATTTTTCTGAGCTCCCAACTTTGAACATCTTTAAAGAAAGGGCCTGGGAAACCTGTAATAGAACTGAGTGGAGTTCAACCCTGCAGACTGGGGAACTAAATTTAGGCCTTGTAGCCTGAGGTCAGTCTGAGTTGCAGGGATCTGCCATTGGTTAACTGAGATTAGGGGATTTGGTTCTGCACATGGCTGTACACGTGGTCTATTAGGACAGCAGCGATATAATCTGAAAGAGGCCCTTCAAATTCATTGTTTTTCTTTTCCCCATTCCACCCTTCAATTTCTTTCCTTTTTCTGTCCTCTTTCTCCAACTCAGTCTCTTGCTCCACCATATTATCCCTCATCTCCCTTTCTATTCCTGCTCCTGGCCAACTCAGACTTCTTCTTTTATCATTTTTTCTTTTTTCTTTATGTTCTTTTCTCCTGCCATTTTACCTCACTCGTGGCACAGTAGTTTCAAGGGGAAGTGAGCCCCTGTTACTGTTAAGGGGATATATTCTTGTCCTTATTCCACCCTCTGTCTATACCTTTTGAAGTTAATAGTTTCATAAAGATACTATGGTCATTCTATGTCCTCTGGCTTAACTTGAAACCTTCTCCAATTCTTTCACTTATCTATTCCTCTCGTTTTAACTCAGTCTAAGCCCCCATCCTAAATGGTAAAGATGCTATATTGAAAAGCATATTCACTGCAAACATTTTGGGTTGCTTCTTGATATTAATTTAATTCTCATGGTTTAAAGGTGCTAGATTAATGACTACCACAAGTGGTCAATTTGCAAGCTGTGCTTGATCCTATTGGGCTGCTGAATGTATCAATTGGGATAAAGGATTGTGATTGACTTAATGAGTTGTTTTCTCTGATATCATGAAAATATAATGTTTAAGAGTCATTAGAGACTCAAAAGATAAAGCACAACTATATCAGGAAGATTTAAGTAATAACCCAGAAATTAAGCTAAGGACAACCAAAAAACAAAAACAAAAATGAGAAAACATTTAAGCAAGACACAAAGAGAGACTTCCAGTTCACCAATGGCAAACAGTACGGCAAATGAGGATGAAAATGCTGATAGTGAACCACCAGGACACCCTGGACCCATAGCACAGGAGGTAACAAAGCAGATCAATCAGGCTCTAGAAAAATTCAAAGCAGAAATAATTTCCAAGATAACCATAGAGATCGTGAACAAAATGAAAGTCATGATTCGAGACTGTAGACCAGACACTGACAAAAAAATAGATGAGCTCAGGACCATGATAGAAGCCATGAAGGCTCAGCATAAGAAAGAAATGGAAACAATGAATGCCCAACAGAGGAAAGAAATGAAATCCATAAAACAGATTCAAACAGATATCCAGGAGACTAAAAACTCTATAGAAAGTGTACAAAACAGAATGTACACAAAAGATTGCAAAGATAGAATTTCAGATATAGAAGATAGGAATGCAGTCAGTGACCATGAGAAGAGAGGTCTCTTAGAAACAGAAAGAGATCATAAGAAATTGATTCAACAACTTCTAGATGATGCAAAGAAGAATAACATAAGACTGATAGGAATCGATGAAATAGGAGGAGAAAATACAAATGACTTAAAAATGCTTTTCACAGAATTAATGACAGAAAACTTCCCCAACAGAAGGGAAGAATTAGTCATACAGATAAGTGAGGCATATAGAACTCCAACTACCCACGATCAAAAAAAAAAAAACACACCTAGACATATAATAATCAAGATCCCAGAAATCCAACAGAAGAACAAAATACTACAAGCAGAAAGAGCAAAGAAACAAATAAGATGCAAAGGAAAGCCCATCAGAATCACAGCAGACTTTTCAATAAAAACCCTTAGGGCAAGGAGAGCCTGGAGTGAGGTATTCCAAGTACTAAAAGAAAACAACTTCCAACCTAGACTGATGTATCCTGCAAAACTCTCTTTCAAAATGGATGGGGAAATAAGATACTTCCATGACAAAGAATACCTGAGAAACTTCATGAACACCAAACCAGCACTACAAGAAATTCTAAACAATATACTAGAAAAAGACAATGAAGGTCACAACACCATGAGGCCCAACAGAGCAAATCAAATAGGCAAGGCAAGAAATTAAAAGGAGAGGGAAGAAAAAGTAAAAAGAGTCAACAAAAGGCCAATAACATGACAATAATAAGTCAGTACATATCAGTTATAACCATCAATGCCAATGGCCTCAAATCACCAATCAAGAAAAATAGACTGGCAGAATGGATTATGAAGCAAAATCCAACAATATGTTGTACACAAGAAACACACCTAATGCAAAAAGAGGCCCATAGACTGAAAGTGAAAGGATGGAAAACAATTCTCCACCCTACAGGGGCCCAGCAAAAAGCAGGGGTAGCAATCTTATTAGCAGACAAAGTAAATTTCAAACCAAAACTCATTAAGAGAGACAAAGAAGGCTACTACATCTTTGTAAAGGGAACAATTCAAGAGGATGAGATGACAATCATAAACATATATACACCAAAAATAAATGCCACCAACTACATAAAACAAATATTAAGTAATATGACAGACCAAATAACTACTAATACAATTGTAGTGGGGGATTTAAATACCCCACTATCACAAACAGACAGATGATCTAGGCAGAAAATCAACAATGAAATACTAGAACTGAACCAAGCTTTGGAACACATGGATTTAAAAGATGTCTATAGAGTATTCCACCCCACAAAATCAGAATATACATTTTTTTGGCTGCACATGGGTCATTCTCCAAGGTAGACCACATACTAGCTCACAGAACAGGTCTGAATAAATGCAAAAGAATCAAAGTTATCCCCTGTATATTATCAGATCATAGTGCAATCAAGCTGGAGATCAATCGCACAAGAAAATGTATGAACTTCACAAGCACATGGAAATTGAACAACACTCCCTTGAACAATCAATGGATCACAGAGGAAATTAAAGAAGAAATTAAACAGTTTTTACAAATAAATGAAAATGCCAATACAACATACAGGAATCTATGGGACACAATGAAAGTAGTTCTGTGGGGAAAATTCATAGCACTGAATGCCCATGCTAGGAAAACAGAGTGAGCTCAAATAAACAACCTAGTGATGAAATTTAGACTCCTAGAAAAACAAGAGAAACAAAAACCCAAAGCTTGAACAAGAGAGGAAATTATAAAGATTAGAGCAGAAATCAATGCAATGGAAAGTAAAAAAATGATACAAAAAATAAATGAAACAAAGAGTTGGTTTTTTGAAAGAATAAATAAAATCAATAAACCCTTAGCTAATCTTATAAAAAAAAGGAAAGAAAATGCTCAGATCCATGCAATCAGGAATGAAAAAGGCGAAGTCACAACAGATCCAACAGAAATCCAGAGGATCATCAATACCTACTTTGAGAACCTGTACTCTAATAAAATGGAAAACACAGAACACATGGACAGATTTTTAGATACTTATGAATTACCCAATTTGAACAAAGAAGATAAAAACATTTTAAACACCCCAATTACAGTCAGTGAAATTGAAAATGTAATTAAAAATTTACCAACAAAGAAAAGCCCAGGCCTGGATGGATTCACTGCTGAATTTTACAAGACATGTAGAGGAGAACTACTGCGTTTACTCTTCAAACATTTCAAAGAAATTGAAAGGGAAGCTATATTTCCAAATTCATTCCTGGAAGCAAGTATCACTTTGATTCCCAAACCAGGGAAAGATGCAACTAATAAAGAGAATTACAGAATTACAGAATTAAAAAGAATCTCCTTAATGAATATAGATGAAAAAAATCCTTAATAAGATACTAGCAAACAGAATACAGAGGATAATCAAAAAGATCATACATCCTGACCAAGTCAGATTTATTCCAGGAATGTAAGGATGGTTCAACATACATAAGTCAATAAATGTAATACACTATATTAACAAAGTCAAGTACAAAAACCATATGTTCCTCACAATAGATGTAGAAAAAGCATGTGACAAAATTCAACACCGATTCATGATAAAAACCCTGCAAAAAATTGGAATAGATGGTCTATATCTCAACTTAATAAAGGCTATCTATGAAAAACCAACTGCCAACATCATATTAAATGGCCAAAAACTGAAAACCTTCATGTTAAAATCAGGAACAAGACAAGGATGCCCACTATCACCACTCCTCTTCGATATAGTTCTGGAAACATTAGCCACAGCAATTAGACAAGAGAAAGAAATTAAAGCAGTAAAGATAGGAAAGGAAGAAGTTAAACTCTCATTATTTGCTGATGATATGTTACACTATACTGAAGACCAAAAAACTCCACCAAAAGATTTCTAGACTTAATTGACAGATTCAGTGGAATAGCTGGATACAAGGTGGACACCCAAAAACCAATAGACTTCTTAAACACAAATAACAGACTCACTGAGAGAGCAATAAAGGAAAAAATTCCTTTTACAATAGCATCCAAAAAAAATGAAGCATCTAGGAATCAAACTAACAAAAGAAGCAAAAGATCTCTGCACTGAAAACTATAGCACTCTGAAAAAAGAAATTGAAGAGGATATTAAAAAATGGAAAGATATTCCCTGCTCCTGGGTAAGAAGAATTAACATAGTGAAAATGGCCATACTACCAAAACTGCTGTACAGATTCAATGCAATACCAATTGAAATTCCAACACTATATTTCACACAACTAGAAAAAATAATCAAAAACTCATTTGGAACCCTAAGAGACCTAGAATAGCAAAGGCCATCCTAGGCAACAGACACATAGCAGTGGATATAACAATTCCCAATTTGAAACTATACTACAAAGTCACTGTGATAAAAAATAGCATGGTACTGGCAAAGAAACAGATCTGAGGATCAGTGGAACAGATTGGAAGACACAAAAACAACTCCAGATTCACTCAGCTACCTCATCTTTGACAAAGGAGCTGACCATCCTCAGAGGAGGAAAGATAGCCTCTCCAATAAATGGTGTTGGAAAAACTGGATGTCAACCTGCCAAAGATTAAAACTGGACCCTTATCTTTCACCATGCAATAAATTAATATCCAAGTGGATTAAAGATCTAAATATTAAAACAGAAACACTGAACTTGCTGGAAGATAAATTAGGAAGAACTCTGGAAGACATTGGCATAGGAAAAGACTTTATGAACAAATCCTCAGTAGCACAGGACCTAGCAGAAAGAATCAACAACTGGGATCTCATCTTATTAAAAAGCTTCTGCACTGCAAAAGAAACCATCAGCAGAACTAAGAGACAACTTACAATGTGGGAAAAAAATTTTACTGGCTGCTCCTCAGACAAAGGACTATTATCTAGAATATATAAAGAACTCAAAACAATCAACCCCCCCAGTATAAAGATCCGATTCAAAAATGGGCATCTGAAGTGAACAAACATTTCTCAGACAAAGAAATAAAAGCAGCAAGTAAATATAAGAAAAAATGTTCTACATCACTGGTCATTTGAGAGATGCAGATGAAAATAACACTGAGGTTCCACCTCACCCCACAAAGAATGGCTGCTATCAAGATATCAAACAATAACAATGTTGACGGGGTTGTGGGGAGAAAGGAACCCTTCTCCATTGTTGGTGGGAGTGCAGACTGGTGTAACCACTATGGAAATCAATATGGAGATACCTCAAAGAGCTTGGACTGGAGGTTCCATTTGACCCAGCCATCTCTCTGCTGGGTATCTTTCCAAAAGAACTAAAAGAATCATATCACAGTGATGTATGTGCACCCATGTTTATAGCAGCACAGTTTGTAATAGCTAAAACTTTGAAACAGCCCATTTGCCCATCAGTTGGAAACTGGATAAAGAAGATGTGTTTTTTTAAAATAAAATGGAATATTAATCAGCCATAAAGAATGAGAAAATAGATTTATTCATAGGAAAATGGATACATATTGAAGATATACTCCTAAGTGAAATAAATAAGTCACACATATGTAGATACCAAATAGTTTTTGTAGTGTGAATAAACTGTAATAGTACATAAGATCCTAATGAGATTACTGACATTTAGAAATGGGAAGAAAGGGGCTAAAGTTGTAGGGATGGTGGGATGGGTAGGGGAAGGGTAATAAGGGAAAAGAAAAAAATGTTAGATAATGAAAAGATGGAAATAAAGTGTTTGTAGATGGGGAGTGGAGGAGGGGGTGAAGGGAGGTCACCGACAAGGGGGAAAAAATGAGAATCAAGACCTGTCATGTAGAGGTACAAGATCCCAACAATGAATGTAAATGTACTGTATCCCTAAAATGTACCAATAAACTCAATTAAAGCTGAAAGAAAAAAAAAAGAAATTAACAGGCTCTCAAAGACACATTTATATATTCGTGTTCACAGCGACATCATTCACAATGGCAGAAAGAAGGAAACCACCAAGTGTCTACTAACACATGAGTGGATAAAAAAACAATGCCCTGTCCATAGAAGGCAAGATCATTCAACCTCCAAAGGAAGGAATTATGTTGTATGTTACAATAGTGATGAATTGAAGGCCAATACCCTATGTGAAAATAGTAAAATGAAAATAGTAAAGATGGCAAATGTTGTGCTTTTTTACTATAATACAAAATTACACATTTTCATTTAGGAATCACACTGAAACTCTATATGAAATGCCTTCAGCTATTTTAAGAACTGCAACACCCTTTTCCAAAATTATTTCACTTGTGCTTAATCTTCAAGTATGTAGTATTTTCCCAGACATTCCTGAAGCCCATTGGGAAGAGCAGCACAGAGAAAAGTAAATGTTGTCCTGTGTCTTCCAACGTGTGAGGAAAAGAATGGCTGGTGGAAAGCTCCAAAGCCCCTGAGTCCCGGAGAAACACAGCAGTGTATTATTTCAGTCCACTGGTGCCTGTCAAATAATTCACCCCTGAAGAACACGCCAGAACAAAGAGAAAATGTTTGAAATGGCAACAGTCGAAGAGATCACAGAGGACTCAAGCTTTTCAGTTTGTATTCAGTGATTTTGATTATTGCTCTCTTTATCACCTAAAAAACTTGTCATTTGATTTTGCAGCTGATTACAGAAGGGGGTATGACCAGAAGGTGGCGCTATAGCATAACGGCTTTCCTTCGGCGCGCTCTGTGACAGATGAAGAGGGAGGCTGGCCTTTCCAAGTGTCTGATGTTGCTGCCTTGCAGGAAATGCAAAACCTCTGGTCCTGGAGCTCGCAGACCGGGGCAGCAGTGGCTTGAGGTGCTCGGGCTTCTAGATCAAGCATCAGTCTGTGCTCGAGTCAAATTCTGCTTGTGGGACTCTATTTAAAACAATTTGGAGTTAGGACACCTAGGGCGACCGAGTTCACCCCATTTACAGCGCAATTATGTCACAGCGGGACATGGGGGACATGCAAGTAGGGGAAAGAATTCAGCATCTCGGGAAAACAGTTCTTTCCTGAGTGTTGTTTTCAAAATTAGAAGGAAACATTGTTCAGTCACATTAATAAGTATAAAAATATTATTATGACACAAATATTTCATGTTTGTGATAGTTTATACTACAAATACTTTGTCTATGTGACTTCTAGGGTTTTTGGTATTTGTTTATGTTTATTAAAGTCAAATATTTTTATTATTTTAAGGTTTTTGCAAAACATTTAGAAGACAAATCTGCAGACCATGGAAATGGGTTAATTTATGATTTATTTTGAAAATTTGGTTTAAACTGTAAAATCTGTATTTGAATTAACTCAGTGTTTAGTGTCTGTTTAATAAGACTACTTGTAAGATGCTTTTCAGGAAATCAAAAGACCTGTAATTTTTAACAAGTGTATATATATTTATATTTAAAGACCAATTTAATGGATTTAAATTATACTATGACAGGCTGGGCGTGGTGGTGCACGCCTGTAATCCCAGCACTTGGGAGGCCGAGGCAGGAGGATTGCTGTGAGTTTGAGACCAGCCTGGGCTACACAGTGAGTTCCAGGTCAGTCTCAACTACATAGTGAGACCCTGTCTCAAAAAA